>NC_138751.1:742072-1342072 GCF_965113315.1 Podarcis vaucheri | reverse complement strand
GGAAGGTCCCTGCCCTTCCTTGCTGTACAACTTCTCATTACGTTTTTCATACATTTTCACAGTAACCTTCCCAACAAATAATTCCACTGTTCCATAAGTGGACTTTCCACCTACAGTGTTTTTACTCAAAGCTTTTCTACTGTGCTGTATCATCATGTATTACAAAAAGATTAGTACAATTATTTTATCATTTTTCTTCTGCTTTTATCTTGAATTCTGTCCATGATTTCATTTGACTGTAATCCACAAACGGCCTCCACCCTTCTGTAAGAAGTTCATCATTCTGATCTCTTAATTTTGCTGAGAGCTTTGCTATTTCTGCCTAGTCCACGTCTTTCAAAAGCCACTCCTCCGTCGTTGGGACCTTCTCTTTTCCCCAATTAAGTTTTCTCTTAATGTATAACAGGCCGTGAATTCCATATGCTAAAGTCCCTGACTTCCCACAGCGTAGCCTCCCTCGCAAGGTTCTTGGTTGGATTAAATGCTCTCCCGGACCCGACATTCCATCTGTGAGTTATGAGCCATAACCTGTTCTGCTGAACATCTATTTCGACTGTGAACAGCTGAGTGCTTTGGCATCCAGCACTCTTCTGATGTGCAACTCTGCTCCTCCCGGCTTCAGCAGAGTATAACAGATAGTGTGTGTGTAGGAAACAGTTGTAGGAACGATTCAGAGTGAAATTCGCCATTTTCCAAGCTTCCGCCCAGAAGCGTTGTGGTAAGCCTGAGTCAAAAAGCATTGCTCCCACCGCTTCCTGGAGCGTTCTGTTCCGCCTTTCTGCCATCCCGTTTTCCTGTGGTGAATGCGGAACCGTCAACCTGTGACATATCCCTTTCTGGCGAACGTAATTCTGCAACGCAGACCCAGTGAACTCTCCACCGCGGTCTGATTGGAAACTGCAAACCCTCAGTGAGAATTGGAGTCCCACTGCAGTGACCCACTCCCTCAGCATGGTGGCAGCTTCACCCTTGTCCTTCAGAGGTATCACCCAGCTGTTTCTGGAGTAATCATCTGTCAAGGTTAAAACCTATTTAGCCCCACCCAGACTTGCAAAAAGGCATAAGGCCAAAATATCTGCATGAACCAACTCAAAAGGTTTCTTGGTTACCTTGTCAGACCTAGGATAACTGCTCGTTTTTACCTTTGCCTCCTTGCATGCTCTGCAATCCAGGAACTTGGCACATGACTTCATTTTGCATCCCTCAGTGCACCCTGATATTTTTCTCACATATCCCCAATTGCAGTGGGACATCCTCCTGTGCCACAAATGATGACACATATAGTGAGTGGGAACATTTGCACACTGTGCTTGTGCTGACCCAGTGTTACCCTTACCTGCTTGAGATGTTTCCAGAATAGCCTGTTTTGACATTTAACACTGAATGCTGTTCAGTGTTCCAGTCCCGCCCCTGGAAATAGAGCATGCATTATTCTCAAAGCAAACCTTAATCCATCTCTAACTAAAGAAGACACAGACAATAGACAGCATTACATCCCTGGGACCACAAATACTTCCAGTTCAGCCTGCAAAAAAGGAACAAAAACAGAGCCAACAGTTGTCAGCTGCCTCTTGGAACCATCGGCAAGCGTGACTGTTTTTCCTTCAGAAACAGCTCTGCAGTTCTGCATTTGGCCACAGATGGCAGCAGATGATGACTGGCTCCACTGTCGATCACCCACCGTTCCCATGGAAATCGCCAAATGATGTGACGTTGCATCTCTGTCAGTTCCCCTGGGACCTTTCCTTGCGTTCCCACACCGGTCCATTCCCCTAATCTGGTTGCCCGGGGCAACGGCCTTGGACGCATTCTGTGCAGCTTCCTTGGGACATTGTTTACGCAGGTGGGTCTCCGAGCCACAACGATAACGTCTCGTAGCAAAAGCCTTCACGGTGTCCTCTTTCACTGCCCCCCACTCTTGGAAGCAGGACTGCCTGGGCCAGCATGCCCCTCTCTCTGCCAATGTTCCTCCTCAACGCATAGGCGACCCGAGACAAACTGCAACGTTAGGTCGGCAAGGGGCATGGCTTCTAGAGTTAGGCACAAATTGTCATAACTCTTGTCTAGTGAGCTCAGAAGAATGTGAACTTTCAAATCTTCTGGAAAATTCACGTTTGACTGTCTCAGTCGGTTAAACACAGCCACCATTTTTGCCACATGTTCTCTGATGCTGTCCCCTGGACGTAGCCTCAGCTCAAACAAACTTCTGGTGAAATGGATCTTGGCTCCTGCTGTGGTTCTGTGATGGACTCTCTCAAGAGTTTGCCACATCGCCTGGGTGGCTGACTCCATAACCTGTGAGTTATGAGCCATAACCTGTTTTGTTGAACTTCTGTTGTGACTGTGAACTGCTGAAGTGCTTTGGTGTCCAGGACTCTTCTGATGCGCCGCTCTGCTCCTCCTGGCTTCAGCAGAGCATAACAGATAGTGTGTGTATGTGTGTAGGGATCTGAGCCATGCAGAGAAACCCTTGTACAAAGCTCCTTCTAATCTAAGAAGCGATTTATTGTACAGCAGCAAAATAAATCAACGACCCGGGAGAGCACGGTGACATGCTGTCTCTCCCTCTCAAAACAGAAAGTAAATCAGCTCACATAACAAAGTGTAAACCCCGTATTTGAACAGCCCCCCTAGTGATAGGACTTAACTTCCCACACTATTAACCCTATAAGCTCTGGGTCTCCTCACACCTTCTTCCTCCTCTTCCTCCTTGCAGGGCTGACCTGGTGCCTGTTTACACCTTTGGGGAGAACGACATTTTCCGACAGATCCGCTTCCCCGAGGGCAGCTTTGCTCGCCGCTTCCAGCTTGGTTTCAAGCAGCTGACCCGCTTGGCCCCTTGTCTCTTCAGCGGGAGGAGTCTCTTCTCCAGCCGCTCTTGGGGGCTCCTGCCCATGGCTGTCCCCCTCACGGTGGTGGGTAAGGACCCAGCAGGCTCCCCATCCCTTCCTTAGCTTTCTCCCTGCACCCCAAAATCCCAACCCACCAACCTGCTTGCAAAGAGACACAAACTCTTCTGCATCGTACACAACGGCAGGTTGTGGTGCTTTCGCCCCCTCCTAGAACTGAACCAGAGACCTGTGGAGTTGGATGGGAGCCCCAAGGGTCATCGAGCCCAACCCCTCTGCAGGAATCCAATGACCAGGCTCGTTTTATGAGGCTTGCTATGGAGGGAGTGGAGATTACACGCACACACAGTTCCTTCTCCTCATCCTTGGAGGTTACTAAGCAGAGGTTGGTTGGCCACCATTCAGGGATTCCTGCATTACAGAGGGTTGGGCTGGATGACCCTTGGGGTCCCTTCCATTCCTGCACTTAAGCCACCCCTGAATCCCAAGCCAGGGTGCAAAGCTGCCGAGGTGCGGAGGCCCTGGCTGCCATGGGTGGGGGCGAGGGGCAGAGCAGACCCCTCCAAACCACCCCTCTTTCTCTCCCTCCTGCAGTGGGGAAGCCTATCCCGGTCCCGCGCCGCTCGCGCCCCACCGAGGACGAGGTGAACAGCTTCCACGCTCTCTACGTCGAGGCCCTGAAGGAGCTCTTTGACGCCCATAAAGAATCTTGCGGCCTCCCGGCCTCCCAGCAGCTTCTCATCACCTAGACTGAGGGACCCAGACTTGACCCGAAGCAGCATCAGTGGACACCAGGTTGCGGTTGGGGGGAGACACGCGGGAGTCTTTGTTCCCCCCATCCCTGTCTGTACACACCATTTCCATTAATCAATCAATCAATCAATCAATCAATCAATCAATCAACTTAACTGGCATGCAGAGAGTCCACAAAAGTATATACAGTGGTGCCTCGCAAGACAAAATTTATCCGTTCCGCGAGTCTCTTCGTCTAGCGGTTTTTTCGTCTTGTGAAGCAACCCTATTAGCGGCTTAGCGGATTAGCGCTATTAGCGGTTTAGCGGCTATTAAAGGCTTAGTGGCTATTAAAGGATTAGCGGATTAGTGGCTAAAAGGCTATTAGCGGCTTAGAAAAAGGGAGGGAAAGCGAAAAAAAATCGGAACACTTGCAAGACGTTTTCGTCTTGCAAAGCAAGCCCATAGGGGAAATCGTCTTGCGAAGCAGCTCAAAAACGGAAAACCCTTTTGTCTAGCGGGTTTTCCGTCTTGCGAGGCACCACTGTAAGTCAAGGCATAAAATTGGAGTCTGCTTATAAAACGATATTCTAAGGCAATAAGGTTAAACACTGTCTTTATAGCCACGTAGTTTCATAGCATCTCTTAGAAATTCTGCTACCTTTATACTTTCGTCTAAGACTGTTCCATAGAAAGGGAACCCCGGAGAAGTCAGAGCAATTTGACCTTTTCCTTTCTGCACGGGGTTTAGATATTTGCCGTGTGAAAGGTGCAGGGTAATAAAGCACGTGGAACCCTGTTTTCCCCCTGCCTTTGTGCCACAACTAAAACGAAGCCTTTCCGGGTGCGGGAATATTCCTTGCAGGGTTGCAGGTGGCGTGAGGTCAAGTCTTGCAAGGGAAAAAGCTCTGCGTTGGTGGGGACGTAAATATGGGTGGGCAATGGGATGAGGGGTGTGCCAGGAGCCTCTAGCCGAAAGGGCATGGGGGAGCTGGTCTGTGGTTCAGCAATTTGCCCATCCGTGCACATCGTGTGCCCTCTCTGCATGCCCCAAAGCAATCACCGTCTGAGCTTGCACCTTGATAATAATAATAAATTTTATTTATACCCCACCCTCCCCTGCCAGAGCCAGGCTCAGGGCGGCTAACACCAGTAAAATTACAGTAAAAACATAACAGGGTGGGGGAAACCAATTTAAAACACAGGTTAAAATGCAATTTAAAATGCAGTCTCATTTTAAAAGCAGCTCATAGATCAAGACCATAAGGGGAGGGAAAACATAAGGGTCAGACTGTGCCTTGGCCAAAGGCCTGGTGGAACAGCTCCCTCTTGCAGGCCCTGCGGAAAGATGTCAAGTCCTGCAGGGCCCTAGTCTCTTGTGACAGAGCGTTCCACCAGATCGGGGCCAGTACTGAAAAGGCCCTGGCCCTAGTTGAGACCAATCGGGTCTGGGTAAAAGGCAGATCTACACGGGTATCCTCATGGATCCTCCTCTTTTTTATAAATAACTCCACAAATGCAGTGACAAATCACACCTGGAAGGCACGCCTACAAACTGGACTATAAAAAAGGTGGATCCAACACTTTGCCGCGCTGCAGCACCACAAAAACATGGATCCGAGGCACGGATCCTCATGAATTCATATGCTTTTTATATCGAAACAAAATAAAACACCATGATACTGTAGACCACTTCTTAGTCTGTAGGCAGAACCAAAAAAATCACGCATCCACTGTTTCGTGGTGCCGCAATGGCGCAAAAACATGGTTAAAAAACACAGATCCTCATGATTTTTGCACTAGATCAGCCCAAACTCACCGTCAAATTACACATCATGGCCAGGGGCACAGCCTGCACCACAAAAAACTCAGATCCACGCCTGTCGTGGATGGAGGACTTGACCTGGCATGTGTAACAGAGACTTGGTTGGATGAAGCAGATGGTCCTGTCCTAGCTGCTGCTTGTACACCAGGTTTCTCTTACACACAGCAACCCAGGTCATGGGGTGGGGGGTTTGCAGTGATTTTTAGGAAGTCACTAGCTTGCATCAGGCGTCCTACTGGAAAGACCCAGTTTTCCGAGTGCATGTTCTGGAAGTTGGGCAATAGGGGCAGTACAGGATTCCTTTTGGTGTACTGACCTCCCCGCTGCACCAAGGATTCCCTGCCTGAGCTGCTTCAGGTCATGGCGGATGTTCTCCTGGAGACACCTAGTTTGGTTGTCCTAGGGGATTTTAACATCCATGCCAACACGACCTTACAAGGGCTGCTTGGGACTTCGTGGAAAGCATGGCCTCCATGGGGCTGTCCCTGAATAAGTTTGGCCCAACTCATAGTCACGGACATGCCTTAGACCTGGTGTTCACCTCTAGTGACGTGGGTGATCTGACACTAAGTAAAAGTGAAACAAAAGAAGTGCCATGGTCAGATCACTTCCTGGTGCAACTGGACTTCTCCGTGACCCTTCTCCTCTGCAGGGAGGTGGGACCAATTCGGATGGTCCACCCCCGCCACTTAATGGATCCAAATGGTAGGGGATGCTTTATCCCATGTTGATGGCCTTTCAGCCGATTCCCTGGTGGCCCGCTGGAATGCAGAGTTAACCAGGGCTATCGACTGTCTGGCTCCGAAGCGCCCTCTCCGATTGCATGGAGCCCGGACAGCCCCGTGGTTTTCTTCGGAGCTGAGGGCGATGAAACAATCGCTGAGACGGCTAGAGCGCCGGTGGCAGAAAACTCACTCCGAATCTGACCGGACACAGGTTAGAGCTCAACGTCGAGCCTACCAAGTGGCGATAGCAACGGCGAAGACGACTTTCTTCACTGTCTCTATTGCATCTGCAGAAAATAGTAGCAGGAGACTCTTTCAGGTGGTCCGCAATTTAATGGAACCACCTGTACCACCAGGGCCTTGTAAAGACCCCAAGATCTCCTGCAATGCTTTTGCAATTTTTTTTGTAGATAAAGTTGCTCATATTTGGAAGACACCACTGTGGGAGCAGGGCCGGGGCAGGAGTGTGCTAGAGCTCTGTCTGGTCAAGTTGCACAGAATCAATTTAAATCCGTTACCCCCGAGGATGTGGACAGGCTGCTTGGACGCGTGAAACCAACCACCTGTCTCCTTGATCCTTGCCCATCCTGGCTAATAAAAGCAAGCCGGGAAGGGCTGGGCGATGGGCTCTGCGGGGTGGTGAATGCTTCCCTCTGTAAGGGGGCATTCCCAGACCTGCTGAAAGAGGTGGTCATTAAACCGCTTCTTAAAAAAACATCTTTAGACCCGGCCAGTAGGGCCAACTATCGCCCAGTCTCAAATCTTCCATTCTTGGGCAAGGTGATTGAGCGGGTGGTTGCTGAACAACTCCAGGCACACCTGGAGGATGCGGACCATTTGGATCCCTTCCAGTCGGGATTCAGGCCTCATCGTGGGACTGAAACTGCCTTGGTCGCACTGGTTGATTATCTCCGGTGGGCTAGGGACAAAGGTGAGAGCTGTTTCCTAGTTCTGCTGGATCTCTCAGCGGCTTTTGATACAATCGATCATAACATCCTTCTGGACCGTCTAGAGGAGCTGGGAGCTGAGGGCACTGTTATACAGTGGTTCTGCTCCTGGTTTTGAAGCACGGATCCCCATGGAACCTCACGCTTTTTGCACAGCCTGAACCACAGAAAACTTGGATCCATGGTTATCTGGCAACACCATGGACCAAAAACGTGATTTTGAAGCACGGATCCTCATGGATCCTAACGCTTTTTGCATTGGGCCACCCCTAACTCACCATCAAATCACACATTATTTTCAGGGGCACAGCCTGCACCACAGAAAACTCGGATCCATGGCTTTCTGGCCATACCGTGGTAAAAAAATGTGGTTTTGAAACATGGATCCTCATGCTTTTCTCATTGGGCCAATCCAAACTCAACGTCAGATCACGCGTCATAGCCAGGATCACAGCTTGGACCACGAAAAACTCGGATCCACAGCTTCCTGGACACTCCATGGCCCTTCCTCCTGGGCTGTGTCCAGAAAGTGGTGGGGGGGATGAGTGTTCAGACCCCTGGGCCCTTACTTGTGGGGTGCCTCGGGGTTCCGTCCTCCCCTCCATGCTTTTTAACACCTACATGAAGCTGCTGGGAGAGATCATCAGGGGGTTTGGGCTCGGTGTCCATCAATATGCGGATGATACCCAGCTCTACCTCTTTTTCAACTCAGAACCAGTGAAGGCGGTGAAGGTCCTGTGTGAGTGCTTGAAGGTGGTTGGAGGATGGATGGCAGCTAATGGATTGAGGTTGAATCCTGACAATATGGAAGTTCTGTTCTTAGGGGACAGGGGGTGGGCTGGTGTGAAGGACTCCCTGGTCCTGAATGGGGTAACTGTGCCCCTGAAGGGCCAGGTGCGCAGCCTGGGAGTCATTTTGGACTCACAGCTGTCCATGGAGGCACAGGTCAATTCTGTATCCAGGGCAGATGTCTACCAACTCCACCTGGTACGCAGGATGAGACCCTACCTGCCCGTGGACTATCTGGCCAGAGTGGTGCATGCTCTAGTTATCTCCCGCTTGGACTACTGCAATGCGCTCTACGTGGGGCTACTTTTGAAGGTGACTCAGAAACTACAACTAATCCAGAATGCGGCAGCTAGTCTGGTGACTAGGAGTGGCCACCGAGACCATATAACACATGTCCTGAAAGACCTACATTGGCTCTCAGTACGTTTCCAAGCCCAATTCAAAGTGTTGGTGCTGACCTTGAAAGCCCTAAAGGGCCTCAAAGGCCCAGTATACCTGAAGGAGCGTCTCCACCCCCATCGTTCTGCCCAGACACTGATGTCCAGCACCAAGGGGCTTCTGGTGGTTCCCTCACTGCGAGAAGCAAAGTGACAGGGAACCAGGCAGAGGGCCTTCTTGGTAGTGGCGCCCACCCTGTGGAATGTCCTCCCATTAGATGTCAAAGAGATAAACAACTACCTGACGTTTAGAAGACATCTGAAGACAGCCATGTTTAGGGACGTTTTTAATGTGTGGCTTTTTAAATTTTTTTATTTCATTTTTTTGGGAAGCTACCCAGAGTGGCTGGGGAAACCAGATGGGCAGGGTACAAATATATTATTATTATTATTATTATTATTATTATTATTATTATTATTATTATCAGTACTTTGTAGGATTTGATAATCTTCACAGGTCTTTTAAATTTCTTATCTATCTATCTATCCCCTCCCCCTTTTCCCTTTCTGTACTTCCCTATCCTTATAAAACTGAATATATATATATTTTTAAAAATTTACGGCTCCAGAGTTTTCTGGGTAGCCCCATATTCATTACCCAACCACCTATGCTGCTCATGGCCAGATCACATTGGGGCACTGCCATGCTGTAAAAAGATTCTCATGAAGCACAAATCCCCATGGATCCTTAGGTTTTTTATGTTTGGTCACCCTGAAATCACTATCAAATCACACCT
The DNA here is from genome assembly GCF_965113315.1 of Podarcis vaucheri. Taxonomy (NCBI): domain Eukaryota; kingdom Metazoa; phylum Chordata; class Lepidosauria; order Squamata; family Lacertidae; genus Podarcis; species Podarcis vaucheri. The sequence continues at coordinate 1,333,031 of NC_138751.1, read as the reverse complement.
GATGTATATGACCACAGAATGACCACAAAAACCACAGAGCACAGCCAGGGAACAAACACTATATTAAATACTTTAATCCTCATGGATCGTCATGATTGTTAAATGGGCTCCACCAAATTACATTGTAAGATCACACCAATGTCCATGGAATGACCGAAATAAAAACTATCTGAAATGGTTCTGCATTAGCAAGAACATTGTATTAAAATGACATTCATATCCATAGCTTCTACTGTGAAGAACTGCACCTGGAAATTTTTGACGCTGCTAAACTTCAAGAATATCCAAGGTAGAGATTGTGATGATCTTACCTGTGAATGTAAAGTTTTCTTGCCAACAGAGTTTGTCAGTGCAAACTTTGAAATAGGGGGTCTCCAACGTGGTGCCCATGGGCATCATGGTGCCTGCTGACAGCTTTCCTGGAGTCCACCACGTGTTTTTAGAAAAAGAACAGGATTAGTGGTGAATTGTGCCCAGCATGACTTCAGATTGTTCATAGTACATTTGATTGGCTGCAGGGGCATACGAAGGGGCAGCGGGGTGGTGGTTCCCAGGGGTGCCATGCTGGGGGGAGGGTGACAGTACGGTCGCTGTACTGGCCGCCGCTTGTGCGGCGTCCGTGTGGGCTGCCGCTCTTGCAGCAACTGTACAGGCAGCCCTTCTCGCAGCGACCATATGGGCCGTACGGGCAGCTGCTCCTGCGGCGATTGTACAGGCTGCTGCTCGCGTAGCGTCCATACAAGCAGCCCCTCTTGCGGCGGCCGTACAGGCTGCCGCTCTCCTGGCGATCATACGGGCTGCCGCATGTGCGGCGTCCATACCGTCTGCCATGCATGCACAGTCCGTACAGGACATTGTGTGCGTGCCCATCATCCAGGACTTGTTACCATATTATAGCTGCCGCAAAATCTATCGGCATGCCACCAGAACCAGGGAAGCCTTTGTAGAGTCTGGTGATTAAAGAGTTAACCTCCTTTGTGTTCTGCCCTGGAAGGAGGAGCGTCTGACCGAGGAGGCTACACTGTACGTCACAGGTTTCTTTGTTTCTCTGTGTTGGTTTCACTTCTTCTTCTGCTCCGAGCGCGAAAGGAGACAGAGAAGATGGAATTGAGTTCTGATGGAATGGAATGCTTCTTGCTGTAAAGAAAAGCTTCTTAGAATAGAAGACGTTGCCTGGACTGATTTAGAACTCCCTCTGCTCTCACACGAAAGACGCTGTGTATCAGCTGTTTGTTTTTCTCCCGGGGCCGTGCTTAGCAGAGCGCATGCAAAGGAAGTGTGGCTGGACGGAGAAAGCAATCAATCAATCAACCACCTTGCCAGTTGGAGCTCACACAGTTGAAGCAAAATAAAAGACAGAAGAGTAGATCGGGAAGAAAGTTCCCCAGACTGCAGGAAAAGATAACAGTAGCTCCAGCAGCTGATTCAGTGCAGGCTGCTGAGGGGGTTGACTCCTTAAGATCACCAACTGACTATGAGGCACCTGGAAAGCACTCAGCCTCAAATGACCTCCACTCCACTTCACATTCCTGCCCCCGTAGCCATTTAGTGATCACCATGGGGGGAGGGTTTTGGGGGGTTGGGTTTTTGGAAGATGCCTGTGCGTGAATTTGTTTTATGTGTGTAGATCAGTGCGCGCTGACCAACGCACAGCCTTCGCAGTAGGGCTCTGTTCTGATGGCATGGAGTAGCCACAACAAATCAGTGGATTCCTATCTGCTGCAGCCTTCACCCGCGTTGTAACATATCGCTTGTTATCATCCGCTTGTTCTGCCGTTGAGGACTTCTTGGATCATTCTTTGTCTAGCTCCTTCCCTGTTATGTACTAAGCTTGGATCCTAGAACAATAGGCAAGTAGGATCCTAGAATGCAAGAACTGATTGGCTTGCAGGAAAAGACCAATCAGGCTCCAGGAGGGAAGCAGAATCAGCCAATCAGACGGGACTCATTGTGTAAATAATGTATATCAAGCCTGAGGTTTGGGGTTAAATTCAGTCACTGTTTTACAAGCTGCAATAAAGAGCATGAAATCACTACAGGACTCTGAGCATATTTAATTTTCTTTGACCTTACCAACTTGGGTGACCCTGCTGGGAGTACGGGATTCCCAACGGCTTCGCTCACAAGGGTCATAGGAATGTGCAAGCCCACTCACCATGACAAATGAGAGAACTGAGATAGACTGCACTGAGCCCTGGTTCTCATTAGACAAAGCGTTCCACCAAAAAGGCTCTGGTTGAGGACAGCTGGATAGGATTTGGGCCAGGGACCACCAGTAGGTTGCTGTCAGATGAGCGTCACACTCATGGGGGGTGTATTGGAAAAGAATTCCCACAGATAAGAAAGGTCACAGACTGTTTAGGGCTTTAAAGATTAGACCAAAACATTGAACCTGATTCGATACTCCACCTGGAGCCAATCCAGCTGATGAACAACCAACTGAATGTGGGCTCTCCACGAAGTCCAAGTAAGAACTCATGCATCTGCATTTTAGACCATTTGGAGTTTCTGGAGCAGTCTCAAGGGTAGCCCTGCATATCTATCTCTCTCACTCTCTCTCTCTCTATCACATTTATGCCCTGCACTCCCCGGCTCAGGTGTACAGCAAGTTAAAGTAGTCTAGTCTGCAGGTGACTACTGCATGGATCACCAGGGCTAGGTTGGAAAGGGACAGGTACGGTACCGATCGCCTAACCTGACATAGATTCAAAAATTCCAGTTTGGCTCCATTTGTGACCAATGCCTCCATAGAGATATAAGCATCCAGGATCACACCGGGACTCCTGATAGCGGCTACAGGTGACTATCGTGCCCCATGAAGAGCTGAGAGCTGGCAAACCAAACCGAAATCATTCCGGCCCAGCCATTGGACGCCCATCTTTAATGGATAGAGATTCAGCCGACTCAGTTTCCTCCATCCCAGCACACCCACCTAAAAATTGGCCAATATATCCAGGTTAGCATCTGGCCAGGGCCATGAAGCAGTAGATCCATGATGTTTGTGGTCAGATCTGTGGTTATGTACAAGATATTTGAATAAAGGGTGAAATTGGGGTTCCCCAATGCAAAAAGTGTGATGATCCATGAGGATCCGTGCTTCAAAACCACGTTTTTGGGCCATGACGTTGCCAGGAAGCTGTGGATCCTAGTTTTTTGTGGTGCAGGCTGTGCCCCTGGCCATGACGTGTGATTTGATGTTGAGTTTGGGTTGGCCCAATGCAAAAAGCATAAAGATCCATGAGGATCCATGCTTCGAAACGTTTTTGGTCCATGGCGTTGCCAGATAACCGTGGATCCAAGTTTTCTGTAGTGCAAGCTGTGCCCCTGGACATGATGTGTGATTTGATGGTGATTTAGGTGTGGCCCAATGCAAAACGTGTGAGGATCCATGCTTCAAAACCACATTTTGGGGCCATGGCGTTGCCAGGAAACCGTGGATCCGAGTTCTTCGTGGTGCAGGCTGTGCCCATGGACATGATGTGTGATTTGACGGTCGGTTTGGAGTAGCTCAATGGAAAATGCATGAGGATCCATGCTTCGAGACCACGTTTTTGGGCCACGGTGTGACCAGGGAGCCGTGGATCTGAGTTTTTTGCGGTGCAAGCTGTGCCACGGCCATGACGTGTGATTTGACGGTGATTTAGGGGTGGCCCAATGCAAAAAGCATGAGGATCCATGAGGATCTGTGCTTCAAAACCACGTTTTTGGGCTACGGTGTTGCCAGGAAGCTGTGGATCCGTTATTTTTGTGTTGCATGCTGTGCTCATGGCCATGATGTTTGATCTGATGGTGACTTTGGGCTGATCTAGTGCAAAAATCATGAGGAGCCGTGGTTCGGAACCACGTTTTTGGGCCATGGTGTTATCAGGAAATCGTGGATCCGTGATTTTTGTGGTGGATGCTGTGCTCATGGCCATGATATTCGATCTGATGGTGACTTTGGGCTGATCTAGTTCAAAAATCATGAGGATCCATGCTTCGGAACCATGTTTTTGGGCCACGGTATGGCCAGGCAGGCGTGGATCTGAGTTTTTTGTGGTGTAGGCTGTGCCCCTGGCTATGATGTGTGATTTGACGGTGAGTTTGGGTTGGCCCAATACAAAAAGCGTGAGGATCCGTGCTTCAAAACCACGTTTTTGGGCCACAGTGTCACCAGGAAGCCATGGACCCGTGATTTTTGTGGTGGATGCTGTGCCCATGGCCATGATATTCGATCTAATGGTGACTTTGGGCTGATCTAGTGCAAAATTCATGAGGATCCTTGTTTTTTAACCATGTTTTTGTGCCATTGCGGCACCACGAAACAGTGGGTGCGTGATTTTGTTGGTTCTGCCTACAGACTAAGAAGTGGTCTACAGTATCATGGTGTTTTTACTTTGTTTCAATATAAAAATCACATGAATTCATGAGGATCCATGCCTCAGATCCATGTTTCTGTGGTGCTGCAACACGCCAAAGTGTTGGATCCACTTTTTTTATAGTCCAGTTTGTAGGCATGCCTTCCAGGTGTGATTTGACACTGCATTTGTTGGAGTTATTTATAAAAAAAGTGGAGGATCCATGAGGATCTGTGTAGATCCGCCTTTTACCCAGACCCCAGAGGAACTAGCATTTCCTGCAGCTCAGCATACTGCATTTTAATAAGCCTGGCTGTTTGTAAAGGGCCTACTCTATGGCTTCTTTCTCACCAAATCTCATCCTGTACAGTGGTACCTCAGGTTGCATACGCTTCAGGTTACAGACTCCTTTAACCCAGGGTAGTGCTTCAGGTTAAGAACTTTGCTTCAGGATGAGAACAGAAATCATGCTCCAGCGGCAGGCCCCATTAGCTAAAGTGGTGCTTCAGGTTAAGAACAGTTTCAGGTTAAGAACTGACCTCTGGAATGAATTAAGTACTTAACCTGAGGTACCGCTGAGGGCCTTCTGACAGTTCCCTCCCTGCGAGAAGCCAAGTTACAGGGAACCGGGCAGAGGGCCTTCTCGGTGGTGGCACCCGCCCTGTGGAACACCCTCCCACCAGATGTCAAAGAGAACAACAACTACCAGACTTTTAGAAGGCATCTGAAGGCAGCCCTCTTTAGGGAAGCTTTTAATGTTTAATAGGTTATTGTATTTTCATATTCTGTTGGGAGCCACCCAGAGTGGCTGGAGAAACCGAGCCAGATGGGTGGGCTATGAATAATAAATTATTATTATTATTATTATTATTATTAACCTCCACCCTTTCTTCTCTAGGGAGAAGAGCTCCTGCGCACTGTGTGCCTTTGCAAAACATCCCCGCTCCCTGACGAAAAGTGACGGGGTGGCCGTTGCTTCCCTGCCCCCCGTCCAGCCCAGCCAACACCGCCTCCTCGCGAGGCTCCGCCGCCATTGCCGGCCTCCGCGGCCCCACTAAGACCACGCGAGAAGAGGCCCGTTCTCGCGAGACGTGGAGCTCCCTCAGGGGCCGCTGGCAGGGGAAGGGAAACGGGGCGCGCAGCGGGGCCTTCACTTCTCACCGCCGGGCTTCTCTATTTCTCGTCCCTCGGCGTTACTGCGCTTCTCCGCGCGGAGCCTCCGCCCCTCCCGCCGCCCGAGGCCTTCGAAGGAAGCGCTTTCTTCCCCCCTCAGCGGCCCTGCGGCGCCTTTAAAAGCCGGGACATACCATCTCCGCGGAGTGGGGGGGGGCCCGGGATTCTTCCGAGGGAGAGACGAGCCGGCGGAGGCTGTGGGAATCCGGCTCCCTTCGCTCCCCCTCCAGGCCCGCGCCTCGCCTCGTCCTCCTGCTTCCCGCCTCCCCGGCCAACCGCCTCACAGATCAGCCCCATCTCTCCCCCCCCGCCTGACTCACTTGGTTTGCTCCAGCCGCTCTTCCCGCGCTTTTCTGCCCTCAACCGCCGCTTCCCTCGCGCGCGGGAGAAAGGAACGCCCTTCCGCTTCCGGCCGCTTCTTATAGGCCTCCGCTCCGGGCCGAACCATTGCTTGCTGGAGCGGGGGGAAAAAGAAAGAAAACCAGGCCAGACCGCGCCATTCCTTGATTTCTTCAGGAACCCGTCGTAGCCCAGACAGGCTTCCAAGGCCTGGCATAGATACCGAAGGCGCACCGGGGTCCCTTGTCGAAACAGGAGGACGTGGAATGTACCAACTGAGCTTCTCCCCCCCTCCTCCCTCTTGGCGCTGTTCTCCTTCAAAGGGTTGCTGGACCCTAGAGCTAGCAGGACAGAGGAGCGCAGCAAGAGGCACGTGGAGATGCTGCGGGTTCGATTCCTCTCCCCTGCTGCACAACACCTGGAAGGGTTAATGATCACATTTGTGTCATTTTCTGTTTATTTGGTGATTTCAGCAGATTCCCTGCCTGGGCCACAGAGGATGAAAGGCTTCAGTTCCTGCAGATGTGCATGCTCTGTTTTATTTTAATATTGGGTCAGGAAACATACCCAACCGTGCCTTGAGTTTCTGCAGCGCTGTTGCCTTTCTTGGCCTAAATCAAGAAAACGAAATAGCTTAGGTATAGACAAGACAAACAAGTTGCTAGGTGATATTATTGTTCACTCTATAGGACGCACCGGACCATAGGAGGGGGAGAACAGGGGAAAATATTTTTTTCCCTTGTTCTCCCCCTCAAAAACAAGGTGCGTTCAAGAGCAGGTCGGGGAACAGCGCAAAGGCTGCGTGCAGCCTTGCCGCTGCCCCCCGAGCCTGTGGGGCTGGCGGTGGGGGGAAGCTCTGTTTTCCCCCACCGCCAACCTCAAAGATCGCTGAAGCCTTTGGAGCGCAGCTGCACCCCAAAGGCTTGAGGCACCCCACTGCGCTGCGGAGGCTTTGCGCAGCCATCCCAAAGCTAGAACAGCGAGACGGAGGGCTGCACAGCGCCCCATCTCACTGTTTTGGCTTTGTGCAGCCATCCTGAAGCTAGAACAGCTTCGGGCTGTAGGCTGCGCCACGCTCCCCGGGCTTCGGCCTGCAGGCAGCTATCCGTTGCCGCCGGGCTCCGCAGGCTTGTGGATAGCTTCCTGAAGCCTGTATTCACTCCATAGGACGCACACACATTTCCCCTTCATTTTTGGAGGGGAAAAAGTGCGTCCTATAAAGCAAAAAATACAGTACTAGTTACACTGGCTCTCTTGTAATAATAATAATAATTTATTATTTGTACCTTGCCCATCTGGCTGTGTTTCCCCAGCCACTCTGAGTGGCTTCCTGGAAAGATTAGAAATACATTAAAATGTCACACATTTAAAACTTCCCTTCAGATGTCATAAATGTCAGGTGTTTATTTCCTTGACATCTGAAGGGAGGGCGTTCCACAGGGCGGGCGCCACCACCGAGAAGGCCCTCTGCCTGGTTCCCTGTAACTTGGCTTCTTGCAGGGAGGGAACCGCCAAAAGGCCCTCGGAGCTGGACCTCAGTGTCAGGGCTGAAGGATTAGGGTGGAGACGCTCCTTCAGGGATATTGGGCCTTTGAGGCCGTTTAGGGCTTTGAAGGTCAGCACCAACACTTTGAATTGTGCATTGGGAGCCAGTGGAGGTCTTTCAGGACTGGTGTTGGATCAGTTGTAGTTTCCAGATCACCTTCAAAGGCAGCCCCACATAGAGCGCATTGCAGTAGTCCAGGCGGGAGATAACCAGAGCATGCACCACTCTGCCAAGACAGTGCGCGGGCAGGGAGGGTCTCATCCTGCGTCCCAGGTGGAGCTGGTCCTTGGGAACAAGCCCGATTACACATAAAGGGGGTCAGTTTGGCTTTAGGTCTTTAACTTTGCTCCTTTCAGGGTGGGTGGCAAAGGCCTCTGGGCGTGCTGAGAGGTACTCTCCTTTTATAAACTTTTTAATACATGCGGAGAGTGTTTTGCTCAGGGCCCTTCTCTTTCCCCAGCGAAATGCAGAGCTTGCCAGCAAAACTCCATAAAGGGAGCACTGACTGAATTCCTATGCGTGGATCTTATGCAGTTTGCTCCTGTCTCCGGCTGAGCTCATTTTCTTCCGCAGGGACCCGCGGACCTAGTCCGATGAGCTGGGGGACTGAGCAGCCTCACACCCAGATTTTTCCTTAACAGTAATTCACAACAGACCACTTCATTTATTAATGAAATGCTTGTTTTATGTTTAGGAAATACAACCAGACAGCTGTCGCTATTCAATGTATCATTCTTCTTACTAAGGTGCAAGAAGAAAATAGAGAAAGCATGAAATAATGTTGGTGTCAGTGGATGTGAAAAATAAGCCTGTTTGGCTGACTTTTGTTAAACAGAGCACACACACAAGATATTCCCTTTGGGCTTTCCCCATTTGCCTCCCTTACTGCAGAAGACTATTCGAGGTTGATACGGAAGGGGGGGGCATGTCTTCTTCACCTCCTTCTTCGCTACAATATATCCATTTATTTCCAATTGTCAATGTCAAAAGGGACTACAATCTATAAAATTCATAGAAAATCAACGTGCCAATTTGCTCAATTTCTCTAGGACCCCATGACACCTCCCCTGTCCTGCATAATCCCTCAAGCAAGGTGTCAAGACCCTAATCCTGTCAAATCGCTCTGCCAAGCCCTTCCTCCAGGCGGTGCCAGGTGACAGACTATGCATACATGGACCATTGTCTTCTCAGGATGTGCTTATCTGCGCATATCTCCAGCTCTGCATATTCCCCCCTCCCTCCTCCATCCGGCTCTCTGCATATTCACCCCTCCCTCCTCCATATGTTAATCTGTGTAACCCAACCTCTTAATGTATTCATGATGTAACTGGGATGTATTTTGCACTGTATTCTGGGATATGGAGGGAAATTTCAAACGTTCATGTCACCCCTTTCTCTCTGTTCAATCTAGCCTTGAACCTGTTGCGCAATAAACTTGGATCTTCTGCAGTTTGCTCCTGTCCGGCTGAGCTCATTTTCTTCCGCAGGGACCCACGGACTTAGTCCGACGAGCTGGGTGGCAGAGTAGCCCCGCACCCAGATTTTTTCGTAACAAGGTCAATTTGGGAGAGTTGAAATGGTTTCAGGATTGCTCCCCTGTACTATTTCAGACACCTGGTTTATATACTTAGGGAGGTGTTTGCCTGAAATCAGCCCTGAGTGCTCACTGGAAGGACAGATCCTGAAGCTGAGGCTCCAAGACTTTGGCCACCTCATGAGAAGAGAAGACTCCCTGGAAAAGACCCTGATGTTGGGAAAGATGGAGGACACAAGGAGAAGGGGATGACAGAGGACAAGGTGGTTGGACAGTGTTCTCGAAGCAACCAGCATGAGTTTGACCAAACTGCGGGAGGCAGTGGAAGACAGGAGTGCCTGGTGTTCTCTGGTCCAGGGGGTCACGAAGAGTCGGACACGACTAAATGACTAAACAACAACAACATGTCTTTGCCTTGTACGTTTATGAACATTTAATTTATATTTGAGATCTTAGAATTCTTACAAGAATACCCTCGCCTTGAAACCCTAAAAGGGGCAGGAGGCTGTCCCCTCCCCCGCTCAGCCTCTCCTACAACTGCCCCCCCTCCATGGCAGCCATTTTATGACCAGCACCCATGGCACACCCCCAGCCCCCGGGGGACCTGCCTGGACCCCACCTCACCAGCCGGGAGCATATGGGGCAATGCCCCTGAGAGGGGGGGAAGAGACTTGCTAGGATAGACCGGGCCCAACAAAAAGAGGTTCTCATGAGCCCATGGTCAACATTGCAACAGGGAACACTGGCGCCTCATGAATCCTGAGGTATGGGCTGAAGATAACCCCCCAGGCATGGCTAGAAATATACTCCCCATGACCATCTGCTAATCCCGTAGCTGCTAGACAGTATCCCATCCCACGCCTAGCGGCAGAAGGGGTCTGGTTCCAGATTCTTCTTTGCTTTCCCCTTCGTTAACAAACAAACACAGTGCCCCCGCCACTGTCCCAGAAACTGGATAATCCTTTGCTGAATGGTTGGTAATACTTTGTCTCAAGTAATAATTTTGTGGGGGAAGACTACGGCCCTGATCCAAGAATGGTTGTTCAGCATACGGAATAAGGTTTTGACAAATGATTCAATCTCATCTGTTCTTGCTAAAGGCTGTTGCAGCAACAGCACATTATGGCTTGGATCTAAAGGCAGTACAGATTCATGCAAGTAGTAGGACATCAGTTTTGCATGCTTATCTCTTGGCTGCTATGTCACCATCCTGAACTGCTGGTCATACTGCCTGGAGCTAATTAGGAGCTACAGTCCCACAACATAAACCCAGAAGGCCAAACTTTACCCACCCCATGCTCTAAGCAAGGACCTCAAGAGTAACTTCTTAAAAGCAAGTGGAAGTTTTCTGGGAACTTTGTCAAAGTTTTTTTTTTTTTTCAGGTGCTGTTTCACTCTGGAAGCGTTGTAATCGCACCTTCCCAGCCCAGACAACTGTGACTGAGTCTGCACTAGGAACTCTTTCTGGCTGTAACCTAACTAGGTGCCTGACGCACTTGGCAAGGGCTTCAGAAGGGGGAGATAGTGTCTCTGCTCAAGAGCATGATGTGTATTGGGTGTGTGGAAAGATGGCTTATCATATCCTGCCAAAGGGATGGTATGGAGTGTGCTTTCCAGCCTCTTTAATTCCTCCCATGTGGATTTATGAGCTGATTGCCACTGCACCCCATCGGAGGAGACGCTCGGTTGACCTAGTAGCAGTTGCAGGAGGCAGCTCCCAAAATTGGGGTAAGGATCAGTGGCCTCCAAAAAGGATAGTGGCCCATTACGATCCGGCCTCACGGAATGGGGGAGAAAAAATCACAGGGGCAAGGGGGCCAATTTATAATTTAAACTGCATAATAAGACTCCAAGCGGTAGTAGAGATTGTCGCCAAGGCCACAGCCACAGCCCTCCGGTTAATCGCCACCCAGTTAGATGAGATGCACACCACAGTCCTTCAACTCCGCTTAGGGCTGGCCAGCCTAACCTCTCTGTGGCCTGGGACCTTCAAGATGTTTTTATTTGAAGACCGTAAGTTTCTCTGTGGGGCATACCAGGAGAGGCGGTCCCGTAGGTACGAGGGTCCTAGGCCGTAAGACGCATTTGCTCCATAAGACGCACAGACATTTTCCCTTACTTTTTAGGAAGAAAAAAGTGCGTCTTATGGAGCGAAAAATACGGTAGGTGGAAATCAGTCTTCCCCCTCTCCTCTCCTCCCGCCCCTTCCTTAAAAACCCTGCTCTTCCTGGCTGGGGTCTCTTTCCTCTCTCTCCCCACCCCCAGCCAACCCCCCCCCCATTCCTGGGTTATGGGTTCCGGCCCCACGCTGGGCCAAATATTCCTGCATTGCACGGGGGGGTAGACTAATGACCCTCCCCTTCCAGCTCTGCTATTCTATTATTGTATATATGGGCAACTTATGAACACTGATAGGATTGTAGAGCTGGAAGGGAACCCTGGGGGTCATCTAGTCCCCCCCCCCGCAATGCAGGATTCGTCGGAAGAATCGGGAGCCAGGAAGAATCAAATTTCAATAAAGAATGGGGAGAGTTTAAAATGCATTTGGAAAAAATTATTGTAAACAACTACAATCCCTCGTAGGCTTGACAGAAAACGTGTAGTAAAAATTCGAATCATGGATTGGAGTAAGGACTTATAATAACTGGAGTCAGGGAGGAGATGCAGGACAAAAATTGTAACCTAAGGGTCCACAAAGGGGGGGGGGAAGAGTCAAAGGAAATATGATGTTTGTATTTTGATTCTTTGTAAAATTGAAAATGAAAGAGAGGAACCTTTGGCCCCGCATGGGCTCGAACCCACGACCTTGAGATTAAGAGTTTCCTGCCATACCCTCCAAGTCTCTTGATTTTCCAGGGACAGGCCCAGAATTCCGAAGGCCCTCCAGGCTTCTGATGTTTATTTGTGGATTTTAATTGTGGGTGTTCATTGGATTTCATTGTTTTCATTGGATTGTTTTGATTTCTTGATATATATTTTTGTAAACCAGTGTTTTACCTTCTGTGGCTAATGTGCCATTAAATTGTAAACTACGTCTTATACAACCAAAAATAATACTGGGCTCTGATACATGAGTATAGAAAGGGATGATCTACAAGGACGTCTTGCTGGAGGTGCCAAAAGGAGAATGCCTCTTTGAAGCGTCTGCTTATGCAATGTCTGATGCTTACAGATTTCTGGAGGAAAGTATTGGGATATATAAATGCTAATTTGTAGAGAGGCTGCCCTGCCCTGAGGCAGGAAGCAATGTCATTGCCAGGAAAAGGTTTGCATAATTTCTACCTTGCCCCCCCCCCCCAGGCTCAGGTCAGCTTGGACCTCACTGCCCTGCCTGGCAGGAGACGGAGGAGGAGGGGGCGACCTTTGAACTGCCCCCAACACCCCCACCCACAGGGTGCTTCAGAAACCCGAGTGATTTCTCACCCTGTCTTTCTTCCAGGGGCACCTAAAGGCCATCAGGAGGAGCTGCGCTTGGTCCCTTTGAAAGGGAGGCAGCTGCAGCTGCGGATCCTCAGAGCACTCTTCACCTGCTCAGAGGCACTCTTTCTTCCCTAGAGCTACTGTGCCACCAAAGCTGTGATTCCTGCCTTGCAAGGGGTTGGGCTGGATGACCCCTGGGGGTCCCTTCCAACTATACCACTTTATGGTTCTACCAGAAGTCCCACTATTTTTGAAATGCGTCTGTTGTTTTGAAAACGGTTCTTCCCTGCTTTTTATGGCATTTTATGCTGCTCTGACCCCGGCTTTGGCTGGGGAGGGGGGGGATACAAATAAAATTTGATGATGATGATAATGATCATAGAATCATAGAATCATAGAGTTGGAAGAGACCACAAGGGCCATTGAGTCCAACCCCCTGCCAAGCAGGAAACACCATCAGAGCACTCCTGACATATGGTTGTCAAGCCTCTGCTTAAAGACCTCCAAAGTAGGAGACTCCACCACACTCCTTGGCAGCAAATTCCACTGTCGAACAGCTCTTACTGTCAGGAAGTTCTTCCTAATGTTTAGGTGGAATCTTCTTTCTTGTAGTTTGGATCCATTGCTCCGTGTCCGCTTCTCTGGAGCAGCAGAAAACAACCTTTCTCCCTCCTCTATGTGACATCCTTTTATATATTTGAACATGGCTATCATATCACCCCTTAACCTCCTCTTCTCCAGGCTAAACATGCCCAGCTCCCTTAGCCATTCCTCATAAGACATCGTTTCCAGGCCTTGGACCATTTTGGTTGCCCTCCTCTGGACACGTTCCAGTTTGTCAGTGTCCTTCTTGAACTGGACACAGTACTCCAGGTGAGGTCTGACCAGAGCAGAATACAGTGGCACTATTACTTCCCTTGATCTAGATGCTATACTCCTATTGATGCAGCCCAGAATTGCATTGGCTTTTTTAGCTGCTGCGTCACACTGTTGGCTCATGTCAAGTTTGTGGTCAACCAAGACTCCTAGATCCTAGATCTAGGATCCAAGACTCCTAGATCCTCCTAGAGATGATTATCTCCTAAAGCGCAGCTTTCTCCGTGGTTTGGAGAAGGGAGGCAGGCAGATGGGGCAATCGATCCTGGCACCCCAACCTTTGTCTTGTGGGCCAAGAGGGCGGGGCGGCCCTGGGATGAGGGCCAAGGGGAGGGAGCTGAGGGCCAGCAAGTCAGGTGCCAGGCAGGGCTGCGAGTCAAAAGAAAAGAATCTGACACACCTTGTCTCCTTTCGGAGGAGGAGAGCTCAGCCAGGTCCCCTTTGCCTCACCTGAGTGCCAGCAGCATCCTTATTGCCAACTCACCTGGCTACCAAAGTGCAGGTGGCAGAGAGAGACTTGTGCATTGCAGCCGCGGGCAAGACAACATCTTCTCCTGGACAAGTGAGCCTCTTTCCTCCTCTTCCTGCCCCACATGCTGCCCCCTTCCTGAGGGCACGGCTGAAGGGGAGCAGCTGGGCTTGGGGATGCAGGTCAGAGGCCACCTGTGCTGAACACACCTGCGTCTTCACGCTCTCCCTTCTGCCAAGGCAGGGGCCCCTCCTGGCTGCAGATCCCCCCACAACCCCCCCTGTAGATTCCCCCCCCCGGATCTTTTCCTGAGACCCAGGGTCAGAAGATGGCTCTGAAGAAACACCTGGAGGCTCTTAGCGTCTTCCAGTGGGTCCTTACCTTCCTCTTCTTTGGTAAGTTGGGAGCTGGGGTGGGAGGGAGGGAGGGGCAGGGGGTGCTCAGGGAAGAGGGGCAGCTTGGCCTCCTCCTCTTCCTGGGGCCATGGCCCTTGGGAGGTCCTCTGGCAGGCCAGGCCCCTGTAAGAAACGTAAATCTGCCCGTATTTCCTTATAGGGGACACAAGAGCCCTTATAGAGTCCTTTGCAGGTTCTCCATCGGTCGGAGAAAAGAACAGAGGCCAAGCAGAGAATATTGAGAAGCAAAGCAGCTAGTCTGATCTTTATTGAACTGTTGCAACAGGGTGCCCCCTTCACACACAGGAAAGGAGGAGGACCCTGAACCCAGATGTGCCCGCCCTCATATAGACATTTAAAATTGCCAGCCCTGGAGTCCAAGACCACCCCCAGAAACATCATGCCTACATCACAGAAAAGGCGGTCTACAGCAGAAATCTGAGTGCGTGGTTTACCTCCTGTCTGGCAGGTTACCTGTTAATGCTCACTTAACTGGATACCCTGGGGAGCCTGGCCAGTCTTTTGTAATGATAAATACTCAGTTCCTGGGCCAGGTCACAGGCTCACCCTATTCATACACAGACATACCCTTCAGACAGGATTTGTGAAGGAAAAGACAATGGGGAGGCTTTCCCATTTTCCTTCGACCTTGCAGAGAAAACATTTGGGCAGTTTGGGGGTCAAAATGGTTTCCGGGCTGTTTTCCTGTGCTGCTTCAGACATGTGGTTTATATATTTATGTACGTGTTTGCTTGGTACATTTATGAACATTTATTTTATATATATATATATATATATATATATATATATATATATATATATATATGCAGGTTTTGGTGTCTTCGGGTGTCTTCCCGTGTGAGAGTTGGGGTGTCTGTGCGACGTTTCGACGAGGTCTCACTCGTCATCTTCAGGCTGGTGCTTTCGGCTTCTTGTTACTGGAACAGAGCAGAGTCTGGTGTTTGAGTTCCTATAAATACTGTTGAGGGGTGTGGTGTATAGCCTCCAACGTTCTGGGCAGAGAGGAAGTTCCTAGATTAGTGTGCCTTTTCTTCTTTTGTTCCTTAATTACTTGAGGGATATCTTGGGTGATTTCATGAGTGATATTCTGAATACCACTGGGTGGGTCATTAAGTGTAGATTAGTTGCTAAAGCTTTCGTGTCTTGACCTCTTGAGCTTGTGAAGAGTTTTTCTGAGAAGATGGCTGTGCTGCATTTAGTTGTGCTCTGGCTTGGCTTCGTGTATAGGGGCGAGCTGTGGTTTTGTGCCTTGTGCCAGCCAGATCTGTGTAGGGATTGCAGGGGGGTGCAGCATCCGGAGGTGCCACTATAGTTTGAAGCCGAAAGCACCAGCCTGAAGATGACGAGTGAGACCTCGTCGAAACGTCGCACAGACACCCCGACTCTTACACGGGAAGACACCCGAAGACACCAAAACCTGCATATATATATCAAGGGCACTACAGACAAAATCAGCAAAATCCTCCATAAACACAATATCAAAACAGCCTTCTGCACCAACCAAAAAATAGCCAATATCCTCAGAAACCCAAAAGACAAAATCCAGCTGGAAAACCAAGGGGTCTATGAAATACCCTGCAAAGTCTGCCCAGCCACGTACATTGGACAAACAAACAGACGAATAAATGCACGTATCGCAGAACACAAGAATGCCGTCAAAAAAGAAGAAAAAACTTCCTCTCTTTTCCAACACATGAAAGAAACAGGACACGAAATTAATTTTGCAGATTCCAAATTGCTCTTTAACATGGAACATCACCACAAGAGAATAATCATGGAAGCCATCGAGATAGAGAAACACCCTCACAACATGAACAAGCGTGACGACACGTCCCGCCTGCCAGACATCTGGAAATTAGCCCTCCCCACAAAAACCGACACCAGAACCAGAGGCACACAGAACGCCGTCACCAATCAACCACACCAGACCCAAACCCAGACCCTCTCCACAGACATATTACAGACTCCATCCAGTAGCCAAACTATAGTGGCACCTCCGGATGCTGCACCCCCCTGCAATCCCTACACAGATCTGGCTGGCACAAGGCACAAAACCACAGCTCGCCCCTATACACGAAGCCAAGCCAGAGCACAACTAAATGCAGCACAGCCATCTTCTCAGAAAAACTCTTCACAAGCTCAAGAGGTCAAGACACGAAAGCTTTAGCAACTAATCTACACTTAATGACCCACCCAGTGGTATTCAGAATATCACTCATGAAATCACCCAAGATATCCCTTAAGTAATTAAGGAACAAAAGAAGAAAAGGCACACTAATCTAGGAACTTCCTCTCTGCCCAGAACGTTGGAGGCTATACACCACACCCCTCAACAGTATTTATAGGAACTCAAACACCAGACTCTGCTCTGTTCCAGTAACAAGAAGCCGAAAGCACCAGCCTGAAGATGACGAGTGAGACCTCGTCGAAACGTCGCACAGACACCCCGACTCTTACACGGGAAGACACCCGAAGACACCAAAACCTGCATTCCTGTACCCGTGAAAATCTACGAAAGCAAATATATATATATATATATATATATATATATATATATATATATATGACCTTAATTTTTTTATTTCACCCCCTCCCCCAAAAGCCAACCCCCCTCTTCTTTTCAAAGCACCTTTCCGCCAGGTGTGCCTGGACTAGGGAGTCAGCACCGCAGGGGGTTGGGCTAGATGACCCTGGGGTGCACCTTCCAACCTAAAATGTTCTTCTGGGTTAAGGGGGGCTTCAGATCACATCCTCGGGGGTCCCATGAAATTGGGGTTGTGGTCCAGGCAGGGCTCTGAATCCCAGTGAGGGGGGAGCGCTGCTCTTGCACTCAGAGTTGGAAGATATATCGATATATGATCCAAAACTGGTTTGAAGTCCACATTGTGATATTGGTTTTTTAAAAAAAGATTTTTTTTAAAAATAAATTTATTTATTTGGTTTTTCAAATCAGAATTTTGCAATCACATATGCAGCATACAACATAATAACAAGATTCCACAGAATCTCCTTTCCTCTCCTCCCCCCAGGTTCCCTTTTCTCCATTCTCCTGGTCTACCTGCTCTTCACCTCCTACTGGCCTATAAGCGTTCTGTATTTCGCCTGGTGGATCTTCGACTGGGATACGCCAGAGAGAGGTGAGTTCGATTCTCCCCAACCAGGGCTGGATTGGGGTTTGATGAGGCCCTAAGCTACTGATGGGGCCCTTTATATGTCCAGCTGTCCTTTGTCCACAACAAATTGTCACTGTTTTTTGAGTTGAATATATGCTATATGGTAATTGATGGACCTAATAAGTATCTAAAGCCATGCAAGCAGTCCATGCAGATCGTAAGGTAAAGGGACCCCTGACCGTTAGGTCCAGTCGTGACCGACTCTGGGGTTGCGGCGCTCATCTCGCTTTATTGGCCGAGGGAGCCGGAATACAGCTTCCAGTTCATGTGGCCAGCATGACGAAGCTGCCTCTGGCGAACCAAAGCAGCGCACGGAAACGCCGTTTACCTTCCCGCCAGAGCGGTACCTATTTATCTACTTGCCCTTTGACCTGCTTTCGAACTGCTAGGTTGGCAGGAGCAGGGACTGAGCAACAGGAGCTCACCCCGTCGCGGGGATTTGAACCGCTGACCTTCTGATCGGCAAGCCCTAGGCTCAGTGGTTTAACCCCCAGCGCCACCCGCGTCCCAGATGCAGATCGTAGGTATACTATATATAGAAATTATCAAGCCAGGGATAATTAAGGGAACAGGCTAGCAGGCAGGGCCCATGACTTACATCACAGGAGCTTACACAACACAAAACACTGTTCCTGTAGGTAGGTTTTGTTTTATTTGTTTTTTATCTTGTATTTCGGAAATGTACATCCAGGTTTTTTTCCTTTAATTTCTTTGGGGGCCCCCAAGCGACTGGGGCCCTAAACTATAGCCTGTTTAGCTTATAGGTAAATCTGGCACTGCCCCCAACCCTACCCAGAGGCCAGGTGAAAGGCGCCTCTCCTTGCCTGAGAAGGGTGCTCTGCCCCACACCCAGACCCACATAGCTGGAGCTGCTGTCTCGCCCTGCCCCTCTTCCTCCAACTCACCCCCTTCCCCTGGGGCAGCTTGCAACCATCCCTAACCTGTTTTCCTCACTGCTATTTACTATTATCTTTTTCCAAAACTGTTTCCAATAAATGACACAATGGCAGAAGGCATTTCATCTCTCTCTCTCTCTCTCTATGGAGGGCAGAAAAATCAGCTGCATTTATTTATGTATTTATCATTATTTTTTAAATTTTGCTATAAAAACACACACGAAATCCTGTAATTGACACGAATCAAAAGAACCCTCCCCAAAATATAACATGGAATCAGAGTTGGAAGGGACCCCAAGGAGCATCTTGCTCCTCATGATTGATTAATTGATTGATTATAATTTTATTTATACCCTGCCCATCTGGGTGGGCTGTCCCAGCCACTCTGGGCAGCTTCCAACACACACACGCAATAATAATAAAACATCAAGTATTAATAGTAACAATCAGATCCTACATAAAAAGTCACAATAACTTTAAAATGACTTACACCAAGTAAAGCAATATGCAATAATCCATTAGAATCTAATAATAAACGTTAAAATTAAACACCAGCAAGTCATAATTAAATGAATTTTTAAGCACAGGTTGGGTGGTAATCCGCCAGGGATTCCCCAGTTGTGATTCCTGCATTGCAGAGGGCTGGGCTGATGACCCTTGGGGGTCCCCTTCCAACCCCACAATTCTCTGACTCTGTCCCCTGCCTGAACACTTGTCTTCGCAGGTGGGCGCCGCAGTGACTGGGTGAGGCGCTGCAGAGTCTGTGAGTTCCACCGGGATTATTTCCCCATCAAGGTATGAGAAGGGGGCTGGCAGGGCTCCCGAAGGATGCCCAGGGTCTATGGAACCCCTGGAGACCAGATCACGGACAAGGAGGAGGCGGTGGCTGTCAAAGGCTGCTAGCCTCTGAATGTGACATTCAGGTGGGGGTCCAAATGCCAAAGAACTTGCCCCTCTTGCCTTGCAGCTGGTGAAGACGGCCGAGCTGCCCCCGACGCGGAACTACATCCTGGGCTCCCACCCCCACGGGATCATCTGTGCGGGGGCCTATTCCGCCTTCTGCACCGAGGCCACGGGCTTCTCCCGCACCTTCCCTGGCCTCCGCCCCAGCCTGGCCGCCCTCACAGGACTGTTCCGCATACCCGTCTACCGGGAGTACATGATGAGCTCAGGTGAGGCCAACGGGGCGAGGAATGTTTGGGGTGGGGAAGTGGGGTGGCCCCTCCCCTAAGGATCATCTTCAAGAACCCTGCCTGGCCCATCCAATGGGGGGAACCACCCCCGTCTCAGGAATGCCCTCCCAGTGCCCCTGGGAATAGAATTCCCCAGCAGGAATGTCTGTTTTTCCTCCCATTCTTCGCTCCTGTGCAAATGAAAAGGGGCGTTTGTTTGTGCAAATGATGATGGTGATGATGATGATAATTATTATTTATACCCCGCCCATCTGGCTGAGTTTTCCCGGCCACTCTGGGTGGCATCCAACAGAATATTAAACACACGATAAAACACCAAACATTAAAAACTTCCCTAAACAGGGCACCCTTCAAAGTCAGATACCGTAGATTCTGGCATATAAGATGACCTTTTAATCCTGGAAAATTCCCCCCAAAGTCACAGGTCGTCTTATACGCTGGGTATGGGTTCACTGTGCAGCGGCAGCGAGTGGCAGGCTCTACGCCGGGAGGAAGCTGCCCAGCAATGCTAAGCTGGCTTTGCTGGGGGGCTTCCTCCTAGTGTGGTGTGGAGCGTGCCACCCACTGTTGCTGCCCAGCAAAGCTGCCGCGTATAAGACTGGGCCTATAAGTCAACTCCCTGAATTGGCAGCTGCCCAGTCGCCTAATACACCGTAATCTATGGTAATTGTTTTTCTCTTTGACATCTGATGGGAGGTCGTTCCACAGGGCGGGCACCACTACTGAGAAGGCCCTCTGCCCTGTAGCTTCACTTCTCGCAAGGAGGGAACCACCAGAAGGCCCTCGGAGCTGGACCTCAGTGTCCAGGATGGATGATGGGGGTGGAGATGCTCCTTCAGGTCTACTGGGCCGAGGCCGTTTAGGGCTTTCAAGGTCAGCACCCACACTTTGAATTGTGCTCGGAAACGTCCTGGGAGCCAATGTAGGTCTTTCAGGACCGGTGTTACATGGTCTCCCAGTCACCAGTCTGGCTGCTGCATTTTGCATTAGTTGTAGTTTCCGGGTTACCTTCAACGGTAGCCCCACGTAGAGCTCATTGCAGCAGTCCAAGCGGGAGACAACCAGAGCATGCACCACTCTGGCCAGACAGTCTGCAGGCAGAGAGGGTCTCAGCTGGTGTACCACATGGAGCTGGTAGAAAGCCGCCCTGGACACAGAATTGACCTGCGCCTCCAGGGACAGCTGTGAGTCCAAAATGACTCCCAGGCTGCGCACCTGGTCCTTCAGGGGTACAGTTGCCCCATTCAGGACCAGGGAGTCCCCCACACCTGCCTGCCTTTGCCCCCCAAAACAGTACTTCTATCTTGTCAGGATTCAACCTCAATCAGTTAGACACCGTCTCTCCTCCAACCACTTCCAGACGCGCTGATCCTTTGCCAGCGACCCTTTTGCCCTTCAATAGACTCACAGACTTTCAAAGTTGGAGGAGAATCGCGAGGGTCCTCTAGTCCAACCCCCTGCAAAGCAGGGAACCCCTGGAAATGTTTCACACCCACAAGCACCTTTGCTTTCTCCCACTTCCAGGGATGGTCCCAGTCAACAAAAGGTCCCTGGACTTCCTCCTGAGTGGCCCCCCCGGGCACGCGGTGGTCATTGTGGTGGGGGGCGCGTCCGAGTCCCTGGACAGTGTCCCCGGAGAGCATCGTGTCTGCCTTCAAGGGAAGAAGGGCTTCGTGCGCCTGGCGCTGCAACACGGGTAGGGGCACCGAGGGGGCAAGGGAGGGTCCGGGGAGCGTGTTAGGCGCAGGTCAGCAATATATTGGGCCCAGTGAGCACGGCAGTGCTTCCTGGTGGATTTTGCCCCAATGAAGCAATTGCGAGAACGGAAGGTCCCTGCCCTTCCTTGCTGTATAATTTCTCATTACATTTTTCTTATGTTTTCACAATAACCTTCCTTACAAAAAATTCCACTGTTCCATAAGTGGACTTTCCACCTACACAGTGTTTTTACTCAGAGCTACAGTGCTGTATCTTCATCTATTACAAAAAAATTAGTACAATTATTTTGTCATTTTTATTCTGCTGCTTTTATCTTGAATTCTGTCCGTGATTTCATTTGACTGTAATGTTTTTTAAGTAATCCACAAACGGCCTCCACCCTTCTGTAAAAAGTTAATCATTCTGATCTCTTAATTTTGCTGTGAGCTTTGCTATTTCTGCCTAGTCCACGTCTTTCAAAAGCCACTCCTCCTTCGTTGGGGCCTTCACTTTTTCCCAATTAAGTTTTCTCTTAATGTATAACAGGCCGTGGATTCCATATGCTAAAGTCCCTGACTTCCCACAGCCTATCCTCCCTCGCAAGGTTCTTGGTTGGATTAAATGCTCTCCCTGACCCGACATTCCTTCTGTGAGTTATGATCCGTAATCTGTTCTGTTGAACGTCTGTTTCGACTGCAAACAGGTGAAGTTCTTTGGCGTCCAGCACTCTTCCGAAAAATCAGCTCACATAACAAAGCATAAAGCCCCATATTTGAACACCCCTCCAGTGACAGGACGTAACTTCCCGAGCTATTAACCCTATAAGCTCTGGGTCTCCTCACACCCCCTCCCTCTCGTCCTGTACCACTGGGGTGAATGTAAGTACTACCACTTACCCCAAACACAACCCTTCACAGAACTCCCTGTGTCTTTGGACGCTCAAAGGTTTAGTGAACCCATCTGCCAGATTCTTCTGGCTCAGACAGTATTTCAGATTTACTAAGCCTGTCTGGACACTCTGACATACATTTTGGAAACATATGTCTAAATGTTTAGTTCTGTACTTGAACTGTCCAGACTCTGCCAACGTCAAACAGGGTTGATTGTCTTCCCAAATGGTGATGGGCAAGCAACACTCCCCACAGATCTCTTGGACCAAACACTTGTAGAACTCCAGTTCCCTACAAAGCTCTGACAATGCACTGAATTCAGCTTCTGTAGAGGAAAGCGCAATGAGACTTTGCTTTCAGGACTTCCACCCAACTAGAGATTCTCCAAACTTCACTACCAACCCAGACACTGATTTCCTATCCCCAAGATTTGCCCAATCACTGTCAGTCCAGCATGTGAGCAGTGTGTCACCCTCAGCTGACAATTTAAGGCAGAAACCTTTGGTATCCTGCAGATACCGCAGCACTCTCTTTATGCCATTCCAGGCAGTCACGCTTGGCTTTGTAGCTTCCCTGCTGAGCAGATTTGTAGCAAACGCTATGTCTGGTCTGCTCCATTGGGAAAGATACAACAAACTCCCTAGAGTTGACTGAAGGATCTCAGCGTTTTCGAACTCAGAACATTCCCCGAGCTGACTGTCTTTCACATAGCTCGTTTCCATGGGTGTTCTGATCCCTGCACACTCAGCCATCCTGAACTTCTCAAGCAACTGCTCAATTTCGCTTTTCTGACTGAGCAAGAAACTGCCATCCTTGGTTCTATCTATCTGGACACCTAGGTACACCTTTAATGGTCCTAGGTTCTTGAGTTTAAAATGCTTTCTAAGCTCTTTGGCAAAACCTTGCACCTGTTTACCTGTCTTAGCCACATGTATGATGTCATCAACAAAGACCAACACTGTGTCTCTCCTGACCCCTTCAGGTTGTTGTTGTTTAGTCGTGTCCGACTCTTCGTGACCCCATGGACCAGAGAACACCAGGCACTCCTGTCTTCCACTGCCTCCCATATTTTGGTCAGACTCATGTTTGTCGCTTCGAGAACACTGTCCCACCATCTCGTGCTCTGTCGTCCCCTTCTTCTTGTGCCCTCAACCTTTCCCAACATCAGGGTCTTTTCCAGGGAGTCTTCTCTTCTCATGAAGTGGCCAAAGTCTTGGAGCCTCAGCTTCATGATCTGTCCTTCCAGTGAGCACTCAGGGCTAATGTCCTTAAGTATGGAGAAGTTTGATCTTCTTGCAGTCTATGGGACTCTCAAGAGTCTCCTCCAGCACCAGAATTCAAAGGCATCAATTCTTCGGCGATCAGCCTTCTTTATGGTCCAACTCTCACTTCCATACATCACTACTGGGAAAATCATAGCTTTAACTAAACGGACCTTTGTTGGCAAGGTGACGTCTCTGCTTTTTAAGATGCTGTCTAGGTTTGTTATTGCTTTTCTCCCAATACCCCTTCAGGTACAGACAGCTATCTGCAAGACTCTTCCGGAAACTCATACTTTCCAAAGTTTCATTCAGACACAAATTCCAGTTTCTGGCCGATTGCTTGAGGCCATAGATGGATTTGTGTAACTTCAGCACTACATGTGGCTTATTGCCCTCGAACCCTGGAGGAGGTAGCATGTAGAGACTCGTCCTTCAGATCTGAGTTCAAATAAGCAACATCCACATCAAAATGATGTACCTGACAACCCCTCTGGGCAGCAACTGCTAGTAGCAAGTGTAGAGTTTCACTCCTAGAAGTTGGAGCATACACTTCAGTGTAATGCAGCCTTTTTCTCTGTGTGAAACCTCTAGCAACGAGCCTAGCTTTGTACTGTGGTGCTCCTGTTGCTATGGGTTTAATTCTGTAAACCCAATGACAGCTCACGGCCTGTTTACCTGCCGGCAGTGTTGTGGTGGAGAACACACCTAGAGACTTCATTGAGTTCAACTCGTTCTCCATTGCCTCATGCCATTTCCTGGCTCCTGCCTGAGGCAACTGTTGCACTTCCTCAAAACTCTCTGGTTCACATTGAGCCAAACCAACCCACACGCTAGTGACTGAGAACCTTTTGGGCGGCTTCCCTTTCGTAGCGCATGCAGAACGCCTTAGCACTACGTCAGATGCCCCCTCTCACCCTGAGGTACTGGGACCAGCACGTGTGTCCTTGTGTTCAGAAGACTCCCCCTCTGACTGACTGCGTCTTTTGAACTTAGCTGGACTGGTAGGAGAAGTTGGTGCACTCCGAGGCTCTTGCTTAACAGCTTCTGGAGATGGCCATTCTTGCTCCTGCTCCTGGTCAGGGGCCTGATCCTCAGCAGGTTCAGTTACTAACTCTCCCTCTTCAGCAGAGTCAAGCAAACTGAGAGAATGTCAGGATTCCCATGGATGACTGCGATAAAAATGAATGTATTGCCTAGAATGTTGTTTCTGTTTCAAACATTGCAAATTTTGGATATAATGGAGTGCTTCAAGAAGTGGCAGAGAGATATTTCTAGATTTGTCTGGCAGGGCAAGAAGCCCAGAATAAAATTTAAAATACTAACGGATGCAAAGGAAAGAGGTGGATTTGCCCTGCCAGACCTTAAAGCTTTTTGCTGGTTGAAAGAATGGCTGCTTCTCGAAAACACAGACATTTTGGATTTAGAAGGTTTTAATAATGTATTTGGATGGCATGCATATTTGTGGTACGATAAGGTCAAAGCACACAAAGCATTTAAGAATCATATTGGACGCATTCCTTGGGACTGTTTACGCAGGTGGGTCTCCGAGCCACAACGATAACGTCTCGTAGCAAAAGCCTTCACGGTGTCCTCTTTCACTGCACCCCACTCTTGGAAGCAGGACTGCCTGGGCCAGTGTGCCCCTCTCTCTGCCGATGTTCCTCCTCATCCCATAGGCGACCCGAGACAAACTGCAACGTTAGGTCGGCAAGGGGCATGGCTTCTAGAGTTAGGTACAAATTGTCATAACTCTTGTCTAGTGAGCTCAGAAGAATGTAAACTTTCAAATCTTCTGGAAAATTCACGTTTAACTGTCTCAGTCGGTTAAACACAGCCACCATTTTTGTCACATGTTCTTTGATGCTGTCCCCTGGACGTAGCCTCAACACAAACTAACTTCTGGCAACATTGATTTTGGCTCCTGCTGTGGTTCTGTGATGGATTCTCTCAAGAGTTTGCCACATTGCCTGGGCGGCTGACTCCATAACCTGTGAGTTATGAGCCATAACCTGTTTTGTTGAACGTCTGTTTCGACTGCGAACAGCTGAAGTGCTTTGGCATCCAGCACTCTTCCGATACGCCGCTCTGCTCCTCCTGGCTTCAGCAGAGCATAACAGATAGCGTGTGTGTGTGTAGGAATCTGAGCCATGAAGAAACCCTTGTACGAAGCTCCTTCTAATCTAAGAAGCGATTTATTGTACAGCAGCAAAATAAATCAACGACCTGGGAGAGCACGGTGACATGCTGTCTCTCTCTCTCTCTCTCTCAAAACAGAAAGTAAATTCTTCCTTCTCGCAGGGCTGACCTGGTGCCCGTTTACACCTTTGGGGAGAACGACATTTACCGACAGATCCACTTCCCTGAGGGCAGCTTTGTTCGCCGCCTCCAGCTTGGTTTCAAGCAGCTGATCGGCTTCGCCCCATGCCTCTTCAGCGGGAGGGGCCTCTTCTCCAACACCTCTTGGGGGCTCCTGCCCATGGCTGCCCCCCTCACGGTGGTGGGTAAGGACCCAAAAGGCTCCTCGTTCCTTCCTTAGCCTTTGCCCTGCACCCCAAAATCCCCCCAACTCACCAACCTGATTGCAAAGAGCCACAAACTCTTCAGCATTGTATAAAACAGCAGGTTCTGGTGCATCTCCCTTCCGCCCTCTCTTAGAACTGAATCGGAGACCTGTGGAGTTGAATGGGACCCCCAAGGGTCATCTAGTCCAACCCCTCTGCAATGCAGAAATAAAACGAGCCGCCTCATTTTATTGGGCTTGCTATGGAGGGAGCTGCCATTGTGTGCGTGCGTTCTCACTCACTCACACACACACACACCCCGACTTCCTTCTCCCCTTCCTTAGAGGTTTCTAAGCAGAGGTTGGTTGGCCATTAATCAAGGAGTTGGGCTAAATGACCCGTGGGGTCCCCTCCATTCCTGCACCTAAGCCACCCTGAAACCCAAGGCCAGGGTGCAAAGCTGCTGGGGTGGGGATGCCCTGGCTGCCATGGGTGGGGGGCGAGGGGTAGAGCAGACCCCCCCAACTGTCCATGCTTCTTCTCCTTCCTGCAGTGGGGAAGCCTATCCCAGTCCCACTCCGCCCGCGCCCCACCGAGGACGAGGTGAACAGCTTCCATGCTCTCTACATCGAGGCCCTGAAGGAGCTCTTTGACGCCCATAAAGAATCCTGCGGCCTCCCGGCCTCCCAGCAGCTCCTCGTCACCTAGAGGGACCCAGACTTGACCCGAAGCAGCATCAGCGGACACAAGGTTGTGATGGGGGGAGACACGCGGGAGTCTTTGCCCCCCTATCCCCATCTGTACACACTGATACAGAAGGGGGGCATGTCTTCTTCACCCTTCCACCGGTCACCAGAGGGTCCAAGGCAATGACCTCAAGGGCACCCAGCCCCACATGGACCCCTCAGCCCCCACACCAACCCAGACTTGACCCGAAGCAGCCTCAGGGGACGCAAGGTTGTAATGGGGGGGAGACACGTGGGAGACTTTGTTCCCCCCACCCCGTCCGTATACACCGTTTCCAATAAAAGGCGCCGTGCCTGATGTCTGATCTTGGGTCCTTGGTGCCCGAACTCCCTCTTTGTGCCCGCCTGCGGAGCCCAAGGCTGGTTGTCTCATTCACACGTGCATTATTAACCCGAGGTTTGCAGAGCCTGGCAGCCAAAAAAGCAGGCCGTGGCCCTGGATCTGTGGTGCAGGTTTGAGGGGGCTGCCCACATGCCCCTCAGGTGAGTGGTCAGGAACTTGTCTGCCTGCAAGAGAAAAGATCATTCAGACATGCAGGCCCAGCTCTTACTCAGAAAATGGGGGCCCTGCTCTTATGGTCCAGGAAAAAGAGGGAGGGGAAGCAGGGCTTGGGGATCTGTTTGCCCGAGTGGCTAGAGGACCCTTCTCTGACTGCAGGAGCAACGCAGGACATGCCTGGGTTGGGTGGAGGCAGGGCGGGGGGGGTGCGCCAGGAGTCTCAGGACAAAAGGGATGGGAGAGAGGGCCACGGTTCAGCATTCCCCTTTGCCCACCCATAGTATGCACTCTGTGCATGCCCCGAGGCAACCCCCAGTTTGCACCCTGCTGAAGAATAGCTTTGGTTCCTTTTGGAATGGAAATCTGGGCATTGCTGCAGTGGACAAGTTATCCCCTGAGGTCCTCATGCAGGTCAGAGAAATAAATGCCAGCAAAAAGCGGCTGTTCAGCCCCATCGTCCTTTCGTGGTTGCCAAGGTGACTTGAAATCTGGGCATCCCTGGTTGCAGTGCGCCCCGTGAGGTCCTTCCACCAGTCAGGATAAATCAAGAAACCGCACCCAGGTATAGGAAAGCAAGAAGCAGCTATTAAGCCTTGTCCTTATTGTTGCGATAAGATTTCAACCTCTAAGCCAGGAAAGAATAAGTCCCAAACAAAGGCATGTAACTCCTTTTAGAAGTTACATTCCCCCCCTACAATTCATTTCAGAGAAGCTTCATTCAAACTTCATGCCCTGCCGTAAAACAGGTGGAGTGACAGACATTTGAGTCCATGACCTGTCAGCTGTCAGTCAAGGTGTCAGTGTATTGCCTGCCTTTTCCTCTCGGAGCAAATATTTTACATTCCTTTTGGCATTACAGTTATGTCAGCTCAGTTCTGCTCATCCAGTCTCTTGTGCCAATATTGTGAGTATACAGTATGATTTTCTGTCTTTCCCTTTATCAGGTGTTGCCCATTGACAGCTGAGAGGAAAAGGTCCGAGTTGGTGCTCTTCTGCTTCTGGGATCATGGCCACCCCTTCTCTACCCAGCACTGCGGCTCAGAAACACTTTATTTATGCTTTTGTATTTCTTGTTTTACCCTCCTGTACAAAATAAAACAGTTTGTTTGGATATTTACAGTGTTTTCCCATTGCTTTCCATTCATACAACAGGGTTTTATTGACTTAACTGATGATTTCCACAAACCTGGGAAAGCTCAGTCGGTAGAGAAGGACGTTAAATAAGTTGGAGTTCTTGTTATTAAATACACCAAGAAAAAAGCGCACCAAGAACTCTGGCCAGTATAAGTTTCAGTAGTGGGAGGGGTCCCTACTCGCAAATCAATAGTCACTTGTAACAAAAACTAATCCGTTCAAAAGTATGTATTCTGACAAGGATTACAAACTCAAATAGAGATTACAAACTGAAACAAAGATTACAAACTCATAAGGATATGTATAATACAATGATTCGTTACAGTATTAGAGATAAGAGTTCATGAGTAGAGAAAAGTTCATGTTAGTCCATAGTCAAATTTGACGGGAAGGTCTGAGTTTCAATCACTGAGCAGAAGTCAGAAGTCAATTATGGATCAGAGACCAGGACAGGGCCCTGTTTCGACGTATTCATCTTCATCAGCTAATTTTTAAAGGGTCGCCTAAGTTTGAAGAATTCGTGTAAATATATCCTGTTATTTTCTATGTTTCTCAGAGATAACAACTCAGTGTGGGCAGATCAACCTGTATCTTGAGCTTTTCTGTAAAGCAAAAGATTCCCGTGTTGCACCGGGTTGGACTAGATCAGCATTTTTCAACCTTAGGCTCCCAGATGATTCTGGACTACAACTCCCATCACCTGTAGCCATTGGCTAAGCTGGCTGGGGATGATGGGAGTTGTAGTCCAACTGCTTCTAGGAAGCCAAGGTTGAAGAACACTGGACTAGATGACCCTCGTGGTCCCTTCCACATCTACAGTTCTATGACTTTATGGTTTTGTTTTAAGCCCTGCTGTTTGATGGGTAGATGTTGACCTGCTCTTTGCAGAGGGTTTTTCTGAGTGCTGCAGCATTTGTCCGCTATTTACGCAGCTCTTCTTATGAAAGCCATTGTCCATTAAGGGGATTTAAAGTTTAAGGGGCTGCCAGCGCTGTTTCTGATTGGGTGGCTGTCAAACGGAGTGGCGTCTGATTGGTCAGTTTTCAGGTTACAAGGGAAATGGAGGTTTCTCGCCTTATTTTGGCATAATGTTGTGAATGCTACCGTCTATGTATTGTTGCAGGAATTTATGTATAGGTGTGTGTGTGGGGGGGGTGTTGCCCCTCCAGCAGATATCCTGCACATGCAGCCCACTACCAAAATCAGCACAATAACTTTGGTGACTTGTCCCAACAAAACACTTGGTCACAGTTTCTTCCTATCTATTCAAAGGGCCTTTGCTGCACAATACCAAATGTAAGAATTCACTGATCAATGGATCTGTGTACTGGCTCACTGGGAAAACTTCAGAAATTCATCTAGACCTGTGAGCTCAGCTCCTCAGCAGCCCCTCTGCCTGAGTGATAATCCCTGGCATCCTGATACCTGAATGCCAGACAGGTAGCCATTCCAGAAATAACAGACCCAGATGAGGACAAAAGGGTGTGATTAACTTGGCTGGGAAACAGGGAAATGTAAATATCCCTTTTCTTACACTTAGTGGGTGTTTGGTGGAGGGCAAGGGGAACCAGGGGGCAGGGTCCAGGATGCTCAGATTACGGCCACCAGACCTCCCCTTTCATGATGTATGAGTGATGTAGTTTTGGGGGGGGTGTAACATGGGGATTAGCAGCTAATAAAAGTTTGGTTTCCCTTTTGTTTGGGGCTTCCATCTTGTTTCACCTGGTGGCAGGTGGGAGTCCTGTGGCGACAGTCTTCAATCAAGACCAAGCCGAGTGGCTGCTGTTTTGCTCTGGGATTCCCGGCTGCTTCAATCAAGCAAAAGATTCCCGTGTTGCACCGGCTTGGACTAGATGACCCTCGCGGTCCCTTCCACATCTACAGTTCTATGACTTTATGGTTCTGTTTTAAGCCCTGCTGTTTGATGGGTGAGATGTTGACCTGCTCTTTGCAGAGGGTTTTTCTGAGTGCTGCAGCGTTTGTCCGCTATTTACACAGCTCTTCTTATAAAGGCCATTGTCCATTAAGGGGATTTAAAGTTTAAGGGGCTGCCAACGCTGTTTCTGATTGGGCGGCTGTCAAACGTAGTGGCGTCTGATTGGTCAGTTTTCAGGTTACAAGGGAAATGGAGGTTTCTCGCCTTATTTTGGCATAGTGTTGTGAATGCACCTGTCTATGTATTGTTGCAGGAATTTATGTATAGGTGTTGCCCCTCCAGCAGATATCCTGCACATGCAGCCCACTACCAAAACCAGCACAATAACTTTGGTGACTTGTCCCAACAAAACACTTGGTCACAGTTTCTTCCTATCTATTCAAAGGGCCTTTGCTGCACAATACCAAATGTAAGAATTCACTGATCAATGGATCTATGTACTGGCTCACTGGGAAAACTTCAGAAATTCATATAGACAGGTGAGCTCAGCTCCTCAGCAGCCCCTCTGCCTGAGGGATAATCCCTGGCATCCTGATACCTGAGTGCCAGACAGGTAGCCATTCCAGAAATAACAAACCCAGATGAAGGCAAAGGGGTGGGATTCCTTGGCTGGGAAACAGGGAAATGCGAATATCTTTTTTGTTACACTTGATGGGTGTTTGGCGGAGGGCAAGGGGAACCAGGGGGCAGGGTCCAGGATGCTCAGATTACTGCCACGTCCCCTTTCATGATGTAACCGTGATGTATGAGTGATGTAGTTTGGGGGGGTGTGTAACATGGGGATGAGCAGCTAATCAAAGTTTGGGTTCCCTTTTGTTTGGGGCTTCCATCTTGTTCCACCTGGTGGCAGGTGGGAGTCCTGTCTGACAGTCTTCAATCAAGACCAAGCCGACTGGCTGCTGTTTTGCTCTGGGATTCCCGGCTGGGGTCCTTGTTTTTTGTCCAAGGGAGCCCTCAGATTTCTCCGTTCACAATTTCTCACTGTAAAACATCCCCGCTCCCCGTTGCTTACCTGCCCCCCCCCCGTCCAGCCCAGCCAACCCCGCCTCCTCGCGAGGCTACGCGGCCATTGCCGGCCTCTGCGCCCCCACTAAGACCACGCGAGAAGAGGCCCACTCTCGCGAGAGGACGGGCTCCCTCAGGGGCCGGAGAGGCCTCTCACGCGCCCGCCGGCAGGGGAAGGGGCGCGCAGCGCGGCCTTTCCTTTCACCCGCCGGGCTTCTGTATTTCTCATACCTCGGCGTTATTGAGCCTCCGCCGACCGAGGCCTGCGAAGGAGGCGCGTTCTTCCCCCTCAGCGGCGCCTTTAAAAGCCGGGACATACCATCTCCGCGGAGTGGGGGGCCCGGGATTCTTCCGAGGGAGAGACGAGCCGGCGGAGGCTGTGGGAATCCGGCTCCCTTCGCTCCCCCTCCAGGCCCGCGCCTCCCCTCGCCCTCCTGCTTCCCGCCTCCCCGGCCAACCGCCTCACAGATCAGCCCCATCTCTCTCTCTTCCCCCCCCCCGCCTGACTCACTTGGTTCGCTCCAGCCGCTCTTCCCGCGCTTTTCTGCCCTCAACCGCCGCTTCCCTCGCGAGCGGGAGAAAGGGACGCCCTTCCGCTTCCGGCCGCTTCTTATAGGCCTCCGCTCCGGGCCGAACCATTGCTTGCTGGAGCGGGGGGAAAAAGAAAGAAAACCAGGCCAGACCGCGCCATTCCTTGATTTCTTCAGGAACCCGTCGTAGCCCAGACAGGCTTCCGAGGCCTGGCCTAGAGAGCGAAGGCGCACCGGGGTCCCTTGTCGAAACAGGAGGACGTGGAATGTACCAACTGTGCTTCTCCCCCCTCCTTCCTCTTGGCGCTGTTCTCCTTCAAAGGGTTGCTGGACCCTAGAGCTAGCAGGTCAGAGGAGCGCAGCAAGAGGCACGTGGAGATGCTGCGGGTTCATAGAATCCTAGTTGGAAGAGACCACCAGGGCCATCGAGTCCAACCCCCTGCCAAGCAGGAAACACCATCAGAGCACTCCTGACATATGGCTGTCAAGCCTCTGCTTAAAGACCTCCAAAGTAGGAGACTCCACCACACTCCTTGGCAGCAAATTCCACTGTCAAACAGCTCTTACTGTCAGGAAGTTCTTCCTCATGTTTAGGTGGAATCTTCTTTCTTGTAGTTTGGATCCATTGCTCCGTGTCCGCTTCTCTGGAGCAGCAGAAAACAACCTTTCTCCCTCCTCTATGTGACATCCTTTTATATATTGGAACATGGCTATCATATCACCCCTTAACCTCCTCTTCTCCAGGCTAAACATGCCCAGCTCCCTTAGCCGTTCCTCATAAGGCATCGTTTCCAGGCCTTTGACCATTTTGGTTGCCCTCCTCTGGACACGTTCCAGTTTGTCAGTGTCCTTCTTGAACTGTGGTGCCCAGAACTGGACACAGTACTCCAGGTGAGGTCTGACCAGAGCAGAATACAGTGGCACTATTACTTCCCTTGATCTAGATGCTATACTCCTATTGATGCAGCCCAGAATTGCATTGGCTTTTTTAGCTGCCGCGTCACACTGTTGGCTCATGTCAAGTTTATGGTCAACCAAGACTCCTAGATCCTTTTCACATGTACTGCTCTCAAGCCAGGTGTCCCCCATCTTGTATTTGTGCCTCTCATTTTGTTTGCCCAAGTGCAATACTTTACATTTCTCCCTGTTAAAGTTCATCTTGTGTGTTTTGGCCCAGTTCTCTAATCTGTCAAGGTCGTTTTGAAGTGTGATCCTGTTCAATTCCTCTCCCCCGCTGCACAACACATTGAAGGGTTAATGATCACATTTTTGTCATTTTCTGTTCATTTGGTGATTTCAGCAGATTCCCTGCCTGGGCCACAGAGGATGAAAGGCTTCAGTTCCTGCAGATGTGCATGCTCTGTTTTATTTTAATATTGGGTCAGGAAACCCACCAAACTGTACCTTGAGTTTCTGCAGCGCTGTTGCCTTTCTTTTCCATCGACCGTCCTAAATCAAGAAAACAAAATAGCTTAGGTATAGACAAGACAAACAAGTTGCTATGTGATATTATAGAACTACGGGTTACACTGGATCTTGTGTAGTAGTAGTAGTAATAATAATAATAATAATTAATAATAATAATAATAATAATAATAATAATAATAATAATAATAATTTATTATTTGTACCCCGCTGATCTGGCTGGGCCTCCCCAGCCACTCTGGGCGGTCTCCAACAAAATATTAAAATACAATAATCTATTAAACATTAAAAGCTTCCCTAAACAGGGCTGCCTTCAGATGTCTTCTAAAAGCCTGGTAGTTGTTGTTCTCTTTGACATCTGGTGGGAGGGTGTTCCACAGGGTGGGCACCACCATTGAGAAGGCCCTCTGCCTGGTTCCCTGTAGCTTTGCTTCTCGCAATGAGGGAACCGCCAGAAGTCCCTCGGCGCTGGACCTCAGTGTCTGGGCAGAATGATGGGGGTGGAGACGCTCCTTCAGATATACTGGACCAAGGCCGTTTAGGGCTTTAAAGGTCAGCACCAACACTTTGAATTGTGCTTGGAAACGTACTGGGAGCCAATGTAGGTCTTTCAAGACCGGTGTTATGTGGTCTCTGCGGCCGCTCCCAGTCACCAGTCTAGCTGCCGCGTTCTGGATTAGTTGTAGTTTCCGAGTCACCTTCAAAGGTAGCCCCACATAGAGCGCATTGCAGCAATCCAAGCGGGAGATAACCAGAGCATGCACCAC
The DNA here is from genome assembly GCF_965113315.1 of Podarcis vaucheri. Classification (NCBI taxonomy): domain Eukaryota; kingdom Metazoa; phylum Chordata; class Lepidosauria; order Squamata; family Lacertidae; genus Podarcis; species Podarcis vaucheri. Next base: position 1,299,266 of record NC_138751.1, on the reverse strand, counting down.
TCTGGCGAGGCAGTCCGCAGGCAGGGAGGGTCCCAGCCTGCGTACCAGATGGAGCTGGTAAACAGCTGCCCTGGATACAGATTTGACCTGTGCCTCCATGGACAGCTGTGAGTCCAAAATGACTCCCAGGCTGCGCACCTGGTCCTTCAGGGGCACAGTTGCCCCATTCAGGACCAGAGAATCCTCCACACCTGCCCGCCTCCTGTCCCCCAAAAACAGTCCTTCTGTCTTGTCAGGATTCAACCTCAATCTGTTAGCCGCCATCCATCCTCCAACCGCCTCCAGACACTCACACAAGACCTTCACTGCCTTCACTGGTTCTGATTTGAAAGAGAGGTAGAGCTGGGTATCATCCGCATACTGATAAACGCCCAGCCCAAATCCCCTGATGATCTCTCCCAGCGGCTTTATGTAGATGTTGAAAAGCATGGGGGAGAGGACAGAACCCTGAGGCACCCCACAAGTGAGAGCCCAGGGGTCTGAACACTCATCCCCCACCACCACTTTCTGAACACGGCCCAGGAGGAAGGAGCAGAACCACTGTATGACAGTGCTCCCAGCCCCTCAAGATGGTCCAGAAGGATGTTATGGTCGATGGTATCAAACGCCGCTGAGAGATCCAGCAGAACTAGGAAACAGCTCTCACCTTTGTCCCTAGCCCGCCGGAGATCATCAACCAGTGCGACCAAGGCAGTTTCAGTCCCATGATGAGGCCTGAATCCCGACTGGAAGGGATCCAAATGGTCCGCTTCTTCCAGGCGTGCCTGGAGTTGTTCAGCAACCACTCTCTCAATCACCTTGCCCAAGAATGGAAGATTTGAGACTGGGCGATAGTTGGCTATCATGGCCGCATCTAAAGATGGTTTTTTAAGAAGCAGTTTAATAACCGCCTCTTTCAGCGAGTCTGGGAAGGCTCCCTCACGGAGGGAAGCATTCACCACCCCACGAAGCCCATCGCCCAGTCCTTCCCAGCTAGCTTTTATAAGCCAGGATGGGCAAGGATCAAGGAGACAAGTAGTTGGTTTCACTCGTCCAAGCAGCCTGTCCACATCCTCGGGGGTAACGGATTGAAATTGATCCCACACAACTTGACTAGACAGAACTCTAGCACTCTCCCGCCCCGGCCCTGCTCCCACAGTGGAGTCTACCTCTTCTCGAATCTGAGCGGCTTTATCTGCAAAAAAATTTGCAAAGTCATTGCAGGAGATCATGTTGCCCCTACTGGGCCCTGATGGAGCAGGTGGTTCTGCTAAATTGCGAACCACCTGAAAGAGTCTCCTGCTGCTGTTTTCTGCAGATGCAATAGAGGCGGTGAAGAAAGTCTTCTTCGCCATCGCTATCGCCACTTGGTAGGCTCGACATTGAGCTCTAACCCGTGTCCGGTCAGATTCAGAATGGGTTATCCGCCACCGGCGCGCTAGCCGTCTCAACGATTGTTTCATTGCCCTCAGATCCGTGGAAAACCACGGGGCTGTCCGGGCTCCATGCAATCGGAGAGGGCGCTTCGGAGCCAAACAGTCAATAGCCCTGGTTAACTCCACATTCCAGCGGGCCACCAGGGAATCAGCTGAAAGGCCATCAACATGGGATAAAGCATCCCCTACCATTTGGATCCATTAAGTGGCGGGGGCGGACCATCTGAATCGGTCCCGCCTCCCTGCAGAGGGGAAGGGTCGCGGAAAGTTTTAAAAGTCTTTGTCACCCCATCCTCAGGGTTCAAATTTGCTCTTTGAACCTTGATACGGAAAGGGGGGGCATGCTTTTTCACCCCTCTACCGACCACCAGAAGGTCCGGGGCGATGACCTCAAGGGCTCCCAATCCCACGGGGACCCCTCAGCCCCACACCGTTACACAAGCACCACACTCTACCCCAAGCCCCTTAAATGAAGTGCCTCTCCTACACCGATCCGCTATTACGGGCAAAATAAGCCCAAATTCTCATGCCTCTTTCCCACTCTATCTTTACTGTGGGTTGACCGTACAAAGCTGTATCCCCCATTTGTTTCAATGGCTGCGTTCTATCCAATCAGAACCGTGCATTCGCTTTGCAGAGCTAGCTCAGCGAGCTCCTGCACGCCTCATTTAACCTCTTGACAAGCTGCTGACGGCTCCCCGCTGTGAGAACAATGGAATTGAAACTTGTGAACTCATAAAAGTGTCAAATCTTGCTACAATGTATCTTATTTTGTTTCCGACTTCAATCACCTATATCGAATGGACTAAAATCTTTAGAAATTCGTATAAAATCAACCACAACTCCGATTTCCTTGCTTTTGGTGTCAGTCGGCTCACTCTCCTCGGGACTCCATGACACCTCCCCTGCCTCCATGATCCCTCGAGCGAGGCGTCACGTACTCAGGAAGACCCTAATCCAGTCAAATCGCTCTGCCAAGCCCTTCCTCCGGGCGGTGCCAGGTGACAGACTGTGCATATATGGACCATTCTCTTCCCATCACCGGCACTCAGGAAGTGCTTATCTGCGCATATCTCCGGCTCTGCATATTCCCCCCGCCCTCCTCCATATGTTAATCTGGTATAACCCAACCTCTCCTTTAATGTATTCATGATGTAATCCGTGTAACCCAACCTTTCTTTAATGTATTCATGATGTAACTATGATGTATTTTGCGCTGTGTTCTGGGACATGGAGTGAAGTTTCAAAAGCTCATGTCACCCCTTTCTCGGGGTTCAATCTCGCCTTGAACCTGTTGCACAATAAACTTGGATCTTATGCAGTTTGCTCCTGTCTCCGGCTGAGCTCATTTTCTTCCGCAGGGACCCGCGGACCTAGTCCGATGAGCTGGGGGACTGAGCAGCCTCACACCCAGATTTTTCCTTAACAGTAATTCACAACAGACCACTTCATTTATTAATGAAATGCTTGTTTTATGTTTAGGAAATACAACCAGACAGCTGTCGCTATTCAATGTATCATTCTTCTTACTAAGGTGCAGGAAGAAAATAGAGAAAGCATGTTGGTGTCAGTGGATGTGAAAAATAAGCCAGTTTGGCTGACTTTGGTTAAACAGAGCACACACACAAGATATTCCCTTTAGGCTTTCCCCATTTCCTTCCTCCTTGCGGAGGAATATTTGAGGTCAATTTGGGAGAGTCGAAATGGCTTCAGGATTGCTCTCCTGTACTATTTCAGACACCTGGTTTATATACTTAGGTAGGTGTTTGCCTTGTACGTTTATGAGCATTTAATTTATATTTGAGACCTTAGAATTCTTACAAGAATACCCTCGCCTTGAAACCCTAAAAAGGGCAGGAGGCTGTCCCCTCCCCCGCTCAGCCTCTCCTATTTCCGCCCCCCCTCCATGGCAGCCATTTTGTGACCGGCACCCATGGCACACACCCCCCCCGGGGGACCTGCCTGGACCCCACCTCACCAGTCGGGAGAATATGGGGCAATGCCCCTGAGAGGGGGGGAAGAGACTTGCTAGGATAGACTGGGCCCAACAAAAAGAGGTTCTCATGAGCCCATGGTCAACATTGCAACAGGGAACACTGGCGCCTCATGAATCTTGAGGTATGGGCTGAAGATAACCCCCCAGGCATGGCTAGAAATATACTCCCCATGACCATCTGCTAATCCCATAGCTGCTAGACAGTATCCCATCCCACGCCTAGTGGCAGAAGGGGTCTGGTTCCAGATTCTTCTTTGCTTTCCCCTTCGTTAACAAACAAACACAGTGCCCCCGCCACTGTCCCAGAAACTGGATAATCCTTTGCTGAATGGTTGGTAATACTTTGTCTCAAGTAATAATTTTGTGTGGGAAGACTACGGCCCTGATCCAAGAATGGTTGTTCAGCATACGGAATAAGGTTTTGACAAATGATTCAATCTCATCTGTTCTTGCTAAAGGCTGTTGCAGCAACAGCACATTATGGCTTGGATCTAAAGGCAGTACAGATTCATGCAAGTAGTAGGACATCAGTTTTGCATGCTTATCTCTTGGCTGCTATGTCATCATCCTGAACTGCTGGTCATACTGCCTGGAGCTAATTAGATAGATAGATAGATTCTTTATTGTCATTACACAAGTGCAACATTGCACAAAGTGCAACGAAATTGGATGCCATCCCTTAAAACAACAAAAGCAAGACAACAACAACAACCAAACAAACCACATTCCATAATTAGGAGCTACAGTCCCACAACATAAACCCAGAAGGCCAAACTTTACCCACCCCATGCTCTAAGCAAGGACCTCAAGAGTAACTTCTTAAAAGCAAGTGGAAGTTTTCTGGGAACTTTGTCAAAGTTTTTTTTTCAGGTGCTGTTTCACTCTGGAAGGGACGCGGCACGCTCACATCAAAAAGCTGCTCCAACATGAGATTTTGAAACCTTGCCACACAATGGAACACCCAGTTGCTCCTGCAAGAACGAGACTTATGCCACTCTTTCAGGGGAGGGTATTTGTGTGGCACATTCAATCAGGGAATCGTGCCCCAGCCCGATTCGTTATCTTGCCACCTGGTAGAGCTCCACCCGGAGCCTCCAGGAATTACCTAAAGCCTCCCCCTGGCCCAAAGAACCTGCTTGTTTAATAATAATAATAATAGTAGTAGTAGTAGTAGTAGTAGTAGTAATAATAATAAGTTAGTCGTTTAGTCGTGTCCGACTCTTTGTGACCCCCTGGACCAGAGCACGCCAGGCACGCCTGTCTTCCACTGCCTCCCGCAGTTTGGTCAAACTCATGCTGGTAGCTTCGAGAACACTGTCCCACCATCTCGTCCTCTGCTGTCCCCTTCTCCTTGTGCCCTCCATCTTTCCCAACATCAGGGTCTATTCCAGGGAGTCTTCTCTTCTCATGAGGTGGCCAAAGTCTTGGAGCCTCAGCTTCAGGATCTGTCCTTCCAGTGAGCACTCAGGGCTGATTTCCTTCAGAATGGAGAGGTTTGATCTTCTTGCAGTCCATGGGACCCTCAAGAGTCTCCTCCAGCACCACAATTCAAAAGCATCAATTCTTTGGCGATCAGCCTTCTTGATGGTACAGCTCTCACTTCCATACATCACTACTGGGAAAACCATGGCTTTAACTATATGGACCTTTGTTGGCAAGGTGATGTCTCTGCTTTTTAATATGCTGTTTGGGTTTGCCATCGCCTTTCTCCTAAGGAGCAGGCATCTTTTAATTTTGTGACTGCTGTCACCATCTGCAGTGATCACGGAGCCCAAGAAAGTAAAATCTCTCCCTGTCTCCATTTCTTCCCCTTCTATTTGCCAGGAGGTGATGGGACCAGTGGCCATGATCTTCCTTTTTTTGATGTTGAGCTTCAGACCATATTTTGCGCTCTCCTCTTTCACCCTCATTAAAAGGTTCTTTAATTCCTCCTCACTTTCTGCCATCAAGGTTGTGTCATCTGCATATCTGAGGTTGTTGATATTTCTTCCGGCAATCTTAATTCCAGTTTGGGATTCATCCAACCCAGCCTTTCGCATGATGAATTCTGCATATAAGTTAAATAAGCAGGGAGACAATATACAGCCTTGCCGTACTCCTTTCCCAATTTGGAACCAATCAGTTGTTCCATATCCAGTTCTAACTGTAGCTTCTTGTCCCACATAGAGATTTCTCAGGAGACAGATGAGGTGATCAGGCACTCCCATTTCTTTAAGAACTTGCCATAGTTTGCTGTGGTCGACACAGTCAAAGGCTTTTGCATAGTCAATGAAGCAGAAGTAGATGTCTTTCTGGAACTCTCTAGCTTTCTCCATAATCCAGCACATGTTTGCAATTTGGTCTCTGGTTCCTCTGCCCCTTCAAAATCCAGCTTGCACTTCTGGGAGTTCTTGGTCCACATACTGCTTAAGCACCTGCTAGGTAAGCACCTACTAGGTAATAGATAACTAGATCCCTGAGCCCAAGTGGTGCAGACAGGGCTGTGGGTGACTATGGTTTTGGCCATGAGGGTATTTTTACTGCCTCTGGCCGTCTGCGTGCCCACGCCACTTCAGGTGACCAAGCAGCTAATGTGGGAGTGGGGTGCCCACAACACGAATAATAAACAGCTGCAAATGGCTGAAATGGTGGCTTATTCTGCAAACCGAACCAATTGCACGGTCTGCACTCTGGGACCTACAGATGCTTTGGGAGGAATGCCCTGCCTCCCTGTGCCTCGGAATGAGTCCTCAATTACGGCCCCAATTTTTGGCTTCCGCCCTCTGGGAAACAATTCTTTTTTATGGAACCATTCTATCCCTTTCCAGGTTCACCGAATTCCTGGATGGCTGTGTGTGAACCAGTCTGAGGGCGCCAGTAGCAATCTGACGTATGTGGGGACCTCCCGTTGCAATCGCACCTTCCCAGCCCAGACAACCGTGTCTGAGTCCGCACTAGGAACTCTTTCTGGCTGTAATCTAACTACGCGCCTGACACACTTGGCAAGGGCTTCAGAAGGGGGAGGTGGTATCTCTGATCAAGAACATGATGTGTATTGGGTGTGTGGAAAGCTGGCTTATCATATCCTGCCAAAGGGATGGTATGGAGTGTGCTTCCAGCCTCTTTAATTCCTCCCATGTGGATTTATGAGCCGATTGCCACTGCACCCCATCGGAGGAGACGCTCGGTTGAACTAGTAGCAGTTGCAGGAGGCAGCTCCCAAAATTGGGGTAAGGATCAGTGGCCTCCAGAAAGGATAGTGGCCCATTACGATCCGGCCTCACGGAATGGGGGAGAAAAAATCACAGGGGCAAGGGGGCCAATTTATAATTTAAACTGCATGATAAGACTTCAAGCGGTAGTAGAGATGGTCGCCAATGCCACAGCCACAGCCCTTCGGTTAATCGCCACCCAATTAGATGAGACGCACACAGCAGTCCTTCAACTCCGCTTAGGGATGGATTTTCTCCTGGCGCGACAGGGTGGATTTTGTGTTGCGTTAAATTTGACAGGAGGGGCCTGTTGCTTTAACATCTCTGACCATGCTGAAGCTATTCGAAATTTGGCAGCAGAAATTGAAAAAGTGGCCCATGTCCCTGTCCCTACTTGGAACGGATGGGACATGTCCTGGTGGACTGATTGACTTCCAAACCTAGAGGACTTTTAATGATGTTACTAGGCCCATTGATAATTTTGCTTCTTTTCTGCTCCAGTGTACCTTGCTTCTTGCAATGCTTGCAAAATATGATGCATAAAATGGTGTCACGAATGGTTCGGCCCCAGATTATAGCACTAGTCCGAGAATATCAGCCAGTGCCTCCTTGGGACGAGCCGGAAGGCTGTCCAAAATAATGGGGGGGGGGATGAAGGGACAGGATACCCAAATCCTGACTGTGTGGTCACCCCAATTAGTGTGTAGTCACCCCAATAGGCCTCAACACTTCCCAAATTCTTTCTCTGAGGATGCAAACCTGAAATGCATTAGCTCTGCTGTATAACACAAAGTAGCTGAAAGGAACAAAGCTTTCTCCTCTTCTCAGGAAAAGTTGACCTAGCCGCCATCAGCGCATCCAGCTGATCAGCCTTCTCGCAACTTTCTTGGCTCGCTGACAGGAGCAATACACACCCGACCCGTGGGAAAGGCCTGAAAGGATACAACCCAATGCAAAAATCCTGAGGATCCATGTGGATCTGTGCTTTGTAACCACGTTTTTGCACCATTGCGGCCCCACAAAACAGTGGGTGCCTGATTTTTTTGGTGCAGGCTGTAGTCACGGACATGCTATGTGATCTGATGGTGAATTTGGGGTGACCCAATGCTAAAATCCTGAGGATCCATGGGCTTTTACCTCCCCCCTCCCAGGCAGCCTCCTTTACCTCTAGCCTCCCTTATCTCTCTCCCCGATCGCTTTCTGATCAGCTGCTTCCTTTCAACACCCCCTTCCCTCTTTAAAAAAAAGGAGCATGATCTGCTTTTCTCCCCTGGGCAATTCGACTCCAGGGACCACACATTTGCTCCGTAAGACGCACAGACATTTCCCCTTACTTTTTAGGAAGAAAAAAGTGCGTCTTATGGAGCGAAAAATACGGTAGGTGGGAATCAGTCTTCCCCCTCTCCTCTCCTCCCGCCCCTTCCTTAAAAACCCTGCTCTTCCTGGCTGGGGTCTCTTTCCTCTCTCTCCCCACCCCCAGCCAACCCCCCCCCCATTCCTGGGTTATGGGTTCCGGCCCCACGCTGGGCCAAATATTCCTGCGTTGCACGGAGAGAGTAGACTAATGACCCTCCCCTTCCAGCTCTGCTATTCTATTATTGTATATATGGGCAACTTATGAACACTGATAGGATTGTAGAGCTGGAAGGGAACCCTGGGGGTCATCTAGTCCACCCCTCCCCCCGCAATGCAGGATTCGTCGGAAGAATCAGGAGCCAGGAAGAATCAAATTTCAATAAAGAATGGGGAGAGTTTAAAATGCATTTGAAAAAAATCATTGTAAACAACAACAATCCCTCGTAGGTTTGACAGAAAACATGTAGTAAAAATTCGAATCATGGATTGGAGTAAGGACTTATAATAACTGGAGTCAGGGAGGAGATGCAGGACAAAAATTGTAACCTAAGGGTCCACAAAGGGGGGGGGAGAGTCAAAGGAAATATGATGTTTGTATTTTGATTCTTTGTAAAATTGAAAATGAAGAAGAGGAACCTTTGGCCCAGAATGGGCTTGAACCCACGACCTTGAGATTAAGAGTTTCCTGCCATACCCTCCTAGTGTCTTGATTTTCCAGGGACAGGCCCAGAATTCCGAAGGCCCTCCAAGCTTCTGATGTTTATTTGTGAATTTTAATTGTGGGTGTTCATGTTTTCATTGGATTGTTTTGATTTCTTGATATATATTTTGGTAAACCAGTGTTTTATCTTCTGTGGCTAATGTGCCATTAGATTATAAACTACCGTATTTTTCTCCCTATAAGACGCACTTTTTCCCCTCCAAAAATAAAGTGGAAATGTGTGTGCGTCCTGTGGGGCAAATGCAGGCTTTCGCTGAAGCCTGGAGAGAGAGAGGCATCGGTGCGCAGCGACCCCTCTCACTCTCCAGGCTTCAGGAAGCTCTCCGCAAGCCTTGCAAGCCCGGCAGGAGTTCCCACGGACTCGCAAGGCTTGCGGATAGCAGCCTGTTCCGGGGGCTGAGGTCGGGAGAAGCTCGGGCTTCCCCAGCCCCGCGGCCGTGGGGGGGGGGAGATATATTTTTAAAATTCATTTCCCAAAAAAAACCCAAGGTGCGTCCTATGGGCCAGTGCTCCCTATAGGGCGAAAAATACGGTACGTCTTATACAACCAAAAAGTAATACTGGGCTCCGATACATCAGTATAGAAAGGGATGATGTACAACGACTTCTTGCTGGAGGTGCCAAAATGAGAATGCCTCTTTGAAGCATCTGCTTATGCAATGTCTGATGCTTACAGATTTCTGGATGAAGGTATTGGGATATATAAATGCTAATTTGTAGAGAGGCTGCGCTGGCCTGAGGCAGGAAGCAATGTCGTTGCCAGAAAAAGGTTTGCGTAATTTCTACCTTTGCCCCCCCCCGTCAAGTCATATTGGACCTCACTGCCCTGCCTGGCAGGAGACGGAGGAGGGGGCAACCTTTGAACTGCCCCCAACACCCCCACCCACAGGGTGCTTCAGAAACCCGAGTGATTTCTCACCCTGTCTTTCTTCCAGGGGCACCTAAAGGCCATCAGGAGGAGCTGCGCTTGGTCCCTTTGAAAGGGAGGCAGCTGCAGCTGCGGATCCTCAGAGCACTCTTCACCTGCTCAGAGGCACTCTTGCTTCCCTAGAGCTACTGTGCCACCAAAGCTGCGATTCCTGCCTTGCAAGGGGTTGGGCTGGATGACCCCTGGGGGTCCCTTCCAACTATACCGCTTTATGGTTCTACCAGAAGTCCCACTGTTTTTGAAATAAATCTGTTGTTTTGAAAACGGTTCTTCCCTGCTTTTTATGGCATTTTATGCTGCTCTGACGCCGGCTTTGGCTGGGGAGGGGGGGATATAAATAAAATTTGATGATGATGATAATGATGATCTCCTAAAGCGCAGTTTCCTCCGTGGTTTGGAGAAGGGAGGCAGGCAGATGGGGCAATCGATCCTGGCACCCCAACCTTTGTCTTGTGGGCCAAGAGGGCGGGGCGGCCCTGGGATGAGGGCCAAGGGGAGGGAGCCGAGGGCCAGCAGGGCAGGTGCCAGGCAGGGCTGCGAGTCAAAAGAAACGAATCTGACATGCCTTGTCTCCTTTCGGAGAAGGAGAGCTTTGCCTCACCTGGGTGACAGCAGCGTCCTTATCGCAGGCCTACCTGGCTACCAAAGTGCAGGTGGCAGAGAGAGACTTGTGCATTGCAGCCGCAGGCAAGACAACATCTTCTCCTGGACAAGTGAGCCTCTTTCCTCCCCCTCCTCCTCCTGCCCCACATGCCGCCCCCTTCCTGAGGGCACGGCTGAAGGGGAGCAGCTGGGCTTTGGGATGCAGGTCAGAGGCCACCTGTGCTGAGCACACCTGCGTCTTCACGCTCTCCCTTCTGCCAAGGCAGGGGCCCCTCCTGGCTGGAGTCCTGCTGCAGCCCCCACTCCCGTGGATTCCCCCCCCCGGATCTTTTCCTGAGACCCAGGGTCAGAAGATGGCTCTGAAGAAACACCTGGAGGCTCTTAGCGTCTTCCAGTTGGTCCTTACCTTCCTCTTCTTTGGTAAGTTGGGAGCTGGGGTGGGAGGGAGGGAGGGGCAGGGGGTGCTCAGGGAAGAGGGGCAGCTTGGCCTCCTCCTCTTCCTGGGGCCATGGCCCTTGGGAGGTCCTCTGGCAGGCCAGGCCCCTGTAAGAAACGTAAATCTGCCCTTATTCCCTTATGGGGGACACAAGAGCCCTTATAGAGTCCTTTGCAGGTTGTCCATCGGTCAGAGAAAAGAAGAGAGGCCAAGCAGAGAATATTGAGAAGCAAAGCAGCTAGTCTGATCTTGATTGAACTGTTGCAACAGGGTGCCCCCTTCACACACAGGAAAGGAGGAGGACCCTGAACCCAGATGTGCCCGCCCTCATATAGACATTTTAAATTGCCAGCCCTGGAGTCCAAGACCACCCCCAGAAACATCATGCCTACATCACAGAAAAGGTGGTCTACAACAGAAATCTGAGTGCATTGTTTACCTCCTGTCTGGAAGGTTACCCGTTAATGCTTACTTGATTGGATACCCTGGGGAGCCTGGCCAGTCTTTTGTAATGATAAATACTTAGTTCCTGAGCCAGGTCACAGGCTCACCCTATTCATACACAGACATACCCTTCAGACAGGATTTGTGAAGGAAAAGACAATGGGGAGGCTTTTCCATTTACCTTCGACCTTGCAGAGAAATCGTTTGGTCAGTTTGGGAGCCAAAATGGTTCCAGGGCTAGGGAGTCAGCACCGCAGGGGGTTGGGCTAGATGACCCTGGGGTGCCCCTTCCAACCTAAAATGTCCTTCTGGGTTTAGGGGGACTTCAGATCACATCCTCGGGGGGTCCCGTGAAATCGGGGTTGTGGTCCCAGGCAGGGCTCTGAATCCCAGCGCTGCTTGTGGGTAGTGTTGGGCAATATATTGATATATCATCCACAACCAGTTTGAAGTCCACATTGTGATATTGGTTTCATTTTTTTAAAAAAATATTTATTTGGTTTTTCAAATCAGAATTTTGCAATCAGATATGCAGCATACAACATAAAAACAAGATTCCACAGAATCTCCTTCCCTCCCCCCCCCCAGGTGCCTTCTTCTCCGTTCTCCTGGTCTACCTGCTCTTCACCTCCTACTGGCCTATCAGCGTTCTGTATTTCGCCTGGTGGATCTTCGACTGGGACACGCCAGAGAGAGGTGAGTTCGATTCTCCCCAACCAGGGCCGGACTGGGGTTTGATGAGGCCCTAAGCTACTGAAGGTGATGGGGCCCTTTATATGTCCAGCTGTCCTTTGTCCACAACAAACTGTCACTGTTTTTTGAGTTGAATATATGCTATATGGTAATTGATGGACCTAATAAGTATCTAAAGCCATGCAAGCAGTCCATGCAGATCGTAAGGTAAAGGGACCCCTGACCGTTAGGTCCAGTCATGGCCGACTCTGGGGTTGCTGCGCTCATCTCGCTTTACTGGCCAAGGGAGCCGGCAATCAGCTTCCGGGTCATGTGGCCAGCATGACGAAGCCGCTTCTGGCAAACCAGAGCAGCGCACGGAAACGCCATTTACCTTCCCGCCGGAGCGGTACCTATTTATCTACTTGCACTTTGACGTGCTTTCGAACTGCTAGGTGGGCAGGAGCTGGGACTGAGCAACGGGAGCTCACCCCATCGCGGGGATTCGAACTGCCGACCTTCTGATCGGCAAGCCCAAGAGGCTCAGTGGTTTAACCCCCAGTGCCACCCGCGTCCCAGATGCAGATCATAGGTACCCTATATATAGAAATGAGCAAGCCAGGGATAATTAAGGGAACAGGCTAGCAGGTGGGGCCCATGACTTACATCACAGGAGCCTACACAACACAAAACACTGTTCCTGTAGGTAGGTTTTATTTTATTTGTTTTTTATCTTGTATTTCAGATATATGCATCCAGGTTTTTTTCCTTTAATTTTTTTTGGGGCCCCCAAGGGAGTGGGGCCCTAAACTATAGCCTGTTTAGCTTATAGGTAAATCTGGCACTGCCCCCAACCCTACCCGGAGGTCAGGTGAAAGGCGCCTCTCCTTGTCTGAGAAGGGTGCTGAGCCCCACACCCAGACCCACACAGCTGGAGCTGCTGCCTCGCCCTGCCCCTCTTCCTCCAACTCACCCCCTTCCCCTGGGGCAGCTTGCGACCATCCCAAACCTGTTTTCCTCACTGCTATTTACTATTATCTATTTTCCAAGACAGCCTCCAATATATGACACAATGGCAGAAGGTATTTCATTTCTCTCTCTCTCTCTCTATGGAGGGCAGAAAAATCAGCTGCATTTATTTATGTATTTATCATTATTTACTAAATTTTGCTATAAAAACACACACGAAATCCTGTAATTGACAGGAATCCTCCCCAAAATATAACATAGAATCATAGAATCATAGAGTTGGAAGAGACCACAAGGGCCATCGAGTCCAACCCCCTGCCAAGCAGGAAACACCATCAGAGCACTCCTGACATATGGTTGTCAAGCCTCTGCTTAAAGACCTCCAAAGTAGGAGACTCCACCACACTCCTTGGCAGCAAATTCCACTGTCAAACAGCTCTTACTGTCAGGAAGTTCTTCCTAATGTTTAGGTGGAATCTTCTTTCTTGTAGTTTGGATCCATTGCTCCGTGTCCGCTTCTCTGGAGCAGCAGAAAACAACCTTTCTCCCTCCTCTATGTGACATCCTTTTATATAGTTGAACATGGCTATCATATCACCCCTTAACCTCCTCTTCTCCAGACTAAACATGCCCAGCTCCCTTAGCCGTTCCTCATAAGGCATCGTTTCCAGGCCTTTGACCATTTTGGTTGCCCTCCTCTGGACACGTTCCAGTTGGTCAGTGTCCTTCTTGAATTGTGGTGCCCAGAACTGGACACAGTACTCCAGGTGAGGTCTGACCAGAGCAGAATACAGTGGCACTATTACTTCCCTTGATCTAGATGCTATACTCCTATTGATGCAGCCCAGAATTGCATTGGCTTTTTTAGCTGCCGCGTCACACTGTTGGCTCATGTCAAGTTTGTGGTCAACCAAGACTCCTAGATCCTTTTCACATGTACTGCTCTCAAGCCAGGTGTCACCCATATTGCATTTGTGCCTCTCCTTTTTTTTGCCCAAGTGCAATACTTTACATTTCTCCCTGTTAAAATTCATCTTGTTTGTTTTGGCCCAGTTCTCTAATCTGTCAAGGTCGTTTTGAAGTGTGATCCTGTCCTCTGGGGTGTTAGCCACCCCTCCCAGTTTGGTGTTGTCAGAGTACACCAACTTAATACTCTAGCCTTACTCCACCTCTTCCGTCTTTCCTTCCTTCTCTGGGTCCCTCTGCCCCCCGTGGTCTCTTCCTTCCTGGACTCTTCTGACGCTGACCCCCCGGACTCTTCTCCCTCCTTGCGGCGGGCTTTAGGACCTGGCTCCCTATCCGGGCTGCTTACTGTGCCGCCTTCCTGTGCATTTGAACTTGGCGCGCGCGCCCAACCTTCAACCTTCCTCTTGACCGTTTCCTCGCTCCCCGATGGAGGTGTGGCCAATCCTGACTCATGCCCTCCCGCTTGCGGCGAGCCGCCTGATCCCGATACCTGGGACCCCTCCTCCCTACTGCGCTCTGGTGGGGAAGCTGGCCCCGATTTCCAACTGCTGCTCTCTGAGTCCCCTCTGGTCCCTTCTTCCTGGGGTGTCCCCCTAGGCGCCCCCCTTGCTCTGACCACTGGCGCTCCTTTCTGTGAATCTTCCGATTCACTGGAAAGACTCAGAGATCTCGGGCCGCTGTCATCGCTCATATTTCCTTCGGATTCCTCCCCCTCGCTCTCTGTTTCCTCCCTTTCCTGTGCCTCTGCTCCTGAACCCCTGACATCCACCCCCCTCGAAGCCCCCCTTCCCCCCTCCCCTCCTTCAGGTGTGGGTGCTGGGTGCTCCGTTGTTATGGGGGTGAATGCCGGATACAGTTCGTTTCCCGTGGCGTGCATCCAACTGGATAAGTCCGGCTCTTCCTCCTTGCGCTCGCCGACGTCGATCACCTCCGCTTCCATCTCTGTGCCGCCATGCTCAAACCCAAGGTCCTCCCCGAACACGTCCAAGTCTGTCTCTCCCTCGGTCTCCTCTGGGTACGTCGCTCGCCCGGGACCCTCCAGCCACTTCCTGCGCCACTGCTCCTCTGGTCGATCATCCCACCAATACGAGGGTTCTGATGCAGATCCCGCTGTCGACCCCTCCGGGGAACGTGTGCCCAGTGTAGGTTCCTCGTCCGAGTCGAACCCCTGGAACGTGCTGGCTGAAAGCGTGGGTGTGAAAAGCCAGTCGTCGAAAAACTCGGCCGGCATGGGCCTGTGTGGGAAGAGGGCATGAAACTCGTCTTTGAGCAGAGGTTCCTCCAAAGCGTAGCCCTGCACCCAGCTGTTGGCACTGGCTGGGGTGCCCTCTCTGGCGAGAAGGTATTCTACTCCCTCTTCCCCCCATCTTGAGTCTAAAATCTCTGTGACCTCGTTGATGGGCTCCCCCTCTGGCGACCCCCCCTGCGTGGTCCTTTCCCCGAGCGGGCTCGGTGCCGTCCCTGGCTCCTGAAATCTGTGAGGTGCCTTGTAGGGAGTGAGCACTGATCTATGGAATACCGGATGCATCCTGGATCCCTCCGGAAGTGTCAGCCGGAAAGCCACCGGATTGACCTGTGCCTCGACTTGGTAGGGCCCTAGCTGCTTATGCCCGAGCTTCTTCTTAGCTAACGATCTTGCCGGCACTGCTTGGGCTGCCAACCAAACCCAGTCTCCCACCTGTATTTCTTCCCCAACCCTCCTGTGTCTGTCAGCCTGCATTTTGTATGCGTGCTTAGCTAGCTCTAACTGCCTTCGAAGCTGTTCGTGGACCTCCTGCAACTCTGACGCGAATGTGTCCGCTGCCTTTGGCTCCCCCTCCCCTACCCTCTCTAATCCCGGGAAGGTTCTGGGATGCCTCCCATTGTTGGCGAAGAACGGCGTCACCCCCGTGGACACGTGCTTCGTGTTGTTGTAGGCGAACTCGGCGAGTGGCAGGTAGTCCACCCACGTTGCAGGCTGCTGATTTGCGTAACATCTCAGGTACTGCTGCATGATGGCGTTGACCCGCTCCGCTTGTCCGTTGGTCTGCGGGTGTCTCGCCGACGCTAGGTTGATCTTGACGTTCAGGATGCCCATCAGCTTCTGCCAGAAGTTCGAGATGAACTGTCGCCCCTGGTCGGACAGTATAGACCGTGGCAGACCGTGAACCTTGAACACGTGATCTATGAACAGTTTGGCGGTCTGTTCCGCCGTGGCCACCTTCGCACATGAAATGAAATGTGCCATTTTGGTTAACAAGTCCACTACCACTAGCACTGCTGTCTTGCCCCTCGAGCTGGGCAGATCCGTGACAAAGTCCAGGGCCACTCTCTCCCACGGTTCGAGCGGAGTTTGCAGCGGTTCCAGCAGTCCCGCCGGCGGTTTATGCACTGGCTTAGCCCTCTGGCAGGTGTCGCACCTCGCAACGTAGTCCGCGACTTCCCCCCGCATCTTGGGCCACCAGAAGTCTCTAGCGACTAATTCTATCGTCTTCTCTGTGCCAAAGTGCCCAGCTGTGGGTGTGTTGTGCAACTGCTGCAGTACCTTAGTGCGAAGTTCGTCTCCCAGCACGTAGATGGCCCCTTTGCGAATGAGCAACCCGTCGCGCACTTGGAACCCGTCTCTCTTCGCCGTGCCCCTGTGCACCTCTTCCATCTTTGCTCGTGCGAAGGAGTCGTCCTGCAACGCACGACGTACAGCATCCAGGTCTACGGTTGCCGAAGCGCATGCCCACGCTTCTGGTGCGAAAATGTGCTTGGCCGCCGCTGGCGTCGCCTCCTCGAGGTATTGCGGCTTCCTGGACAGTGCATCCGCCATGACGTTGTTGTCACCTGGGACGTACTCTATCCTGAAGTCAAAGTCCGCAAAGAACTCCACCCAACGTATGTGCCTCTGGTTCAGGAACCTCGCCGTGCGCCAGTACTCCAGATTCTTATGGTCCGTGCGGACCTGCACTGTGTGTTTGGCTCCGATCAGGAAGTGCCTCCACGCCTTGAATGCTGTATGAATGGCAAGCAACTCCCTGTCCCAGATGGTGTAGTTCTGCTCCGACTTGCTGAGCTTCCTGGAGTAGAAGGCGCACGGCCTCCAATCCCCATGCGGGTCTTGCTGCAACAGGACTGCTCCCACGGCCCTGTCTGAGGCGTCCGTTTCAACCCTCATCGGTTTGCTGGGATTTACATGCAGTAGCTGCTCTTCGGATGAGAAGAGACGCTTGAGTTTCTGAAAGGACTGCTCCACCTGCTCCATCCAGATGAACTTCTTCTTCTTGGAGCTGAGCGTGTCGGTAATGGCCGCCGTCTGCATCGCGAACCCCTTGATGAACTTGCGATAGAAGTTAGCAAAGCCGACAAACCGCTGGACCTCCTTCCGGTTGCGCGGGCTCTTCCAGTCCAACACTGCGCGAACCTTGGCGCTGTCCATGGCGAGCCCCTTGTCCGACAATTTGTATCCCAGGAAATCCACCTCCGTCATGTCGAACTGGCACTTCTCCAGCTTGGCGTACAGTCTATGCTCCTGTAGTCTTCTCAGCACTTCCTTGACGTCTCTGTCGTGGGCCTGCTGCGATTCAGAAAATATCAGGATGTCGTCCAGGAAGCAGACACACTTCTTGTAGAGGAGCCCCGCTAACACGTGATGCATGAAAGCTTGAAAACAGTGGGAGCCATTTTGTAATCCAAATGGCATAACTCTGTATTCGTAGGTGCCCAGGGGCGTGAACATGGCCGTCTTCCACTCGTCACCCTCCCGTATGCGAATAAGGTTGTATGCCCCTCGCAGGTCCAACTTGGTGAACACGCGTCCTTTGCGCACCGTCGCGAGGAGGTCATCGATCTTGGGCATGGGGAAAGCCGTGGGCTTGGTTTTCGAGTTCAAAATCCTATAGTCCACCACAAGTCTTTTTGGGGGCGTGTCCTTTTTCTTCACAAAGAATACGGGACTGCCCCCCACTGCCTTGGACTCGCGGATGAACCCGCGCTCCAAATTATTATCTATGAACTCCCTGAGTTCCTGTAGTTCATCTTCAGACATGGAATACAGTTTCCCTGTCGGCAGCGTCGCCCCTGGCAGCAGGTCAATCTTGCAGTCATATGGCCTGTGGGGAGGTAGCTTGTCCGCCTCCTTCTCGCAGAAAACCTCCAAAAATTCTGCGTACTTGTGGGGAATCGCTTGCAGCGTGCCTAGCTGCACCTGTGACTCCTCTTCCTCCCCTTCCTGCCGGGGCACGATGCAGTGTTCAGCACAAAAGGAAGAGCCGAAGGTCAGCTGCCTCTGGTACCAAGCCAGCGCCGGGCTGTGCCTGTCCAGCCAACTCATGCCCAATACTACAGGCGTGTCCGACAGTTGAGTGACGTTGAAGCTGATGACTTCCCTGTGATTTCCAATTCGCATCACCATCGGTGGCGTTTGCTTCACCACCTGCCCCCCCAGCAACTCTCTGCCATCCACTGTGACGACTTGCAGGGGCAGAGTGGCAGGCAGTAACGTTATATTGTGCCGCTCGATGAAATCCTGCCCTATAAAGTCCGCGTTGCTGCCAGAGTCAATGGTAATTGGCACGTCCATTGTGAGTCTGTTGGGTAGCTGGAGCGATGCGGTGAGCTGCACTACTGGTTTGGGCGGGAGGGGGTCTGTGGGCTGCAAAATCTCTGGGGACTGCTTCACTGACTCGTCTGGCTGGGCCCCAGTGCCTCTGTTTCCAACCAGACTCCGTCGTTTCCCTGCTGTGGTTCTCTGTGCTGAGTTGCTTCTGTTACCGTCGCGGAGGCTGCAGTGTGCTTGTGGAGCCTCTGGGGACACTCTTTCGCCATATGCTGTGGATCCTCGCAGATATAACACTTCCTGTTCCCTCTAGGAGGCTTCGCTTTGACTGCTCCCGGTGCTAGGGCTCTGGTTGCTGACTGAGCCCTGGCACCTCCAACCTCCATAGGTTCCCCTCCTCCTCCTGGCGGAGGCGTGGATTGCGCACACGCGCTGCATCCCTGGGAAAGAAGGAAGGCACTCTTGCCGACTCGCGTCCTCCACGCCCTTCGTCCCTGCTCCATGGACGTTCTTCTAGACGTACCCCAATCGTCAGCGCCCTCTGAACGATCTCCTGAGTGCTCCGGGGTCTCTCCCCCCTCGCAATTTCGTCTTTTACCGCACTGCTCAATCCTTCCCAGAAAAGGTCTCTGACCGGAGCTGAATCTCTGTCCCATTCCAGGGCACTGACCAGTGCAAAAAAGCGGGAATGATACTGCCTCACACTGGCCCTCCCTTGTTTCAGCCCATGTATCTCTTTTCTGGCGATATCAACGTCTATATTTGATAAAAAACACGCATCCATCGCTTTAATGAAGGCATCCGCACTTCGGAGCGCCGGATCCTTATCTCTCCACAGATTGCGCAGCCACGCTTTAGCGTCTCCATGCAAATGGGATAGGATAAACCCCACCTTCTCTTGCTCATCTCTAAAGTCTTTGTCCAGCAGTTGCAGCGCAAACTGCACATCTGCTCGGAAGTTGGGGTACTGCTGTAAATTCCCATCAAAATGAGATACGAGACTGCCTCCTCTTCTCCCCAGCCCAATTCCCTCCGATTTGGGTCCCGGTTGCCCCTGCTTTGTAAGCACCTCCAACCTGATCTGGAGATCCTTGTAGGCGGCAGCTGCTTCCTCCTCCCTCTTCCTGGATGCGAGTATCTCGGCGTTTAGTTGTGTCACTGCATTTTGCAGGGCTGCTATCTGCTGTTCAGTATTCATCTCGTCCGACTTTCGTGAGCTCACGAAGAAGCACCAATCTTCACCCCTCGCTGCGCCCACTCACGCTGCGAGGCTTTTGGTGCCAGACCAGGGGACGGAGCTTACTGTCAGAGCTGCTTCCAGATCCCAGCTCACAGAGGACCACGCTAGCCGGCAACACTGTACAAAAGTCTTTATTGAGTTACAGTTTCCATTTTCAAGCCGCAGCGCGCAGCTCTACGTCTTAGAAGCTAGACTGGCGAAGCTCCGTCTGAGTCTCCGCCTCCTGTACACCAACTTAATACTCTAGCCTTACTCCACCTCTTCCGTCTTTCCTTCCTTCTCTGGGTCCCTCTGCCCCCCGTGGTTT
This sequence comes from Podarcis vaucheri, assembly GCF_965113315.1. Taxonomy (NCBI): domain Eukaryota; kingdom Metazoa; phylum Chordata; class Lepidosauria; order Squamata; family Lacertidae; genus Podarcis; species Podarcis vaucheri. The sequence continues at coordinate 1,279,500 of NC_138751.1, read as the reverse complement.
CTTCCTTCCTGGACTCTTCTGACGCTGACCCCCCGGACTCTTCTCCCTCCTTGCGGCGGGCTTTAGGACCTGGCTCCCTATCCGGGCTGCTTACTGTGCCGCCTTCCTGTGCATTTGAACTTGGCGCGCGCGCCCAACCTTCAACCTTCCTCTTGACCGTTTCATCGCTCCCTGATGGAGGTGTGGCCAATCCTGACTCATGCCCTCCCACTTGCGGCGAGCCGCCTGATCCCGATACCTGGGACCCCTCCTCCCTACTGCGCTCTGGTGGGGAAGCTGGCCCCGATTTCCAACTGCTGCTCTCTGAGTCCCCTCTGGTCCCTTCTTCCTGGGGTGTCCCCCTAGGCGCCCCCCTTGCTTTGACCACTGGCGCTCCTTTCTGTGAATCTTCCGATTCACTGGAAAGACTCAGAGATCTCGGGCCGCTGTCATCGCTCATATTTCCTTCGGATTCCTCCCCCTCGCTCTCTGTTTCCTCCCTTTCCTGTGCCTCTGCTCCTGAACCCCTGACAGGTGTCATCTGCAAATTTGATCAGGATGCCCTTGAGTCCATCATCCAAGTCGTTGATAAAGATGTTGAATAAAACCGGGCCCAAGACAGAACCCTGTGGCACCCCACTAGTCACTCTTCTCCAGGATGAAGAGGAACCATTGATGAGCACCCTTTGGGTTCGGTCAGCCAGCCAGTTACAAATCCACTGAGTGGTAGCATAGTCAAGACCGCATTTTACCAGCTTCTTTACAAGAATATCATGGGGCACCTTGTCAAATGCCTTGCTGAAATCAAGGTAGGCTACATCCACTGCGTTCCCTTCATCTACCAGGCTTGTAATTCTGTCAAAAAATGAGATCAGGTTAGTCTGACTTATTTTTCAGAAATCCATGCTGACTATTGGTGATCACAGCATTCCTTTCTAGGTGCTCACAGACTGTTTGCTTAATGATCTGCTCCAGAATCTTCCCTGGTATTGATGTCAGACTGACTGGGCAGTAATTATTTGGGTCCTCTCTTTTCCCCTTTTTGAAAATAGGGACAACATTTGCCCTCCTCCAGTCTGCCGGGACTTCGCCTGTTCTCCAGGAATTCTCAAAGATGACTGCCAGTGGTTCTGAGATCACATCTGCCAGTTCTTTTAATACTCTTGGATGCAGTTCATCTGGCCCTGGAGACTTGAATACATCTAAACTAGCCAAGTATTCTTGTACTATCTCCTTAGTTATTCTGGGCTGTGTTTCCTCTGCTGAATCATTTGCTCCAAATTCTTCAGGTCGGGCATTGTTTTCTTTATCGGAGAAGACTGAGGCAAAGAAGGCATTGAGGACTTCAGCCCTTTCTGTCTCCCCTGTTTGCATTTCACCATCTTCTCCTCTGAGTGACCCCACTGTTTCTTTGTTCTTCCTTTTGCTACGAACATACCCATAAAAGCCTTTTTTGTTGCTTTTAACCTCTCTAGCAAGCCTGAGTTCATTCTGTGCTTTAGCTTTTCTGACTTTGTGTCTACACGTGCTGGCTATTTGTTTGAATTCCTCTTTGGTGGTTTCCCCCCTTTTCCATTTTTTGTACACATCCTTTTTTAATCTTAACTCAGTTAAAAGTTCTGTTGGTACTAAAGGGTTAAGAGGTAACAAGTCGCTCTAATCACTGAGCAGCTGGAAGTCATTAAGCATCCAGGAATGTGAGTTAGTTTGTATAAATAGTCAGTTCACCCGTATGTTTTCTCTCTCTCCTCCCCCCCCCCTTGACCTGACTCGCAGACTCAGTTTGTGGCCGTGGGCGTGTCTGCTAATATGAGTTAAGTTTAGAGTAAAGTTTTCTTTATGCCGGAGATGAAAGCATGTGTGCTTTATCGCCAGGGTTTTTCTTTTGTAAATAAAGTTTGTTTTCCTGAGTTCCAAAGTGCTTGCTCCAGGATTCTTCATTGAAAGGTACTGACTCTCCTGCCTTCTTCAACCGCTGCACGAAATTCTCTGCTGAGATAAGATTTATGGCGTTGGAAGCGCACTGGACATTTACTTAACATTAAACTAATTAAAGTTTAATGGACAAGTTCTTTAGATAGCCACCCTGGCTTCTTTAGGCACCTTCCATGTTTCCGTCTCATTGGTATTGCATGATGTTGTGCTTTTACTATCTCCCTCTTAACAAACTCCCAGCCATCATGAACTCCCTTTCCTTTTAGTATTACTGTCCATGGGATCTCACCCAGCACTTCCCTAAGTTTTATGAAGTCGGCTTTCTTAAAGTCAAGAAAATTGAGTCCTAGTATGCTTGGCTGCTCCTTTCCGCTGTATAGTAAACTTCAGAAGAGCATGATCACTCGTGCCTAATGATCCTTCCACTTCTACCCCACTAACCAGGTCATCAACATTGGTTAGGACCAGATCTAAAATGGCTGTTCCTCTTGTTGCTTCTCCCACTTTCTGGACAATGAAGTTGTCTGCAAGGCCAGTGAGGAATCTGTTTGACCTTATGCTCTTGGCTGAGTTTGACGTCCAACAAATGTCCGGGTAATTGAAGTCCCCCATTACTGCTATCTCCCTTCCTTTTGCATGCTTGGCCATCTGTTCCAGGAAGGCATCATCTATGTCCTCCGTTTGGCTTGGGGATCTATAGTAAACTCCCACAATGAGGTCTCTGTTATTCTTCTCTCCCTTAATTTTGACCCAAATGCTCTCACTCTGGCTTTGAGGTTCTAAATCTTGGATCTCTTCACAGGTATGCACATCCCTGACATATAACGCCACTCCTCCTCCTTTCTTGTCTGGTCTGTTTCTCTGAAATAGATTGTATCCCCCCATTATTACATTCCAATCGTGGGACTTATCCCACCAGGTTTCAGTGATGCCTATTATGTCATATTTAGTTTGCTGTACCAAGAGCTCAAGCTCATCTTGTTTATTTCCCATGCTTTGCGCATTAGTGTACAGACATTGAAGTCCATTAATCATTCCCCCGTGTCTCTTATTTAAGGATTTTTTCCTCCCACCACTAGGTCTGCGTGCTGTTTGCTCCATTTGGTCTATGACATTTGGATGATCATCTTCATCAATTGATAGACTCCTACCTTCAGGAGCATAGAATCAGAGTTGGAAGGGACCCCAAGCATCATCTTGCTCCTCGTTATTGATTGATTGATTATAATTTTATTTATACCCTGCCCATCTGGGTGGGCTGCCCCAGCCACTCTGGGCGGCATCCAACACACACACACAATAATAATAAAACATCAAGTATTAATAGTAACAATCAGATCCTAAATAAAAAGTCACAATAATTTTAAAATAATTTATACCAAGTAAAACAATATGCAATAATCCATTGGAATCCAATAATAAACACTAAAATTGAACATCAGCACGTCATAATTAAATGATTTTTTAAGCAGAGGTTGGGTGGTCACCTGCCAGGGATTCCTCAGCTGTGATTCCTGAATTGCAGGGGGTTGGGCTGGATGACCCCTGGGGGTCCCCTTCCAACCCCACAGTTCTCTGACTCCATCCCCTGCCTGAACCCTTGTCTTCGCAGGTGGGCGCCGCTGTGACTGGATGAGGCGCTGGAGAGTCTGGGAGCTCCACCGGGATTATTTCCCCATCAAGGTATGAGAAGGGGGCTGGCAGGGCGAAGGAGGGTCCGTCTTCCTCAGAAGGATGCCCGGGGTCTCTGGAACCCCTGGAGACCAGATCACGGAGAAGGAGGATGTGGTGGCTGTCAAAAGCTGCTGGCCATGGAATCTGCGCATGCCCACCAATGGAAAGCGGGGCACGCCTCTGAATGTGGCATTCAGGTGTGAGAAGGGGGCTGGCAGGGCAACAGAGGGTCTGCCTTCCTCCGAAGGATGCCCAGGGTCTCTGGAACCCCTCGAGACCAGATCACAGAGAAGGAGGAGGTGGCGGCCGTCAAAGGCTGCTGGCCATGGAATCTGCGCACTGCCTCTGACATTCAGGTGGGGGTCCAAATGCCAAAGGACTTGCCCCTCTTGCCTTGCAGCTGGTGAAGACGGCTGAGCTGCCCCCGACGCGGAACTACGTCCTGGGCTCCCACCCCCACGGGATCATGTGCACGGGGGCTTTTTCTGTCTTCTGCACCGAGGCCACGGGCTTCTCCCGCGCCTTCCCTGGCCTCCGCCCCAGCCTGGCCACCCTCGCAGGGCTCTTCCGCATGCCCGTCTACCGGGAGTACATGATGAGCTCAGGTGAGGCCAACGGGGCGAGGAATGGAGGGGGTGGGGAAGTGGGGTGGCCCCACCCCTAAGGACCATCTTCAAGAACCCTGCCTGACCCATCCAATGGGGGGAACCACCCCAGTCTCAGGAATGCCCTCCCAGAGCCCCTGGGAATAGAATTCCCCAGCAAGAATGTCTGTTTTTCCTCCCATTCTTCGCTCCTGTGCAAATGAAAAGGGGCATTTGTTTGTGCAAATGATGATAATTATTATTTATACCCCGCTCATCTGGCTGAGTTTTCCCAGCCACTCTGGGTGGCTTCCAACAGAATATTAAAGACACGATAAAACACCAAACATTAAAAACTTCCCTAAACCTTCAGATGTCTCCTAAAAGTCAGATACTGCCGATTCTGGCATATAAGAGGACTTTTTAACACCAGAAAATTCTCTAAAATGTCAGAGGTCATCTTATACGCTGGGTATGGGTTCGCTGGGCAGCGGCAGTGGGCAGCGGTCTCTGCGCCGGGAGGAAGCTGCCCAGCGACGCTAAGCCGGTTTTGCCGGGCGGCTTCCTCCCGGTGTGGAGTGGCCAATTTAGGGGGTCATCTTATACGCCCAGTTCCCTAATACGACGTAATCTACGGTAATTGTTTTTCTCTGTGACATCTGATGGGAGGTCGTTCCACAGGGCAGGCACCACTACTGAGAAGGCCCTCTGCCCTGCAGCTTCACTTCTCGTAGGGAGGGAACCGCCAGAAGGCACTTGGTGCTGGACCTCAGTGTCCAGGCTGATCGATGGGGGTGGAGACGCTCCTTCAGGTCTACTGGGCCGAGGCCGTTTAGGGCTTTCAAGGTCAGCACCAACACTTTGAATTGTGCTCAGAAAAATACTGGGAGCCAATGTAGGTCTTTCAGGAAAGGTGGTATGTGGTCTCCCAGTCACCAGTCTGCCTGCTGCATTTTGCATTAGTTGTAGTTTCCGGGTTACCTTCAAAGGTAGCCCCACGTAGAGCGCATTGCAGTAGTCCAAGCGGGAGATAACTAGAGCATGCACCACTCTGGCGAGACAGTCCGTGGGCAGGTAGGGTCTCAGCCTGCGTACCAGGTGGAGTTGGTAGACACCTGCCCTGGATACAGAATTGACCTGTGCCTCCATGGACAGCTGTGAGTCCAAAACAACTCCCAGGCTGCGCACCTGGTCCTTCAGGGCCACAGTTGTCCCATTCAGGACCAGGGAGTCCTCCACACCTGTCCGCCGCCTTTGCCCCCCAAAACTTCTGTCTTGTCAGGATTCAACCTCAATCTGATAGCCACCGTCTCTCCTCCAACCACTTCTAGACACGCTGATCCTTTGCCAACGACCCTTTTGCCCTTCAATAGACTCACAGACTTTCAGAGTTGGAGGAGAATCGCGAGGGTCCTCTAGTCCAACCCTCTGCAAAGCAGGGAACCCCAGGAAATGTTTCACACCCACAAGCACCTTTGCTTTCTCCCACTTCCAGGGATGGTCCCAGTCAACAAAAGGTCCCTGGACTTCCTCCTGAGTGGCCCCCCCGGGCACGCAGTGGTCATTGTGGTGGGGGGCACGTCCGAGTCGCTGGACAGTGTCCCCGGAGAGCAGCGCGTCCGCCTTCACAGGAGGAAGGGCTTCGTGCGCTTGGCGCTGCAACACGGGTAGGGGCACCGAGGGGGCAAGGGAGGGTCCGGGGAGCGTGTTAGGCGCAGGTCAGCAATATCTTGGGCCTCGTGAGCATGGCAGTGCTTCCTGGTGGATTCTGCCCCAATAAAGCAATTGCGAGAACGGAAGGTCCCTGCCCTTCCTTGCTGTATAACTTCTCATTACGTTTTTCATACATTTTCACAGTAACCTTCCCAACAAATAATTCCACTGTTCCATAAGTGGACTTTCCACCTACACAGTGTTTTTACTCAAACTTTTTCTACTGTGCTGTATCTTCACCTATTACAAAAAGATTAGTACAATTATTTTGTCATTTTTTCCTGCTGCTTTTATCTTGAATCCTGTCTGCGATTTCATTTGACTGTAATATTTTTTAAGTAATCCACAAACGGCCTCCATCCTTCTGTAAAAAGTTCATCATTCTGATCTCTTAATTTTGCTGTGAGCTTTGCTATTTCTGCCTAGTCCACGTCTTTCAAAAGCCACTCCTCCTTCGTTGGGACCTTCTCTTTTCCCCAATTAAGTTTTCTCTTAATGTATAACAGGCCATGAATTCCATATGCTAAAGTCCCTGACTTCCCACAGCCTATCCTCCCTCGCAAGGCTCTTAGCTGGATTAAATGCTCTCCCTGACCCGACATTCCTTCTGTGAGTTATGAGCCATAAGCTGTTCTGCTGAACATCTATTTCGACTGTGAACAGCTGAGTGCTTTGGCATCCTGCACTCTTCTGATGCGCAACTCTGCTCCTCCCGGCTTCAGCAGAGTATAACAGATAGTGTGTGTGTAGGAAACATTGTAGGAACGATTCAGAGTGAAATTCGCCATTTCCCAAGCTTCCGCCCAGAAGAGGTGTGGTAAGCCCGAGTCAAAAAGCATCGCTTCCACCGCTTCCTGGAGCGTTCTGTTCCGCCTTTCTGCCACCCCGTTTTCCTGTGGTGAGTGCAGAACTGTATCCCTTTCTGGCGAAAGTAATTCTGCAACGCAGTGAACTCCCCACTGTGGTCTGACTGGAAACTGGAAACCCTCAATGAGAATTGGAGTTCCACTGCAGTGACCCACTCCCTCAGCATGGTGGCAGCTTCACCCTTGTCCTTCAGAGGTATCACCCAGCTGTTTCTGGAGTAATCATCTGTCAAGGTTAAAACATATTTAGCCCCACCCAGACTTGCAACAGGCATAGGGCCACAAATATCTACATGAACCAAGGTTTCTTGGTTACGCTGTCAGACCTAGGATAACTGCTCGTTTTTACCTTTGCCTCCTTGCATGCTCTGCAATCCAGGAACTTGGCACATGACTTCATTTTGCATCCCTCAGTGCACCCTGATATTTTTCTCACATATCCCCAATTGGACATCCTCCTGTTCCACAAATGATGACACATATAGTGAGTGGGAACATTTGCACACTGTGCCTGTGCTGACCCAGTGTTTCCCTTACCTGCTTGAGATGTTTCCAGAATAGCCTGTTCTGACATTCAACACTGAATGCTGTTCAGTGTTCCAGTCCCGCCCCTGGAAATAGAGCGTGCATTATTCTCAAAGCAAACCTTAAACCCATCTCTAACTAAAGAAGACACAGACAATAGACAGCATTACATCCCTGGGACCACAAATGCTTCCAGTTCAGCCTGCAAAAAAGGAACAAAAACAGAGCCAACAGTTGTCAGCTGTCTCTTGGATCCACCGGCAAGCGTGACCGTTTTTCCTTCAGAAACAGCTCTGCAGTTCCGCATTTGGCCACCAGATGGCAGCAGATGATGACTGGCTCCGCTGTCGATCACCCAGCACTGTACATTGCTCTGGTCCCTGTCCTTCACCGTTGCCATGGAAACCGCCAAATGATGTGGTTGGACCAAGGCCATTGCCCCGGGCAACCAGATTAGGTGCAACTGCTGGGTGACCTCTTAGCCCCACTCACCTCAAGGAGTGTTTGTTGTGGGGGAGGAAGGGAAAGGAGAATGTTAGCTGCTTTGAGACTCCTTAAAGGGAGTGAAAGGCGGGATATCAAAACCAAACTCTTCTTCTTCTTCTTAGAAGGGATTTATTGTACAGCAGCAAAATAAATCAACGACCTGGGAGAGGGCACCGACATGCTGTCTCTCCCTCTCTCAAAACAGAAAGTAAATTCTTCCTCCTCTTCCTCCTCGCAGGGCTGACCTGGTGCCCGTTTACACCTTTGGGGAGAACGACATTTTCCGACAGATCCGCTTCCCCGAGGGCAGCTTTGTTCGCCGCCTCCAGCTCGGTTTCAAGCAGCTGATCGGCATCGCCCCTTGCCTCTTCAGCGGGAGGGGCCTCTTCTCCAACACCTCTTGGGGGCTCCTGCCCATGGCTGTCCCCCTCACGGTGGTGGGTAAGGACCCAGCAGGCTCCCCATCCCTTCCATAGCTTTCTCCCTGCACCCCAAAATCCCAACCCACCAACCTGCTTGCAAAGAGCCACAAACTCTTCTGCATCGTACAAAACGGCAGGTTGTGGTGCTTTCGCCCTCTCTTCGAACTGAATCCGAGACCTGTGGAGTTGAATGGGACCCCCAAGGGTCATCTAGCCCAACCCCTCTGCAATGCAGAAATCAAATGAGCAGGCTCGTATTATGGGGCTTGTTATGGAGGGAGCTGCAATTGCGTGTGTGCGTGCACATACACACCAACTTCTCCCCTTCCTTGGAGGTTTCTAAGCAGAGGTTGGGTGGCCACAAATCATGGGGTTGGGCTAAATGACCCTTGGGGTCCCCTCCATTCCTGCACCTAAGCCACCCTGAAACCCAAGGCCAGGGTGCAAAGCTGCTGGAGTGCGGAGGCCCTGGCTGCCATGGGGTGGGGGCGAGGGGCAGAGCAGACCCCTCCAAACCACCCCTCTTTCTCTCCCTCCTGCAGTGGGGAAGCCTATCCCGGTCCCGCTCCGCCCGCGCCCCACCGAGGACGAGGTGAACAGCTTCCACGCTCTCTACATCGAGGCCCTGAAGGAGCTCTTTGACGCCCATAAAGAATCCTGCGGCCTCCCGGCCTCCCAGCAGCTCCTCATCACCTAGACTGAGGGACCCAGACTTGACCCGAAGCAGCATCAGCAGACACCAGGTTGTGATGGGGGGAGACACACGGGAGTCTTTGCCCCCTCATCCCCATCTGTACACACTGATACAGAAGCGGGGGCATGTCTTCTTCACCCTTCCGCCGGTCACCAGAGGGTCCGAGGCGATGACCTCAACGGCACCCATCCCCACACGGACCCCTCAGCCCCCACACCGTTGCACAAGCACCATACTTTACCCCAAGCCCCATAAATAAAGTGCCTTTTCCCCCTTTCCTACACTGATCCGCTATTACGGGCGAAATAAGCCCAAACGTCTTATGCCTTGCCTCCCGCTCTATCTTTACTGTGGGTTGACCGTACAAAGCTGTATTCCCCATTTGTTTCAATGGCTGCGTTCTATCCAATCAGAACCGTGCATTCGCTTTGCAGAGCTAGCTCAGCGAGCTCCTCAATGCCTCATTTAACCTCTTGACAAGCTGCTGACAGCTCCCCGCTGGGAGAACAATGGAATCGAAACTTGTGAACCCATAAAAGTGTCAAATCTCGCTACAATGTATCCATTTTGTTTCCGACTTCAATTGTCAATATAAAACGGGCTAAAATCTTTAAAAAATCATATAGAATCAACCACAACACCGATTTTCTTGCTTTTGGTGCCAATCGGCTCAATTTCTCTAGAACTCCATGACACCTCCACTGTCCTCCATAATCCCTCAAGCGAGGTGCCATGTACTCTCAGGAAGACCCTAATCCTGTCAAATCACTCTGCCAAGCCTTTCCTCCGGGCAATGCCAGGTGGCAGACTATGCATACATGGACCATTGTCTTCTCATCACCGGTACTCCTCCATATGTTAATCCAGTGTAACCCAACCTCTTCTTAATGCATTCATGATGTAACTGATGTATTTTGCACTGTATTCTGGGACATGGAGGGAAGTTTTAAAAGTTCATGTCACCCTTTTCTCGCTGTGCAATCTCGCCTTGAAACTGTTGCGCTATAAACTTGGATCTTCTGCAGCTTGCTCCTGTCTCTGGCTGTGCTTATTTTCCTCCGCTGGGACCTGAGGACTTAGTCCGACGAGCTGGGTGGCAGAGCAGCCTCGCACCCAGATTTTACCGTAAGAACACCATTTCCAATAAAAGGCGCCGTGCCTGATGTCTAATTTTGGGTCCTTGCTGCCCGAACCCCCCTTTTTGTGCTTGCCTGCGGAGCCCAAGGCTGGTTGTCTCATTCACACATGCATTATGAAGGCAAGGTCTGCAGGGCCCGGCAGCCAGAGAAGCAGGCCGTGACCCTGTTAGAATACCTGACCCATGATTGCAGTCATGGGATTGTTTTACATGATGGTGTATGTTTTGACTCCACAGAGTGGGAAGTGACGGAGACAGGATGTTTGTGTTCTGTGAAGTGGAACTATTGTCCTTTGTTCTTCCTCTTTGCTGTCTGATGCTAGAGAGAGAGGGAGCCCATGTTGCAGTGCTCCGTGTGTGTTTATATGTAAATAAAGTAGATTAGCCAAAATGCTGAGTTCTGTTACGCATGATGTGCATACTCTGCGGATCCCTAAGTGTGCCGGTGTCGGTTGGCATCGGTCCGGGCTGAAGAAAGCTTTTGATTTTTTTAAATAAATTTTTATTAGATTTTCACATTTTATAAAGACATCCCACACACAAAAAAGACAAAGACAAAAACATGTATAATTTCAAAACCTTACTTTCTTAACCTTGTTCCTTGACTCCCCCCCACCCCCCTTCATACATCCGAATTCCCATAATTAAGTCAGCAAGTTGTTATTTCTCCTCCTTACCATCTTAATATTACATCTCTCATGAAAATTAAGTTTTTTCCTAAGGTGGACCCAAATTCCCTTCCATCGATTTCCCATTTTTATATTAAATATGGATCATACTAACTAAACCCAAAAGTCATAAACATTTTTAAAATTCTGTTTTCCCCTCCCTCCCATCCCCGGTTTCCGTCCCTTCCCAAGTACGTGTCCACAATAACAGTTCTTAGCCTGGATTCCTCACGTCCGAGGCCTTCAAGTCTCTTTCAGTCCCTCTCTGCCGATTTTGTTGGTAGTCCTTTGTGTTGGTCATCGCGTCTCGAAGGGGTTCTATCCCAATCAAACCAGGTTTTCTTCCCACAAGAATACTTGAAGACAGCTGCTGCAAAAGTTCCACCAATCCTACATATTCAGAGTGGAGGCCCCAATCATATTTCTTCTTTCTTTTAAGTTCCTGTATTCCAAATACTCCAGGGGCCTCCTCCTTCATCTTTCGTATCTTTCGCAGATTTGTAATCCATGTAATCCAAGGGTCTTCTTCCTTATAATCCACTAGTGTAAGCTTCTGGTTGGTACTTTCCATCTGTACTTTCTCTATTCCTTGCTCGCTCTCCTTCAGTTCTTGAGATATCTCTTCTAGTTCAGCTGCAGATTTTTTCTCAATCAAGTCCTTAGTGCATTCAGCAGAGCTACTTGTTCCAGAAGTCAAGGTCGTAAGTTGTTTGTTCATAGCCAGACTCTGCTCTTGTAAAATTCCCACGAGGAAAGACATTCTTTCTATCTCTGCTAGTAATTTTCCATCTGCAGCCATTGTAATGTCTCAGAATTCCCCCTAGAGGGATTCTGGTTACTTAGTAGTCTTTTTCCAACAGTCCTTTACCTCGTTGTTTGTTTCTTTGTTTCCAACAACTTTAATTCAATTATGACACATTTAGTCCAGAGAGATCTTAAGTAACAAGTTTTTTAACTTTAAACTGCCCGTTTGACAGCTTTGACAGCTGTCAAACTCCTTATTCCTCTTCAACAGACTCAGACACAGGGCGCTCCCGGATCCGGGAGGGGGGGGGGGTTGCACAAAACAAAGAGAAAAACTTCTAAAGTTCCACTCTCACACTCCAGCCCAAAACTTCTTTTATCAAATCGTGGAATTTAATATCTTTTAGCTTGCACCGAGAAAGGTAGACTCTCTACCTTAGTTCTCCTGTTCTTGCTTTAGATCATTTGTAGGAGGGGGGGTGCGGACTTCCCTTTAACACATCCCCCGGTCGTACCGAATTCAAAAATAAGCATTTTAAAGTCCGAATTCCGTTCTACTCACGGGTTGTTTCTTTTCAGGTCCAAATTTAGGGGAAAAAGTCAGTGCTCTCCGGCCATGGCACACGGCTTCGCTCCACTGGAGTAGCGGTCTACTCCCAGCACCACGCCACTCTCCGTACCCTCTCCGAAGCCTTTAAAAAGGCTCTTCGTGGGTCGGAGGGGGCGCTTAAGATGCCCACCGAGTCACCAAGTCAGCAGGCTTCAGCGCCTGTGGTTTCTGAGAGTCTCCGCGTCCAGTGGCGTAGCGTGGGGGGTGCCAGGGGTGCCGGCCGCACCGGGCGCAACATCTGGGGGGGCGCTCGCCGCCTCCGGAGTCGCCGAAGAGCCTCGGGCGCAGGCTATAGCAGAGCCCCATGTCTCGAGAAGGAGGAAGCCCCGGCCATGGGCGCTGCCCCCAGGTGGTGCAGCAGGAGCTAGGCGGCGAAGGGGAGCCAAGGGGAGCCCGGGGGAGCGGAGGCGCTGCGGGGACACGGCTCGGGAGCTGCCGCTGAGGAGCCAGAGCATCGTCCCCGGGAGGAGAGGAGGAGCGGTGGCAGCGGCGGCGGCTGCTACTGCAAAGCAGGGAGAGAAGGAGGCGGCGGCGGCGGGGAGCCGGGCAGGGAAGTTGCTGCTGGGGATGAAGAGGCGGCGGCGGCGGCGGGAGGCGGACTTCTCTCCCTCTCTGGTGCTGCTGGCGTGAGGCGCTCGCCAGCCCACCGGCCCCTCCTGAGCGGGATATGGGTGGGTGGACGGGGTGGGTGGGGGAGAGGCGCCGGGCCTGCCTCGTGCCCTGACAGGAGCCGTTGCTGCACCCGCGGGCGCCCTTGACGCGGCGCCCCTCATGCCCCCTCGAGAGGCGTTGGGGGACAGCGAGACTCCGCCGGGCCCCGCCCCTCACTCCGCGCTCGGCTTCAGGGCTGTCTTGCGAGGGGGCGGCGGGAAAAGGCTCTGAGGAGAAGCTCGCTCGCTGTCCTGCGTCGCTTTTCCTCACATCGTTTTCCCTTTCCCTTGAGGGGACGGGGAGGTGAAGGGAGCCCGCTGCCTCCCTCCTCGCACGGGGTGAGTCGTCGGTGGAGGTAGAGAAATAATAATAATAATAATAGTAGTAGTAATAATAATAATAATGGTTTGAAATTTAAGACTCCCCCCCCCAAGGAAAAGGCACTTTCTTGCCCTGCCCGTGGACCAGGAGGTCGTGGCGGGAGAGGCCTTCAGCAGCGGGGCCCTTATTTGCGCTGCCAGCCTGACCTTCACCCTCTTACATATAGAGAGGAAAGGAGACGCGGAGGTGCAAAGGCTTACGGGGCAGAAGTAAGCCCCGCTGAGTTCATCAGGGGTGCCAACGTGAATACAGTATGATATGGGGGGGCAAGTAAGCCCCGCCCTGCATAGTTGATCACATTGGCAATGCCCATCAACTGGGGGACTGGCCCCCTCAAATGTTTTATTGGGCCTGAAGCAGCGGCGTAGCGTGGGGGTGCAGGGGTGGCCGGGCGCAACATCTTGGGGGGGCGCGCTCACACTCAAGTGCTAAAATCCATGGGTTAGGGGGCGCAAATTACTTGCCTTGCCCTGGGTGCTGACAACCCACGCTACGCCACTGTCCGCGTCGCCGTCGCGGCAAGACCCGTCTCCAGCAGAGCCGATTCCCTCCGGAGCTCAGAGGGAATCCGCCATTAGCCGATCGCGCTAACCCGGAAGTCCTGAAGAAAGCTTTTGAAGCTCCCGAACGATCGATCAGGAGGGAGAGAACATGCCAGTCGGGCATGTTTCTCTGCCTGGGTCCTACTCGGGTGTAGGCCGAGCTCCTGACAGGCCCTGGATCCATGGTGCCGGCTTGAGGGGGCTGTCCACATGCCCTCCGGGTGAGCAGCTAGGAGCTTGCCCGTCTGCAAGAGAAAAGTTCATTTGGACATGCAGGCCTAGCTCTTACTCGGAAAATGGGGGCTGTTACGGAAATTACGGGGGGGGGCACATCTTTAAAGTTAAATATTACAAATATTATGCCTGAATGTATCCTTTCAACTTGATAGCTCAGGAAAGTTAGGTAAAGGTAAAGGTACCCCTGCCCGTACGGGCCAGTCTTGCCAGACTCTAGGGTTGTGCGCTGTCTGCAGACACTTCCGGGTCACGTGGCCAGTGTGACAAGCTGCATCTGGCGAGCCAGCGCAGCACACGGAACGCCGTTTACTTTCCCGCTGGTAAGCGGTCCCTATTTATCTACTTGCACCCAGGGGTGCTTTTGAACTGCTAGGTTGGCAGGCACTGGGGCCGAACGACGGGAGCGCACCCCGCCGCGGGGATTCGAACCGCCGACCATGCGATCGGCAAGTCCTAGGCGCTAAGGTTTTACCCACAGCGCCACCTGCGTCCCGTCAGGGATATCACCTAGCTTTAAAATAATATAAAATCATCTCCTTTCCCAGTTTCCTCCATTCCAAAGCTATTTTTCCCCTTGCAAAAGGACTCCAGGAAGTTCTCAGAGATGACAATTGCTGGGCTCATTGTTAGCCAAGGGAAGCCAAATCTCATCACCTGACTCGCCTCAGGCTCCAGACATGCAAAGGAACTTCTATTGTACTTTTGGGTGGTGGGTACTTAAGACATATTTGTCTATGTTAATCTTATACCTGAGTCTTGCCCGCCATGTCTGCTTATGCTAATCTTGTACCAAGGACTTGTTTGGACATGTTTGCCAAGGTTAACCCCTCCCCTTTTGTGACATGTCAGTGATGTAGCAATGATGCTGTACGAACTGTATTCTGGGATATGGTGGGAAAGTTTTAAAAGTCTTTGTCACCCCATCCTCAGGGTTCAAAATTTGCTCCTTGAAACTACTGTGCAATAAACTTTGGTCTACAGCTATTTGCTCTGGTTGGCTGGACTCCTTCCTTTATTCCGCAGGGACCCGCGGGCTCTGCCCGACGAGCTGGGGGACTGAGCAGCCTCACACCCAGATTTTTCCTTAACAGGGGCCCTGCTCTTTGGCCAGGAAAAAGAGGGAGGGTAAGCTGGGCTTACTGCCAACCTAGCAGTTCGAAAGCACGTCAAAGTGCAAGTAGATAAATAGGTACCACTCCAGCAGGAAGGTAAACGGCATTTCTGTGCACTGCTCTGGTTCGCCAGAAGCGGTTTAGTCATGACCCAGAAAAACTGTCTGCAGACAAACACCAGATCCCTTGGCCAATAAGCGAGATGAGAGCCGCAACCCCAGAGTCGGCCACGACTGGACCTAATGGTCAGGGGTCCCTTTACCTTTAAGCTGGGCTTGGGGATCTGTTTGCCCGAGGGGCTCAAGGACCCTTCTCTGGCTGCAGGAGCAACTCAGGACATGACCGGGTCAGGTGGAGGAAGGGCGGGGGGGGGGTTCCAGGAGTCTCAGGCCAAAGGGGGATGGGAGAGAGGGGCCGCGGTTCAGCATTCCCCTTTGCCCACCCATCGTGTGCACTCTGTGCATGCCCCAAGGCAACTCCCTGTTTGCACCCTAGTTTTGAGTGGAAATCTGGGTACTGTTATTCCCAGAGGTCCTCATGCAGGTCAGAGAAATAAATGCCAGCAAAAAGCGGCTGTTCAGCCCGATCGTCCTTTTGTGGTTGCCAAGGTGACTTGAAGTCTGGGTATCCCTGCTTGCAGTGCACCAGTCAGGATAAATCAAGAGACCACACCCAGGTACAGGAAAGCAAGAAGCAGCTATTAAGCCTTGTCTTTATTGTTGCAATAAGATTTCAACCTCTAAGCCAGGAAAGAGTAAGCCCCAAAGCAAAGGCGTGCAACTCCTTTCAGAAGTTACATTTCCCCCCTACAATTAATTTCAGAGAAGCTTCATTCAAACTTCATGCTCTGCCATAAAACAGGTGGAGTGACAGACATTTGAGTCCATGACCTGTCAGCTGTCAGTCAAGGTGTCAGTGTATTGCCTGCCTTTTCCTCTCGGAGCAAATATTTTACCTTCCTTTTGGCATTACAGTTATGTCAGCTCAGTTCTGCTCATCCAGTCTCTTGCGCCAATATTGTGAGTATACAGTATGATTTTCTGTCTTTCCCTTTATCAGGTGTTGCCCATTGACAGCTGAGAGGAAAAGGTCCGAGTTGGTGCTCTTCTGCTTCTGGGATCATGGCCACCCCTTCTCTGCCCAGCACTGCGGCTCAGAAACACTTTATTTATGCTTTTGTATTTCTTGTTTTACCCTCCTGTACAAAATAAAACAGTTTGGATATTTACAGTGTTTTTCCATTGCTTTCCATTCATATAATAGGGTTTTATTGACTTAACTGATGATTTCCACAAACCTCAGAAAGATCAGTCGGGAGAGAATGTCGTTAAATAAGTTGGAGTTCTTGTTATTAAATACACCAAGAAAAAAGCGCACCAAGAACTCTGGCCAGTATAAGTTTCAGTAGTGGGAGGGGTCCCTACTCGCAAATCAATAGTCACTTGTAACAAAAACTAATCCGTTCAAAAGTATGTATTCTGACAAGGATTACAAACTCAAATAGAGATTACAAACTGAAACAAAGATTACAAACTCATAAGGATATGTATAATACAATGATTCGTTACAGTATTAGAGATAAGAGTTCATGAGTAGAGAAAAGTTCATGTTAGTCCATAGTCAAATTTGACGGGAAGGTCTGAGTTTCAATCACTGAGCAGAAGTCAGAAGTCAATTATGGATCAGAGACCAGGACAGGGCCCTGTTTCGACGTATTCATCTTCATCAGCTAATTTTTAAAGGGTCGCCTAAGTTTGAAGAATTCGTGTAAATATATCCTGTTATTTTCTATGTTTCTCAGAGATAACAACTCAGTGTGGGCAGATCAACGTGTATCTTGAGCTTTTCTGTAAAGCAAAAGATTCCCGTGTTACACCGGGTTGGACTAGATGACCCTCGTGGTCCCTTCCAGCTCTGCAATCCTATAATTTTATGGTTCTGTTTTAAGCCCTGCTGTTTGATGGGTGTTGACCTGCTCTTTGCAGAGGGTGCTGCAGCGTTTGTCAGCTATTTACGCAGCTCTTCTTATGAAAGCCATTGTCCATTAAGGGGATTTAAAGTTTAAGGGGCTGCCAGCGCTGTTTCTGATTGGGCGGCTGTCAAACGAAGTGGCGCCTGATTGGTCAATTTTCAGGTTACAAGGGAAATGGAGGTTTCTCGCCATATTTTGGCAGAATGTTGTGAATGCACCTGTCTAGGTATAGGGGGTTGAACTTATGTTCATGTGCACCTGGTTTGGGGAGGGGAGCGGGGTTGGACTAGATCTCCCTAGGGCTCCCTCCTAAATTTACAATTCCATGTGGAGGGAGGGCCTTCCACTGAGATATGGCTAAAAGTAGCAAGGCTGGGTGGCGAGCCCCTCCCAGGCTCCACGGAGGGCACAACCCCTCCCCCAAAATAGGGAGCGGCTGCCCTGCCCTGAGGCAGGATGCAATGTTATTGCCAGAAAAAGGTTTGTGTAATTTCTACCTTTGCCCCCTCCTGGGTCAGGTCAGCTTGGACCTCACTGCCCTGCCTGGCAGGAGACGGAGGAGGGGGCAACCTTTGAACAGCACCCAACATCCCCACCCACAGGGTGCTTCCGAAACCTTGGTGTCTTTCTTCCAGGGACACCTCAAGGCCATCAGGAAGAGCTGCGCTTGATCCCTTTGAAAGGAAGGCAGCTGCAACTGCGGATCCTCAGAGCACTCTTCACCTGCTCAGAGGCACTCTTTCTCTTCCCTAGAGCTACCATGTCACCAAAGCTGCATTAACTGCATTTCAGCGAGGCTAAAAGGGGGGGTCTTGAATCTCCAGGCACACTTGCGCCCCAGAGAGGCCACTTTGGTGCTGCTAACACAGTTGTTTCACTTCACCCCGGGAAGCACACTCCATTGTCTCTCCAGGCGGACAGATGCCAACCAAAGGGGTCCCTTTGGGTCCCTTCCAACTCTTCTGTTTTATGACTCTACAGTGAGCGTCATGGTCTCTGCCGCTCTGTGCTCTGTCGACATTGTAGTGTCTTAAAAAATCACCTGTTTCTAAAATGGTTCTGAGCTGCTTTTTGCTGCATTTTGTGCATCTCCTTGAACCATGTGCATGGAAGGAGATTAATTTATTAATCATTATCATGATGGAACGGGGCCAACTCTGAATTACAAAGATGTCCGCTAACGTGACCATGACGGCTGGCAGTCATCTCAACCCTGGCGGGTGCAAGTCCCTTGCCGGCAGCTGTGGGGCCTGGAGACAGACAGTGACCAGAGGAGGAATGACTGCTTTGGGGAGCAGAGCAAAGAAGCGCAGAACAAACAGACGGCTTCACCTGCCCCGGCTGCAACAAAACATCTCTCTCCTGCATCGGTCTCTAAAGCCACAGCAGGTGCTGTGAACTTCCTAGAGTTTGGCCTAACCCTCAAAGGCACCCTCCTCTATTGTCTCCCGAGACAGACAGGTGCCAACCTGGATAATAATAATAATAATAATAATAATAATAATAATAATAATAATAATTTATTTATACCCTGCCCATCTGGCAGGGTTTCCCAGCCACTCTGGGCGGCTTCCAACAGAACACTAAAATACAATAACTTATTAAACATTAAAAGCTTCCATACAGAGGGCTGCCTTCAGATGTCTTCTAAAAGTCTGGTGGTAGTTGTTCTCTTTGACATCTGGTGGGAGGGCATTCCACAGGACGGGCGCCACCACCGAGAAGGCCCTCCGCCTGGTTCCCTGCAACTTGACTTCTCGCAATGAGGGAACCACCAGAAGGCCCTCGGCGCTGGACCTCAGTGTCCGGGCAGAAAGATGGGGGTGGAGACGCTCCTTCAGGTCTACTGGCCCTTTGAGGCCATTTAGGGCTTTCAAGGTCAGCACCAACACTTTGAATTGTACTCGGAAATGTACTGGGAGCCAATGCAGATCTCTCAGGACCAGTGTTATAATCTGGAGTGCTAGCAGAAGCCAGTGCAGGGACTCCTCCTGGCATAATGGGACCCCCCCAATCCACTCCAGGACATCAGAGGAACCCCCAGAATAACATGCAGAAGGAGGGGAGGGGAGATTCTTCCGGTGGGCACACAGAAATGCTTGCACTGACAGAACAAATAATAGAACAACAGAATTGCAGAGTTGGAATGGAACCTCAAAGGTTCTCCAGCCCCACTGTGACCTAGGTAAAGGTAAAGGGACCCCTGACCGTTAGGTCCAGTCATGACTGACTCTGGGGTTTCGGTGCTCATCCCACTTTATTGGCCGAGGGAGCCAGCATACAGCTTCCGGGTCATGTGGCCAGCAAGACGAAGCCGCTTCTGGCGAACCAGAGCAGCGCACGGAGATGCCGTTTACCTTCCCGCTGGAGCGGTACCTATTTATCTACTTGCACTTTGACGTGCTTTCGAACTGCTAGGTTGGCAGGAGCTGGGTCCAAGCAACGGGAGCTCACTCCGTCGTGGGGATTCGAACCGCCGACCTTCTGATCGGCAAGTCCTAGGCTCTGTGGTTTAACCCACAGCGCCACTCGCGTCCCACTGTCAGCTGGGGGCCCATAAATCTGCCCAGCCAGCCCTCCCCCTGGGCTCACGGCTACCGAAGGACCATAGCAGGTAGGGGTACCTACCTGGCACACAGAAAGGCCCAGCTGCCAAGCCCCCAGGGCAGCATCTCCCATCGAGGCAGGGAATTCCTCCCTGGAGAGGCACTGATGCCGCTGCCAGGCACAAGGTGGATGGGCAAAGGTCTCCGTCTGAGGCAGCTTGGAGAAGGGGGGCGGGCAGACAGGCCAATCGATCCTGGCACCCCAACCTTTGTCTCGTGGGCCAAGAGGGCGGGGCAGAACTGGGACGAGGGCCAAGGGGAAGGAACCGAGGGCCAGCAAGGCAGCTACTGGTTGTTGGGGATGGAGCGACTGGCTCCAGTGCCCTGGCTGGGGGTCAGAATAAATGAATCTGAGGGTGCCTCTGGGCACGCAGAGTTTGGGAGCCGCTGGGCTTGACTCTTTAAGTTTCCTGGAGCCCGGAGGAGGAGAGCTCAGCCAGGTCCCCTTTGCCTCACCTGGGTGCCAGCAGCGTCCTTATTGCCAACTCACCTGGGGACCAAAGGGCAGGTGGCAGAGAGAGACTTGTGCATTGCAGCCGCGGGCAAGACAACGTCTTCTCCTGGACAAGTGAGCCTCTTTCCTCCTCCTCCTCCTGCCCCACATGATGCCCCCTTCCTGAGGGCACGGCTGAAGGGGAGCAGCTGGGCTTGGGGATGCAGGTCAGAGGCCACCTGTGCTGAACACACCTGCGTCTTCACGCTCTCCCTTCTGCCAAGGCAGGGGCCCCCCAACTCCCCCCCCGTGGATTTTCTCCCCAGGATCTCTTCCTCTTCCTCTTCCACTTCCTGCGACCAAGATGGCTCTGCAGAAACACCTGGAGGCTCTTAGCGTCTTCCAGTGGGTCCTCAGCTACCTCTTCTTTGGTAAGTTGGGAGCTGGGGTGGGAGGGAGGGAGGGGCAGGGGGTGCTCAGGGAAGAGGGGCAGCTTGGCCTCCTCCCACAGCTTTTCCCTTTTCTTGCGAGGAATCCTTTTCGGAATAAGGGAATTTCCCTTTAAAAAAGGGAAACGTCAACAGCTATGCCTCCTCCTCCTCCTGGGGCCTGGGGGGCCGAGGTTGAGGAAGCCTGTCTTAGATGGACCCCTTAAGACCCCTCCCCACCACTCAGCCTGGAGGGCCGGCCTGCCCCTCACCTGCCTCTGGCCCCCCCCCAGGTGCCTTCTTCTCCATTCTCCTGGTCTACCTGCTCTTCACCTCCTACTGGTCTATCAGTGTTCTGTATTTCGCCTGGTGGATCTACGACTGGGATACAACAGAGAGAGGTGAGTTCGATTCCCCCCAACCCTACCCAGAGGCCAGGTGGAAGGCGCCTCTCCTTGTCTGAGAAGGGTGCTGAGCCCCACACCCAGACCCACACAATTGGAGCTGCTGCCTCGCCCTGCCCCTCTTCCTCCAACTCACCCCCTTCCCCTGGGGCAGCTTGCGACCATCCCAAACCTGTTTTCCTCACTGCTATTTACTGTTATCTATTTTCCAAGACAGCTTCCAATAAAATGGAACACAACACAATGGCAGAAGGCATTTAATCTCTCTCTCTCTCTCTCTCTGTATGGAGGGCAGAAAAATCAGCTGCATTTACTTATGTACAGTGGTACCTCGGGTTACAGACGCTTCAGGTTACAGACTCCGCTAACCCAGAAATTAGTACATTAGGTTAAGAACTTTGCTTCAGGATGAGAACAGAATCGTGCTCCGGCAGCAGCAGGAGGCCCCATTAGCTAAAGTGGTGCTTCAGGTTAAGAACAGTTTCAGGTTAAGAACGGACCTCTGGAACGAATTAAGTTCTTAACCCGAGGTACCACTGTATTTATAATTATTTATTAAATTTTACTATAAAAAACACACAGAATCCTGTAATGGACACGAATCAAAAGAACCCTCCCCAAAATATAACATAGAATCAGAGTTGGAAGGGACCCCGAGGAGCATCTTGCTCCTCATTATTAATGAATCAATTAATAATAATATATCAAGTATTTGAAATACAAAAATGTCTCCGTGACCAAGCGGTGTACAAACCGGACCACCAAAGGGCTGTCACGTGGAAGGTGGAGCTAGCAGGTCTCCTGCGGCTCCAGAGGGCAGGATCTGAACCCATGACTTCACATGGCAAGAAAGGAGATTCCGACTCCACATCAGGAAGTAGTTTTTGAGGGTTAGGGCTGTTCCTCAGTGGGTCGGACTCCCTCGGAAGGCGGCAGGCTCTCCTTCTTGGGAGGTTTTTAAGCAGAGGTCGGGTGGTCACCTGCCAGGGATTCCTCAGCTGCGATTCCTACATTGCAGGGGGTTGGGCTGGATGACCCCCGGGGGTCCCCTTCCAACCCCACAATTCTCTGACTCTTGTCTTCGCAGGTGGGCGCCGCTGTGACTGGATGAGGCGCTGGAGAGTCTGGGAGCTCCACCGGGATTATTTCCCCATCAAGGTATTAGAAGGGGGCTGGCAGGGTCTCTGGAACCCCCGGAGACCAGATCACGGACAAGCAGGAGGTGGTGGCTGTCAAAGGCTGCTGGCCATGGAATCTGCGCATGCCCACCAATGGAAAGCAGGGCATGCCTTTGAATGTGGCATTCAGGTGGGGGTCCAAATGCCAAAGGACTTGCCCCTCTTGCCTTGCAGCTGGTTAAGACGGCCGAGCTGCCCCCGACGCGGAACTACGTCCTGGGCTCCCACCCCCACGGGATCATCTGCGCGGGGGCCTTTTCCGCCTTCTGCACCGAGGCCACGGGCTTCCCCCGCGCCTTCCCCGGCCTCCGCCCCAGCCTGGCCGCCCTCGCAGGGCTCTTCCGCATTCCCGTCTACCGGGACTACCTGATGAGCTTAGGTGAGGCCAACGGGGCGAGGAATGGAGAAGGAAGGGGGCAAGGGAAGTCCTTAGGAACATGACCCATGGAGTCCACAGGCGGCTGAGACGTCCTCTTGAGCTTCTAGCCGGTCGGGGGTGGGGAAGTGGGGTGGCCCCTCCCCTAAGGACCACCTTCAAGAACCTGCCTGGCCCATCCAATGGGGGGAACCACCCCAGTCTCAGGAATGCTCTCCCTGAGCCCCTGGGAATAGAATTCCCCAGCAAGAATGTCTGTTTTCCCTCCCATTCTTCGCTCCTGTGCAAATGAAAAGGGGCGTTTGGTTGCGCAAATAATACACCTTCAAAGGTAGCCCCACGTAGAGCGCATTGCAGTAGTCCAAGCGGGAGATAACTAGAGCATGCACCACTCTGGCGAGACAGTCCGTGGGCAGGTAGGGTCTCATCCTGCGTACCAGGTGGAGTTGGTAGACACCTGCCCTGGATACAGAATTGACCTGCGCCTCCATGGACAGCTGTGAGTCCAGAATGACTCCCAGGCTGCGCACCTGGTCCTTCAGGGGCACAGTTGCCCCATTCAGGACCAGGGAGTCCCCCACACCTGCCCGCCCCCTGTTTCCCCAAAACAGTACTTCTGTCTGGTCAGGATTCAACCTCAATCTGTTAGCTGCCATCCACCGCTTCCAGACGCGCTGATCCTTTGCCAGAGACCCTTCTGCCCTTTAATACTCACATAATTTCAGAGTTGGAGGAGAATTGCGAGGGTCCTCGAGTCCAACCCCCTGAAAAGCAAGGAACCTTTGCTTCCTCCCACTTCCAGGGGGTGTCCCGGTCAACAAAAGGTCCCTGGACTTCCTCCTGAGTGGCCCCCCCGGGCACGCGGTGGTCATCGTGGTGGGGGGCGCCTCCGAGTCCCTGGACAGCGCCCCCGGAGAGCAGCGCGTCCGCCTTCACGGGAGGAAGGGCTTCGTGCGCTTGGCGCTGCAACACGGGTAGGGGCACCGAGGGGGCAAGGGGATGTGGGGGGGGGCATTGGGTGAAGGTCAGCAATATCTCGGCCTAGTGAGCATGGCAGTGCTTCCTGGTGGATTTTGCCCCAATGAAGCAATTTGCGAGAATGGAAGGTCCCTGCCCTTCCTTGCTGTGTAATTTTTTATTACATCTTTCATACATTTTCACAGTAACCTCCCTAACAAATAATTCCACTGTTCCATAAGTGGACTCTCCACCCCACTGTGTTTTTACTCAAACCTTTTCTACTGCGTTGTATCTTTATCTATTACAAAAAAAATTACAATTATTTTGTCATTTTTCTTCTTCTGCTTTTATCTTGAATCGTTTTTGCGATTTCATTTGACTGTAATATTTTTTAAGTAATCCACAAACGGCCTCCATCCTTCTGTAGAAAGTTCATCATTCTGATCTCTTAATTTTGCTGTGAGCTTTTCCATTTCTGCCTAGTCCATTTCCTTCAAAAGCCACTCCTCCTTCGCTGGGACCTTCTCATTCCCACAATTATTATTATTTATTACATTATAATAATTATTATAATTTAATATAATTCTATGAATATAATATTCTAGCTGCTGTTGTCACGAAAATAAATAGTTTAGTCATCTTCTATGCTACATTTCTCCCTATTATGCCCATAAGAAAAGCTCCTGGTCTTTTGGGAACAGACCACTTAAACATTTTCTCCATTTCATTATATATCTTTCCCCAAAAGCCTTTCGCTTTCCTAGGTCTCCACCACATATGGAAGAAAGACCCATCTAACTATTTCTAGCATTTACTTGACACGTTTTTATAAATCTTGGTCAGTTTATCTGCCATTAAATATCACCTGTACAGCATTTTAAGATAGTTTTCTCTTAATGTATAAGAGGCCGTGAATTCCATATGCTAAGGTCCCTGCCTTCCCCCAGCCTAGGCTCCCTCGCAAGGTTCTTGGTTGGGTGAAAGGCTCTCCCTGACCCGACATTCCTTCTTCCTCCTCTTCTTCCTCGCAGGGCTGACCTGGTGCCCGTTTACACCTTCGGGGAGAACGACATTTACCGACAGATCCGCTTCCCCGAGGGCAGCTTTGTTCGCCGCTTCCAGCTCGGTTTCAAGCAGCTGATCGGCTTCGCCCCTTGCCTCTTCAGCGGGAGGGGCCTCTTCTCCAGCACCTCTTGGGGGATCCAGCCCATGGCTGCCCCCCTCACGGTGGTGGGTAAGGACCCAAAAGGCTCCCCGTCCCTTCCTTGCACCCTAAAATCGCCTCCAACTCACCAACTTGCTTGCAAAGAGCCATAAACTCTTCAGCATCGTACAAAGCGGCAGGTTGTGGTGCTTTCGCCCTCTCTTCGAACTGAATCTGAGACCTGTGGAGTTGAATGGGACCCCCAAGGGTCATCGAGCCCAACCCCTCTGCAGGAATCAAATGAGCAGGCTCGTTTTATGGGGCTTGCTATGGAGGGAGCGGAGATTGCACACACACACACACACACACACACTTCTCCTCATCTTTGGAGGTTTCTAAGCAGAGGTTGGTTGGCCACTAATCACGAATTCCTGCATTACAGAGCGTTGGGCTGGATGACCCTCAGGGGTCCCTTGGGTTCCTGCACTTAACCCACCCCTGAATCCCAAGCCAGGGTGCAAAGCTGCCGGGGAGTGGAGGCCCTGGCTGCCATGGGTGGGGGCGAGGGGCAGAGCAGACCCCTCCAAACCACCCCTCTTTCTCTCCCTCCTGCAGTGGGGAAGCCTATCCCGGTCCCGCTCCGCCCGCGCCCCACCGAGGACGAGGTGAACAGCTTCCACGCTCTCTACGTCGAGGCCCTGAAGGAGCTCTTTGACGCCCATAAAGAATCCTGCGGCCTCCCGGCCTCCCAGCAGCTCCTCATCACCTAGACTGAGGGACCCAGGCTTGACCCGAAGCAGCATCAGGGGACGCGAGGTTGTGATGGGGGGAGACACACGAGAGTCTTTGTTCACCGTTTCCAATAAAAGGCGCCGTGCCTGATGTCTGATTTTGGGTCCTTGGTGCCCGAACTCCCTTTTTGTGCCCGCCTGCGGAGCCCAAGGCTGGTTGTCTCATTCACACGTGCATTATTAAGGTGAGGTTGGCAGAGCCCGGCAGCCAGAGAAGCAGGCCTTGGCGCTGGCTTGAGGGGGCTGCTCACAAGCCCTCCGGGTGAGCGGCCAGGAGCTTGCCTGCCTGCAAGAAAAAAGATCATTCGGACATGCAGGCCAAATTCTTACTTGGAAAACGGGGACCCTGCTCTTGTTGTTGTTGTTGAGTCGTTTAGTCGTTTAGTCGTGTCCGCCTCTTTGTGACCCCCTGGACCAGAGCACGCCAGGCCCTCCTGTCTTCCACTGCCTCCTGCAGTTTGGTCAAACTCATGCTGGTAGCTTCGAGAACACTGTCCCACCATCTCGTCCTCTGTTGTCCCCTTCTCCTTGGGCCCTCCATTTTTCCCAACATCAGGGTCTTTTCCAGGGAGTCTTCTCTTCTCATGAGGTGGCCAAAGTCTTGGAGCCTCAGCTTCAGGATCTGTCCTTCCAGTGAGCACTCAGGGCTGATTTCCTTCAGAATGGAGAGGTTTGATCTTCTTGCAGTCCATGGGACTCTCAACAGTCTCCTCGCCCTGTTCTTATGGGCCAGGAAAAAGAAGGAGGGGGAGCTGGGCTTGGGGATCTGTTTGCCCGAGAGGACCCTTCTCTGACTGCAGGAGCAACTCAGGACATGCCTGGGTCGGGTCGGGTGGAGGCAGGGGGTGTGTGTGTGCCAGGAGTCTCAAGCCAAAGAGGGAGGGGAGAGAGGGTCCCCTTTGCCCACCCGTAGACGTACACTCATTGTGTGCCTTCTGTGCATGCCCTGAGGCAACCCCCAGCTTGCACCCTATTGTCGTGAAGAATAGCTTTGGTTCCTCGAGGAATGGAAATCTGGGTATTGCTGGTTGCAGTGAGCAAGTTATCCCCAGAGGTCCTCCTGCCGGTCAGAGAAATAAATGCCAGCAAAAAGCAGCTATTCAGCCCGAACGTCCTTTCACTGTTGCCAAGGTGACTTGAAATCTGGGCATCCCTGGTTGCAGTGCGCCCCGCGAGGGCAGAAGCCAGACATGTGCTCTGGCAGGTTACAGAGACCAGTGTTCCCCAAGCTGGCGCCCTCCGGAATTTTTGGACTACAACTCCCATCAGCGCCCTGGACTGGCACTGGCAAGAGAAACTGTGGGAGCCGCAAAGGCTGGGGCAAGGTTGGCAGAGGGCAATGGGTCAGCACAATGGTTTTGAATAGTCGTGCAATTAATTTCTGCTGTTCTGAATTTTATCAGACTGTTGTCTTCCTTAGTGGGTCACACACTCCGACTTAAGGAAATAAGCTATTCTGTAGGGCAAGGCAGGGAGATGCTAACTTTGACCTTCTTAAGCTCCCCGGAGGAGAGCCAGGGTGGAAAGAGACCGGGAATGAAATAACACGCCTTGTCTCCTTTCGGAGGAGAGCTCAGACAGGTACCCCTTGCCTCACCTGCCTGACAGCAGCCTCCTTATCGCAGACTCACCTGGGGACCAAAGTGCAGGCGGCAGAGGGAGACATCTGCGCTGGAGCCGCTGGCAGGACAACATTTTGTTCAGGGAAGCTTTTAATGTTTAATAGGTTATTGCATTTTAATATTCTGATGGGAGCCGCCCAGAGGGGACGGGGAAAACCAGCCAGATGGGCGGGGTATAAATAAATAAATGCGGCAAGTCACCCCAACTGCTGCTTCCCTCCCCAGGAGGGATGGGCTGAAGGGGAGCAGGTGGGCTTTGGGGCGCAGGTCAGAGGTCACTTGTGCTGGACACACCTGCAGGCGCAGCTCTTGGCTGGAGCCCCGTTGCAAAGACCCTGCTGCCCCCCAACTCCCCCCACCCCAGGAGGCTGGTCAGGGAGGGAGGCGGCAGAGGCAGCCCCAACCCCAGGCAGGACAACATTTTCACTTGCGACAAGCGACGCTGTTTCTTTCTCCCTTTCCCTCCGCGCAGGGCTGACCTGGCGCCCGTTTACGCCTTCGGAGAGAACTTACTCGCCTCTCTGCTTCCGCGACAGCAGCTTCATCCGCAGCACTGGCCAGGTCCGCTTCATCTTCTCCAGCTACTGCTGGTGGATCGTGGCCCATGTCGGCCCCATCACGATGCGGGGCAAGGACCCGCCAGGCTCCCCATCCCTTCCTCAGCTTCTTGTCTGCCGCCCCGACTCACCCACCTGCTTGCAGAGCCGCCAACTCTCCAGCCCCGGGCAAAGCGCACCTTCTGGCGCGCCTCTCTCTCGCGCGCTGCCTGCGCAAAGCCCCCTGCAACTGAACGGGAGACCCGTGGACTTGGAAGGGCCCCCCGAGGGTCATCTAGCCCAACCCCCCTGCGAGGCAGGAATCAAACGAGCCGCCTCGTTTTATGGGGCTTGCTATGGAGGGAGCTGCGATTGCACCCCCACACAGGGGGGGGGGGGATATGGGCCACTTGGCCCGGGCCTCCGATTCCAAAGGGGGCCTCGGTCAGCGTATTCACAATCGCTAGGAAAGCATTTTTAAATGTAAATACTTAAAATAATCCTTTTCCGTATGTATTTTTTAAAGAACACTATTGTATATCTATATTTTCCATTTTGTCTTTATATGCAGATATAAAGCCTTGAAATAAAATTATTTGTCAGCATAGCTTTTGTGAAAATTATTTATATACTTACTTATTTAAAAGACTTCAGTTGTCCCCAGGGTAAAAAAGGGGGGCACATTATCTACCTGGCCCGGGCCTCTGCCTGGCTCTGCAAGGCCCTGTGCGCGCGCACACACCCCGTCTTCCTTCTCCCCTTCCTTGGAGGTTTCTAAGCAAAGGTTGGCTGGCCACCAATCAAGAATTCCTGCATTGCAGAGGGTTGGGCTGGATGACCCTTGGGGTCCCTTCCATTCCTGCACCTAAGCCACCCCTGAATCCCAAGCCAGGGTGCAAAGCTGCTGGGGTGGGGAGGCCCTGGATGCCATGGGTGGGGGCGAGGGGCAGAGCAGACCCCTCCAAACCACCCCTCTTTCTCTCCCTCCTGCAGTGGGGAAGCCTATCCCAGTCCCGCTCCGCCCGCGCCCCACCGAGGACGAGGTGAACAGCTTCCACGCTCTCTACGTCGAGGCCCTGAAGGAGCTCTTTGACGCCCATAAAGAATCTTGCGGCCTCCCGGCCTCCCAGCAGCTCCTCATCACCTAGAGGGACCCAGACTTGACCCGAAGCAGCATCAGGGGACACAAGGTTGTGATGGGGGGAGACACACGGGAGTCTTTGCCCCCCCATCCCCATCTGTACACACAGTTTCCAATAATCAATCAATCAATCAATCAATCAGTCTACTTAACTGGGATGCAGAGAGTCCACAAAAGTATATAAGTAAAAGCATAAAATAGGGGGCTGCTTATAAAACGATATTCTTTAAGATAAAACTAAGGCAACAAGAGACATCACCTTGCCGACAAAGGTCCTTCTACTTCAAGCTCTGGTTTTCCCAGTCGTGATGTGTGGAAGTGAGAACTGGACCATCAAGAAGGCTGATCGCCGAAGAATGGATGCTTTTGAATTCTGGTGCTGGAGGAGACTCTGGAGAGTCCCATGGACTGCAAGAAGACCAAACCTCTCCATTCTGAAGGAAATCAGCCCTGAGTGCTCACTGGAAGGACAGATCCTGAAGCCGAGGCTCCAAGACTTTGGCCACCTCAGGAGAAGAGAAGACTCCCTGGAAAAGACCCTGATGCTGGGAAAGATGGAGGGCACAAGGAGAAGGGGACGACAGAGGACGAGGTGGTTGGACAGTGTTCTCGAAGCAACCAGCCAGAGTTTGACCAAACTGCGGGAGGCAGTGGAAGACAGGAGGGCCTGGCCTGCTCTGGTCCAGGGGGTCACGAAGAGGCGGACACGACTAAACGACTAAACAACAACCACAAGGCAATAAGGTTAAAAAGTGTCTCTCCTTTATAGCGACGGAGTTTCATAGCATCTCTCAGAAATTTTGCTACCTTTATACTTTCGCCTAAGGCTGTTCCATAGAAAGGAAACCGCAGAGAAGTCAGAGCAATTTGACCTTTTTCTTTCTGCACGGGGTTTAGATACCGGTATTTACCGTGTGAAAAGAGCAGGGTAATAAAGCACGTGCAATGGTTTCCATCTGCCTTGGGCCACAACAAAGATGATGCCTTTCCGGGTGTGGAGTTTGCAGAAATATTCCTTGCAGGGTTGCGGGTGGCGTGAGGTCAAGTCTTGCAAGGGAAAAAGCTCTGCGTTGGTGGGGACGTAAATATGGGTGGGCAACGGGGTGAGGGGTGTGCCAGAGCTTCTGGCTGAAAGGGCATGGGGGAGCCAGTCTGTGGTTCAGCATTTTGCCCATCCGTGGGTGTCGTGTGCACTCTGTGCATGCCCCGAAGCAATCACCTTCTGGGCTTGCATAATAACAACAACAACAACAACAACAACAACAACAACAACAACAACAAATAATAATAATAATAATAATAATAATAATAATAATAATAATAATAATAATTTTTATGTATACCCCACCCTCCCCTGCCAGATCAGGGCTCAGGGCGGCTAACACCAGTAAAATTACAGTAAAAACATAATGAGGAGGGGGGGGGGACCAATTTAAAATACAGGTTAAAATGCGATTTAAAATGCAGCCTCATTTTAAAGTAGCCGATAAATCAAGACCATAAGGGGAAGGAAACATAAGGGTCAGACAGAGTCCAAACCAAAGGCCAGGCGGAACAGCTCTGTCTTGCAGGCCCTGCGGAAAGATGTCAAGTCCCGCAGGGCCCTGGTCTCTTGTGACAGAGACTTCCACCAAGTCGGGACCAGTACTGAAAAGGCCCTGGCCCTAGTTGAGACCAATCTAACCACCTTGCTACTTGAGACCTCCAAGGTGTTGTCATTTGTGGACCTTAAGGTCCTCCATGGGGCAGACCAGGAGAGGCGGTCCTGTAGGTACGAGGGTCCTAGGCCGTGAAGGGCTTTAAAGGTCCAAACCAGCACCTTGAACCTGACCCTGTACTCCACCGGGAGCCAGTGCAGCTTGAAAAGCACCGGGTGAATATGCTCCCCTGGCAGAGACCCCGTGAGGAGCCTCGCTGCAGCATTCTGCACCCACTGGAGTTTCTGGGACAGCTTCAAGGGCAGCCCCACATAGAGCGAATTACAGTAGTCAAGCCTGGATCGCAGGTGGATCGCATGGATCACTGTGGCCAGATCCGGGCGAGAAAGGTAAGGAGCCAACTGCTGAATACGGCGGCGACGGAAAAATGCCACCTTGGCTGTGGCTGCACCCTGCACCTCTATGGAAAGGGAGGCGTCGAAGGTTACTCCC
This sequence comes from Podarcis vaucheri, assembly GCF_965113315.1. Taxonomy (NCBI): domain Eukaryota; kingdom Metazoa; phylum Chordata; class Lepidosauria; order Squamata; family Lacertidae; genus Podarcis; species Podarcis vaucheri. Next base: position 1,248,798 of record NC_138751.1, on the reverse strand, counting down.
AAACTCTTGCCTGAACAGTTGCTTTGGTTCCGTGGCTGGAACGAGACCCACGTGGAGCCCCTAACCACCCCACCCGCGATGCATGCACAAGGCAGCAGAGGGCGCTGAAATGGGTCTAGAGTGTGTGTGAACGGGGAGACACGTGTATTGTGGTGGTGAGCTGCATTGCGCGGCCCTGCCACGCAGATCCACGCGCTCTCGGCCGGCTTTGCAGGAGGCGCTCAGCCCCTGCGCAGGATTTCTGGAGGGTTAGGATGCGAGAGCCGCCTTCCTTCCTTCCTTCCTTCCCTCTCCGGCGTGCAAAAGCGAGACGACGCGGTTAAAAGAGGCGAGGCTGCTTCGCTCCGGGGGGAAAAGGTGGGGCGCTTCCTCTCGCTCAAGGGCAGCAGCATCAGGCACCGCTGGGATTCGAACCCAGGATCTCCTGTTTACTAGACAGGCGCTTTAACCAACTAAGCCACGGCGCCGCGCGTTGCCTTCCCCCTCGGCGGCCGGAGCTGTTCATGGCAAGGGCGGAGGGAGAGCCGCAAGACCCGGCGCGGGTCGCATCCGGGCGGAGCGGAAGGCGGGAGAACGAAATCCCGGACTGGAGTACTTTCTTGCTGTTCTGTTTTGCGCAGGAGAGAGAGAGAGAGAGAGAGAGAGAGAGAGGATCAATACCGGGAATGGCGGGAGGGGGGTGCAGAGGCGAGAGGGACCCCACTCCCGGCTCCAAACCCAGCTACAAAATAATAATAATAATAATAATAATAATAATAATAATAATAATAATTTATTATTTATACCCCGCCCATCTGGCTGAGCTTCCCCAGCCACTCTGGGCGGCTTCCAAAAAAATATTAAAATACTGTAATACAAGCAATAGATGAGATGTCCAAAGGAGTGCCTGCCCCGATGAGGCTGCAATCGGAATATTGGGGGCAACGGAGGGAATGCAGGGGAAATGCCAGACCTCCCCTCACCTCCCCCCCATACACCCCGGCCTGCCTTTTGCTTCGCTGTGGAGCAATCTCAAAGGGATCCTTTAGCTGCGCCCCCTGTCCTGCCGGGGGTTGGGCTGGATGACCTTTGGGGGTCCCTTTTGCGATTCGCCGCGGGGCTGCGAGGTGGGGGGGGGGATGCTGCCCGCTGGGTTAATTGACGCCCCCCTTCTTCCCCTCTCCTCCCCCCCCCCTTGCCAGCCCCCCCAGCCCCGTCCTCCTCCTTCCACTCCGTTGCATCATTTTAACGAGCGGGAGGCCCCCTGCCAGGCCACACGGGGTGATGCAATGGGGCGCTTGTCGTGGAGGGATGCTTTGTGTGCGCGCAGGGGGGTGAGGGGGGTGAGGAATGTTCCTGGCTGCTCTTGGGTCCCCCCCCCCCCGCTAATGACCTGCCTGCCATCGCCTGCCAAGGGTTGGTTAAGGGGCCACCCACAGGGCGCGGGGTGGGGGGCGCGCCGGCTGCCAGCACCCAAACTCCAGTCGGTTGCCATCCTGCACATCACACGCAGGGCGGGGTCTGGGAGTCCGAGCCCCGAAGGAAGCTGCGGGGTGGAAGATCTTTTGCGGTTCTGTTCCTTCTCAGCTCCGCAAGGTTGCAAGCTGCAAAGGAGAGAGCGAGAGCGCCTCTGACCATGTGCAGAGTGCTCCCTTTCCACGCATAGGCTTGGAGAGGAGAAGGAGCGCCTCTGACCATGTGCAGAGTGCTCCCTTTCCATGCATAGGCTTCGAGAGGAGAAGGGGCGCCTCTGACCATGTGCAGAGTGCTCCCTTTCCACGCATAGGCTTCGAGAGGAGGAGGAGCGCCTCTGACCATGTGCAGAGTGCTCCCTTTCCACGCATAGGCTTCGAGAGGAGAAGGAGCGCCTCTGACCATGTGCAGAGTGCTCCCTTTCCACGCATAGGCTTCGAGAGGAGAAGGAGCGCCTCTGACCATGTGCAGAGTGCTCCCTTTCCACGCATAGGCTTCGAGAGGAGAAGGAGCGCCTCTGACCACGTGCAGAGTGCTCCCTTTCCACGCATAGGCTTCGAGAGGAGAAGGAGCGCCTCTGACCATGTGCAGAGTGCTCCCTTTCTATGCATAGGCTTCGAGAGGAGTAGGAGCGCCTCTGACCACGTGCAGAGTGCTCCCTTTCCACGCATAGGCTTCGAGAGGAGAAGGAGCGCCTCTGACCATGTGCAGAGTGCTCCCTTTCCACGCATAGGCTTCGAGAGGAGAAGGAGCGCCTCTGACCATGTGCAGAGTGCTCCCTTTCCACGCATAGGCTTCGAGAGGAGAAGGAGCGCCTCTGACCATGTGCAGAGTGCTCCCTTTCCACGCATAGGCTTCGAGAGGAGAAGGAGCGCCTCTGACCATGTGCAGAGTGCTCCCTTTCTATGCATAGGCTTCGAGAGGAGAAGGAGCGCCTCTGACCACGTGCAGAGTGCTCCCTTTCCACGCATAGGCTTCGAGAGGAGAAGGAGCGCCTCTGACCACGTGCAGAGTGCTCCCTTTCCACGCATAGGCTTCGAGAGGAGAAGGAGCGCCTCTGACCACGTGCAGAGTGCTCCCTTTCCACGCATAGGCGTGGAGGAGAAGGAGCGCCTCTGACCATGTGCAGAGTGCTCCCTTTCCACGCATAGGCTTCGAGAGGAGAAGGAGCGCCTCTGACCACGTGCAGAGTGCTCCCTTTCCACGCATAGGCGTGGAGGAGAAGGAGCGCCTCTGACCATGTGCAGAGTGCTCCCTTTCCATGCATAGGCTTGGAGGCAGCTGCGAAGGGCGCCGAACTCCTGCGTTTCCTTCTCAGCTCCCAGCAGAGAAGGAGAGCCTCTGACCATGTGCAGAGTGCTCCCTTTCCACGCATAGGCTTCGAGAGGAGAAGGAGCGCCTCTGACCATGTGCAGAGTGCTCCCTTTCCATGCATAGGCTTCGAGGCAGCTCCGAAGGGCGCCGAACTCCTGCGTTTCCTTCTCAGCTCCCAGCAGAGAAGGGGCGCCTCTGACCATGTGCAGAGACGTCCTCCTCTCTCGCGCCAAGGCTTCGAGGCAGGCGGCGCTCCCGGGCTGAAAAGGAGCAGCGCCTCGGCTGCGTGTCCCCCCCCCCCAGCCGCGCAAAAGGAGCCCCCGCTGGGCGCCCGTTGCTCCTGACCCCGACGTGATTCGAACACGCAGCCTTCTGATCTGGAGTCAGACGCGCTACCGTTGCGCCACGAGGTCAGCCATGCCAGGCGCTCCGGGCAGGCCCTTGCAAGGCGGCGGCGGCGGCGGCGGCGCTTCTCTTCCCAGCCTCTCTCCTCCTCCTCCTCCGGAGCTGGGCTCTCCTTCCTTGAGGCGGCAAGAGGCAGAGAGAAGAAGAGAGCTGCGGAGTCGGAAGGGACCCCGAGGGTCATCTAGTCCAGCCCCCTTCCAATGCAGGAATCTCAGCTAGATCATACATGACAGGTGGCCATGCAGCCTCCAAGGAAGGAGAGTCCAGCGCCTCTTGTGGCAGTCTGTTCCACCGTCGAACAGCTCGCACGTCGCATTCCTTGTACTTTGACTCCATTGGTTCTGGTTCTCCCCCAACAGGGGAAAAACGAGTTTGCTCCCTTTAGATAACTTAAGATGGCTCTTATCTCTCCTCTCAGTCTCCTCTTTCTCGGGCTAAACACCCCCAGCTCCTTCAACCGTTCCTCATCAGGCTTGGTTCACAGACCCTGGGTCACCTTGTTTGCCCCCCTCCCAGCTTGTCAATATCCTTCTTAAAATGTGGTGCCCAGAACAGGACACAGGACTCTAAATCTGGTCAAGGCAAAACGATCCTTCCAGAGGGATGTATCCGACAGGCAGACTCTTTTAGTTTATCAGTCGATCCAACCCCTGATATGTTTCCAATATCGATCAACTTCCTGCCATTGTTAGATCTGTTTCTCCTGGCGATGATGGATTACCAGTTGAATGCTTTCTGAGGTTCATCGAGCTGGAAGATCACACCAGGGAAAGTATGGCTGAGCAGCTAACACGACTTCCGTGAACTTGAAATAGATTTCAGTAAATGTAGAGTACAATATTTTGATTGGAAAATATAAGGGCATTCAACAACAAAAATCGGGGAAGGAACAAGCTTGCCAAGTTTATTCCATGTTCTGGACAATCCCCCTAGATCTAGTTGGACCAACCGCAGTTGACCCATGCCTGGATGCAGTGATTGATTGATTGATTGATTGATTGATTTGCAACAATACATGAGCTTTATTGTTTTTTTTCTCAGCTGGGGAAAAAATTTGCTTGTTGAGTTATAAGTTCCTAAACATTTAATCAGACACAAGATGGGAGGTTCAAGCCAACTCTGAAATTGTATGGTTTCTATTATTGTGGAAGCCCTCAAGCATATTTGCTGTGATGAAATTGAGAAAGGAGCTACTAGATGGGAGGCGGAAAATCTTCTGCAAAAAAATGGGAGAATTTGAATTCATTTCCATGCTTCAGATTTCATAAAGTTAGCAAGGCCCATTTTGCAAATTTCACGGAGCACATGTGCAAATATTTACAGCTCACTCTTGCAGTTCGTATCAGACAGGCTGATTTTGATGAAGTCGAACAGCAAGCGACATTTACTCTACCGGATGCAGAATACAAAAACTGTCAAAAGAAGGCAGAGAGTACGAAAAAAATATCAAAAGAAAGCTGAGACAAGCTTTGAAGCCTCAGACGAACTTTCTGCAAGAGGCAAGTTTAGGGTAAATCCATTTATCCCTGTCATGGATGCTCTTGTGTCCAACCGAGACAGACGTGCAACGGTGTGGAGGAGGGAAGCTGGCAATTTTCCATTTTTGGTGAACCTGCGAGCAACCAAGGATCGGATTCACAATGGCGTCAAGACGTTAATGCAAGAATATCCAAAGCCTGTTGACCCTAGTCTAGTCGAAGAACTTTTGCACTTCCGCCTGCGCGTCAAACAAGCTCACCTTGAGAAAGAAAATTTCAGCCACCAAGAGGTGTATCCAATAATATTCCTGGAGAAAATTCGGGTGGCGTTTCCAAATGTGGAATTGACATATTGTTCCTGTGTGCTGGTGACAGACTGTTTTGTAGCAGACTAAAAAAGGATTTTTTTTTTTAAAAAAATGATCTGCGGCCTCATCAAGATCAGTTTTCTGATCTAAGCCTTCTCTGCATAGAAAATGATAGACTGAATTTAATGAAATAATTGATAAGTCTGCATCCAAAAGAGCTCGAAAGAACTTTGAATATAGGGTAGGATTATAATATAGCTGTGATTCCCCTATGAATGCTCTGTGTGGCTGTCTTTATTAATTCCATACTTTTATATCGTTATTAAAGGTTGCATATTTATAAACAATCTTTTTATCCACGCTAAAATCTGCTTTCACTGAGTAGATAAAGAGGAGAACGAGGTTTTGCTCAGGGGCTTCCCGGAACAGGTACCTGCTCGCGGACCGTGGGGGGAACAGGAGAGGAGAGAGGGAACGTGGATGCGTAGAGAACAGACTCTGAAGGAGAGCAAGTCTCGAGGTGGAGAGGGAAGGGACCCGCAAGGGCCATCTAGTCCAACCCCTGCCATGTGGCAGTGACCGGGAAGGAAGGAAGGAAGGAAGGAAAGAAAAGAAGAAAGAAAGAGAGGAAGGAAGGAAGGAAGGAAGGAAGGAAGGAAGTAAAGGAAGGAAGTAAAGGAAGGAAGGAAGGAAGGGAGGGAGGGAGGAAGAGCACACGGCCGGCACGACAAAGGGCCAAAGTCACCGAGCGAGGAAGGAAGAGCAGGAAAAAAGAGAGGAAATAAGAGCCCGTAGAGGAATGATACGCCAGGTGAGGGCGGAATCAGGCTCAAGCAGATGAGGAAAGGCAGAAGCGGAGGGCAGAGGAGTGGAAGGGGAAGCAGAAAGGAGGTCTAGGAATCCCCCGTCACCCGGGGGTCCCGTGTGGTGCTGGCTGGAGAAGGGCCCACTTGGGATCGTGGGGGAGTCGGGAAAGGGGCGCCCCTAGAGGCTGGTCTGGAAGTTGCTAGCGGGAGGGCTTCGGGATGATGCCTTCGGCCACCGCACCGCGCCAGTCCTGGCCTGACCCAGAGGCAGCGCAGGTCTTGCAAGAGAGGGTGCGCGTGCAGAAACGCGCGCGCGTGTGTGAACCTACAAGTCACCTGGGAGCAGTGGCGTAGCGTGGGTTGTCAGCACCCGGGGCAAGGCAAGTAATTTGCGCCCCCTAACCCGTGGATTTGCGCCCCCTAACCCTAACCCCCAGATGTTGCGCCCGGTGCGGCAGGCCCCCCCTGCACCCCCCACGCTACGCCACTGCCTGGGAGCGCGCTGGGATCTGCGGGTTTCGAGTCCTGCGCCTCCCGCGAGTTTGTCTAAGACTAACGGTTTGAAAAAAATAATTTATTCAATTTGTATAGCGCCCTCCCTCCGCAGATCTCAGGGCGGTTTACAACATAAGAATGCAAGATGAAAAACCCACACAAAATGCAATACCCCCCCCCTTCAAAACCCCTCCCCATCATTTAAAAGGGATGTCAAAGGCTTGGAAGAAGAGGAACTTTTCCGCCTGGCGCCTAAAGGTTGTACAGTGAACCTCACTTTTAATTTAAAAGAAAAAGCAGAGGCGAGAAAAAAATCCGCACCCAGACCGGACAGGGAACAGAGCGAGTTTTCAGCTGCGGGGTCTGAGAGGCTCAGGAGAAGCTTCTGAAGGCGACGCCCTCGCTGGGTGGCCGGTCCAAAGCGGCCTCTCCCTCCTGCATTGCAGCGGGTTGGTCTGGATGACCCCTGGGGGTCCCTTCCAACGCTACAGTCCCGCGATTCCGTCGCGGCTGCGCGCCTGCTTGTTGCTGTTGGGGGACTCCTCTCTTGCGCGACCTGCCAGGTGCGCTCTGGAGGGGGGGCGCATAACAGGTGCCATGGGGGGGTCTTCTGTCTCCGGCGCTAATTCGGGTGGGGGGGGGGCGCCGTCCTTCCAGCGAAGCCTGCGCGGGAGCATGGGGGGGGGAAGAGGGTCGTGAGCTCCGTCTCCTTTCTGGGTCCTCCCCCCGCCCTGCGCCCTTGTCCCCAAATGCCCTCTCTCCCCACTTTCGCCTCCTCCATCCTCGTCTCTGACGTCGGGAGAGGAGGGAGAGAGTCCCCCCCCACCGCGCCGGAGTGATGAACCCCCCGCCGCCCCGGAGGCCAGGAGAGGGCGGGGCTTCCCGGCGGTGGGCGGGGCTTCTCTCCATCTTTATAGGGGGAGGCGGAGAAGGCTTCTCCGCGCGCAGCCTGGGCGAAAAGGGACCGAGGAAGAAGAGGAGGAGGAAGAAAAGGAGGAGGAAGACACACCGACCCAGCCTCGGCTCCCGGCGTCCGCCCGGCTCTCCTTCTCTCCTTGCGCGCAGCAGGTACTGCGGATTGGGTTGGGGGGGGGGGCGCAGCTCACCTCCACCAGCCCAGAATCTCCGCGTCCTTTTTCATTCCGGGAGGGGGAAGGAGTTTCTATGGGGCCACCCATTTTTACGGAGATCGGTCTCAGGGAGGATTTGCGGGAAGGTGCGCGAAAGGGGTCGCCTGGGGAGAATAGATGGGAGGGGGCCTGGGAGCCGCCCTGATCTTTGAGAGGGAGGGGGGCTGAGCGAGGACTTCCTTCCATATTTCTCTCCCCCACCCCCCAGTCTTGCAGGACCCTCCCGGCATTGTCTTCTTCCCGGCTGCCGATGGGAGATCCCACCCCCCCCGGTCGAAGTGAGCTGGGAGGGAGACGCGTCAGGCGCCCCCATCACTTCCCCACTGCAAAATCTCTTGGGGAGCCGCTCCTGGCTATGCCCTCCCCCGCCCCTCTTCTGCCAATTAATGCCCCTCCCGGGAATGGTCCGAGATAAGAGGGGGTCCACTTCCGGTCACCGCCTCCCATCTCCTCAGAGAGAAGCCCCTCCCCGCAGGGGGCCTGTGGCTTTGCCTGGGGAGGGGGCCTGTGGGGGGTGGGGGGAGGCGGCGAACAGCCGGCTCGCCCAGGGATGCTTGGCGGCGGCGTGGATCCCCATTGAATTCTCAGGTGCCCCCCTCCCGCTCCGCTTTCTCTCCCCCCCACCCTCCCGCCCCACTTCCAGGGGAGGGGTGGTGTTACATTTCCTTTCTTCGTGCCTGCTATTTATAGGGCTGGGCATGTGACGGGGAAGGGGGGGCGTCATCGGCACAGATGGAGCCCAGAGGGGGGGCGAGGGAGGGAGGGATGGGAGATGGAGGGAGGGTGGTCAGGAAAGATGAAGGAGGAGGAGCGGGGCCTCATTGCTACCCCCCCAGCCCACGTCAGATCTTTGGGGGGTGGGGAGGGCGATGAGGATCTCTCTGCGTTGCTGCAAAGCTCCTTGCTCCCTCCCCGCGCCCCCCCCCCTCCAGCACCATCTGCTTTATATGGAACTGGTTCAATGCTGGGGAATCGGGGGCGGGGGCGGAGTCTGGTGAGGTGATCGTTTTAATTGGCCCCCCTGGTTAATTTCCATTCCCGTCAGTCTTGGCAGTTCCTGATTAATCCCCGTGAAGATCGATAGGGATTGATTGGTGGGGGGTTGGGGAGCGCGGCGCCAGAGGTCACGCCAAGGGTATGGGGGGCGCAGCTTCCCCTCTCCCCACGTCCTCCCCACACATATCTCTGCCCCATCGCAGCGCAACCCCACAGGGTCACCCGATGGCCAGGACGCACAAAAGGCGGCAGTTCTTCAGATAAACTGCGGAACTCCCTCCGGCAGGAAGCGCCCTCGCCGGCTGCGAAAGAGGACCAGGCGAATTCAGGGAAGAGGCGGCCGTGTTTCCTGCTTCTCCCTCTGTTGCCGGAATCAGATAACGCAGCGAAAGTCTCTGCGCCAGGGCAGTTTCTAGGAATCGCAAGGGGTGGGGGGGGGGGGAGCGCCCGAGGGGGCGGGTAGCTGGCCATCCTGAGCTGCTGGGCCAGACGGGAGCCCTTTGGCCAGTCCAGCGGCGAAGCTCTATTTATTTATTTGTTCATGGAAAGCGGATCTCCTAGACGCCTTTTGAGGACAGAGCGCCACAAAGTGGGTCTATAGCTGTGTGCGCACACATATAATCAAAGTGGGGGGTGTGGGGTGTTAGGCCAGAGGAAAGGCCTCTGCTGAGGGACATCATTCTGGGGGGTAGTTTGTCCACCTTCGGTCCATGAGACCAAGAAGGTGGTTTCTGGATCTGCTGTAGAGGGAAGTGAGGGGCCAGTAGGCCTGATCCTAGGAGGAAAACTCTGATCCTCAACCTCCGCTGCCTTGTGGGATATCTTCAGGAGAAGAAACTACTCGGGAGTAAACCCTGGACAAATCCACAGTGATGGTTGGAATGTTCCTTGTTCCTTGTTCGCCTCCTAGCAGCCCCTGCGGCCAAATCGGTGCCCAATGTTTTGGTCACTTTTCCTTTGGACCACACTAGTGAGGCTGAGAGGGGGGGGTCTTGTCATCTGGGCAGCCCAGGACCCCCAGACACACGACACACCTTTTGCCCCAGAGAGGTCATTTTGGGGCTGCTAATGCAGCCGTTTGACTTCACCCCTGGAGGCAAACTCCATTGTCTCTCCAGACAGACGGGTGCCGACAATGGTCAAAATCCAAGCCCCAGTGTTGTGCCACTGGGGGGGGGGGTGATGACTCAGGCCAGGCCAGGGTCAGCAACAAAGGGGCGGTCTCTGCGTGGGTTCAGGACCACCAGCAGAGGGCAAACAGCCAAGTTGCCCTCAGAAGATTCTGCAGAGAGACTGGCTGAGTTTCATAAGAGGCCTGGACATTCATTGACTGCCTCCTGGCTGTTAAAAGGCCAGGTCCACCTTTGGCAGCCGTTGTCTCCTTAGGGGCAAAGGGGTTCCCAGCTGTGGAGATGCCACTCTCAGCGCTCTCTCGATCTTATCAGCGCAAAGGAGCCTCTGTGGACCTCAGAGTCTGGCAGCGGAGGTGTCCCCGTGGGGCTCAGGGGAGAAGAGGTAGACAGGCTCCTCCTCAGGAACTGAATTCGTTTGCTTAGCTTATTATTAGTCCCTGTGGGGCCATTGCTGAGAAGGCCCTGCTGCGAGGCTGGCCTGTCTGCTGAATCTCCTTCACTGGCGGGGGGCACTTAAGCAGGCCTGTGATGCAGCTCTCCAGGGGTGCAGTGGGGGCAGGCTTGCATGGGTGCAAGTGCCCCTATAAGTAGCCCATTCCCAAAGCAGACAGCTTTGCCCCTGATGCCCAGAATTGCAGAGAGGCACCTCCTTTGTGTGCCCTTTGCAGGCGAACAGAAATCCTTCCTTCTTGCCGTGTGTCACATGATTCCTTCCAAGGCCAAGACCTGGCAATGAACGCGGTTCTTTGGCTGGTGGTGTTGGAGATGAGAGCATTGGGGAGGGGGGGGGAGAACCTGAGATCTCCCTCACGTGAAGCCCCTCCTGCTGCAGGAGCAAACGGATCCCTCTGACCCACCTGCAGGGAGATGGAAAATATCGGTCTTTCGAGTCTTTCCGCCCGGTTTTATATTCCAGGCCTCGTTTCTCCCGGGGCCTCTTTCCTCTCCCGGCTGAAGAGGCCTCGAGTTCCGCAGCATGGAATATTCATGATCAGTTGCTGAGGAAACGCGATCCCGGCGTCTCAGGTGCGAGTCCTTACCTGGGTCAAGGGCTTCCGGAGATCAGGTCCTGCAAGCCAAGGCTGAGCTTGGGTTTCCAGTGTTCCTTGTGGTCACAGGGCGTGTGTCTGTCCTTGCCACAACCCCACAAAATCAGCCCCTCTTCTGCTTGCTGAGGTCCTGGTGTCTTCCTCCTTGACCTCTTCACTCACCACCCCCCTGCCAGCCCCAGAGGTCACAATTTGAGGAGACAGCGAAGCTGCAGTTCTTATTAGAATGACAAATTGTAAAGCTGGAAGGGTCTGTGACAGGTGCCCCCACAACCTCTCTGCTTCCAAACCTCCAAGGAAGTCCACCATCTTCCAAGGGAGTCCATTTGATTGTTGGGGGGTTCTTACCATCAGAAAGTTCTTCCTGATGTTTAGTCGGAATCTGCCTTCTTCTAGTTTGAACCCCTTGGTTCGGGGGTTCCTGAAGCAGCAGCAAACAATCTTGCTCCATCTTCCACGAGAAAGTCCTTCAGATGATTGAGGATGGCTCTCATATCACCTCTTAGTCTTCTCTTCTCCAGCCTAAACAGACCCAACTCCCTCAACCGTTCCTCTTCAGGCGTGGGAGATTCTCCGAGTTCCTCTGGCAGAGAGAGGATGGTGTCCATCAGTAAGGGAAGTCATAGTGCTGCTCTCTTCTGCCTCGGTGGGACCCCACCTGGAGTCTTGTGTCTGGTCCTGGGCACCCCAGTTGAAGGATGTTGACAAGCTGGAAGGAGCGCAGAAAAGGACAAGCAAGACGATGGAAGGTCTGGAAACCAAGCTTTGTGCGGAATGGTTGAAGGAGCTGGGGGTGTTTAACTTGGAGAAGAGAAGACGGAGAGTGTGGGATGTGAAACACAAGAGCAGTCAAGTACTACGTTCCTAGAGTGAACATGTTTACACATGGGGAGGAATGTTTGTCCAGCCAGCAGGTAAACTTTCTGTTTCCTTCTGGGCTGGGACAGACTTCCTCTGCATGTGACTAGAGGTGGGCGTGGCCTCACCTGTACAGGTAATGACAAAAGCACAGGGCAGGGTAGCCATACATGTATCCAAGAAGCTCAGCCAAAGATGCTCTCTTGGCCTCCAGCCAAGAGAGTACAAAGGGACTGTCTCCTTATGAGATAGTTTCCAGGTGTATGTTACTTTTCTAAGATAAGTCTGCCTTCTGGGATACAATTGTGAACAGAATGTGAGTGAGTAAACTCTTTTTATACTTTTATAAAAGACAGTGTCATGTCTTATCTTTTAGGAGGGAATAAGGGGGAAATACCAGAACAGTTATTACAGAGGCTTTAGTGAGCCTGAGCAAACGCATCCGCTGTGAGTTTAAAAAGGGGGAATGTTACTCTGCTAAATTGTGAACTTGTTTACACAAGTTGGAAAGGCTATAATCAGGCAATATATCCTCTCCTGCATCCCTGAACATTCCCACAGAGAGGTCATCTGAAGGGATGGCACATGGAAAAAGGAGCCAGCTTGCTTTCTCCTGCTCTGGACTGTAGGACTTCGGTGTTACAAGAAAGGCGATTCTGACTCAACGTCTGGAAGAACTTGGAAGACATTAAGACCCGTTTTGACAGTGGAACGGTCTCCCTTGGAAGGTGGTGGACACTCCTTCCTTGGAAGTTTCTAAGCAGAGGTTGGAGGGCCAGCTGGGAGGGATTCTTTGGTGAGGATTTCTGCATTGTGTGGGGGTTGGACTAGATGACCCTTGGGGTGTCCCAACTGTACAATCAACTATATGAGGGGAGTGGGGAGCTTACATGCCCCCAAGGCATCATTCCATGGCAGAGTGGTGAAATTTTGTGTGTGTGTGTGTGTGTGTGTGAGTGAGTGAGAGAGAGAGAGAGAGAGGTTGGCCTTATGGAAGCATAGACCTTTTTTGTGTTTTTAAAGTCAGCTGGGAGCACTGTTTGCTCCCCATCCCACCCACCCCAAGGCAGACTGAATCAAAATCCCTTCCCTCGTTGTCCTGATTTTGTCTCCAAAGCGCCTGGGTTGAGGCCAGAGGCTGCCAGAGCCAGGAGCACCGTCACCACCACCAGTACAACCAGTACCACCAGTTCCCCACCAGTGAGAGCGTCCCTGGGAGCAGATCAGCCAAGTAACAACGACCCGTAAAGCAGAGGTTTCCTTTGTTTTTGTTTCCATCTGGTGTCGAACTTCTCACAAGTGGCTGTAGCAGCGGCGGGAACAGGGGGTTCAAGGCACAGCGGCTGACTCTGGGAGGGGGGGCTGTGGGGAAGGGCAGGGGGGCCAGTTCTGGATTTTGGGGGAGGGACAGCGAACAGCACTAGGGCCACATCAATGGGGCTTTTTTCTGCAAGAGTCAGGATTGTAATTTGCTGTGCCTTGAAGAAGAGTCTCCCCTGTGGGGGGGGGGACATTTCCCCTGACTGCATGTTTTGCTTCCTAATAACATACCTGGGGGGCAAACTGTCTAGTTGTAAGCCCCTTCTGGGAAAAGGGAAGCCTGGGGGCACCCCGCTTTCTTAATGCACAACATGGAATGGAACCATCCCCCGGCAGTTATCATGGATTTTGCCCACTGGGCACCTTCATTTTTGAGGTGCCAGCGGCAAAATGGGTGGTTTGATAGGACTTGGGTACTGTCTGGAATAAATGGGGTGGGGGACCCTCGCCTAAGTGCAGGAGCTCCAACTTGGTCCCCAGGTTATGGGGATCATGATGTCATACGCCCCACAGCCTCAGAACCCGGCTTCGGGTGGCACCAAAGTTTTGTGGGTGTGCTATAGTTGGCGCCCCCTTCCTAAGCACTTCTTTGATGGGGGGCTGGAGGGCTCTGAAGGCATTTTTCAATTTCTCTTAAGTTCCCACGCTTGGCAAATGTGGGGTGGGGTTGGGGGAGCAAGTTCCTAAGCTGCAGCTGACAGCGCACCTACTTCTGAGTAAACCCACTGGAGTTAAGCAAGGGGGGGTCGGGCTGTGGCCGGGACACGATAGGATAGGAGCTGTTTGTTCCCTTGACTTAATACTGCTTCCACCAGAAAACTGGGGTGCAGAGCAGGCTAGTCCTTTCCTGGGTGAGAAAAGGCTCCCCCGATTTTTTCCTGTGGATCGATGCTCATTTTGTGGTGGAACAAGGGCTGGGGGCATTGCTTCAACTCCCCAAACAAGGGGGAAGGCTGCCTAAATCAACAAGCTGGGTCTTTTCTCCTTCCCACACCCACTCAGGACAGTCCGAAAACTCACTCTGCCCACCCACCTCTGGCCTCTGCAGCCTTCGCCCCCTTTCATATAACACAGAACCCTTCAGATTAGAACATTCTCGCTTCCTCTGGTCTGGCTGCAGTTACAGCTGCCCACTTAACCAGCCGGTGTGTGAGAACATTAGAAGATTCAGGGCGGGGAAAAGGTTCAGGCAGCATGTAGCCGAACTATGTTTCGGCATAGCTGGCAGGCCAACGGAAGAGAAAGTGTTGTCATTTAGAACTTGTGGCTCCCAGTAAGTTTCTGAGCATAATTCAAAGGGTTGGTGCTGACCTTGAAAGCCCTAAACGGCCTCAAAGGCCCAGAATACCTGAAAGAGCATCTCCACCCCTATCATTCTGCCCGGACGCTGAGGTCCAGCTCCCAGGGCCTTCTGGCAGTTCCCTCCCTGCAAGAAGCCAAGTTACAGGGAACCAGGCGGAGGGCCTTCTCGGTGGTGGCACCCGCCCTGTGGAACGCCCTCCCACCAGATGTCAAAGAGAAAAACAACTACCAGACTTTTAGAAGACATCTGAAGGCAGCCCTCTTTAGGGAAGTTTTTAATGTTTAATAGGTTACTTTATTTTAGTGTTTTGTTGGAAGCCGCCCAGAGTGGCCTGGGAAACCCAGCCAGATGGGCGGGGTATAAATAATAAATTATTATTATTATTGTGGACGTCCAATGTTGGATGATTCAGGACAGAGAAAAGCAAGCCCTTTTCCACGCAACTGCGGAACTCCCTGCCACAAGAGGCAATGGGCACCGCCAACTTGGATGGCTGCGAAAGAGGAGGAAGCAAATTTATGGAGGAGGAAAGGGCTGTTTCCTGTCTCCACAGTCGGAGGCGGTAAATGATTCTGAATACCAGTGGCTGAAAACCACCTTGGGAGGGGCGGAGAGTGCGACTCTTGCACTCGGGTCCTGGCTTGGGGGCTTCCCAGTTGAGGCATTGAGTTGTCCCCTGTGAGGGCAGGATGCCGGACTAGATGGGCTGCTTTGGGCCTGATCCAGCAGGTTGTGTTGACCTTCTTCTGAAGGTACCCTTCCCTGCCTCTCCCTGGGGGTGGGAAGCTTGCAGGAACGCAGAGAGGCTAGTTCTGCACTGGTTAGATCAGGAGAGTGGCCCCCAGGTTATTGGGGGGGGGGCTCCATGTGGGACGCAGGCTCAGCACATCTGATTTGGGGAGGGGAGGGTTTTCTGTCGTGACACTTCAGGTAAAATGGATCTTGTTGCCAGTGGCATAGCATGGGTTGTCAGCACCCGGGGCAAGGCAAGTAATTTGCACCCCCTAACCCATGGATTTGCGCCCCCTAACGCTAACCCCCAGATGTTGCGCCTGGTGCGGCCGGCCCCCCCTGCACCCCCCACGCTTGTTGCCCTGGCGGTGCTTCCAGGGTTACCTCGATTTTTCACCTGACGGGACAATTGGCAGGGAGAGTTTGTGGGGAGGGTGAGAAGGACCAGGAAGACCACATCTCCATATCCCAGCTGAGTCCTGTTCACACGGTTTGAGTCTCGTTATTCTGCACAGAGTTGGAAAATCAGAAACATGTGATGTCCCATCTTAGTTTCCCCAGTAATCCCAGTTTCTGGAGTGGGTGGGTGTCAATGGATGAACATTATACCTCCGTGAAGAGACCTTACCTTTGCTGACCTCACCTTTCGGAAAAACACACTTTCCCCCCTTTCCTTTTACTTTACTTTTTTGCCTTTGAAACGTTTGTTTTTCCTGCAAACACGATTTGGATGAAGCGGCAACAGCGAAGGGTTTGGCTTTGACACACCGGCCTTAAGGAACAAAGGCAGCCCATAATAAGACGTCTGCTTGTTTGTATTTTGTATGCATCCTAAAAAACATTCCGGTCCGGAATGGCATCTTAAGGTGTGGCTCTCGGGGGGGGGGGCACGTCTCAAAACAACCAGGTAGAAATAAGAGAAGAGCCACAGAGAGGAACTGTAAGCAGGGAAGAGAAAACAAGATTTTTTTGGGTGGATGGGGAGGAAACATAGTCTAGAAGCTAACCCTCCCCATCACCTCCAAAAGCCAAATATTTTTGCAGTGTGTGTGAGAGACAGACAGACAGACTGACTGACCGACTGACCAACCCCAGGCAGTGGGGGGCAGAAGCCCAGAGCCTGGGATGGGTGCAGTGCTAAACATGGCCTGCCCCACATCCCCCCCGCTTGATCTCCCAAGGGGGCAGATTTAGGACAGATACCAGGAAGATTCCTCACGCAGCACTAATTTGACTATGGAACTCCCTCTCACAAGAGCCACCAACTTGGAAAGAGGATCAGACAAATTCATAGAGGAGGAGGAGAAGCCCACCATGGGCTCAACGGTCTCCCTCCACAGTCAGAGGCAGCAAATGCCAGTCTCTGGAGAGGGGCGAGCTCAGCTCTCGCACTCGGATCCCATAACCCGAGAGAACAGGAGGCTGGACAATTCCTGCCTCGCAGGGGGTTGCGCTAGATGACCCTCGGGGTCCCTTCCGACTCTCCAATTCTAGATGGGCCGTTCGCCTGATCCATCAGGGATCTCAGAACTGTGGAGGCGGAAGGGACCCCGAGGGTCATCCATCCCAGCCCCCTCCAGGCCACTGCCAGGCCGGTCCCCTTTTGGATTTGGGACTTGTGGGTTGCGGTGGGTGGGGGGCACGTCTGCCCCTCCCTGCCCAGGCAGCAAAGCGCCTGGGGTGCCCCCCCTCTCCTTGCCCTTCTGTGTCTGTCTAACCGGCTTGTTTTCAGAGGCCCCTGGCGCTTGGGGACCCCCGGCCAGCGCAGAGACCCCCCCAGGGTGGTTTTCATGGAGGTTTATCTCCCTGCAGCCGCACAAGTCTGTAGCCTCGCGTGTAGACATGAAGCTGGAGAGCCCCAGCGCCGACTCGCAGCTGGAGTTTGTGGTGGCCACCGAGAAGGAGTTCGAGGAGATCCTGGCCATGTCGAAGGGCATCTACGGGGGGCTGGACTACCTCCCCAGCCGCTACCATGCCTGGATCCGGGAGCCCAACCGCACCGTCGTGCTGGCCAAGAAGAACGGAGCTGTGGTGAGAGCGGTGGGGGGGCCGGGCCGGCCGGATGCATCCTCTCCCCCCTCCCAGGGCCCCCACGGTGGTCCCTGGGAGGCTGGGGGGAGAGGACCTCTGCCACCTGGGGGGCTGAAATGGACGGGGGGGGAGGGTTGTCTTGGTGGGTGCTGCTATGGAGCAACTGGGACTAAGGAGGGCCCAGTCAAGTCACTGCCTGACAGCGGGTTGGGCTGGATGACCACATGGGGTCCCCTTGCAACTCTTACGCTTCTAGCCTTGCCGTTGTTGTTTTCCTGCAAGGGAATAGGAACGGCAGTAAGCAGAAGCAAAAACCCTCGGAGCCTGCAAATGAAATTTAGCTTCGGCTCCTGTGTTGCAGGGTGGGGTTGAGCTAGATGACCTTTGGGGGTCCCCTTCCAATTCTTTGGTTCCCACGATTCATTGCAGGTTTTTAAGGAGAGGCCAGGAGCTTCAGCTCCTGCACTGCCAGGGTTGGGCTGGATGACCTTTAGGGGTCCCTCTCAACTCTGCGATTCTGCAAAAAAAAAAAGGAAAAAGGTGATCTATAACCACAAAACCACCATGGAGGCGATTCAAATGATATAGTATCTCTCGCAAGCTCGGGATCAATAGGAAAAGAGCCATTGTGCAACCACATTTGAAATAATACGGTGTGGCGTTCTGGCTGCCTCATCCCGAAATGGATATCGCTGAGTTGGAGAAGGTTCAGAAGAGAGCAGCCAAAGCAACTGAGGGAGATGGAGCGACTCCCCTGTAGAGGGAAGGTTGCTGTGTTTGGGACTTTAGAGAGCAGGTGAGGGAGTTTGTGAAATTATGCAGGGCGAGGAGAAAGTGGAGCGGAAAAGGCCTTCCTCCCTCTCTCCCAACGCAGGAACTCGTGATCACCCAGGGGATCTGGTGCTGGCGATTCAGGGCAGAGAGAAGGAAGCCGTTTTTCATACAGGGCACAGAGAAACTATGGCCTCCAACTTGGATGGCTTTAAAAGAAATTCATGCCTTCTGGATCCCAGTTCCTGGAATCTGCAAGAGGGCATTCGGATCCTGTGTTCGAATCCTGATTGTGGGTTTCCTTTTGTGGCACCTGTTTGGCCCCCAGCTGCTGGACCAGTCGGGCCCCCCTGGCCTGACCCAGCTTCCTCAGGGGTCTCCTGGCCTCCTTGCGCCTGGGGGAGGCAAACTGCATTTCCACGTCCCCGATCCAGGCAGATCGTCCGAGGAAGCGCTTGCTCCCGCGATCTTCCGCGCCTTTTGCTCCATAGCAGGGTCCTCAGCAGCCCGAGACCTCCTGGCGCCCCCTCCCACTTCTGTGCCCCTGGTGCCAGCTTCAGGGGGGGGGAGAGAAAAGGGGTCCTTTGTGGCCCACCCCCCAGATCGCACTCTTCACACACGGCGGGTTTGGGGTGGGGAAGTTGGGGGAGCCTGGAGCTTATGGGTAAGTCTGTTGCACACGCGTGTGTAACGCTGGCACCGCAACTGGACGTGGTTTTCGCACTCGCCCCCTCCTCGTCTGGGGGGGGGAGATTTCCAGGAAAGGGGGGAGGAATGGTTGAGAAATGGAGCCAAACTCCATTCAAAATCTGCTACCAGCCGATTCTGCCAATTTAAGTGGGAGCCTAAATCCTACAGGATGGATGCGATTGGACCCCCCCCCCCAGCCTTAATTGCATTTGGTAAGGACAGTGTGTGTGCGTGGTGGGGGGGCACCCCCCAAAAATTATGGGATGTTTCCCAAAATCTGCAAATCTCAAACGCATATGGGTCATCCTACATAAAGTCTTAGTCTGGACTGTTTGGGGGAGAACTGTAGGCTTATAGCCTTTCTCTCTGTGGGCTGTTAGATGATCCTATTATTATTATTATTATTATTATTATTATTATTAGGTCCTGAGGAGGCTGTATCCCTCCAAGGCAAGGGTTGGGCATTAAAGTGCTCGCTTGCTGGGGTCACCTGCAGATGGAAAGAAGTTGGCACGCCTTCCATCGCCCCTCCCTCGGCCCCAACCCGCAGGCCGCGTAACGGTGACTCCCGGGCTGGGCTGGATGACCTTTGGGGGACCCCTCCTGACTGCAATTCCTCCAGTTCCGGTGCCTGGGCGTTCCTCACCCTCTTTCTCTCTTTCTCTCTCTCCCGTCTACTGATGATTTAATGGGATTCTGTTTCCAGCTTCATTCTGGACTTTTCCTTTCTCTCGCTCTCTCTCTCTGCCTCCCTATCTCTTTCTCTCTTTCTCTCTATTTTTAAAAATAATTTTAATAAAAAGAAAAAAAAATGGATAAAAACCGAATGATTTTCGCTGGATTTTATTCACGTAGGTGTGTGGGGGATCAGGCCCCCCGTCCAGGAAGGTGGCGGGGGCTCCCTCGGAGGAACCGTGGAGGGGCTGCTGCAGCGCGGATCCTAAATCCTTACAGTTCGGCCTCAGGACCCAAGTTTCCAAAATAAATGTCTCCCTCTTTCTGTGTCTCTGCTCTTGAGACCCCCGTAGCGTAAAGGGCCCCGTCCAATGGTACTAGTATGATCAGCTTACTCTGTGATCTTCCCTATATATAAATATATATCTATATATATAAACCCCTCTATATGCCTGTATATATATTTTGTTGTTGTTCTCTTTTCGTGTAATTGCTTAAAAATGTATGCCAACGCTTGGCATTTGAACAGTGGTCTCCCCCCACCCCAGACCTCTCTCTCTGCCTCCCTCCTCGCCCAACCCCCCCGCCCGCCCCCACCTGCCCCCCTCCCTCACCTAACTTTGTTTAATTAACGCCACCATTTTTTTCCAATTACAGATTTTTTCAAGATTGTAGGTGACTTGGTGCAGCGCACTCAGGGTTAAACTCTCTGCTCTCTCCCCTCCCCCTCCTCCTCCCCCCACCCTATATCTCCCCCTCCCCTCCCGTCCCCGTCCCCCAACCCAACAACCAGATTGGTCTCCAGTCGGTCTACATCATTGACGCTGGGGAGACGGCTTTGGTGGAGGGGCTCCGCGTGGCCCCCTGGGAGCGAGGGAAAGGGGTGGCCGGGGTCCTGCAGCGCTTCTGCTCGGAGATGGTCAAGGAGAAACACCCCGAGGTCAAGGTGTCGCGCTTGACCCGGGACGACAAGCTGGGACCCAAAGACTTCAAGAAGTACCGTGTCATCGCGAAACAGGTGAGGGAGCCGCGTGGACAGAGGTACGCCGTCCCCATGACAGAGCACAGGGTGGGAGGAACTCTGCGCATGCACAGAGACACTGGGGATCAAGCCTGGCTGGCAGGGGAGCTCCCAGGGCTTGAACCGGGGGACCCAACTTTAAGAGATCGTAGACTTGTAAAGTTGGAATTGTAGGGATGTGAATAGATGCTGAGAGAGCATTACAGATCCTTCCTTCCCTTTGCATCCCTTTGCAACTTAGAGAGGCAAGTTTTAGGCTAGGGGTCAGCAAAGCTATTCAGCAGGGGGCCGGTCCACTGTCCCTCAGATCTTGTGGGGGCCGGACTATATTTTGAAAAAAAAATATGCCCCACAAATAATCCGGTGATGCATTTTAAATAAAAGGACACATTCTACTCATGTAAAAACACGCTGATTCCCAAACCGTCTGCAGGCCGGATTTAGAAGGTGATTGGGCCGGATCCGGCCCCCAGGCCTTAGTTTGCCTACCCATGTTTTAGGCTTTTGGTTTAAGCGATCCAGGATTGCTTTAAGGCGGACTGGTTTTTCCTGGTATTTGTCCCTTTCCTCCCCTTAAAATAATAATCGCACACAAACAATCTTGTAAAAAGAGCATTTACAGTCGTACCCTGGTTCTCAAGCGCCTTGGTACTCATCTGTTTCGGCTACCGAACGCCACAAACCTGGAAGTGAGTGTTCGGGTTTCCAAGCGTTTTTTAGAAGCCGAACGTCTGACGCGGCTTCCATGGCTTCCGATTGAGTGCAAGAAGCTCCTGCAGACAATTGGAAGCCACACCCTGGTTTTCAAACATTTTCCAGATGTTCGAATGGATTCCGTTTGAGAAGCAAGGTACGACTGTCCTCTTGTTGAGGAGTAACTGATACAGCAGCTTTGTTCAGGCCGGCTTAAAATGCTAATTCAGTTTCCAAGTCATCCTTCAGTCTAGCTTTGGAGCTCAGGCATGCAGATGTTCTTACATGTTGGCTCGTTGGGAAGAGTGATGGAAAAAGAGAAGAAAGAGGATATTCCCAGGCAGGTGGGAGGAGATACCTGGCTATGCCCCCCCCCCGTCAGGGCACAGAGGGGGTGTCTCTCACAGAGTCCTCTCTACCAAACTTACAGGAAAACTCTTTGAGCTTCAGCGCCCACCATGTGCCCGTCTAACAAACCTGAATCTTTGTTTTGACTGCATTGCATTGTGTCCTTTCCTACTGCATCACGGTATGGGACGCTGGTTTGACATCAACTAATAGGAAGTGCCTACAGAGGGTGGTGAATACAGCATGAGATATTATGGGCTGTCCCGTGAATCTGCTGGATGAAATAGCAGACGATCGTTGCCTCAGGAGAGTGAGGGAAATTCTCAGGGATGATTATTCACACCCTGGACGGCACTTTCTTGATCTCCTGCCCTCGGGCAGAAGATATATACAAGCATGATTAGTTGTGCCAACAGGGTAAAGAACAGCTTCTATCCCTGGGCTGTTAGGCTGCTGAATGAAAAGATAACAACAGAGCAACTGACTTTTGGGTTTGGTGTGTGTGTGTCAGTAAATGAGGGGAGTTAAGACTAAGAGAGCTGAGTGGGGGGTTCTTGTGTAATCTCACTGTATACAAGTTGTACAAGTGACAGTAAAGTATTTCAATTTCAATATCCCACAGGAAGGGAGCCCCAGAATCCTCTAGTCCAACCCCCTGCAGTGCAGCTGGCCAATATGGGGATTGATCCCGCAGCCTTGGCATTATTGGCACCAGACTCTAACCCACACAGCTATCCTGCACTTCTATGACTCCAGGGGCCCGTCCCAGAGTGGAGCGAGGGGTGGTGCTTTCTGAAGAGGCTCAGACGGCCTTCTGTGTCCTTGAACCTGTGTCAAATAGGTTCTGGGGAGCAGCTGCCAGCTGCCCCCCATCCCAAGTGGGTGACTCTGGGCTCTCAAATTTCAGTGGTGCCACAATTTGGCACATCTCGCCTTCCATCGTGAGAGCCCTTTGTTGTGGCAGCCTGTCAGCTTAAGAACCCGGTTTGGGCAAAACAGCCGTGCCCCCTCTTCCCATGTGTGTTTCAGGACTGAGGTCAGGCCCCAAGTGGTGGGGAGACTGCAAAGAGAGAGCTGTGGGGTGGGGCTGTCTCTGTCTCTGCAGGTAGAGCTGCCTTCAGTTGACCTATGGTCCTGGTTGCTTGTGCTCAGATCCCGAGAAAGAACTCTCTGATTCCATCTCAGGACCTTTCCGGGTGAGGAGACTGCCTTCTCCTCCATCACAACCTGGTGGAACTTCTCCTCCTTCTGCTGCTCTGAATTCTTCTCCTTCTCCTCCTCTTCTTCCTCCCCTTCCTCTTCCCTCCTCTCTCCAGGGGATCCTGCTGGTGCGCTTCGATGCCCAAGAGCTCCTCTCCCGCCTTGACGCTGTGGTGCTGGCGCTGGCTGAGGCTGGCTTCTGCCCGGAGCCGTCTGAGCTCCTCCTGGAGAGCGAGGTCCCCGAGGTGGTTCTGCAGGAGTCCTTCCGGCGGGAGGTTCTGCCCAACCAGACCATCATCCAAGACTGGCAACCCTTCAAGGCCACCGCCGGCAACCTGGGCCTGCTGATGAAGAAGGACCTCTGCTGGGTGGTCGACCAGAAGGCCCGCCCCACCGTGGCCACGCTCAGCACCCGGCCCTTCCCCATCCCACTGGGAGAGGACTGGTTCTACCTCAACATCGACGCCTTCGGGCGCGACCTGGCGCACATCAAGAGCCAGCTGCTCCACCACCTGCGCCTCCAGGTGCCGGCCGCCCAGCAGGGGAAGGTCATGTGCCAGCTCTTCCTGGAGCCGGCCCTGTGGTTAGACATGGCCACCTTCTGCCAATCGGCCCTGGGCCTTGAGCTGGCCAAGGACTACACCGAACAGTACCTGCTGGAGTCCGACATCTGAGGGGTTGGGGGAGGCCGAGGGGGCAGCGGCGGGGAGCTCAGGGGTGGGGGGGGGAGAGGGAGGAGCGGCGGGGCCCCCTCCTCCCCTCCCTCTCCCCTCCCTCCCCCCCTCCTCCACCCCCCAACTCCCCTGCAACGCAGCACTTTCTGAGCCTTTTAACATTTTATCCTGGAAATACTTGGTTACCCCGACCCAAACCCAGTGCCCCCCCCCACCTCCAACCCTGACGTAGACGATGAAACCCCAGTTCTCCCTCCCTTCCCTGGGCAGCAGTTAGCAATGAGGGTGGTTCGGTCAAGGGAGATGGATGGGGCAGCAGCAGAGAAAATGGGGGCGGGGGGCTTGGAGGAGGTTCTCGCCGGAGCGGCTGGCTGGTCCTTGGCAAAGCCTTGCCCACCCCCCACCCCGAGCAGCGGGCACCCATGGGCGAGAGAGAGAGCAGGGGGCCTCCGCGGCTGCCTCTGTGTTGAGATAAATAATCAAACAGTCCAGGTCTTAGCGCTGTGGGGAAACCCAGAGGAGTTTGGCTGAGATTCCATTTGCTCTTTGCAGCCCTCGGCTCTGATGATCATGAGCCGCTGAGATTCCACCTGGAAGAGATCCCATCACTGCAAGCTCATCTCTAGGTCCATGAGGGCTAGAAACCTGGCTTTCTTTAAAACGGAGGCTGGGGATCTTTGCTTCTTCCAGGACACTGGCATTAGTTCTCCTGGACGTTGTGGTGCAGCAGACACTTTTAAGGGAAGCCCATATGAGGTCCTGGGACCACCAGAGAGCCACTGGCTCCTCCCAGACTTTAGTGTGTGTTTTCGGGTGGGGGGCAGCGATAGTCGCACAGCAATAGCCCCTTTCACTTGTGCAGCCCCCCGTCCGCCCCTTCCTCCCCCCCCAGCCAGGCGCTTAGCAACAGCTGACATGGAGGAGGAGCCCCCCCTTGCAACGGTTGACATGGCAGCGGCTGAGGGAGCCTAGCAACGAGGCTGACGCACGGGGCGGCGCCTGGCAACGGTTGACGTGGCGATGAAGGCCGGTGATGTGATGACTGATGGCGGAAGGCAGCAAGGTTGTCGCGACCTCCTTGGCCCCTGCAGAAGGGACCTTGCAGGGCTTGGTGGACCCCCCCTGTCCCCTCCCCGTGATCTTGCCTTGCACTCCCCCCAGCCCCCCACCCCTTTCCCCCTAGCGCCGCTTTCAGACTGACTAACGTGCAATATTAGATTCTTGTAAATGGAGATATATTTATAAATCTATGGTGTGCAAAATGTGTGGGGAGCTTTCTTGCGCTGCGCGTGGCGGCCCGTCTGCCGGATCCCTCGGGGGTCAGAGCTGTCGGGGATCCCAGAACACACACAACACACACACCCCATACACATCTGCCTGCATTTCCTCTGGTTTGTGGGAAACTGGGATCCTGCTCTCTGTGTGTGACATATCTGGAGGTGATGCCAAAATTTGAGTAGAGACACAGTGGAGGGGGGGGGCTTCTATTCTGCCTTGCAGGTGGGCTTAGATGATGATGATTATCAGCTAGCCAGTCACTCCTGGTGGGAGACCCTCCTCTAACCACCTGCCCCTACTAAATGCCTTTGCTTGGCTGTTCTGCCCCGTTAGAAATAATGATTAGCAGGTTCTTTAGGAGGGAATTCTCACTCGCTCTCTCACATACCTTCATAGAATCATAGAACTGGAGAGTTGGAAGGGACCTCAGGGGTCATCTAGTCCAACCCCCTGCAATGCAGGGATCTTTTGCCCAATGTGGGACTCGAATCCCCGACCCAGAATTCCAGAGTCGCCTTGTCTGTCGATTGACCTCTCCATAACGAGACATATTTATTTATACACTGCATTTTCCGCAAACGCGAAATACAACGGCCTAAAGATAGACGCTCTATATCTACACATTACAAAAAGTATACACGTTTGCCCCCGTTTTTTCCCGCTTAAGATTTGCGGTTTCATTTGAAACGTCTTTGGAAGATACAGGACAGTATATCTTGCAACCGCCTTTAGAATAGTGTGTTCAGCTCTGGCGGCCACAGGAGGGGAGAGTTGCTCTTGGGCCCTGATCCTGCTCGTGAGTTACCCATAATGGACATCTGGTTGGCCCAGGAATTGAATTATCAGCAAGAGAAGAAATTAGAGACTACTGTATTGTTGTTATGGTATGAGAGGCCCCTGAGAGAACGGACGGCTGGGCTTGGTTCTGCAAGCTCTTCTTAATGTCCTGGCGCTTTTGAGCTGTTCTGGGCATCCATTTGTCTCCAGAGACGATGACGTGTTCCTAGAGGAGTGAAACTAAAGCAAGGCATGAGCAGCATCGAAGTGGCCTCTCTGGAGTGCAAGCCTGGCCTGTGTACCAGATGACAAGTCTCTCCCCCTAGCTGAGGTGGTCCAAAAGAAAGCAGAGCAATCCAGTTTGGCTGCCAGAGTTGCTGGAAGGAGGCAGACAACGCGCCGTCCAACTACCTTAGGGACCCCGCTCAGGATTTGTAGAGAGTTTGCACCTGCGCCCTGTGTACCTCTACACAGAATACTTGAATGTAAGTGAAAATACACAGCTCTCATGGAAGGTCAGGGGGTGAACCTCTCCTCATTTGTGTGTTTCTTTGTCCTGAAATCTTAGCAGACTGAAGAACCAGCAAAGAAATTGCTGGTGGTCGGGGAGGGGAAAGAGTGGAGGAAATGGCTGAAGCACGAATGGCACCCCACTTTCCCCCCAATAGCTTTGCTCCTTTGATCACCATACTGCTTGGACTATTTCTTTTTAACCATCATGCATTTAGAAGACACCTTTAAAGCTCTGTATAGGGAAGTTTTAAGATGTTTGATGGTTTTTATATATGTTGGAATGGGGCCCAGAGTGACTGGGGGAACCCAGTTAGATGGGAGGAGTACACTGATGATGATGATGATGATGTCAATGATGATGATGGAATAGGACAGGGGTAGGCAACCAAAAAAGCAGAGACATCACCTTGCCGACAAAGGTCCGTATAGTTAAAGCTATGGTTTTCCCAGTAGTGATGTATGGAAGTGAGAGCTGGACCATAAAGAAGGCTGATTGCCGAAGAATGGATGCTTTTGAATTCTGGTGCTGGAGGAGACTCTTGAGAGTCCCATGGACTGCAAGAAGATCCAACCTCTCCATTCTGAAGGAAATCAGCCCTGAGTGCTCACTGGAAGGACAGATCCTGAAGCTGAGGCTCCAAGACTTTGGCCACCTCATGAGAAGAGAAGACTCCCTGGAAAAGACCCTGATGTTGGGAAAGATGGAGGGCACAAGAAGAAGGGGACAACGGAGGATGAGATGGTGGGACAGTGTTCTCGAAGCTACCAGCATGAGTCTGACCAAACTGCGGGAGGCAGTAGAAGACAGGAGGGCCTGGCATGCTCTGGTCCAGGGGGTCACGAAGAGGCAGACACGACTAAACGACTAAACCACAACAAAGGCAACCTAAGGCATGGGGTCGGATAAATTGTCCAGTAGCACCTTAGAGACCAACTAAGTTTGTTCTTGGTATAAGCTTTCGTGTGCATGCACACTTCTTTAGATACACAGGTACTCTGGACCTAATTGTTAATTTCAAGCATATTCAACTGGGCCTATTGTGAAAGCCCCTGGCTTTGCTGATGATGAGCTGCAAGGTTTGGATGCTGAGATTTCACCTGTTATGGATCCCATCTTTGCAAGCTCATCTCTAGGTCCATGACGGCTTATTTGGCAATGACTCGTAGTCAAGTGACTATGGTTTTAACAGGGAGTCCGTAAGTGACTGTGGAGGCCAGTTCTGGATCCACACATCCTTCTACAGTGGGGACATGGGTTTCTGGGCAAGAGTTGATCACGGTGTGGATTTGCCAAGCGTGCCTTCCTCTTAGCTCATTTCTCCCTTGTGTCCTGAGTTTGTGTGTCTTCAAAGCCCATGACACCTTTGGTAAAGGCTGTTCTCCAGTTGGGGCACTTGCAGGCCAGTGTTTCCCAGTTGTCAGTGTTCATACTGTACTTTTTGTTGGGTTTGCCCTGAGAGAGGCTTTAAACCTCTTTTGTTGACCACCAGCATTACGCTTTCCATTTTTAAGTTTGGAATAAAGTAGTTGCTTTGGAAGACGATCATCAGGCATCCGCACAACATGACCAGTCCAACGAAGTTGGTGTTGAAGAATCATTGCTTCAACACTGGGCATCTTTGCTTCTTCCAGGACACTGGCATTAGTTCTCCTGGACGTTGTGGTGCAGCAGACACTTTTAAGGGAAGCCCATATGAGGTCCTGGGACCACCAGAGAGCCACTGGCTCCTCCCAGACTTTAGTGTGTGTTTTTGGGTGGGGGGCAGCGATAGTCACACAGCAATAGCCCCTTTCACTTGTGCAGCCCCCCGTCCACCCCCTTCCTCCCCCCCCAGCCAGGCGCTTAGCAACAGCTGACATGGAGGAGGAGGAGGAGCCCCCCCTCGCAACGGTTGACATGGCAGTGGCTGAGGGAGCCTAGCAACGAGGCTGACGCACGGGGCGGCGCCTGGCAACGGTTGACGTGGCGATGGAGGCCGGTGATGTGATGACTGATGGCGGAAGGCAGCAAGGTCGTCGCGACCTCCCCGGCCCCTGCAGAAGGGACCTTGCGGGGCTTGGCGGACCCCCCCTGCCCCCTCCCCGTGATCTTGCCTTGCACTCCCCCCAGCCCCCCACCCCTTTCCCCCTAGCGCCGCTTTCAGACTGACTAACGTGCAATATTAGATTCTTGTAAATGGAGATATATTTATAAATCTATGGTGTGCAAAATGTGTGGGGAGCTTTCTTGCGCTGCCCCTTGGGGGTCGGAGCCGACGGGTGACCCCAGAACACACACAACACCCCCCCAAAAAAACACACACCTGCCTGCCTTTCCTCTGGTTTGTGGGAAACTGGTATCCTGCTCTCTGTGTGTGAGAGAGAGACAGGTGGCTGCTATTCTGCCTTGCAGGTGGGCTTAGCTGCACTTAGATGTACAGTACTTTAAGCTGCTCATAGCAGCTGGGAAAACCCAGCCAGATATGCAGGGTATAAATAATGGGTAGGCAAACTAAGGTCCGGGGCCTGGATCCGGCTCAATCGCCTTCTCAATCTGGCCTGTGGACGGTCCAGGAATCACCGTGTTTTTACATGAGTAGAATGTGTCCTTTTTTTAAAAAAAAAATACATCTCTGGATTATTTGTGGGGCATAGGAATTTGTTCATTATTTTTTTCAGAATATAGTCTGGCCCCCCACAAGGTTTGAGGGACAGTGGACCGGCCCCCTGATGAAAAAGTTTGCTGAACCCTGGTATAAATAATAAAATTACTGTAATTTTCTGTGTATAAGATGTCCCCATGTATAAGACGGCCCCTACTTTTGGTGGACCCCAAATTTAGAAAATAGGCAAATGCATTATCCATGTATAAGACGCTCCCAGATTTTTAACCTTATTCTGGTGGGAGACCGTCCTCTAACTAACTGCCCCTACTAAATGCCTTTGCTTGGCTGTTCCGCCCCATTAGGAATAATGATTAGCAGGTTCTTTAGGAGGGAATTCTCACTCGCTCTCTCACATACGTTCATAGAATCATAGAACTGGAGAGTCTGAAGGGACCTCAGAGGTCATCCAGTCCACCCCCTACAATGCAGGGATCTTTTGCCCAACGTGGGGCTCAAACCATCAACCCTGAGATGAAGAGTCTTGTGCTCTATCAACTGAGCGCTCCATCATGAGTCGTCATGGGGCAAATTTATTTATACATTACATTTTCCGCAAGCGCATGGGGCGGTTAACATAAAGAAATACAACATCCTAAAAATAGAAGCTCTGTATCTATGCATGACAAAAAGTATATTATTATTATTGTTGTTACTTATTAAACTTGCATAATTCTCTTCTTGGGGTGGTTCCCAAGCAGAAATCAGGATAAGAACACAAAATAAGTAATGAAAACAAGAGCAACAGAAACCAATGACCCCCTTGCTCCCACGAACACGTTTTAAAGGGACATAGGATGTTAAAGTATCATTTCACTGCAACATCATACTTAAAAAAAAAAAAAAAGCAGCACCAAACCTCCAGCTATTAGCAATTAATTTAACACAAACTCTCGCCCCTCTTTCCCTCCTCCTACCCCTGTAATAAAAGCCTGGCCTGAAACAGCGGCAGCTCAGGGCTTGCATCTCGCGGAAGTTTCTCTCTAAAGCACGGGTAGGCAACCTAAGTCCCGGGGGCCGGATCCAGCCCAATCGCCTTCTCAGTCTGGCCCATGGACGGTCTGGGAATCAGGGTGTTTTTACATGAGTAGAATGTGTCCTTTTACTTAAAATGCATCTCTGGGTAATTTGTGGGGCAGAGGAATGTGTTCATATTCTTTTTTCAAAATATAGTCCAGCCACCCACATGATCTGAGGGATGGTAGACTGGGCCCCTGCTGAAAAAGGTTGCTGACCCCTGGCCTAAAGCATCGAGGGGTGCTCAGACTTCAGGCGTGTCTGTGTTTGTGTGTGTGTCTGTGTGTGTGTGTGTGTGTGATTCCTCTCCCACAGAACAGTCTCAGCCATTCTTAAGATTTATACCCTCCGGGTTCCTCCCGCATCCCCCCAGAGGGCTGTTCCTTGATCTCCACCCTCTGGGAAACAGACCAGGCATCAAAGCGCTGAGTTCTCTGAATTCCTCATCGCCTTAACAGAGATCAGAGGAAAAGTGGGTGGGGAGCAGAGCCCTTGTTTCACATGGATCTCTGGGAATCTGCTGGGGACCCAGATGCCGGCAGAATAGCTGCCCTCTCCTCCGATGTGCTGTGCGACTCACCCCCTTGCGTCCTGTTGCACCTGGAGATTCAACCTGAGCTATGTCCCACCTGTGTAAGAAAGGAAGCCTGTGCAACAGAGACCTGGGCACCTTCCCATCTGATTTAGCCCAGGGGAGAAAACCGCAGTTCAGCAGTGGAGGAGGGCATTGGGTTTCCACACAGGGAGGGAGTGCCAGGATCGATCCCTGGCAGAACCCCCAGACAAAATCAGGGCTGGGCGGGAAGTGGAGAGAGCAACAAAACAACACCACTGGCTTATAAGTATAAAGCCAAATTTACCAGAATAATAACGAGAATAGAGATAGACTCATAACCATTCAAGCAATAAACATACTAAGGCGCCATGTGCAAGACAAAGCCTGGAGATACTGTAAACATGGAGTGGATAAATGCACAACTGTATCTTAACAAGTTGCATGTGCAATAAACGTTATACAGACTGGATGAATGAACCGTTCAACAAGTCCATCACGCCACTATGGCAAGAGTAGCACACTGGAGAATATGAAAAAGTTTTCCAAAGCTGTTTTTCAAAGATTGAACTGGATGAGATGTTCTTCAATAGGTCTTGAGTTGGAAACACAAAGTAATTGGGCATTATTATTACTGTCACCACATTTGATACTTTGTGTCTATACTGTGACGTGGATAGAGACACAGAACTGAAGATTTGGAAGGGACCTCCAGGGGTCATCTAGCACAACCCCCTCCGAGGGAGGGATCTCACGTAAGGAAAGACATTTCTCTGGGCTGGATCCGGGGAGCCGCTGCTGGTAGGCTGCCAGTCAGGGTAGGCAATGCTTCCCTGGGTCTGGCCCAGCATCAAAAGCGCTGCCCTGCCTTCCTAGTAAGATGGGAGTGGGTTAGAGTGCCTCTGAGCATGTGGCAGAATGCCTTTTCAGCAAGTGGGCCTTCCTGGAAGGGTACAGGCCTGGCACCTCCAATTTTTAAAAAACAAAGCCCATAGCCTCCCCCCCCCCAAATGGGACCAATGGGAGCTGGTCTCCAACTACAGAGTCCAGAACTGGACACACAACCTATGTCCTGGTAAGTTGTTTAGTCGTTTAGTCGTGTCCGCCTCTTCGTGACCCCCTGGACCAGAGCACGCCAGGCTCTCCTGTTTTCCAATGCCTCCAGCAGTTTGGTCAAACTCATGCTGGTTGCTTCAAGAACACTGTCCCACCATCTCGTCCTCTGCTGTCCCCTTCTCCTTGTGCCCTCCATCTTTCCCAACAATAGGGTCTTTTCCAGGGAGTCTTCTCTTCTCATGAGGTGGCCAAAGTCTTGGAGCCTCAGCTTCAGGATCTGTCCTTCCAGTGAGCACTCAGGGCTGATTTCCTTCAGAATGGAGAGGTTTGATCTTCTTGCAGCCCATGGGACTCTCCAGAGTCTCCTCCAGCACCAGAATTCAAAAGCATCCATTCTTCAGCGATCAGCCTTCTTTATGGTCCAGGTCTCACTTCCATATATCACCACTGGGAAAACCATAGCTTTAACAAAGCCCATGTTGTTGTTGTTGTTTAGACGGATGAGGTGATCAGGCACTCCCATTTCTTTAAGAACTTGCCATAGTTTGCTGTGGTTGACACAGTCAAAGGCTTTGCATAGTCAATGAAGCAGAAGAAGATGTCTTTCTGGAACTCTCTAGCTTTCTCCATAATCCAGTGCATGTTTGCAATTTGGTCAACAAAGCCCATAGCCTCCCCCCCCCCCAATGGGACCGATGGGAGCTGGTCTCCAACTACAGAGTCCAGACACAGAGTCCCTGGACACAGGCCTTATGCCTTGGTCAGACCCCACCCAAAATAAGGTGTCAATTGTTATAAGAATTTGTAGGTGATATATATATATATATATATATATTTGCTTTCGTAGATTTTCACGGGTACAGGAATGCAGGTTTTGGTGTCTTCGGGTGTCTTCCCGTGTAAGAGTCGGGGTGTCTGTGCGACTATATATATATATATATATATATAATGTTCATAAATGTACCAAGCAAACACATATATAAATGTAATAAACAACATGTCCAAAACCCACAGGAAAAGTCCTAAAGCCATTTTGACTCTTTCAGTTGCCTCTATGAGGTAGAAGGAAACCTCCCCATTGTCTCTGTCCTCACAAATCCGGCTTTAAGGGCACATTTAAGGTGTGAACAGGGCGAGCCTGTAACCTGGCTCAGGAATTATGTATTATCATTACAAAAGAATGGCCAGGCTCCCCCAGGTAATCCAGTCAAGTGACCATTAACAGGTCACCTTCCACGCACTCAGATTTCTGTTGTAGACCACATTTTTTGTGATGTAGGTATGATGTTTCTGGGGGTGATATTGGACTCCAGGGCGGGCAATTTAAAATGTCTATATAAGGGCGGGCACGTCTTGGTTCTGGGTCCTCCTCCTTCTCCTGCGTGTGAAGGGAATTGAACTGTTGCAACAGTTCAATAAAGATCAGGCTTACTAGCTGCTTTGCTTCTCAATATTCTCTGGCTGTCCTCTGTTATTTTCTCCTACCAATAGAGGACCTACAAAAGGACTCTGTACGGGCTCTTGGATACCCCATAAGGGGAAAGGAGCAGTTTTGTTACTTCTATCACCAGTTTGGGGCCCCTGCGTTTAAGATGAGTATTGACAAGCTGGAAGGTGTGCAGAGGATAAAGACCAAGATCATACTCCCCCAACGCTTCTCAGGTGAAAATAGGGACATCCCATTACAATCTCCTCCAACATTTCTCCAGTGAAAAGAGGGGTGTCCTATACCATGCCCCGCCCCAATATTTCACCAGTGAAAATTGACACATCCAAAAGCAGCACCTTCCAAGATTAACTCAAAAAATAGAACGGCTTCTGTAATTCTGGGACTGTCCCTGGAAAATCGCGACACGTTGAGGGTCTGCGAGATGATAAACAGTCTGGAAACGAGGCCTTATGAGGAACAGTTGAGGCAGTGGCGGTGTTTAGCCTGGATGAGATGAGAACGAGAGGAGATATGATAGCTGTCAGGGCCTGGCTGGACGAAGAGGAGGAGGAGGAAGGCTCAGAGCTCAGGGATTGGTGGTGGGACACTGTTGCAGGAATTTATGTACAGATTTGGGGGGGGGGGGTTGCCCCTCCAGCAGATCTCATGCACATGCAGCCCACTACCAAAACCAGCACAATCACTTTGGTGACTTGTCCCCACAAAACACTTCATCACAGTTTCTTCCTATCTATTCAAAAGGCCTCTGCTGCACAATACCATAGAATCCTAGAATCCTAGAATCCTAGAGTTGGAAGAGACCACAAGGGCCATCGAGTCCAACCCCCTGCCAAGCAGGAAACACCATCAGAGCACTCCTGACATATGGTTGTCAAGCCTCTGCTTAAAGACCTCCAAAGTAGGACACTCCACCACACTCCTTGGCAGCAAATTCCACTGTCAAACAGCTCTTACTGTCAGGAAATTCTTCCTAATGTAAGAATTCTTACCAAATGTAAGAATTCACTGATCAATGTCTCTATGTACTGGCTCACTGGGAAAACGTCAGAAATTCATCTAGACCTGTGAGCTCAGCTCCTCAGCAGCCCCTCTGCCTGAGTGATAATTCCTGGCATCCTGATACCTGAGTGCCAGACAGGTAGCCATTCCAGAAATAACAAACCCAGATGAAGACAAAAGGGTGGGATCCACTTGGCTGGGAAACAGGGAAATGTAAAGATCCTTTTTGTTCCACTTGATGGGTGTTTGGTGGAGGGCAAGGGGAACCATGGGGCAGGGTCCAGGATGCTCATATTACGGCCACCAGACCTCCCTTTTCATGATGTAACTGTGATGCATTAGTGATGTAGTTTGGGGGGGTGTAACATGGGGATTGTTGTTGTTTAGTTGTTTAGTCGTGTCCGCCTCTTTGTGACCCCCTGGACCAGAGCACGCCAGGCACTCCTGTCTTCCACTGCCTCCCACAGTTTGGTTAAACTCATGCTGGTAGCTTCAAGAACGCCATCCAACCATCTCGTTCTCCGTCGTCCCCTTCTCCTTGTGCCCTCCATCTTTCCCAACATCAGGGTCTTTTCCAGGGAGTCTTCTCTTCTCATGAGGTGGCCAAAGTCTTGGAGCCTCAGCTTCAGGATCTGCCCTTCCAGTGAGCACTCAGGGCTGATCTCCTGAAGAATTGAGAGGTTTGATCTTCTTGCAGTCCATGGGACTCTCAAGTGTCTCCTCCAGCACCAGAATTCAAAAGCATCCATTCTTCGGCGATCAGCCTTCTTGATGGTCCAGCTCTCACTTCCATACATCCCTACTGGGAAAACCATAGGGGATGAGCAGCTAATAAAAGTTTGGGTTCCCTTTTGTTTGGGGCTTCCACCTTGTTCCACCTGGTGGCAGGTGGGAGTCCTGTGGCCACAGACTTCAATCAAGACCAAGCCGACTGGCTGCTGTTTTGCTCTGGTATTCCTGGCTGGTGTCCTTGTTTTTTGTCCAAGGGAGCCCTCGGATTTCTCTGTTAACAACACTGAGGTCAGAGGGAAGAGATTGGGAGGAGATGATGGATGCTGAAGGGGCAACGGGGTTTAGTGAGCAGGAAGAGCCTGTGACAGGGAGCTGTTCTGACTCTGAGGATGAAGCAGAGGAGGGGGCTCAAGAGGCTGCTGGAGAATCTCAGGAGCCTCCCTTTCCCTCCTCCTCCCCCATCTCCAAAAATGATAATTGCATCTCGAGTTGTTTCGTGATCTAGCATGGTCATTTCTTCCTGCTTCTGTTTACTTCCCCTTCTCTATCTCTTGTTCTGCTTTTTGATGGCCGAGAACAACCTTTTAATGTCATAATCTGTGGAAGGAAGTGATAGGGCTGGGTACCTTCCTCCTTTGAAGTGAGACATTGGGAGAGGCAGGTAGCTAATGAATAATCTGTAGGTAGGTAGCTAGTAGCACTTTGGCAGTCAGGCACACCACACAGGTTAGCTATCTATGAATCGGATGGAGTTGGGCATAGTTTTGGGAGAAGCTCATGTACAAACTGATGGCCACAGGGCCCAGCAACCTGAGGCTGCCTGGGAGAGTCACTTAGCCAATTCTTGAGGGCTTCCCAGTGGCAGATCAAAGTGCTTGCTTGGTGATGTATGTAATGATTGCTGTTTATAATAGAAACTTTAATCTTCTCACCCACTTGTGTTTTGTATTACAGTGGTACCTTGGGTTACATACGCTTCAGGTTACATACGCTTCAGGTTACAGACTCCGCTAACCCAGAAATATTACTTTGGGTTAAGAACTTTGCTTCAGGATAAGAACAGAAATCATGCAGCGGCGGCACAGTGGCAGCAGGAGGCCCCATTAGCTAAAGTGGTGCTTCAGGTTAAGAACAGTTTCAGGTTTAGAACAGACCTCCAGAACAAATTAAGTTCTTAACCCAAGGTACCACTGTATTTCTGAATCTCATTAAAAGAACCGCCTTGCATTTAGCAACACAGGGACTGCTTGTCTCAAACATCTGGGAGAGAAGTACCCTTAGGAGGAGTGGAAGACAGGGAACTTCAGTCCTGGCAACTGCTCCATCGGGGTCAAGACCTGCTGGGAAGGGTTGCCAAGACTTCATCTACAAGCCTGGTAGATGAAGGGAACACAGTGGATGTAGCCTACCTTGATTTCAGCAAGGCATTTGACAAGGTGCCCCATGATATTCTTGTAAAGAAGCTGGTAAAATGAGGTCTTGACTATGCTACCACTCAGTGGATTTGTAACTGGCTGACTGACCGAACCCAAAGGGTGCTCATCAATGGTTCCTCTTCATCCTGGAGAAGAGTGACTAGTGGGGTGCCACAGGGTTCTGTCTTGGGCCCGGTCTTATTCAACATCTTTATCAACGACTTGGATGATGGACTCAAGGGCATCCTGATCAAATTTGCAGATGACACCAAACTGGGAGGGGTGGCTAACACCCCAGAGGACAGGATCACACTTCAAAACGACCTTGACAGATTAGAGAACTGGGCCAAAACAAACAAGATGAATTTTAACAGGGAGAAATGTAAAGTATTGCACTTGGGCAAAAAAAATGAGAGGCACAAATACAAGATGGGGGACACCTGGCTTGAGAGCAGTACATGTGAAAAGGATCTAGGAGTCTTGGTTGACCACAAACTTGACATGAGCCAACAGTGTGACGCGGCAGCTAAAAAAGCCAATGCAATTCTGGGCTGCATCAATAGGAGTATAGCATCTAGATCAAGGGAAGTAATAGTGCCACTGTATTCTGCTCTGGTCAGACCTCACCTGGAGTACTGTGTCCAGTTCTGGGCACCACAATTCAAGAAGGACACTGACAAACTGGAACGTGTCCAGAGGAGGGCAACCAAAATGGTCAAAGGCCTGGAAACGATGCCTTATGAGGAACGGCTAAGGGAGCTGGGCATGTTTAGCCTGGAGAAGAGGAGGTTAAGGGGTGATATGATAGCCATGTTCAAATATATAAAAGGATGTCACATAGAGGAGGGAGAAAGGTTGTTTTCTGCTGCTCCAGAGAAGCGGACACGGAGCAATGGATCCAAACTACAAGAAAGAAGATTCCACCTAAACATTAGGAAGAACTTCCTGACAGTAAGAGCTGTTCGACAGTGGAATTTGCTGCCAAGGAGTGTGGTGGAGTCTCCTACTTTGGAGGTCTTTAAGCAGAGGCTTGACAACCATATGTCAGGAGTGCTCTGATGGTGCTTCCTGCTTGGCAGGGGGTTGGACTCGAAGGCCTTTGTGGCCTTTTCCAACTCTATGATTCTATGATTCTATGACTACCAGTACCGTATTTTTCGCTCCATAAGATACACCTTTTTCTTCCTAAAAAGTAAGGGGAAATGTCTGTGTGTCTTACGGAGCGAATGCGTGGTCCCTGGAGCCCAGGGGCAAAAAGCAGATCATGGTGGGGGGGGGGGTTGAAAGAGGGAAGTGGGTGTTGAAACAAAGCCGCTGATCAATTGCCGATTGGGAGTGAGATAAGGGACGCTAGAGATAAAGGAGGCTGCCTGGGAGGGGGAGGTAAAGAGCGAACTTGCAAGGAGAGGAGACGGGAAGACTAAAGCAATGAGGAGAGAAATTAGAAAAGGAGGAGCAAAAAACTGTTCCAGCTAAGGAAAAGACACTAAGGCAAACAAAAGGGAAGGGGGTGTTGAAAGGAAGCAGCTGATCGATAAGCGATTGGAAGAGAGATAAGGGACGCTAGAGGCTGCCTGGGAGGGGGGAAGTAAAGGCCCATGGATCCTCAGGATTTTTGCATTGGGGCACCCCCAAATTCACCATCAGGTCACACAGCATGTCCATGGCTACAGCCTGCACCAAAAAAACCACACACCCACTGTTTTGTGGGGCCGCAATGGTGCAAAAACATGGTTACAAATCATGGATCCACATGGATCCTCAGAATTTTTGCATTGGGTCACCCCAAAGTCACTGTCAAATCACATGTCTGTGGCCACAGCATGAACCACAAAAATAATACATCCACTGTTTTGTTCAGAATATATTTTTCCTTGATTTCCTCCTTTAAAAACTAGGTGCGTCTTATGGAGCGAAAAATATGGTAACTTCACTGATAACAGAGACCTGCTTCCTTTATTGCTGACTCCAGCCCTGACTGGGGGGGGGGGGAAAGCTACTCTGAAGAGGTGGAAGAGCCCTCTTTGCATGAGACACACACCTCGCTTGGGAACTTTTGGGGGTCCACCTATAGCTCAGTATTGTCCGCACTGGCTGGCAGCATTGACCTTCCAAGGTTTCAGGGACATGACATTTCGCAGTCCTGCCTGGAGAGGCCACCTTGGGGCTGAACCTGGGACCTTCTGCTGCATGGAGAATCGCAGAGGTCTAGAGTTGAAGGGGACCCCAAGGATAATAATAATATAATAATAATAATTCGTTATTTATACCCCACCCATCTGGCCGGGTTTCCCCAGCCACTCTGGGCGGCTCCCACCAGAATATTAAAAACACGATAAAACATTAAAAGCTTCCCTGAACAGGGCCGCCTTCAGATGTCTTCTAAAAGTCAAATAGTTGTTTATTTCCTTGACATCTGACAGGAGGGCGTTCCACAGGGTGGGCGCCACTACCGAGAAGGCCCTCTGCCTGGTTCCCTGCAACCTTACTTCTCGCAAGAAGGGAACCACCAGAAGGCCCTCAGAGCTGGACCTCAGTGTCCAGGTAGAATGATGGTGGTGGAGACGCTCCTTCAGATATACTGGGCCTTTGAGGCTGTTTAGGGCTTTCAAGGTCAGCACCAACACTCTGAATTGTGCTCGGAAACGTACTGGGAGCCAATGTAGGTCTTTCAATACTGGTGTTATGTGGTCTTGGCAGCCGCTCCCAGTCACCAGTCTAGCTGCCGCGTTCTGGATTAGTTGTAGTTTCTGGGTCACCTTCAAAGGTAGCCCCACATAGAGCGCATTGCAGTAGTCCAAGCGGGAGATAACTAGAGCATGCACCACTCTGACGAGGCAATGCAGGAATCACAGCAGGAATCCTGCCTTCAGCCCTTTAACAACCAACTCTTCTTAAATCCAGAAAGCAGCTCTGACACACCAGATGTAAATTCACACCGGCAGACAAAGAAACTTCTCTCAGTCATAGATTACAACCGTCTCAGATATAATTAAGAAAAGGTGGCTTTTGCAGACCTAGTGCCCTGCAGGGCTCTTACATGGCTTTTGGGCAAAGTGCCCCCCCCTCATAAGTCACTCACCCCCGTCTGGGTTCCCAGCAGCTGACAGCTTCTCAGTCTCCAGATGTAGAAAGTGGCTTTTTCAGAGCATCAGAGGTTAACTCCATATCTCCAGAGTAAATCTGATAGCCGAGATTTATGCCTGGCTATCACCAATCACCACAAATACCAGATAGCTCAGTTGGTTAGAGCGCGGTGCTGATAACGCCAAGAATGGAGGTTCAATTCCCGTATGGGGCAGCTGCATATTCCTACATTGCAGGGGGTTGGTCTAGATGATCCTCAGGATCCCTCCCACCTCAGCAATTCTATGATTCCATGATAATTGCCTCTGTTGGCAACCTGCAAGCAAAAGACCTTCAGTCCACTGCGTTCCTCAGCTGGAAGTGTGCTGGAATTGCTTGAGTCTAGAAAGTTTTAAATTATCAAAGGAGTTGTTTCCTTATAAAAACCAAAACGTTTTCTCGACAAAAGTGTGGGAAAGGAATGTGTTTTGATAAGAGGTAATGCTGCGAAGATCTTAAGGTATGGCAAATACAGTGGTGCCTCGCAAGACAAAAATAATCCGTTCCGCGAGTCTCTTCGTCTAGCGGTTTTTTTGTCTTGCGAAACAACCCTATTAGCGGCTTAGTGGATTAGCGCTATTAGCGGTTTAGCGGATCAGCGGCTATTAAAGGCTTAGCGGCTTAGCGGCTAAAAGGCTATTAGCGGCTTAGCGGCTTAGAAAAAGGGGGGAAGTGGAAAAAAATCGGAACACTTGCAAGACGTTTTCGTCTTGCGAAGCAAGCCCATAGGGAAATTCGTCTTGCGAAGCAGCTCAAAAACGGAAAACCCTTTCGTCTAGCGGGTTTTCCGTCTTGCGAGGCATTCGTCTTGCGGGGCACCACTGTATATCATTGGACATTCCACTCACTGTTGTCATTCTTCAGCAGATGTTTGATGAGCAAACACAGTGGATTAGATTTAAGATTTGATGAAATGGGGAGTGAAAGCAGACCAGAGAAGGGTGGAAAGTGGAACTAGAGGACACAGAGACTTTGGAGAACAATATGGGTGAAGGATTGCCAGAAGAGGAGGGTGACATGATAAGAGTTGGAATCAACAGAGGGTGAAATGGACAAATCAGGGGTCAGCAAACTTTTTCAGCTGTGGTCCGGTCCACTGTCCCTCAGACCTTGTGGGGGGCTGGACTATATTTTCAAAAAAATAATAATGAACAAATTCCTTTGCCCCACAAATAACCCAGAGATGCATTTTAAATAAAAGGACACATTCTACTCATGTAAAAACACGCTGATTCCAGGATTGTCCGTAGGCCGGATTTAGAAGGTGATTGGGCCGGATCCAGCCCCGGGGCCTTAGTTTGCCTACCCATGGGATAAATCCTGCACACAGATGTTTAGAGGAAAGAAACAGCCAAATGGCAGAGCTGTGATGTTGGAGGAGTGGAATGAAGCCATGGATGGGGAGGTGAAGGAATAGAGGTGAGAAAGAAAGGACTGTGCGTACAATTTGGGGTGAATCCAGAGGGGGAAAGCTATCCCACCTCTGGCGCTTTTCTCGCAAAAAGAATGGAAGAAGCGTAAACGGAAGGATAAATTCTTTTTAAAAAAATTAGGGTGAAAAACCACTGCAAATACAACAAGCAATTGGATCGGGCAATACGGAACTGGGGTGCAAATTAATGAATACATAACAAGAAAGGAACTATGGGGTAATTTCTCAATATACAGTCACAGCGGAGAGACTCTTGAGCAGACAAAGATGGAAAGACTTGCTAGTGTTTAATATGGAGGGACGGCTGAGGAAGCTGTGTGTTTGATTGGAGGAAAAACTCTTCACAACATCAGCTGCTTCATCCTTGCAATCCAGCACCCACATTCCATTCTCTTTGTTTCCACATTATTTTTCGTGACCAGGAAGCCTTCCTACCTCCATCCCCCCCTTAAAATTAACTCCCCATCCTTCTCCAGTCACTCTGGGGACGGACAAAAGGTCATTTGTGAGTCAGGGCAAATGTATACTGTATCATGTGCAATTGTCTTTGTCCATGGGGTTTTCTTGGCAGGGATACTGGAGTGGCTTGCCGGTTCCTGCTCCAGGCGGATCACGTTTGGTCAAAACTCTCCACTATGACCTGTCCATCTTGGGTGGTCCTGCACGGCATAGCTCATAGCTTCTCTGAGTTATTCAAGCCCCTTTGCCACGGCAATGCAGTGATCCATGAAGGATCACTGCTTTTTGGGAGAAAAGCAATGACAAACCTAGACAGCATCTTAAACAGCAGAGACATCGCCTTGCCAACAAAGGTCCATATAGTTAAAGCTATGGTTTTCCCAGTAGTGATGTATGGAAGTGAGAGCTGGACCATCAAGAAGGCTGATCGCCGAAGAATGGATGCTTTTGAATTCTGGTGCTGGAGGAGACTCTGGAGAGTCCCATGGACTGCAAGAAGATCCAACCTCTCCATTCTGAAGGAAATCAGCCCTGAGTGCTCACTGGAAGGACAGATCCTGAAGCTGAGGCTCCAAGACTTTGGCCACCACATGAGAAGAGAAGACTCCCTGGAAAAGACCCTGATGTTGGGAAAGATGGAGGGCGCAAGGAGAAGGGGACGACAGAGGATGAGATGGTGGGACAGTGTTCTCGAAGTGACCAGCATGAGTTTGACCAAACTGCGGGAGGCAGTGGAAGACAGGAGTGCCTGGCGTGCTCTGGTCCAGGGGGTCACGAAGACACGACTAAACGACTAAACAATCATGTGCGGCATTACCCTTCCATCGCCACTAGGTGTCGCACAAGCCACAATTCCAGATCCTCTTCAACTTGAGGAGGAGACCTTTCTGCTAAAATCACGGAATCAGCCTTAAAACTACAAGTAATTCTTTTCTGGGTGGGACATGCGTGAGTTGGCACCTGAGCCAAAAATAAAAGTACCTCTGGACCAGCCTCCTTAAATTACTTGCATCCTCAGGAAAGGAATTGAAAATAAAAGTGCCTGTATCATAATGCCACAAATATATGTTGTGGCCTCATTTGGAATACTGTTACAGATAGGTAGCCGTG
This sequence comes from Podarcis vaucheri, assembly GCF_965113315.1. NCBI lineage: Eukaryota > Metazoa > Chordata > Lepidosauria > Squamata > Lacertidae > Podarcis > Podarcis vaucheri. The sequence goes on along the minus strand of NC_138751.1, from coordinate 1,207,357 downwards.
TTGGTCTGCCATAGTCAAAATAAAAAAATTCCTTCCAGTAGCACCTTAAAGACCAACTAACTTAGTTCTTGGTATGAGCTTTCGTGTGCATGAAGTGTGCATGCACACGAAAGCTCATACCTAGAACTAACCTAGTTGGTCTTTAAGGTGCTACTGGAAGGAATTTTTTTATTTTGGAATACTGTGTCCTGCTCTGGTTGCCTCACTTCAAAAAGGATATCGTAGAGTTGGAAAAGGTCCATGAAAGAGCCACCAAAACAACCAAGGGGAGGGAGAGACTTCCCTGGGAGGAAAGGTTGCAGCGTTTGGGCGTTGTTAGTTTAGGAAAAAGGCGTGTGAGAGGCACGACAACAGAAGCTTCTAAAATTATTACTGTCATGGAGAAAGTGGAGAGAGGAAAGTTTTCCTCCCTCTCTCATAGCACTGGAACTCGTGGGCTGAGTGATGGAAGCTTTGGGACAGATAAAAGGAAGGGCTTCTTCACACAACAGCCAGTTAATCTGTGGAACTCCCCGCCACAGGAGGAGGCAATGATGGCCACCAACTTGGATGGCTTTAAAAGAGGATTGGGCAAATTCATGGAGGAGGAGAGGGCTGTCGATGGTGTCAGGAGTTCAGCCTACACTCGAGTAGCACCCTGGCAGAGACACATGCCCGACTGGCATGTTCCCTCCCTCCTGGTCGATCATTCGTGAGCTTCAAAAGCTTTCTTCTGCCTGAACATCACAGCAACCAATGCCAACAGATATCGGCACACTTAGGGATCCGCAGAGTTTGCGCACCTTGCGTGACAGACCTCAGCAACTCAGCATTTTGGCTAATCTACTTTATTTACATATAAGCCCACACGGAGCACTGCAACATGGCTCCCTCTCTCTCTAGCATCAGACAGCAAAGAGAAAAAGAACAAAGGACAATAGTCTCACTTCACGGAACACAGGAACACAAACATCCTGTCTCCGTCACTTCCCACTCGGTGGAGTCAAAACATATACCGTCATGTGATAGACAACAATCCCATGACTGCAATCACGGAGCAGGAATTCTAACATCCTCCCCCAAGGCATGATCTGTGTTGCCCGGCCGGCATGTTCCCTCTGCCAGGGTCCTACTCAAATGTAGGCTGAACTCCTGCAAACCATATGCAATGGTAGCTTGGTTTAAGAACAGTCCTGTTTACGAACAATTCGGTTTACGAACTCTGCAAAACTGGAAGTAGTGTCCCGGTTTGAGAACATTACCTCGGTCTAAGAATGGAATCCGAATGGTGGAAGGGCACCAGTGGCGGGAGGCCTCATTAGGGAAAGCGAGCCTCGGTTTAAGAATGGATTCATTTTAAGAACAGACTTCAGGAACGGATTAAGTTTTTAAAGTGAGCTACCACCGTATGTGTTTTTACTGTGCTAGAAAGGCTTCACAGCCTGATTTTTGTATTTCTCCCACACACATGCAGTAGGAGGTTTAAATGTTAGCCTACAGATTAAACCCTCAGTCTGTCTCCCATATAATGTGGCTATCCAGTTCCATAGAATTCTAGAGTCCCTAGAGATCATCTAGGCCAACCCTCTGCAACAGCTAAATAATTCTGGACAGATGGCCATCTAGCCTCTGCTTAAAAACCTTCAAAGTAGGAGAGTCCTACCACCTTCTGAGAAAGTCTTCTTTCCTGCTTGGGCCAGACTCAGAAACTTACTCACACGATCTTCGTTTCATTTCACTTTTAATTTGTGTTATAAGAATTCTAAGGTCTCAAATATAAATTAAATGCTCATAAACCTACAAGGCAAACACCTACCTAAGTATATAAACCAGGTGTCTGAAATAGTACAGGAGAGCAATCCTGAAGCCATTTTGACTCTCCCAAATTGACCTCAAATATTTCTCTGCAAGGAGGAAGGAACTGGGAAAGCCCCTCCCTTGTCTTTTGCTTACCTGTCTCAAGGGCGTATTTGTGTGTGAATAGGGTGAGCCTGTGACCTGGATTCAGGGACTAAAGCATTTACCATCACAAAAGAATGGCCGGGCTGCCCAGGTAAAGCAATCAGTGACCATTATCAGGTATCCTGGCAGACAGGATTTCTGCTGTAGGTGCCCACCTTCTGTGATGTATGTATGATGTTTTGGGAGGTGGCCTTGGGTTACAGGGTGGGCAATTTCAAAATAGGGGCTTGCGCATCATTGTTCTGGGTCCCCCTCCATCCTCCTGCATGTGAGGGGAACACCCTGTTGCAACAGTTTAATAAAGATCAGGCTTACCAACTGCTTTGCTTCTCAATATTCTCAGGTTGGCCTCTGTTAATTTCTCCTACCGATGGGGAACCCACTTAAGGACTCCATACGGGTTCTTGGGTACCCCATAAGGGACAAAGGAGGAGGTTTTTCCGTATAACATTTGCATACCGTCTTTCTGCATTACCATAGGCAAGGCGACTTACAACAACAATCCGATCTTCTACTAGGGGATGTATCTATTTCATTTTTAAAGCTGACAGTTCTTGGGAACGAGACGTTTTAACAGGCACCACTGGATTCCTCCTACAAACTGCTCCCATTTCGCTGGTCCTGAGTCACAGGAGAGCAGTTTAAAGGTCACTGCAATATGGAGGATAATCTCTTTGTCTTGGGAAATTATCTCAGGAAGATTCCTCCTTTGGCGCAGGGAGCCTGGCATCTGGGCCGGCCAGAAAGGATAATTCAGCTCCCGGTAGCTGAGTCATCGTCTCAGCCGTTTTGCTGCCATTGTTTCCTGGGCTCTGACTTTCCCTAATCTCTGCCTTTTGTGCAAAGCCTTTTCCAATCTCCTGTTCGCAGCTCCAGAACCTGTTGACTGATATGCAAAGTTTGGGGAGGGGTGCGGAAGTGATCAAATAGCAGCACAGGAAAAAGGTGGAGGGGCAGAGTTTGGATGTTCACACCTCTGTCTAGTTGTTGTTGTTGTTGTTTTGTTACTTTCCAGTTGCAAATGAATCAGCTATAAAAAAGAGAACACGAAAATAATAACATCAACAATGACAACAACAGGTTGGTAGAACAGGAGTCTCTTATTAATTTCAGGGTCGTGGGCTTGAGTTCCACTTTTTGGGCAAAAGATTCCTGCACTGCAGCGGGCTGGACTAGATGACCCCATGGGACCCCTTCCAACTCTACAGTTCTCTGATTCTGTCACCAAAACAGGGGGAAATAACCCCATGTTAAAGCTCTGGTTTCCCCAGTAATGATGTATGGAAGTGAGAGCTGGACCATCAAGAAGGCTGATCGCCGAAGAATGGATGCTTTTGAATTATGGTGCTGGAGGAGACTCTTGAGAGTCCCATGGACTGCAAGAAGATCCAACCTCTCCATTCTGAAGGAAACCAGCCCTGAGTGCACACTGGAAGCACAGATCATGAAGCTGAGGCTCCAAGACTTTGGCCACTTCATGAGAAGAGAAGACTCCCTGGAAAAGACCCTGATGCTGGGAAAGATGGAGGGCGCAAGGAGAAGAGGACGACAGAGGACGAGATGGTGGGACAGTGTGGGACAGTGTTCTCGAAGCTACCAGCATGAGTTTGACCAAACTGCGGGAGGCAGTGGAAGACAGGAGGGCCTGGCGTGCTCTGGTCCAGGGGGTCACGAAGATTCGGACACGACTAAACGACTAAACCACAACAACAACCCCTTCTCAGCAAGCGGTGTGGCTGGACCAATGGTGGTGTAGTGGTTGTGTAGCAGGAACCCCCCCACCCCAATCATTCTGTTTGCACAAACTTCACACACACTCACACTCACACACTACATACGCCACATTTCTGTTATAAATTCATAGAAAATCAACCATACATCGGATTTGCACTGTTCCATTTTTTACTCCATGTGACAAGGACTATCAAAGGGGGGTGCTTGGTTTCTGGTCAGCCATAATCCCTTCACCATCCCAGCACATCCACAGGAGCCCTGCCCAGTTGCTATGTCAACCCTGATAATCCCAGACAGAAGACAATCAAAATCACAAAGAACAGTGGATTCACCACAGGCTGAAACAAAGGACAATGATCAGATCTTCCCTCTGGGGGCAGGAAACTGCAAACTCCCCATTGTCACCTGGAAAGTACTCATGGGGAGGGGGAAAGGAGGAACCAGCTGGGTGACTGGACACTCAGGTTACCACCACAACTCCTCCCTCAACCCCTCCTTTCTGTAATGTATGCATGATATCAACCCCTCCTTTCTGTAATGTATGCATGATGTTTCTGGGGGTGGGCTTGACCTAGAGGAGGGGAATTTCAAAAGTTTTTATAAGGTCTTGCAGCCCATTGTTCTGGGTCTTTCCTCTCTCTTGCAAGGGAAGGGAACCCTGTTGCAACAGTTCAATAAAGGCCAAGCCTACAGGCTGCTGTTTTGCTCCAAGTTATCCTGGTTGGTGTCTTTACTTTTTGTCCAAGGGAGCCCTCAGATTTTTCCGTTAACAGTTGGAACTCCGGACTACAACCTGGGAAGGACCAGGGTTCGAATCCCCACTGAGCCATGAAGCTGACTGGGTGACTTTGGGGGGCTGGCCCCCTGCATTGCAGCCCAACCTCTACACCACAGGGGTCTTGTGGGGATTAAATGAGGAGGAACCAGGAAGAACGTTCTGATGCTAAGAGTTGTTTGGCAGTGGAAAGGACCTTTGGGAGGTGCAGGATTCTTTTCCTTTGAGGTTTTTGAGCAGAGGTTGGGTGGGCATCTGTTTAGCTGAGATTCTTGCATTGGAGATGGTTGGGCGAGAGGACCCTCAGGTCATCTAGACCAGGGTTTCCCAAACTGGGGCCACAGGATATTCCAAGGGGACAACATGTGGAAATTGTGTAAATGGGGGGCCACAGAACGAGGTGAGGGAAATGAGAAGTGAAGAAGGAAAACCCCTGAAAGTCTGGCTCTCTGCTTGGCCAATGCCCAGTGGATAAGGGGGCCTAACGCTCCTTTTTGCCACATGTCTTTTCCTGGAGCAGTCTTGGTTTGTGTCCCAGGGGAGAGGGTGATCGCTGAGGCTCCTGTTTCAGCCAGTGGAGCCCGTGATCTGGGACCCCCAGGCCAGGTAAATGTGGTGGTGGGTGGCAATGGGTAGAGCTGGAGCTGCTTGTTGCTGCCGCCAGTGCTGGGCCTGACTCTTCAACCCACCCCAGCGCCTAGTGGATCAGGACCTTCGGACGTTGTCGAGGGGCGCAGGGCCCAGCTGATTGCGTTTGTCTGGTTAGGGAGCAGGTTTTTGCCAGGAGAGGGGGAACCTCATATCTGTGTTGATTTTTACTTATTCGGGGGGGGGGCAGCTGCCCCCCTGTCCACACCCATGGGGGGGCCACAGGAAGGAAACAAGGTCAGAAAGGAGCCATGCTCAAAAACCTTCCTCTCCTGGGATTCCAGGCAGCACCGGCCTCCCCCATTTCCAAGCCCCCGGAAGGCAGTGGGCACGCCTTCACTGGAGATTTCCAAGCCACCTGCCAGGTAAGATCCTCACAGAACTCCAGCCCAATGGTTGCCATTAATTTGATTTGAATTGATTTTGGAATGAGTTGATTCTAGAATGCTGTTACTTTTATTGTTGTTAGCCGCTCTGAGCCCGGCTTCGGCTGGGGAGGGCGGGATATTATTGTTATTGTTATTGTTGTTATTGTTGTTGTTGTTGTTATTATTATTATTATTATTTTTAAGCTGCGATTCCTGCACTGCTTGGGGGGCTGGATTAGATGACCCTTGGAGGTGTCCAAACTCTCCACCTTCTCTGACCTGAGTGACCCCCGGGTGGAGCCCGCCTGCCCCACCGGGGCTGCTTCCATCCTGCTGTCTCTTCTCAGCGTATTTCCCATTTCCCTCCCCCCGCCCCCCAGCGTTTTTTAAAATAAACAGGCAAACATGGTCCGAGCACAACAGGCCCCTGCGAAGGACGCCCCCGCCTCGCACGAAGAAGGATCCTGCAACGGCAGCGCGGGAGCGATAAGAAGTTATTCGTCACGGAGCGAAAACCGCCGCGTCTGACGGCGTGTCCCTTTGAACGAGGCGCTGGGAGGCGAGAGGATGAAGCGAGGGCCGGGGGGGGGCGGCATCTGCGCAGGAGCAACGGGGCACCGCGCTGCCGCCCCCCCCCCCCGCTTTGAAGAGACTCCTCCGAGTCGGGAGGGGGGGGGACGCGCGAAAGGTGCCTGCGATGGCGTCATAGAGGGCAGGCAGATTAATTGCCAATCAAAGCCCCGGGATGAGCTCAGCATGACAGCCCTGAGGGAGGCAGAGAGAAAGAAGGGGGGGAGAGAGGGAAAGATCCGTCGCTGCCTCTGCTGCTGAGAGCAGGGGGCACCCAGAGGACAGCAGCAGGACCCCAGCAAAGTCTCCTAGCTAAAGGAGGAGGAGGAGACAAGATGTCTCTGCAGCGATGCTTCTAGGGACCAGTTGCTAGAAGCCGCAGGAGGGGAGGAAAAAAGGCTCTTGCGCCCGGATCCTGCCCCAGGGTCTCCCCATTTGTGGCATCTACAGTAAGGTTACCAGACGTCCCCGTTTCCCGGATTTACAAATCAGTCCCCATACAAAATCCATTGAAGCTGATGTCCTGGATTCATTGACAAAAATCTGGTAACCTTAATCTACAGGATACTGGGTGGGTGGGTGTTTCCCGGGGGGGGGGCTGATGCAGCAGGCTGGACCCAGCTAGGGTCGCCGGGATTCAGGACAGGCAAGAGAGGAAGTCAGGCAGCGCAAAGTTAATCTCTGGAACTCCCTTCGGCAGGAGGGCAACCAGGTGGCTTTGCAAGGGGGTTAGACAAATACAGAGAGCAGGGCAGGGCTATGAATGGGCAATTAATGGTTGCTAGGCGTTGACAAAGGTCCATATAGTTCAAGCTATGGTTTTTCCAGTAGTGATGTATGGAAGTGAGAGCTGGACCATAAAGAAGGCTGATTGCGAAAGAATGGATGCTTTTGAATTCTGGTGCTGGAGGAGACTCTTGAGAGTCCCATGGACTGCAAGAAGATCAAACCTCTCCATTCTGAAGGAAATCAGCCCTGAGTGCTCACTGGAAGGACAGATCCTGAAGCTGAGGCTCCAAGACTTTGGCCACCTCATGAGAAGAGAAGACTCCCTGGAAAAGACCCTGATGTTGGGAAAGATGGAGGCCCCAAGGAGAAGGGGATGACAGAGGACGAGATGGTGGGACAGTGTTCTTGAAGCTACCAGCATGAGTCTGACCAAACTGCGGGAGGCAGTGGAAGACAGGAGTGCCTTGCATGCTCTGGTCCAGGGGGTCAGGAAGAGTCGGACATGACTCAACAACAACCACCATTGATAGCGATGTCTCATACAAGGAGCAGGAGGAAAACTGGTGCGCTCAGAACCTCCTTCCGGGAGGCCTCTGACTTCTGTTCCTGGGAGCAGGCTTTGAAAGCCACGGTCTCTTTCCTTTCTTAACAAATTAGTTTTCATTAAAGATTTTTTTGGGTGATCATAGAATCATAGAGGGACCACGAGGGTCATCTAGTCCAAACTCCTGCAATGGCTTGAACCCACAGCCCTGAGATTAAGGAGCCTCATGCTCTACCAACTGAGCTATCCTGGGACACAAAGCAAACAGATAAATAAGGAAAAGCACATGCAGCATCTCCACTTTCAGTTAATGAGACACTATTGTCATAGACATTGGGGTGGAAGAGAGGAGGGGGAGGGGGGAGGGGCCAGGTCCTTCATTTATACGGTCATTTGTTTTCAATGACAGCGGCGCACAGTAGGAGCATGAAAACTAGGCACAGGAAGGACTGGTCAGGAGTGGACACAGCCAAGTGGTACCCAAATGTGCAGGGAAACTGCATTGCCAGAAAAGTTGACCAACCTTACAGAGACCAGCAAAGGAACCAAAGAACCATGGAATTGTAGAGCTGGAAGGGGTCCAAGGGCCATCTAGTCCAACCCCCTGCAGTGCTCGAACCCATGACCCTGGGATTAAGCGTCCCATGCTCTATCAACGGAGGCTATTTGCACGGTTCCCCTTTATCGCATACACAGCACAACAGGACAATGACCTGCTGGGCCCCCTCAACAGCATGCACATCAACATGGCTAATCTGACCAAACAACAACAACAACAATATAATTTATTATTTGTACCCTGCCCATCTGGATGGGTTTCCCCAGCCACTCTGGGCGGCTTCCAACAAAGATTAAAAATACATTAAAATGTCACACAAAAACTTCCCTGAACTTCAGATGTCTTCTAAATGTCAGGTAGTGGTTTACCTCTTTGACATCTGGTGGGAGGGCGTTCCACAAGGCAGGCGCCACTACCGAAAAGGCCCTCTGCCTGGTTCCCTGTAGCTTTGCTTCTTGCAATGAGGGAACCGCCAGAAGGCCCTTGGAGCTGGACCTCAGCGTCTGGGCAGAACAATGGGGGTGGAGACGCTCCTTCAGATATACTGGGCCTTTGAGGCCGTTTGGGGCTTTCAAAGTCAGCACCAACACTTTGAATTGTGCTCGGAAATGTACTGGGAGCCAACATCCTCACACATGCAAGCAAACTACACAGCGACCAACCAGGCCATGGATCCTCCAACTCCCCCAAGCCATGGTCTTTGTGCTCTAAGGCAGGGTTGGCCAAGTTGCCTGTTCCCACAGCCACAAATTGGCCTTTTCTAGGCCACACAACCTGGGAAGGAATCCAAGCCAAGTCATTTCCCAGCACCTGTCGCTCTTGGGGTTAAGCCCTGGGGGCCCCGTCCCAGAGCAGCAAGTGCCATAGGTGAGTCTTTTGCTTGCCTGCTCATTAGGCTGCTCATGAGAGAAAGTGTGGCTCTGTGGTTAGAGGGTTGGACTAGGACCAGGGTTCGAATCTCTGTTCAGCCATGAAGCTCACCTTGGGCCAGTCACTGCCTCTCAGTCCTACATACCTCACAGGGTGGTTGTGGGGATTAAGTGAGGAGGGGGGGGACACCATGTGGGCTGCCTTGAGCTCATTGGAGGGAAAGGTGAGATATGCATGCAATAAGAAAATTAAATAGGCCACAGGGGCCGAGGGCCTTCGCTGAATCCACCGGACTCCCCATTTCGCTCGCAATTCTCTCACCGCCATGGAAGGAGAGGGGTTTTTTTTTGCCATCTCCCCACACGGCCAAAGCAGCATCAATGCTTCCCCTGCCACAAAGCCATTAGAGACAGCGATGCTTTCTCATCTTGGGAGTTGCCAGTCAAGCCTGGTCATGCGCTTGTTCTGTGGGATTTCCCGTCAAACTCACAAATGCACGATTGCCAGACAGGCACACGAGGAGCTGACGCTCATAGAGTTCCTGAATCAATATAGAAAGACTGTGTGAGGCCACTTCCTTAATGCTTTGGCGGGAATGACTAACAAAGGAGATAATTTTATGTACTTCCTTCCTGCCTGAACTCTCTCTCTCTTCTTTCAAGCCAGCGATGTGAGCAGACGCACATGCCTGGGTTCTACCCAGGGCTCAGACTCCATTTTGGAAACTAATTTTGTCTTTTGTAACTTTTTTCACCAACATACTACTTTCATGCATTTGCTGCCTGCACTGAAATGTAAGTAAAACCTTTGTTTAACTTACAAAAATGTGTCCTTCATTTGTAGCAACAAGGACAAAGAGGACCACAAATAAATGGGGATAAAATGTGTAATTTCTAGCTTCCAGTAAGCTGCAAAAGGGCGTAAGTGTTCTTACTCTGCTACAAGGGCTTCATAGACTGTTAACTCTCCTTCCTTGGAAGTTTTTATGCAGAGGTTGGATGGCCATCTGTCATGGAAATGTTAGCTGTGATTCCTGCATCTAGAGAGAAGTTTTTCTCCGCCTAACACAACACAAAAACCCATGGACATCCAGCTCAGCTGAATGCTGGAGGATTCTGTGGGGCAGCTTTCAATGGGTAGGACTAATTGCAATTGTGCAGATTGAACAGAGTTTCAAAATCCCACCCTTGTCAGTAAAAATTAAAAGCATGGGAATTGGGCTGCAAAGGCTACTTTTGAGCAAGTCCAGCTATGAAGCTCCCCCCTTTTACCCCACTTAACAAAGAATCAGGTAACAATTTAATAAAGTAAGTTTAAAAGTAAGTTTGACTTTCTTCATAATCATGCTCTGGTTCACAGCAACAGTAGCTGAAAAAACTATGCAGGCAAAACACATTTACAGCATAACCAGCTTCAGGCATGTACAGTGGACACTCAGGTTGTGAACGTGCGGGATGCACGTTCACAACCCGCAGCGTTCACAACCCACAGTGGTGCTTCTGCACATGCGCGGGTTGCGATCCTGTGCTTCTGTGCATGTGCAAAGCGCGATTAGCAATGCTGGTCAAACGAAGGGAGAGAGAGAGGAACAGGAAGTACAACATGCTCCTTCCTCTCTAGGAGACGAGGGGAAATGACAACACAAGGAGCCCTCTCTACCAATTGTATTTCTATGGTCTGAGTATCTGCCCATCTGCAATACAGCTCTGTGGACTTAGCCCTTTCTCATGCGAACTAGCAAGAATATGCATTTGTTAGGTTTGGCTTCTAATCTCCCACAGAACAGGGGCCAAACAGATGTCCAAATGCGACTTCTGGGGTGGCGCCACCGGCAATGGCGGACTCCCTCTGAATTGGAGGGACTAGCTCCGCATGAAACGGGTCTTTTCCGCTGCGGCGTAGCGGGGACCCTTTTGGAAATCACAGGCAGATGAATCCTGTGACCGTGGGACTCGGCGGCCACCCTTAGCGCCCCCCAACCCACAAAGGAACCCATAAATGGGCCATCTTGTCCAACCCCCTGCAATTCAGGAATCTTTTGCCCAATGTGAGGCTCGAACCCACAACCCTGAGATTAATGCTCTACTGACAGAGCCATCCCAGCAGACAGTTGTGTTTGTCTGGAAGCTTGACACCAGCCTAGTGCATGCTCCATGTGGCTATTTGGGTTGTGGGTGTGCAAGGAGGCTGCAGGGGAGTGGGGTTCCTGCCACACTGTGGCCTCCTTCACCGCAGAACGTACTGTCAGTGTCCGACCCTGAAAGGCTGAGAGGGCGAACCACCACCCTGTTGAGCCCAGAGCAGAGGCGGATTTAGGGGAGTGCAACCAGGTCTCCTGCACAGGGCGCTGAGCCAAGAGGGCATTGCAACCACAAGAAGCAAGAAGCCAGCAGCGTCAACAGAGATTCATCAAATATACACCTTCAGCATGAACTGTTGCCCAGAGTGTCTGGCTCCTCGCATCTAGTCTATGTGGGATGTGAAACACAAGAGCAGTCAAGTACAACATTCCTAGAGTGAACATGTTTACACATGGGGAGGAATGTTTGTCCCACCAGCAGGTAAACTTCCTGTTTCCTTCTGGGCTGGGACAGACTTCCTCTGCATGTGACTAGAGGTGGGTGTGGCCTCACCTGTGCAGGTAACGACAAAAGCACAGGGCAGGACAGCTATCCTCCCCCTTTTGACTACATGCATCAAAGAAGCAACATCTGCTTAGCCAAAGATGCTCTGGACAAAGGGACTGTCTCCTTATGAGATAGCTTAGAAAAGTTACATACACCTGGAAACTAAGTCTGCCTTCTGGGATCTGATTGTGAACAGAATGATGTGTGAGTAAACCTTCTTATACTTTTATAGAAGACTGTGTCATGTCTTATCTTTTATGAGGGAATAAGGGGAAAATACCAGAACAGTTATTCTAGAGGCTTTAGCGATCCTGAGCAAATTCATCCGCTGCGAGTTTAAAAAGGGGGAATGTTACTCTGCTAAATTGTGAACTTGTTAACACAAGTTGGAAAGGCTATAATCAGACAATATATCCTCTCCTGCATCCCTGAACATTCCCACAGTCTATTTTCTAAGTCTCAGATCCCTCCCTCTGCCTATGGCGAGTCCCAAGGAACCCTCTCTGTTTCTGCCTGGTTTTCTGTTACATTGACTAACAATCCCTTCTTTTAGGGATGGAAGCTGGAGCTGGCAGGTTTTCAACAGCCACACTGTTAGTTGGTGCGGATGTTCCCTCTGTTAAGACTGACTCCAGTCTTTGCTCAGGGCTGGGACATTTGCTTATCTGCCCCCGTTCCTCTCCCTCCAGCCTCCCAGACTCCAGTATTTCCCAGCTCTCCTTCTCCTCTGGGGCGTATCCAGTCTACCTCCACAACGAACCTGGGTCCAAACGGTCCTCTCCTGTACTTTCTCCAGAGGCCTCTTAGCGTCTCCTCCTCACTTAGCCAGACCCTGACAAACGGAAGGTGTGTGTGTGTGTGTGTGTGTGTGTGTGTGTGTGTGTGTGCCGATTTTTGGTGCCACTGAAATTTCAAAGCTCAAAGTCTGCCCCTGCCCAGAGGCTTCGTGGCCCTCTGCCCGCCTGCCTCATCTTCCCCTGAGCTCCATCAGGGGAACCCGTTTCCCAGAAGGCCAGCCCTGCTTGCTGACGAGAACCGCCCATCCATTAAAGGAGGCTGGAGTGCGTCAGCTCCAGGCAGCTGCCCAATGGGTTGCTAGCAGCCTGCCGAGATGGATCGGGGCCCGTGTGCCCGCCTGCTCCCTCCACACCCACCCTGCCCGACTGGGGGAGCTGGGTGCAAGTCTCCCAACTGCACAGAAAGGGGAGAGTTGCTCTTGCACCTGATTCCTGCTTGTAGGTTTTTTCCCTTTGGGGCAGGAGTCAGCAAACTTTTTCAGCAGGGCGCCGGTCCACCATCCCTCAGACCTTGCAGGGGGCCGGACTATATTTTGAAGAAAAAATATGAACGGATTCCTATGCCCCACAAATAACCCAGAGATGCATTTTAAATAAAAGGGCACATTCTACTCATGTGAAAACATGGTGATTCCGGGACCGTCCGTGGGCCGCATTTAGAAGGCGATTGGGCTGGATCCGGCCCCCGGGCCTTAGTTTGCCTACCCATGCTTTGGGGCATTTGGAGGGGACGACTCGAACCCATGGCTTCGTGTTACAAGAAAGGCGATTTTGACTCAGCATCAGCAAGAACTTTCTGATAGTAAGAGCAGTTTGACATTGGAAGGTGATGGGCTCTCCTTCTTTGGAGGTTTTTAAGCAGAGGTTGGACGGCCGTCTGTCAGGGATGCTTCAGCTGAGATTCCTGCATCACAGGGGGTTGGACTAGATGACCCCAGGGGGTCCCTTCCAACTCTACCATTCCATGATTAATAATAATATTTATGCCCCGCCCATCTGGCTGAGTTTCCCCAGCCATTCTGGGTGGCTTACAGCATATATTAAAACATAATAAAATATCAAACATCAAGAACTTCCCAAAACAGGGCTGCCTTCAAATGTCTTCTAAAAGTTGTATAGTTATTTATCTCCTTGACATCTGGTGGGAGGGCGTTCCACAGGGCAGGTGCCACCACCGAGAAGGCCCTCTGCCTCGTTCCCTGTAACTTCGCTTCTCGCAGGGAGGGAACCAGATTCTGTGATTTGGCTGGCCCCTGGGGGGACAGGATGCTGGGCTAGGAGGGACCCCGGGGCCTGATCCGGTAGGTTGTGGTTAGCTCTCCCTCTCCCTGCCTCAGCCACCCAGCCCTTTCTGTCAGGGAACAGCAATGACCATCCTTCCAGGGTTGTTGTGAAAACTAGCAGGAGATCAAGTTGCAAAGCAGTCTGCAGTTTGCTTGCTGGTCTAGCCCGCAGGCCTGTTTGGAGGAAAGGTAAAGAGCTTGCATTCGCAGTTTCTCCATTTTGGCTCCCCCCACCCCCAGGCGCTGTGAGGGGTTGCCTGTTGCTATTGAGAAAGATGGAAAGGGGTTTTTTCTGCACTTGCTCAGAGGTAGAGCTCTGTTAGGCTCCCACCTCGTCATCCCCTTCCAGGGAAGCCCTGGATGATTCTCTAAAGTTCTGTGCTGGGGGGGGGGCTCCCAAGACCCTCCCACCTCCCCACAAGTGATTCAGAGTCTCAGCTGGGAGTGGGGAGGGAGGTCTACTGCTGACCTCTCCCACCCTTGCCAGATCTCACCCCTCCTAGCTGCCCTTCTCTATGGGGCGCCTCTGGTGGGTGGGATTGAGGGGCTTTCGTAGCCCCCCAGCCTTCCTCCTCTCCGTCGCCCTATATTTAGCTGCCGCTGGTCTCTGAAGCGCTCTCGGAGCGGCGTGACTCACTCTCTGCAGCCGCTTCCTGCGTCACCGGAGCGGGAGGAGGAAGAGGAGGAGGCGGGGGGGCTGTTCTGACCGGCGGGTGGGAGCAGCTTTCAGATGCAAACCCCTCACCCCAGGAGGGCACCCCAGGCCTCCCCATGCGGAGAGCAGCCCCGAAGCCTCTGCTGTCCCCGGTCGAAACCCTATTCTCACAGCCCCACCGAGCCCAGTTCCCAATACAACCAAGTGCCCGGGGCTGCACGCCTTTTTCTGTGAAGTGGGGAGGGAATACACTGCCGCCTTTTGCCCCCCTACTCCATTCATGGAGGAGCGAGTTGCCTCCTCCACCTTTCCTTAGAGCATGTGCAGAGTCCCTTTCCCTCGCCCCCACTAAGTGCAGGGGGTTGTCGCGGGGCTTAAGAACCACGTGACCTGTGCTAAGAACCGGGACCCGGCCCTCGGTACCCCCCCCCCCGCCGCATCCCAGCGAGGTAAGGGTCGATTGGTCCGCGCCGGTTCCGCCACGCAGCGACAGCGATGCTGGCGAGCTTTGCCATTTAATCGTTTTTTGCCATTTAATCCTGACCACATCGGAACGCGGCTCTTTCAACCTTTGGCGGCGGGGGGGGAGTGTTTGCTCCTCGCGCTCCTGAAATGGCCCCCGGCACCTCTTCTGAGAAATTAATCGCTTCCTCCCCCCGCCCGCCCGCCCCGCACTCCAAGGTGGCAGCTAAAGGCCGAGGCGACACCGGAAAAGCGGTTCATCCTTCGCAAACCTTCATTAACTGTGACTCATCCGTCCGCCTTCGCCCCCACCCCACCCGAGATACCTGCAGTGAGCCTGTTTGCATGTGGATATTTGTGGGGAGGGAGGGGGGACGAGAGAGAGAGAGTGGAAAGAGGCCAAGACTCTTCTGCAGGGATTGGAGCTCGCTCGCGTGCGCCCCCCGCCCCATCCTGTAATGGCATTCATTTCTCCTGCCCCCCCCCCCGCGCTCCCCGCCTCAGGACGAAAGCGAAGTGGCAAGCAGCTGATAACACTTCGGAGCGCGCGCGCGGCCGCGTGATTCATCGCTTCCTAAAGCCCAAAACGGAGATCGGAGCGTAACAGCGAGGGAGAGAGCGCGGCTCTCCAGATCACACGCAAACTCCCCCCCCCCATCCACTATACACGCGTCCACGCAACGCCACCGCCGGCACGCTTCGTTTCATTCACACCACCCATTCAGAGGCTTGTTTCACGCTTTCCTGACTGCCCCTGAGCAGCTGCAAAGTACTTTTCCGCAATAACTGCAAACAACCTTATTCTGTGTTTCGTATTTCTGACTTCTTTGCATGCCAATAAAGGCTGATTGATTGATTGATCTGCAACCAGCCCCTCCACCGCTGTCTGCAGCAGCTGGGGCTTCCAAAGGGGGCAGGTTCCAAGTCATGTTTGAGCCCCCCAGCCCCTCTCTTGAGCCCCGCCAGCGCCTGAGAGGAAGCCGGGAATGGCCAGAGAGAACCGCCCGGGGCAGCTGTCTGAGGTGCTGAAGGAAGCCGCTCCCCGGAGCAAGAAGCCGGCAAAGGCGCCGGGTGACCCCGTTTTCCTAGGCCCCGATTCCCCCGTAAACGCAGCCTGCCTGGCCGAGAGGCCGAGCCCGCCGAGCCCCACGCCCTGCCTGCTTCTCGCGGGTTCGTTCCCTTTCGGCCACGCGGCGAAGAGAGAGATTTACCAAGGGCAGCAAGCGACCGGGCAGCTGCAGAGAGAGTGCGCTCTCAGGTTCCCTCGCCATGCCAGAGTGCGCAGAACTCAGGCAGGCTCCTTCTAGTCCCAGGCATAAAACGCAAAGCTCATTTACACCCCGGAAAAACCACTTTATGCGCCGCCGCTCATGGGATCGAGGAAAGAGCCCTGCTCAAAGGATCGGGGCCTCTCCGTGGTTCCCAGGCCCAAGGAAAACGTGATCCTAAACAGGCTGGATCCTGCCGGACAGAGCAAAACTGGCACCTCTCCCGTGCAGGCGCTTGGCACTAGCTCGGCCGTTAAAAAGTGCCGATAGATCCGCGCCCCCTCCCCTTGAATTTGGACGGCCGGCTCTTCCCCCTGCGCTCAGATCCTGACAGATTTTCAAGCGGGGTGGGGGGCACATCGGAGCTGTTGGATAATGGGGCGGATGACCTCGGAAGGCGGCGGGTCTCCTTCCTCGGAGTTTTATAAACAGAGGTTGGGGGGTAGGGGCTCTGTAACTCCCGCATTGCAGGGAGGTTGGGCTCGATGACCTTTGGGGGTCCCCCCTCCAACCCTTTGGTTCTGCGCTTTCAATAAGATTTGAAGCACACCGGCCGCATAAGAGGAGAGCGCGCAAATATGGCAGCAACAGGCTCTGAACTGAGTGTGAGACTTTTGCAGGGCAGAAACGGCTCTTGCGCTTGGAGGGGGAGCGGGGTGGGTCCGTTGCAAAGAGCAGGGGAGAGCGTGGAGGGGGGGCGCAGAAGCGACGGGGAGCGAAGCACCCCAGGAACAGCAGCGTCGAGAGGCGGCGGAGAAAGAGCTTCGCCTGGTGGGCGGCAGCAGTGCCGGTGTAGCGTGACACGTCTCTCTCTCCGCTGGCACGTGCGGCGCCACAGCCGCCCACTCGCCCACCGGGACACACACACACACACACACACACACACACACACAAGGCCCGCGCTGGGCCCCCCATCTCGGGCTATTTCCAGATCCCTATTTTGCCATCACGTGCCCCACCAGCTGGAAGGAGAGTGACGGGGAGGAGAAACAGCCAGGATGACTCTTGCAGCGTGTGTGTGGGGGGGAGGGGGGTCTTTTTGCCTCTCACCTTGACAAGGATGGCGGGGGGAGGGGAGGTGCTTCGCCGCTTTCTTCCGAGGCCTCCTCCTCCTCCTCACCCCTGGAACTTCTGCCACGGGAGAGGCAAGATGGCAAGAGCTGCCCTTTCCGTGCGCAACAGCCTTTCACACCACCCAGCCAGCACTCTGGTGAAACTCACAAGGCATGATACGGGGCGGGGGGGGGGGCAAGAGCGCCACTCTCTCCCGCACGCCTGTGACATGGAGGTTCTCTTGAGCCCCGGACAGAGCTCCCCACCCCCCGCCCCATGGATCTGCCCCTTTTTAAAAACCTCCTTCGCCCGATGGCAGTGAGCCAAACCCTGGCCCGCACGAAGCAGGCGCCTCCTTTGCCCCGCCCTGAATCCGAATCACTCTGTCCCAGTGGGAAGCCTGCAGAATCCCAGAATGGTAGAGTTGGGAGGGGTCCTCAGGGATCATCTAATCCAGCCCCTCTGCAGTGCAGGAACCACCGCGAAATCGCAGCCTGTGTGGTCTGGGGGCTCTAAAAAAAGAGAGTGGAGGGGGGACTCCCTCTCCTGCTTCTTAATATATAAAACCCTCCACCCCTGCCATAGCCTGTTCTTCCTGGGGGAGGCGCCTCCTCCTCCGTCAAGTCAGTTGCCTCTTACAGGAAGTTTCCCGGAGCTCCTATCCGGCCTTCCCCTCTCTCTTCCCCTTAGAAAGGGCCTCCAGGATCATTATAGTCCAGGGGTCAGCAAACTTTTTCAACAGGGGGCCGGTCCACTGTCCCTCAGACCTTGTGGGGGCCGGACCATAATAATAAAAAATGATAATAATGAAGGAATTCCTACGCCCCACAAATAACCCAGAGATGCATTTTAAATAAAAGGACACCTTCTACTCATGTAAAAACACGGTGATTCCCGGACGTCCGCGGGCCGGATTGAGAAGGCGGTTGGGCCGGATCCGGCCCCCGGGCCTTAGTTTGCCTACCCATGCTTTGGTCCAACCCGGGACGAAGCTCCACTGATTCCCCCCCAATCTCTTTTCACCAAGCCCCCAAGGCCCACGCCCTCCCATCCCTCCCATCCCTCCCATCCCTTTCGTGCCCCATCCTCTCTCTCCTGAGCTGGGGCCAAGGGCGAAGCCCCCCCGCCCCGCAGCTCCCCCGGCGCGAGAGGGAAGCGCCAGCCGAGGATGAGTCTCCCTCTCAGCCTCTCCCCCCCCCGCGCCGCCTTGCTCTTTTCGATGTTGGCAGCAGCAGGCACTGACAACACGCGCAACACACGCAGACACACAACTAGCTCCGGCTGCTGCCTTCCTCCTCTCCTCCTCCCTACAAATCCCCCCGAGTCGAGGCAGTGGGGGGGGCGCCTCCCTCCTGCCCCTCCCACCCCAGAGCTATAAACTGTGCCTAATTAACCAGAAAGGATGTCTCATCACCACCGCCATCATCATCTCCTCCTCAATGGCTTGGCTCGGCTGCTGCCCGCCTGTGACTCACACGCTCAGCCTCCCGCCCCGCGGAGAGAGAGAGAGGGGGGGGGCGGCTCCAGAAGCAGCAGCAACGCAAGAACATCAGGAGGGCCTGGCTGCTGGATGAGGCCAAAGGGGACCCATCGAGGCCAGTATCCTGTCTTTACAGTGGCCAGTCAGGTGCCCCCAAGGGAGAGCAGGCTAGTGGCCATTGATAGTCTCCTCCATGGATTTGCCCCCATCGTCTTTTAAAGCCATCCAGCCTGTGGCTGTCTTGTCTCCAGTGGCAGAGAGTTCCTCAGTTCAACTCTGCGCTGCATGAAGAAGTAGAAAAAGCAGGGGCACCCACCCACCCACCCACCTTGTTAAAGCAAGAGCACTAACTTGCAGCCTCCTGGCCCAGCAATGCCTATCTGAGGAGCCAGCCCTGACCTGCAGCCAGCCTCCTGAACCCACTTGCTCCACACGCTAGAGACGGCTCCTCTCACCATGACGTGCGCTGCCAGTCAGTGCAGGCAGTACTGAACTGGGTGGACCACTGTGCATTAGCCAGTTCCCGACATACATTGCAGGGGTTGGGCTAGATGGCCCTTGGGGGGCCCTTCCAAAGCCACAATTCTAGGATTCTACACATGGTGGGTGTGGGAGGATCTGCAGCCAAATCACGAACTCTGTGAGGTCATATCCTCTAAACTTTTGTGGCGGGAACAATAGAAAACTTAATATTCTTTCTGCCACCGCACACTCTTATTCTGACCTACAGTTGGGTAGCATCTCTGCATTTTGAACTGGACTTTTGTAACTTCTCAGGATTATCGCCTGCCTGCTTTTCATCACTGTCATTGTTGAAACATGGCAAGACTTTTAATGTGAGTAAACCACATCTTTTTCTTGTTTACTTTAACAGTCTGAGAGTGGTTTCTTTGTTAAGATGGAAACATAAAGGGAGAACGTAATCCTGGCCTGCCTAATGTATCCTTGGATATCATCATTTGTTCCAGAAGCTTGTACAACCTTCTCCTAAAAGCTTCTAGAGATGAGCTGTGCACAGATGGTGATATCACTCTGCTGAAATAGGTGTTTGCATTCTCACACAAAGTGAGAAAGAGGGAGGGTAATAAATGAATAAAATACCTTCTCCTGCTCATCAAAATCCACCCAAGAGTGCGAAAGAGACCTCTGGGCCTTGAGAAGCCGGAGTGATGCTGCCGGCCAGATGCAGGAACACAAGAGGGCCAGGTGGACGGACAGTCTCTGGTCTGGCAAGGCAGCTCCCTTAGTTGCATCCGGCAAAGAGCAGTGGGGCTTGCCCTGAACCCATGGCCACCCCACACACCAAGAAGGCATCCCCACCTCACCTCTGATGACGATGTTGTTCATCTGTGGGTGGGAGAAGTGTTCCCAGATTTGCAGCTGACCCACACGTCTCTCTTCCCCCCTCCCTGGCAACCTGGCAAGGCTCAAAGTCCGAATGGAGCCTCTTTGTAGAGATTGATCAGAAGCAGGTGCCCTTACACCCTGCAAATTACCAGACCAAAATATTGCCGCACAATGGGGTCAGTGGAGCGTCATTTGCACCCAGGACTCGGCTCTGCAACCTGTTTCAAATCAGATCTGCAGGCTCTCTCTCTCGCCCTCCACCCTCTGCTTCTGCTGCCCAGCAACAGAGAATCACCCCCAAACCTGGGATCGGGGCAAGCGGGGCAGAAGCCCCAGCGTCTCCCCTGCTCTAAACTGGGTTGGGGGGCTGGGGGAACCAGCAAACTGAATCCCTGGTTGTCCCTCTGCCTTCTCCTTCCTCTCCGCTCAACGAACAGAGGAGCGCCCCAGGCCTCTGACTCATGACTTCTGATTTCTCGCAGAGAGTGTTTAGTGCCATAAATAATATTCGCAGGAGTCTGTTATTCTTGATGGGTGCAAAAAATCACAGCTTATTTGTTTACCAAGAAAAGAAAAGAAAAAAGAAAAAATTTCTTGGGCTCTGGGGAGGCTGGAAATCTGCTGCCACCCCCATCACACAAGTCCATCCACCCATCCACTTTGGGGAAGGGGAGAAGAGGTCAAAGGTTCAGAGGGAGGCAGGCAGGCAGGCAGGCAGGCAGAGGTCAAGATGTGTATAGGGGGCGGGATTCAGGGCAGCTGGTTGTGTTGAAGGACAGAATGGGGGGTGGGGGGAGCGGATGAGACATGGAAGGATGTGAGGGGAGGGAAAGCAGGGCCTCTGAGAGGGAGAGCTGTTTATTAGAATGGTAGAATTGGAAGGGAACCCAAAGGTCATTTTGCACATCACAAACAGGAATAAACGGGTGGAAGAGAAAGGGGGTGAATGGATGAACGAATGGGCAGAAACAGGAAGTGCCTAGGTGGAGGCAGGCAAGAGTGTCCCCAGAGCAGAATAATGGAGAAGAAAAGGAGGCAGGTGTTCTTCATCTGGGGCTGGGGGGAGGCAGCCCCCACTTCATGTCGTGCCTGCTGGAGGATTGATCCGCTAGCGAGTCACTGTATGATGTCATATCCTCTAAACTTTTGCGACAGGAAGAGGAATGATAGAAAACTTCTTCTTCCTCTCACACTCTTCTCCTTATCTGTGATGGGGGGGGAATGCCTGTGAGCTCTCCTCAAGAGAATGCACACCATTTTTGGACTATGCGCTTTTGTAATTGTTCAAGATTACTGCCTGTCTGATTTTCATCACTGGAGCTGTTGAATCCTGGCAAGACTTATAGGTGAGTAAGCTTTATATTTTTATTGTTTACTTAAACAGTCTGAGAGTGTTAAAGGGAAACAGAAGGGAGAAGAGTGATCCAAGTCTGCATAGCACATGTTTGGATTTCTTAATTGTTCTAGGTCACACCTTTTTGGAATTTTGTATTTTGTAACTAAGAAGTACTATTTTGATGTATTTGCTGTCTGCGTTGAATTGTAAGTAAACTTCTTTGTTTTTGCTGAAAGGTGTGGTCATTCTTGGCAACGGGGACAAAGAGGGGCAGGTCAGCGGACCTCAAACAGGGATAAAAAAGTGTAGCTTCCTAATTCCTAACTTCTGGTAAGCTGCAAAAGCACACGTGTTTTTTACTCTGCCAAAAGGGTTTCACAGCCTGTTCACTCTCACAGTTCTCCCACACACATGGGACAGGAGGTTTAAATTTTAATTGACAGCTTTAAAGCTCAGTCCATCTCCATCATGAAGGCTGCAATGTTTTGGACGTTCCAGCTTAGAGAAAAGCTGGGTAAGAGGCAAAGTGATAGAAGTTTGTAAAATTATGGATGGCATGAAGAAAGTGGAAAGAGAAAAATTTGCTCCCTCTCAACTATCACAAAGACTCGTGTGCATCCAGTGGAGCTGAACAGTGGAAGATAGAAGAAAGTCCTTCTTCATACAGTGCAGGGTTAACATGTGGAACTCCCTGCCACAGGAGACCTGGACAAATTCACAGAGGAGGAGAGGGCTGTCAATGACTACTGGCTGTGAAGGTTCTGCTCTGCCTCACAGCTGGAGTCAGTGACACTTCTGAATCCCAGGTGCTGGAAGCCACAGGAGGGAGTAATTTTGCTCTTGTGCTCAAGTCCCCCTTGAGTTTTTCCCAGAAGAGGCATCTGTTTGGCCACTGTGAGAAGAGGACCGTTGGCCTGATCCAGCAAAACCTAATTTAGCCCAGGTGGGGAAGGGGCTCACCCACAGGGGGGCCTTGAAGGGAGGAGTAAGGCCATAGGGAGCACTCCCCCCTCAGCCTTACCTCCAAGCCCCTCAGCCAAACTTCTCAGGAAGATTGTCTGGGTGTGTGGCCCTTGCAACCTCTGTAAGGGATTGGGGGGCCAGGGCCTGGAGTTTGCCTTTGCAAACCTGCCAGATTTTATTCCCTGGTGAATGGCTGGTGGGACCCCTTTTGCACGGGATTTTCACTTCGTGTGGATGTTTCTTTGGGGGGCGGCGGGCGCTGAGGTATTGCAGAGTAGTGGGCCGCATAGGAGGAAGGGGGGTGTAGCTGACAGAGCAGCCAGAAAACGAGCGAAGTGGTCCTAAGCAGAGCACTCATTCCCTCCCCCTCCCCTCCCGTCTGTCCACCCACCTACTGGATCTGGCCAGGCATGAAATTGAATCCGGGAGCCTCTGCTGGATTGGGCTGCCCCTCTGCTCCGCAGGTCCGGCACCCCCAGCCCATAATTCCTCCACCTGCGGCTCCTCGCTCTGGGCCAGCCCCCTCCTGCTGCAGTCGAGGAAGAGAGGCAGAGACCCAGGGAGAGCAGCCCTGCTTTACGCCAGCCAGGCAGGGATCCAGCCCCTTTGATTCATTCACACAATCAGAGGCTCCTGCTGCAAGAGTGACTCACTCACCAGGCATCAATCTAAGCTCTGACAGCCCGGAAATCCGGCATTAGCCCCAGGAGGGAGCTGCTAATTTTCCAGGAGAAAGGATGGGAAATGGCCGAGGAGGAATAGGAGGTAGGAGTGATTGTGTGAGTGAGTCAATGTGGGCGTTGGAGGAGGGCGTCAGGTAGCCCTTGGCATGGAAAGGGACCAGGGGTCACACGTGGTGGGGAGGCTGCTCACCCCCCCCACCCTCTGAGCCCAGGCTCCCTTCCCTAGTGCCACCTGCAGGCTCACAGCTTCTAGACCTCACTGCTCACTCCAAACCCATGGCTTCTCACCTCAGCCTTTATGGAGTAAGGTAAAGGTAAAGGGACCCCTGACCATTAGGTCCAGTCGTGGCCGACTCTGGGGTTGCGGCGCTCATCTCGCTTTACTGGCCGAGGGAGCCGGCGTACAGCTTCCGGGTCATGTGGCCAGCAGGACTAAGCCACTTCTGGCGAACCAGAGCAGCGCACGGAAACGCCGTTTAACTTCCCGCCACAGCGGTACCTATTCATCTACTTGCACTTTGACGTGCTTTCGAACTGCTAGGTTGGCAGGAGCAGGGACCGAGCAACGGGAGCTCACCCCGTCATTGCGGGGATTCGAACCGCCGACCTTCTGATCAGCACCTGTGGTTTAGACCACAGTACCATCTGGGCAACTCAACCAACAAGGAACCCCTCCTCTGGTCTCCGCGGTCTTAACAACCCTGTTTCATGGAGGAGGGGGCTATCGATGGCTAATAGCCACAGTGGCGCCGCTCTGCCTCTGTGGTCTGGGGCAGCGACGCTTCTGAACCCCAGTTGCTGGAAACCCCAGGAGGGAAAAGGGCTCTTGCGTTAGGGTGCTGCTTGCTGGTGTTGCAACAGGGCACCTGGGGGCCACTGTGAGGACAGGGTGTTGGCCTTTGGCCTCATCCAGAAGACTCTTCTAATTCTCTTCTCCATGGTGGAGGGGCAGAATAAGGAGTTGTGGCTTGTGCCACCAGAGGGTCTCCATTGGCCCGTGGTGGGTGGGAGAAGTGGGGGAGATACACAGTGATGAAAATCAGGCAGGCAATTATCCTTAAATGTTTACCAAAGGAGGGGGGTAAATAATAAATTTTTTATTATTATTATTTACCCCCTCCTTTGGTAATCCTCTCAGAACTCTAGCCCAATGGTTGCCATGAATTTGATTTTGAATTGATTTTAGAATGCTGTGTTACTTTTATTGTTGTTAGCCGCTCTGAGCCCGGCTTCAGCTAGGGAGGGCGGGATATAAATAAAATATTATTATTATTACAAATATCCGCAGTCCAGTTCAAAAGGGGGACTGCTCTCTGGAGGAGAGCAAAGAAACGCCTCCCTCCATCGCAGGTAGGAAAAAGAGTGCGTAGTAGTGGGAGGAAGAAACAAGAGGGAACGTTTCGATTGTTCCCCTTCCCACCACAAAAGTTCAGAGGATATGATATCCTGGAGTCTCCTGCCTGTGACTGGGCTGCAGGTCCTCCCAGAAGAAGCAGAAGAGTCAGAGCTCAGGGGCAGAACACTTGCTTGGCATGAAGAAGGTCTCAAACCCACACATTTCCACTTGGGCTGGGAGAGAGAGGTCTTGCTTGTGAGGGTGCTGGGCTGTATCCAACTGCAGCGAACTTCTTCCACTCCTGCTGCTTGTGGTGGAGCTGTCGAATTTAAACGGGGCCACACAGGAAGTAACCGCATTTAACTTTGTGCAACACAGGGTGATCCAGTCTTGCACACAGGAAGTGATGCAATAAGGGGAGGGACCCTGACCCTTGGGAAAACCTCCAGGACTGCATTCCAGGGTGTGAGACTCTTGTGCTGCTCTCTGACCTCACGGAAAGGCTGCCTGGAGAGTATGGATATCAAGGAGGGAGGGAGAACAGGTTGTTGCCCTCAAATCCTGGTTGGCCACCATGGAAAGCAGGAGGGTGTTCAGCTAGGTGGACTTTTGTCCCGCTCCAGATAAAGGGCTGTTCCTGTGAGGAGGGGGTTGCAGCACTGGAGGGGTAAGAGGTGGCATGGCAGGAGTTTATGCAATTATGTCTGGCATGGAGGAATAAATGCTTCCCTCCCTCTCCGGTGACACCAGGATTTGTGGACATCTGATGACGCTGAATGCTGGAAGCTTCAGGGTAGATAAATGAAAGAGTTAAGGTGCAGAACTCCCTTCCGCAACCAACAAGCTAGGTGGCTTTAGAAGAGAATGGGACGGATTCATGGAGGAGGAGGAGGCAGAATTCCTTTTGAATCTCAGTTGCTGAAAACCAGAGGAAATGGGCTCTGGCCTGATCCGGCTGCAAGTTTGTCTTATGTTCTTATGCTCTTATGTTCTTACAGGGTGGCAATGCGTGGTCCTGGTGCATGTATGGACTCTGGTTTCGTAATTCTAGCCACATGGTGGACTGCTAGCATCTCTCTCCAAGGAAGCCTTCACTCTGCAGAAATGAGCCTATGGATACTTTAGCAGCTTAAGACAAAAATCACTCAATTGTAGAGTTGGAAGGGACCTCAGGGGTCATCTAGTCCAACCCCCTGAAATGCAGGAATCTTTTGCCTGGTGTGGGGCTCAAACCCAGGACCCTGAGATTAAGAGTCAAGAGCCAGTGTGGTGTAGTGGTTAAGAGCGGTAGACTCCTAATCTGGTGAACCAGGTTCGATTCCCCGCTCCTCCACCTGCAGCTGCTGGGTGACCTTGGGCCAGTCACACTTCTCTGAAGTCTCTCAGCCCCACTCACCTCACAGAGTGTTTGCTGTGGGGGAGGAAGGGAAAGGAGAATGTGAGCCACTTTGAGACTCCTTAGGGTACTGATAAAGCAGGATATCAAATCTAAAACTACAGCGACTGAGCTTTTTTGCCTGCACTGAGGTTCTTCCTCTTTTCCAAGTTCCAAGTCGCATTTTCACAGTGCTGTACAACTGAGTGACTCACTGCCTGTCCGCCCCAGGGGGTGAAAGGGGAGCAGGGATATCGTCACCTGGCATGCATTACCTGTCTGCTTCCCCACACACCTGCAATCCACCCCCACCTGGAACTCCTGTTTGCAAAGCCGCCCTCTGCATATGTTCAATGGCTGGCTCAAATGTCCACATCTCAGCTGAGCTGAAAAGGGGATGTTGGTGTGTCTTCAGTTTCCAGTTCAGATTGGAGCTGGCTTGAGGGGAGAATGCATGAAAATACACAAATAGTTACAGGGCGAGTATGAATTGTGGCTAACGTCATGTCTATACGTCTTCAGAAACCAGCAGTGGGAGCAGGGAGGACAGAGGCAACGGCAAGATGTACACAGCTGTTGTTTCAACCCTACATTTCAGGAGAGAGAAATCTGCTGGCAAACCTTCTCCTTAGAGCTGAATGCTCGACAGCCACGTCTACCAACAATTTGGTCTGTGTTTAGCATCCAGAATATTTCATACCTCCAGCGTGTTCCAATATTTGATGTTATTCGACAGCTTGCATGCAGACGGTGGTTCTGCTTTGAGGGTTTATCATGGCTGAAACCTACCCAACCCAAAAAGGGTCTAGAAGGTTGCCCAAAAATCTAGAAGCAGACACCTTTCACTTGTGGGGGGGGGGAGAAGGTGGGATTTCATTCAGGCAATGAGATATTGCTGTGTCCCAAGTATTTGTGAATGTCCCTTTCAGTTTTAAATCTGGGCTGCTGAGGAGCCCCTGCATCTGGGGTGGGGGGGTGAGGGGGCAGAGTTTGCTGAAATGGGGCAGGAAGACCCCCCCCAGAGACCCTTTTGGTGTTGTGTGCATACATGGAGGGCTTCAGGGACAGAGCCACCTTGCTCAACTGCAGCTAAAGGGGGGGGTGTCAATGACCTTCCTGCCCACCCCCAGCATTGTGCAGCATAGATCCCTCCACTGCAGCAGGGGGGGGCGCGCAAAATGAATCCCCTCATTCATTGCAGCAAAACACAAATGACAGTGTTGGGGGAGGGGGCAGAGAGAGAAGCAGAATCGTTGGAGGAATGTCAGAAAGGAAGAGGTGTGTTGGGGGGGGTTTCCACCTGTAAGCATCTCTCCCTGCCCTAAGCTCCCCTCTCCCCACATATGGGGCTGTTGCAGCAGCCGGAGCAGCAGCAGCAGCCACCGCAACGCCCACCCCAACCCCCACTCCCAGGACCGTGAAGGGGGCGTGAAGGACGCAGAGGACTGCAGAGCGTGCGGAGGGTGACTCATCGCCCCTGCCCTTCTCCCCACCTGCCACCCCCCGAGGCTGGAAGCACCCGGTGGCACGTACCCCCACCGAAAAGTGTGGGGCGGGAGCTGATCAACCTGGGAACTAAGAGGAGGAGCGCCGTCCAGGGATAGAGGGCAGGATTAAAATGCGGCGCTGGGGGGGGGGCGCTCTTTGTATGAATGGGCGAGCACCGCGGTGAGAGGGGACTGGAAGGAGAGAGGCGCGAGAGCGCGCAGGTGGGAGGGAGCCGGGAGTGAAGCGCCCGGGCCGTCGGGAGACCGAGAGCCAGCCAGCCAGAGCGCATCTCCCCATCGAATCGCTCGCAAGAGGCGAGGGCGCAGAAGGAGACCCGCCGGTTAAAGCGCGGAGGAGAAGGAGGAGGCGCGCCCCGGGTCCGCACTAGCGCGCGAGGGGGGGGGGGCAGGAAGGCGACGTGGACTCTCCGGGCGAGCGCCCGTCTGAACACACGCGCGGAGCACACGCGTCCTCCTCGCGCGCCCCACCTCGCCTGGTTACCTGCGTGCGCGTCCACAGGCGCCTCCCGCAAAGGGCGCCCTCCGCGCACGGGCCCCGAGGTAAAGGGCGCGGGAGAGAGAGAGGTTCTCTCGGAGCGGCGCCTGGGAACAAAGGGGTCTTCTCCCGCCAGCGCCCACACCGGCCGGAGGCGGCGGCGGCGGGGAAGCCTCCCCCCGGCCCCTGGAGCCGAGGCTTCCTCCGTGTCTCCCCCAGGCCCCGTCTCCCAGCCCGCCGGTCCATTCACGAATCCCTCTCTCCTCCTCCCGATTCTTCTTCAGTCATTCATTCACCCAGCACTCCACTCTCTTCCCATTCATCCCCTTCATTCATTCCATTCGCTCGCTCGCTCGCTGGACTTTTTCCCCTTTTCTTCCTCCACCCCCCCGGTTGCGCGCAGGCGCGGGGCTCCCCTCCAATCCTGCTCGAATTTTATGAATGAACATTGACGTCAATGGGGCCCCCCACGTGGTCCCGGCTGGAAGTACAAAAGCGGCCGCCCAGCCCAGCCGCTATCCAAGGTGCTGAACGGCGGCAGCGCGGCCCCGGCGAGCGAGCGAGCGAGCGGAAGGCAGAGCCCGGCGGGCGGACCGAGCGACTCCAGAGGGGTGGGGCGGACCCGAGACCCCCGGCCGGCCCAGCTGCCACGGAGCCGGTAACACGTCCCCCTCCCTTGCAGAGTCATGACACAGGCGGCGAGAAGCGGGGGGGGGGTCCTAGAGGACAACCCCCGGCCCGCCTCGCCCATCCCTGGAAGGATGGGCGGAGAGGGTGGGGGGCGCTGAAGGAAGCGCTGCTCGGTAGCGGTGGTTTAAGGCGAGGAGGCGGCCGGGGACGACGAAGAGGTGGCGGCGGCTGTGGGGCGGCGGCTGCGCGTCTCCAGGATGGGAACCGCCGGTTGGCAAGGAGGGCGTCTGCTCCCCCCCCCCAACCAAGAAGGGCTGCCCCGAGATGCGGGGTTCAGGGTGGTCCCCTTGAAGCGATTCCCGAAGAGGGGCGGGCGCCTTTCGCTAGCGACCGGGGGAAGCCGGTCGTAGAGGGGGAGAGAGAAATGGGGGGGGGGGCTCGGTCGCTTGGAGATATGGCAGGTAGACGGAGGCAGATGTGGGGCAGGGGATTCTATCCCTTGAGGATGGAGGGGGTGGAAAAACGCTTGTGGGGAGCCGGTGGGCAAGAATCGAGACCTCGAAAGGAATTATGCGAACGTTGGAGAAGGCGAGGAATCCGGGGGTGTCGTTGGGAAGGATCTCTTGAAACTGGGGTGGGGCTAAGTTATGCAGAGGGGCTGAAAATGGGGGGCATTGGAGCGGGGGTCAGCTTTCTAAAGGTGAATGGCTGTTGGGAAAGGGGGGGGCAGCGGAGGGTCTCAGCCGGCAGAGGGAGGCGGCGGCAGCAGCGCTGAGTCTGCCAGTCATCTCCTCCCCTGCATGTGTGGGCGGTGGGTGTGGGGACTGCAGAGAGGGGGGGGGGAGCGAGCGAGCGAGCGAGAGACGAGCCAGCAGGTCTTTCGCGCGCTCCCTCTGATGTGGGGAGGCGGACGAGGCACGGGGCGACGCTTTCGGTGCCCCAGAACCAGCCAGCCCAGTGACCCACAGCTCAGAGATAACTGAGGAAGAAAAGGCGGGCTGGGGGGGGGGGGACGAACGAGCAGAGGACTTCTTTGTTCTAGAATAACTTTAGGGAGGGAGACAAAGATCCCATCGGCCCCATATAAAGCCGAATAGTGGGGTGTAGGAAAGAAGACCCCAATCGATGAGATGAGGATGTTAGGAGCAGCTCCAGGAAAGTGGGTGGTGGGTGGGAGGCAGGGAAAGAATTATGGGGACCCCCGCAGACTCCCCTCTTCCACAGCACGATTCAGACGGGAGAGCCTCACGGTATGGGGGAACTCTAGGCTTGGTGGAAAAGGCAAAAGCGAGGGCAATAAAACTGCCAGCTCAAAATGCGCTTCCGATAAACAGCAGCGCGCGCCCCCCCCCAATTGAACACACCTAGGCTGGGTGCCAAGACGATGGTCCTGGCGACGGAGGAGCGGGGGTGGCGGCACCCTCCTGCCCCCCCTCCCTCTGCTGAGCACGATGTGCGGGCTCTTCCGTCTCGTGGCATCCCTTGGCAACCCCGGCCGAGTTGGGAAAGTGTGCGG
Organism: Podarcis vaucheri; assembly: GCF_965113315.1. Lineage (NCBI taxonomy): Eukaryota > Metazoa > Chordata > Lepidosauria > Squamata > Lacertidae > Podarcis > Podarcis vaucheri. The sequence goes on along the minus strand of NC_138751.1, from coordinate 1,177,825 downwards.
GGGGGGGTGGGGGGGGAGGAGAGAGATGCATGGCGTAGTGTTTTGTACGTGCGCGCAGAGAGAGACGTTTTGTCGGAAGGAGCTGCCCGGGTGTGTGTGCGCGCGCGCACCGCTGGCAGGCAGGCAGGCAACCCTACGAGGCGAGCAGGATCCCGGAATCCGGCGGCGATGCACGGAATTGTCAATGAGAGACCCATTACGAGCGTAGAGTACACGACGTGCCTCTCCGCCGCTCAGGCAGCGAGCTGGCAGGAGGCGCTGGGGGGGGGGGAGAGACAAAGCCCCACAATGCAGCCGGGTCTTAAGAAAATGGGAGTGTGTGGGGGGGAGATGTGGGGACGAGAGAGGACCACGTTAACACGAGGGCTGGAGCGCTGCGCCTGGTGTGGGGCTGGGCAGAAACCATTTTCCCAGGGAAAAGCGGGGGCTCAGCCCCACAGAAGGGGAAGTCCTAATCAAGAAGAGAGGCTTGTTCCTTCGGGGAAGTGAGAGCGGTTCGCCAGGGGACCCCGCCACCCCCTCCTCGGTGACAGAACTGTGTCACCTGGCCCGGCCAGCCCCCCCCCCAAGCTTGTGGGTCGAGGCACCTCCCCTCCCGCCAAGGCGATGACGTTTCGTTTTCCAAGTTCGTTGAGTTTGTGGGTCTCGCCAAAGGCCAGGGCAAACTTGCATGAGGCAACAGTGTTCACAACATAACACAGATCAGCTCAGCTGGTCAGAGCCGGGTGCTGAAAACGTCAAGGTGGCAGGTTCGATCCCTGCCTATTCCTGAATTGCAGCGGGTTGGACTCCTCAGGGTTTTTGCTCTTCCACAAGACCACTCGATCTGTGCGCGTGAATCATAGACTTCTAACGGGACTCCCAGGGGTCATCCAGTCCAACCCGCTGCAAAGCAGCGCTCTTTCGCCCTATGGCTGGAACCCTGAGATTAAGAGTCTCCCGCTGTGCAGAAAAGAGAGAGAGAGAATGGGGAGGGGGGGTCTCCTCGACTTCATGCCGTTCTGACCTCGCCTTTGTCTGTCTCCTCTGCACAGCACCTCTCTCCGCGTGGCAGGATGCCGTGCCTTCCCCACCTTCGCAGAGCTGCTTGGCTCCTCTCTCTCTGCCTCCTCCTGGCGCAGTCCCACCTCCGCGCTGCTGCGCTCCCCACTGGAAGGGGGCAGGAGGAGGAGGCCCGCCCAGGCGGCGGCGGCGGCGACAACGACCGCGAGTCCCCCCAGCCTGAAAACTCTCCAGCCGGACGGGGGATCCTGCCGGGACCCCTCGGCGCCGAAGACCAGAAGCGGGGCGGCTCCGACGAAGGCGACCTCTTCCAAGACGTGGACCCCAAGGCCTTGGCCGCGGTCCTCCTGCAAGCGCTCCAGGCCGAGGCCGGCAAGCCCGGAGACGGGCAGAGCCTGAACCCGGAGCCCAGCGCCAACGAGGAGCGGGTGCGCAGCGAGACCAAGAGCTCCGACGCGCAGGAGCAGCCGGAAAAGAAGGCGCAGGGGCCGCGCTGGGAGGCGGGCGAAGACGGAGGCCGAAAGCCAGAGGAGCTGGAGGGCGGCGAGGCTGGCGAGAGAAGCTTCGGGCAGCAGGAGCTGGACGCTCTCAAGTCCATGCTGGAGGAGCTGCAGCGCTACAGCTCGGCCGCCAAGAGGGCGGAGCCCCCCCAGGGCCCGCCGGCCCCCCAGGAGCGGGACGACGTGCTCCAGGAGCTGGAGGAGTACGAGCGGCTGAGGGCGCACGCCAAGCGCAGCCCGGCGCCCCCGGGAGGAGAGCCCTGGGACGGGGCGCGCAAGCTGCGCCAGCAGCAACACCTGGAGCACCAGCTCCTGCAGAGGCGCTACGAGGAGCTGGCCGAGAGCCGGCGCCAGGCGGAGGAGGCGCGGAGGGCGGCGGCCGAGGAGGAGCGCCTGGCGGACATGGCCTCCGACCTGCTGCTCCAGTACCTGCTGAAGGACGGCGAGGAGGAGGAGGAGGACGGGCGCCAGGGGGCCAACGCGCAGGAGGAAGGCGAGGACGACGAGGAGGAGCCGCCGCAGCGGAGCGGGATCCGCCGCAAGGGCAGCGGCCTCCTCTTCGAGGACGAAGAGGGCAACGTGGCCGAGGACAAGCGCTCCAACGAGGCGCCCGTCGAGGAGGAGGAGGAGGACGACGACATCGACCCCAACACCATCGACCGCCTGATCGAGCTGTCCAGCAAACTGCACCTGCCCGCCGACGACGTCATCGACATCATCAACAACGTGGAGAAGAAGAAGAAGGAGGTCCCCGAAGTGGCCCCCGCGGGAAGCAAGGCCAAAGGGCCCGGGGCCCCTCCGCTGCCGCCGGCGCGCAACAAGCCCAAGAAGGCGCCCGCCTACGCCGTCTACCGCCCGGAGCCGCGGCCCCCGCAGAAGCCCTACTACCCTCCGGCGGACTACAAGTCCTACCACCATCACCGCCGCCTCCCCAAGCAGAACGAGGCGGCCTGGAACGAGGTGCTGAAAGGGGACGAGTATCCGGCGCCCAAATGGTACCCGGCCCGGCCCAGCGGAGGCAGCAGCGTCAGCAACTACGCGGGCAGCAACAAGATCTCCAACTACATCAACCCGCGGACTTTCCAGCCTCCGCCCTACGCGCGCTTCCGCGGCCCGCTCCCCGTGGCGCCCCGGGAGGAGTTCTACGACGACGGCCCGGCCCGCGAGGAGGACGGCGGCGAGGACGAGGATGAGGAGCTGCAGAACTACATCGAGACGATGCTGATGAAGCGCCCCAAGGCTTTCCAGTGAGGGCCGCCCGGGGGTCCCCCCCCGCCCCTCTCCTCGCCCCCCGCCCAAAGAAACTTTGCCATCCGCCGTGTTTCCGACATGAAATTCAGGTTCTTGCATGAGTCAGGAGAACAGAGTCTCCCCCACCGAGCGAAAGGTCCACGCGGAGGAAGCCCGGTTGCGACCCCACCCTCCTCCTCCTCCTCCTCTCAGCCAGCTACCTGGTTGCTTCCTCACCCCCCACCCTGGACACCAAGCCGCCGCCCCCCCTGCCCACACCCTCATCTCAAATATCTGGCCTCCAGAGCGGAATGAAAGCTGCCCAGGAGCGTTCAGACAGAGGGACAACTCTTTTTCCACTGCAGTGAGTCAAGTCGGAGCTCCCCATGCAGCCATAGGGCAGGACCCCCCCCCCATCCGCCTGTCCCAGCTGTACAAAAGAGCAGGCAGCCACCCTGTCAATGCAAAATTGTCAAGGACCCCCCCCTTTCCTGGCCTCTCCTTCCTTGGGGGCAGCCTCGAAGCAAACATTCCAGGTGTAACGCTGCAAATCCTAAGGGGTTTCCAGTTGAAACCACCACCTCTGTCTGGATCTCCCTCCTGCCCCCTTTGGAAACAGCCCCCTCCACCCCACCCCCCAAAACCGCAAATTTCATGGGCACAGCCAGTATTTTTATTAGGGGGGCATGTTTCATGTTAGGGGGGCAGAACCTCAGATAGTTAAGTATTTTTATTGATTTGCTTGATTTAGGGAGGGCAGCTGCCCCACCCCCATGGCTACGCACATGCTCAGTTTTACAGCACACTCAAGTGAGGAGAGAGGAGAGAGAGAGGGGAATGAATAATTGTGGCCACCTCTCCCCAGGTGTTTGTGATAATGAAGGCCGCCAGGTGGCACTGAAAGTGAGGGCCCAACAGGACTTGATCCTGCACCCTGAGCAGGGCAGCAGGGAGTGGTTTACTCTAGCAAAAGCCTAGACCGGTGTTTCCCAAACTTGGGTCTCCAGCTGGTTTTGGACTACAATTCCCATCATACCTAACTAGCAAGACTAGTGGAAGGGATTGTAGTCCAAAAAACAGCTGGAGACCCATGTTTGGGAATCCCTGGCCTAGAGTGAGTCTCTGAGCACCGCAAAAGCTCCTCACACAGCTGGATACAGAGATAACACCCCTTTTATCTGCAACAAGAAGAATAGCAGAATCCTAAAATTGCAGAGCTGGCAGGGACCCCAAGGGTCATCTAGTCCAGCCCGCCCTTTAAAACACAGATGTTTTGGAAACCTAAAATAGCTGCTAAAAACCTTGCCCTTCTTTGCTCATCCAATATTTAGCCTACCAAAAGCGGAGGGGGTAAGAGATGTGACACAGAAGTGCCCCCCACCCCAATTTCCTGGCTGCAACCCCGTTCAAAGAAAGGCGTGTGGAAATTCGGGGCTGCTGAGAAGCCACAAACATGGAGGAGTATTTGCCCTCAAATACTCCGAGAGGAGGACTTATTCTCACGGACCTAAATTAACCCAGTTCATTTGTGTTCAGTTTACAAACCCTCCCGCTCAAACCAAACTTTCCTTTGCTTAGTAGGCATGGGAATCTAAAGAACCAGGCTGGAAGCTAAATAAAATTTGAAACCAATGTTTAAAAGGAGCCGGGGGGGGGGGTTCCGGCCCCTTGGGGCAGACTTTTGGCTCCAGACCCTGGCTGAGGTTTATACCGCCTTAAATCAGGTGGAAGAGGCAAAATTGCCGCAAAATCCACACTCCTCCCCCTCAAGCGCTGGGGGCCCAGAGGCTCTCTGCTGCTGCTGCCTCCGCCGCCCCCTCTCCCCACGGAGTTCTGTCCAGAACGAAAAGATTCCCTGGCTGAGACGGAGGAGGGCAGGGCAGCAGAAAGAGATACAGAGAGGTTCCTGACCACAAACTGCCTTACCACAAACTCTTCCCGCGCCCCGAGCCGTTCCTTCCAGCACCCAGGCGTGGGGCACTCCACAGGCGCCCAGAACCAAGTTGGGGAGGGGGAGGCTTTGAGCATGCTGTATCGATACCTACTTGTGTAAATCCATGACCATCTAAAGCTGTACCTGAAAGGGTCCATCAGGGCGGGTTTCCGGAGAGCAAGCCGGGGGGGGGGGAAGGGTAGGATGGGGGCGAAGGAAGCAGTCTGCACGCGTCCCAAAAAAGAACCCCCTTCCGCCGGCATCAGTCCTAGAGTGTGCGAGTTTCTTCGCTTTGTGGCGTCCAGTCCTGTAAAATAATATTAATAATAAAAAGAGTTGTTTCGATGTCCTGATCCATTTTGTTGTACTTGAAATAAAACACCTTTGGCCTGTTGTAAATAGCATGTGGAATTCCTAGTTTTGCTATAAAATAAAAGCAACTATTTTATTATGAGTTACTCTCATTATTTGCAGATCTGGAGGGTCAGTGGTGGCGCAGGAGGGGGGGCATTCAAGGTGTGGCGTGACCCCCCCCTCCAAAGAGCCACATTTCAATGGTAGGTTAAGGTGCACCTTTCTGCACAGGTATCCGGTCTGTGTGTGTGTGTGTGTCTGCAGGGTGAGATTAAAAACCTCCCTGCTGTTGCAGCCGCCGTTGCCACTGTTCTCATTTGTTCCTGATGCAGCCTAACTTATAGCCTAGAAAGGATTATGCATTACACAGTTTCCTTGCATTGCACTGTACATAACCCACCCGTGGGAGCACATGGGGAAGGCCTGGTATGAAATCCCAATTTAGAAATAAATTAACAATAACCTCTAGGGCTGGGTGAGGTCTGGTTTTCAACACTGCAATATTGTTGTTGTCGTTTGGTCGTGTCCGACTCTTCGTGACCCCATCGCCATATATCATCAACTAAACATCATGACGCCATGCTATATCGCGATGTCTGAAATAAGGATGGTGCTGTGAAGTGGCATCGGCTGGCTTCAAAGTTTCCCCCGCATTGTGATTTTTGCCAGCGCCTGCCCTTGTGATTCGCTGCCCCCCTGCATGAGGCAGGGGGAGCTGAGACGGCAGAGGTTTATTATTATTAATAATAATAATTTCATTTCTATACTGCCTTATATTTTTAAGAAAAACCTCAAAGCGGTTTACAGCATTTTAAAACATCAATAAAACAATCGCGTATACAGACAAAGCAACATAATTAACAGAAAACTTAAATGTTATCTTAAATATTTCAAAATAAAACATTACAAAGGAGGTCAACTACAGAATACATATGAGACGGCAGAGTTAACCGGGGCTGAAGGAACCGAGAAACATTGGCTGGCTTCACAGGTTTCCCCACATTGTGATTTTTGCATAGCACAGACACACATCATGATTTGTGATACTTTTACCAGGTCAACAATGATGAAACTGGTATCACAATACAGACTTCAAACCGGTTTTGGACAATATGTCAATATATCACCCAGCCCTAAAAATCCCCCTTGTAACCTCCATACCCAACAGAGGCATGAACTTATCCCAAAAGGCTGCAGGATCAGGCCAGGGGCTCAACTCATCTAGCATTCTGCTTGCATTATGGCTAACCAGGAAGTGCCAAAGCGACTCTCCCCTCCAGCAGCTGGCATTCGGAAGCACGCTAAGCCATGTTGAAGTTTATTCCCGAGCTGCCTTTCAGCTAGAAAAGTCCTCCAAAGCAGCTCACAAAGAAAAAGGCAAATGATTATTCAAGCTGGGGAAGCAGGCGGGTGGGATGCAACTTCCCCAAATTTAAAACATTTTGGAAGAGTCTAAGATGCATTTGTGTTCCTGCCCCAAAAGCAAAGGCAGCCCCAGAAAATTGTCTGAGAGCAGGAGCAGTTCCTGATTCTTCTAAGGGTCTTGATCTGGGCTGGGTGAGGTAGGTGGTCAACAGGTCCTACCTAGCTCCAGAATCAGCTTCTGAGCATGTACAGAGTGGTAGCTGAACCTACCCACATACACACTTGAGAAAGAACAGTGAAGTATATTATGGCCCTGTCTTATCCAGTCCACTTCCATCAGCTCCATGAAGTGTTATCCTGAATTATAGGTACATATACACAGGGATTTGTTGCAGGGATTGTAAGCAGTGAGGTTACAGGCAAAAGAAATGCGGAATTCTCTCTGACCTCCCTGTTTACACACAAACACTCCCCAACACACACACACCCAATATGCATACCTGTAACTCGGGATAACACTTAGGGCACCTGTGAAAATCTGTGCAGAAACAAAGGGGCTCAAGGCATCGCTAGGTTATTTTTTTGCTGCAAGTCCTGAATGCAGCGGTTCTGGAAGGGCGGGGCAGGAGAGAATGGCAAAAGCGGCGGACCATCAATATGATCTTTTGGGAAAGATTGATGTGTGGCTGCAATATTTCATTGTTTCTGGACGTCCCGTCTGTGATCGTATCATAAAGCAGTTGCGTCCTGTGTTTTCGTTCTGCGAGGAAAAAGTTCAGCGTGGTGCTAGCAATTTTTGGGGGGTGAAAGTGCGGCCCAGAGAAAAAAAGTTTTGAGAACTCCTGTTCTAAGGGGTCCAGCCCCCCGCGCCCCCCTCCCGGAAACAGCTGCGCTTTCAGGCGGGTGGGGAGGAGCTGCGTTGCACCTCGGGACCCTAAACGGAGTCACGGGATAGTCTGAGCTCGCTCTGCGCAGAGCTGGAGGAGGCAACCCCGGATTTGCACCTCGGGGCGGGGGGGGGGAGAGCCGAACCTCCACAACTTTCAGGACTGAGGAGTCCTGGTGCCCTGTCCTCCCCTCCAAAAAACAGGCCTTCCCCAAGGCAGCAGATGGGAACCCCACACTTTCACATCCCGCTAGGGTCGCCTCGCCCGCCCCCTTGCAGGGCCACAGCCCGGACCCGAGGCAGGCGGAGTTGGGGGGTTCGGAGGAGGCCAAAATGAAGCGACTAGCCCCCACCGCCTCCCGCCACTCACCCGCGCCGGAAAACTCCCCGAAGAGCCGCCCCGTCACAGCAGCGGGACAGAAAGGCGCCTCCCGGCTCGGGCCTCGCCTCTGGCCCCTGGGGCCGCCCCCCTTCCCGGCCGCCCACCCCACATGCCGGCCTGGAGGGGAGGGTCTCGCGGGACTTGCGGCGCGGGACTCGGGAAGGTCTCCTGGGCAGCTGTCCAGTGGGGAAACCGGGAGCTCCTCCCAGCCCCACCGACACCACGTGGCACTTTCCTCAAGGGGCAAGAAGAGGCTCCCTGCAGCTGGATCGGGTCCCAAAGAGCTGATGCCGGTGCCGCCCCCTTGACGAAGTCGGGGGTCCTTCGGCATCATTGCAAGAGAAGCCCCCGACGGCGGCCCCGCTTTCTCGCTCCTTTCCTCGGGCGATTTAGGGGAGCGCGACCGCCCAAATTTAGGGGGGCGCAACAAGGACCCAGAGCGAAGGGAGATGGCGCGGGTTGGGGCGTCTCACGGGGCGCCCCCTGGGATCTGCATGGCCAAATCCCGCCCCTGGGGCGCGGCAGGGCAGCAAGCCAAGTGGGGAGCAGGCGGAGGGGGGGAGGAAGCCCCCCACCCACCCAAACGCGCGGAGCAGGAGGCCTCCCCCCCACTGCGTCCACACAGCAACCCCGCGAGGTGGGCGACACGAAGAGCTTCCAGGCTGCGTCCAACGCTCTTAGCCGTTGCGCCACACGGGCTCTCCCCAAAATAGCTTTGCGGTGGGGGTTTTTTGGGGGGAGGGGAGGAAGAAGATGCAGGCCCCCCACCACGGAGTCAACAGCGTGCCAGGGAGGGCCAGACCAATTGGAGCTGGTCTGCCCCTTTGCCTCACAGGCCGAGGGGGACGCGGGGCAGCGCTAGCCCGCCCGACGAAGCGGACCACCCGGGCGGCGTCCAGGTTTCCCCGCAGAGGGAGCCGAGGAGAGCGGTGGGGGGGCATCTTGGGCACCGCGTGGGTCAGGACGCCCCCACTCGAGATGGGGGAGAGTCGGCCTCACAGGGTTGTTGTGGGGGGGGGGATAGAGGGGGCAGGTGGGCGTGCTCTCTGGGGGAAAGGCAGGAAGCATCTTCCTCTCTCGGCGCGGGGGCTGCCTGGTCCTCAGGAGCAGAAATCTCCCTCCCCCTTCTCTAAACTACCCCCCCCCAAAAAAAACAACCCCCTTATTTATTTCCTGATTTGCTCCGAAAGAAAAAGCCAGGAAGCTTGTGGGTTATTTCACAACAACCGCGGGTTTTTGTTTTTAAAATGTGGAGCACTATTACCTTGTGCCTCTGTTGCACCCCACGGGGCGGGGGGGGGGGCTGATAGAAAACAGGGGGTGCAAGAGAGAGGGGGCGCACACACCAGTCCCGGGGGGAGGCGCCTTTTCTTCCTTCCCCCGCTTCCGTCTCAGGATGCTGGGAAAACGTGGATTTTACTTTCGAAGGAGCCCGACGCGTTTCGCCCCGTCTTTCTCATCGGGGGTTAATCAGAGCCGGGATTGGGAACTGCAGAGATCTCGGGGATCCCGGTTAATGTTTCCATGGGAGATCACCCTGCAGAGATCTTGGCTGCGTCTCCTACCAGATACATTAACTGTGGGGTCCCGAGATTTATGCAGGGTGGGTCTTCCCTACACCCACCCATTTTAAACCCTTCTGAAGGCTTTTAGCAAAAATTGGGCGAAACGCGGTGGGCTGTCCCCTCCACCGATGGTGCCAACTTGAATAAAAAATATTGGGGGGAGGGGGAAGTATGCCCCACCCGACATAATCGATACACGACGCCGTGCACACGCACACACCATTTGAATGGCAACGCCCATCAACTTTGGGGGCGCCTGCCCCCCTCAAATATTTTATTGGGGAGCTGAAGGGACCTTAGGAGTTGACTCCTCTGTAGGCAAACTAAGGCCCCGGGGCCGGATCCAGCCCAATCGAACCAGCGTGTTTTTACATGAGTAGAAGAATGTGTGCTTTTATTTAAAATGCACCTCTGGGTTATTCGTGGGGTGTAGGAATATTTTTTCCAAAATATAGTACGGCCCCCCCCACAAGGTCTGAGGGACGGTGGACCGGCCCCCTGCTGAAAAAGTTTGCTGACCCCTGTCCTGGGGGCTCAGTTTGGATCATCTCTTGGGTTTTTGCATCGCCTTCCCTCCTCCCCCTCCCCACATCAAGCCCCAAGGAGACCCATGTTGCATTCACCCCCAGCCCACCCAAATTTCCTCCCCACCTCCAGCTCCCAGCAGGGTTGGTTTTCCAACATGCCAGGCCTGAGGCGGCTGTTAGAATGACCTCTTTCCTGCTAAGACCAGGCGGCCAAGCTGTGCAGGGCACAGGGGGAATTGTGCCAGGGGACTGGGCTCCATTATACAGTGACAATGATAATAATAGTAATAATAGTAATAAAGCTGAGATCCCTGCCTTGCAGGGGGTTGGACTCCCTCAAGATCCCTTCCATCTCTAAAATTCTGATTCTATGATTCCTGGTACCCACAAAGTCCTTGCGAACTGGAGGAGGAAGTTGGAAGAGGGCTGTTTTTCTCCATGTCCTCTTTCAGCTCCGTGTGCTCAGGTTTACCGTATTTTTCGCTTTATAAGACGCACTAGACCACAAGACGCACCTAGTTTTTGGAGGAGGAAAACAAGAAGAAGAAAATCTGAATCCCAGAAGCCAGAACAGCAAGAGGGATCGCTGCGCAGTGAAAGCAGCAATCCCTCTTGCTGTTCTGGCTTCTGGGATAGCTGGGCAGCCTGCATTCGCTCCATAAGACGCACACACATTTCCCCTTACTTTTTAGGAGGGGAAAAGTGAGTCTTATAGAGCAAAAAATACAGTAATTCGCTGGATCGGACTTTCAACCAGATCTCCTGGAAAACCAAAGTGAGGTGCTCTAGCTTTCTTTCTGCTGGGGGGGGTGGGGTGTGAGAGGAAGGACTAGAGGCAGGGAGGGGCACCCACGACGCTCGTCCCAAAACCCCAATGTGCCCAAACACACATTGTCCTGAGCACCTCCTTCCCAAAGCCCAGTGCCTCACTTATCTGACACTGGGAAGGCAGTGCAAGGGCCAGAGGGGGCATAAAAATTTCGCACTCGCTCCCGCCCATGACAAACGCAGTGTGCAGCCCAGGGGTTGAGTGGGAGGACAGTGGTACCTCGGGTTACATACGCTTCAGGTTACAGACTCCACTAACCCAGAAATAGTACCTCGGGTTAAGAACTTTGCTTCAGGAGGAGAACAGAAATCGTGCTCCGGCGGCGCAGCAGCAGCAGGAGGCCCCATTAGCTAAAGTGGTGCTTCAGGTTAAGACAAGGTAAAGGCCCACAGGGGTTTTAAGAATCATGTAATTAGAAAGGCATTATACAATGTATGGACTAGATACAAAGATCTCTTAGTAAGAAAAACACCAAAATGGATTTCACCAATGGAAGCACAGGCCCCAAAAAAGTTAAATATGGAAAACAAATGGTTGAGGTATTCAGATTTGCTGTTAGAGAATCAGGAAGGTTTTAAATTAAAACCATTTGAACAAATTAAAGATAAAGTGAATTGGTTGCAATATTATCAAATTAACGAATTATATAAGATGGATAAGAGAAATGGTTTTGCAACAGAAAAAACCAAATTGGAAACGGAGTTGTTAGATACTAATGATAAGAATATGTCTAAAATGTACAGTTTGTTGTTGGAGTGGCATACAAAGGATGAACAAGTTAAATCAGTCATGATTGATTGGGCAAGGGATGTGGGACATAATATAATGATGGAGGACTGGGAGAGGCTATGGAGGAAAGGGGTTAAGTTCACTGCATGTACGATGTTAAAGGAAAACATTATGAAGATGATGTATAGATGGTACTTGACCCCTGTAAAATTAGCAAAGATTTATCACAAAAGTGATAATCTTTGTTGGAAATGTAAAGAAAAAGAAGGTACTTTTTTCCATATGTGGTGGACTTGTCCCAAGGTGAAAGACTTCTGGGAGAAGATTTATAATGAACTGAAAAAAATGTTGAAATATACATTTATTAAGAAACCAGAGGCCTTTCTCCTTGGAATAACAGGTTTAGAATTGCCCAAGAAAGATGTTAAATTATTTTTGTATGCCACAACGGCCGCTCAAATATTACTTGCTAAAAATTGGAAAACACAAGAACTACCAACAGTGGAAGATTGGCAGATGAAGATGATGGGACTTTTCGGAGCTAGCTGACCTGACTGGAAGAATCAGTGACCAGAAAGAAGAGGAGTTTCAAGAGGATTGGAGGAAATTCAAGGACTATTTGAACAAATATTGTAATATAAAAAATTAGAAATTACTTGAAAGAAACAAATAGGCCTAGGACAAATTAAGTTATAATTAAATAAATGGGATTCAGAACGTCAAGAAAAGTGAATGACTATAATTGGAAATTGTTTTAGTTTAATAATGATATTGGAAAGCTGTTACTTTTAAATTACAAGGAAACAGAAGGGAGGGATTTGAGGAAGTCAATCAAGACGTTTAAAAGGTTGGATTTGTGAAGAATTAAGTTTGTTATTATTGTCTATTTGTTTATTGTTCCCCCCTTTCCCCCTCCCTTTCCCCCCTTTTTTCCTCTCTCTTCTTCTCTTTTTCCTTTTCTGTTTTTGTGTATTAATTTGCTTTGTGGTTTGTGTTATTATGGTGGGAAAATCTAATAAAAATTTATTTATTTTTTTAAAAAGAACAGTTTCAGGTTAAGAACGGACCTCCGGAATGAATTAAGTAAGTAACCAGAGGTACCACTGTACTTTTTTGTGGCCCACTTGATCTGGGAGGTTGGACCACCCTGACATAAGAGCAGGGGTCAGCAACCTGAGGCCCATGGGGTTGTTTAAATGGCCCCCAAGCCGCCCCCAAACAGAGCCGCCTGCTCGGTGAGTCCCCATGCGCTGTGCCAAACAGACGCAGCGGGGACTTGCTTCTGTGGCACTGGAAATCACGTCCACAAAGATGCGATTTGGCCCACAAAGCGATCTCCACAGGAGTGAACCGGCCCAGGCGACGTAAACCTCGCTGACCCTCTCTTCCCGGCCCTCCTCTCCCCTCCCAGCCCCATATAGCAGCCCAAACCCCCCATGGGTTGCCAGTTTGCTCCCAGGTGGGGCCCAAGGTGATCATTGCCCGCCTTAAGCCCCAAACACCTGAGAGGCTGCCTCCTTCCTTGCAGGCCTTCAACCCCAGGTGATTTCAATGCCCTCCTGGAAACTCGACTATCCTCAGAAGGTGGGTCTCGTCTGGCAGCCCCCAAACTACAACTCCCAAACACCTCCGTTTTGGTGAACCTGGGCACCCAAGACGTTTGTTTTCAGGGCCCACCCTCTTCCCGCGGCTGCAACCTGTTTTAAGCCTTTTTCAATTCCGAATTTTAGAATCAGGCAAAGGACGGGTGATAAATTTTAAGGCGTTGTCAAGCTGGAATGTTGATTGGCAGAGGAGGTCCGACCGAGATGATCAAAGGTCTGGAAACCGAGCCTGATGAGGAATTGAAGAGCTGGGTTTGCAGCTGGCCTCTTGCAAAGCTCATCTCAGTGGGCAGCTGGCCTCTTGCACAGCTCATCTCAGTGGGCAGCTGGTCTCTTGCAAAGCTCATCTCTGGGCAGCTGGTCTCTTGCAAAGCTCATCTCAATGGGCAGCTGGTCTCTTGCAAAGCTCATCTCAGTGGGCAGCTGGCCTCTTTCAAAGCTCATCTCAATGGGCAGCTGGTCTCTTGCAAAGCTCATCTCAATGGGCAGCTGCGCTCTTGCAAAGCTCATCTCAGTGGGCAGCTGCGCTCTTGCAAAGCTCATCTCAGTGGGCAGCTGGTCTCTTGCAAAGCTCATCTCAGTGGGCAGCTGGTCTCTTGCAAAGCTCATCTCAGTGGGCAGCTGGTCTCTTGCAAAGCTCATCTCAGTGGGCAGCTGGTCTCTTGCAAAGCTCATCTCAGTGGGCAGCTGGTCTCTTGCAAAGCTCATCTCAATGGGCAGCTGGTCTCTTGCAAAGCTCATCTCAATGGGCAGCTGGCCTCTTGCAAAGCTCATCTCAGTGGGCAGCTGGTCTCTTGCAAAGCTCATCTCAATGGGCAGCTGCGCTCTTGCAAAGCTCATCTCAGTGGGCAGCTGCGCTCTTGCAAAGCTCATCTCAGTGGGCAGCTGGTCTCTTGCAAAGCTCATCTCAGTGGGCAGCTGGTCTCTTGCAAAGCTCATCTCAGTGGGCAGCTGGTCTCTTGCAAAGCTCATCTCAGTGGGCAGCTGGTCTCTTGCAAAGCTCATCTCAGTGGGCAGCTGGTCTCTTGCAAAGCTCATCTCAATGGGCAGCTGGTCTCTTGCAAAGCTCATCTCAATGGGCAGCTGGCCTCTTGCAAAGCTCATCTCAGTGGGCAGCTGGTCTCTTGCAAAGCTCATCTCAATGGGCAGCTGCGCTCTTGCAAAGCTCATCTCAGTGGGCAGCTGCGCTCTTGCAAAGCTCATCTCAGTGGGCAGCTGGTCTCTTGCAAAGCTCATCTCAATGGGCAGCTGGCCTCTTGCAAAGCACACCCACCTCAATAGCTTTGGCTCCTGGAGTTCCTCTTCCTGAAAGATTCGGGGAGTCAGATCCCTCCCCCAGGTGCTGCCTCAGTCAGACCCCTGGCTGGAGTTCTGGGCACCCCAGTTTGGGAAGGAGATTGGCAAGCGGAGAGATTGTCAGGGGTCTGGGAAACAAGCCTGATGAGGAATGGTTGAAGGAGCCGGGGATGTTTAGCCTGGAAGAGAGACTATGAGAGGTGATATGGTAGACAGCTTCAAATTCCTTAAAGGCTGTCCCATGGAAGAGGGAGCGAACTTCTTTTCTCCTCCTCTGGAGGGCAGGACCTGAACCCGTGGCTTCAAGTTGCAAGAAAGGAGATTCTGAATAAACAGTAGGAGGCTAAGAGCCATTTGACGGTGAAACAAACTCCCTTGGAATCACAGACTTGTAGAGTCGAAAGGGACCCCCAGGGGTCATCCAGCCCAACCCCCTCTGCAATGCAGGAATCTCAGATCAAGCATCCCTGACAGATGGCCACCCAATCTCTGCTTAAAGATCTCCAGGGAAGGAGAGCCCACCGCCTCTTGAGTGAATCTGTTCCACTGTCAAGCAGTTCTTATTGTCAGAAAAGTTCTTCCTTGTGTTTGGCCGGAATCGCCTTTCTTGTAACTTGAAGCTGTGGGTTCGAGTCCTACCCTCCAGACCAGGAGAAAACAAGCTGGCTCCATCCTCCAGTCCTTTAGGTGCTTGGAAACGGTTCTTTCATCTCCTCTCTTCCAGGCTGAACATTCCCAGCCCGGAAAAGCGGATGGAGGGCTCCCCTGCCAGGGATTCCTTCGCCGCAAATCCTGCATTCGCAGCGGGTTGGGCTGGATGACCCCTGGGGTTCCCTTCCGACTCCGCAATTCTAAGAGTGTTGAAGATGAACCCTGTTTATGCTCAGGTGCTCCTCCCATACGATGGCAAATGACCTGCACCTCCGCCAGCCGTGCCAAGCGACCTCTGGGCTGCACCCCCTTTGTTCTTTCTGCCCCCCCCCTTCTGAGCTGGGGCTGGAAGCACCTCAAGTCTGCGCTGGAGGGGCAAGAACCACAGCCAGGCCACCGTCTTCCTCACACGCTTTATTCCAAAACAGAGAAGACACTCGCACTCACGCCTGGGGTCCGGAAAGATCATGCCTTATTGGAAAGGGGCTGGGGGGGGGGAGAGCGGAGGGGGGGAGGGGATACAGGCACCCAAAGTCAGGGGGGGCTGGTGGTCTTCCAAATGGCAGGCTCCTCCGAATCTCCGGCTATCTGCGTCCACGTGCCCCACATGCATGTGGGGCGCCTGCCCCCCCCACGAAAAAAATGAGAAAGAGGGAAAGGGAGGGAAGAAGGCAGAGGCACTGCTGCTGCCCCCCCTCCTCTGGGATCCGTCACATGCTGCCCGGGTGAGTCACAGGTTTGGGGGCGGCAGGAAGTGCCACGTTGCTGGTGTGAACAGATTGGGGGTGCTGGGGGGGCGGTAGGAGAAGTAGGAGAGTTTGGAGGGGCACAGGAAAAAAGATGGAGAATGGAGATTATTCGGTGCCCCTGAATTCCACGCTGCACGCTCTCTCTCTCTCTGCCCCCCAACAGGCGGGGCAAAATGCCTCCTTGCCCCCCCCCAAACACTCTGACGCAGGGCACCCCCCACCCCACCCTCAGCTGGTGGTTCGGTATTTACATCGTGCGGTTTGCAGGTTCCTTGGCCAGAGCTTGCGTGGCCGCCACAGGCTCTCAGCCCCACTGCATGTGGGGGGCAAAGGGGCGCGAGGGGCAGTGGCAGGGGCAAGGGGGGGGAGCCGGCTCACGATCCCAAGTCTACGCCAAGCCCATCTCCTCCAAAACGCTCCGGGGCGACTCGTCTTCCTGTATCAGGGAGAGAAGCAGAGGGGAGGCGGGTTCAGAGGAGGGGAGCGGGAAGTGGGGGGGGGGAAGCAGCCAGCCCCCCTCCCCATAAGACCCCCAGCCCAACCACTACCCTGACACTTCCCGGGGGAGGGAAGGCTTTCTGCGCTTGCTCAGAAGTGCTCTTGACGCCCCGTAGAGCAACTAACAAGGCCTTTTTCCATTCTAAGGGTTTGGGGGTGTGCCAACGTCCACCATGCAGGGGGGTTTTCTTCGGGGGGGGGGTGGCAGTGGCTGAGGGTGCCAAGGCTGCTGCGTCTCCCTCCTCCCCACCCTGAGGATTTGCACTCGGCCCCAGCGGCAGGCGGCTGAGTCGCTCACGCCCACTGCAGAGAGAGGGAGCGATGGCTGCCGGTGACTCATTGCATGCAGAAAGCAGCCACCGCAGCAGCCAGGAAGGCAGCTATCTTGGGGGGCTCCTCCAGCAGCAACCCCCCCCAAAAAAAAATCCTCTGCGGAAGCAGACAGAAACCAGGCATGTCCAGGGCGGCAGCAACAACAGGTTGCTTGGCCCCACAGCTGGAGGGAAGAGTATGGTTTGTCTTTGGGGGTGCAGAGAGAAGGGGCCCCCCAGTCCTTGCCACCCCCCAGTTGATGCATGCAGGACCCCCATGCAGGGGCCCACCTCTACCTCCTGCAAGAGGTCCGCCTGCTCAATGGCTTTGAGGACGCTTTTCTTGGACGTGTCCTGCACTTCTCCCCCCATCAGGAACTCGTCCAGGATGAAGTAGGCCTTCTCAAAGTTGAAGATGATGTCCAGCTCACACACCTGTCGGGGGGGTGGGGGGGAGAAAGGGGGCGTGAGATCCAAGCAGGGGCCCCCAACACACCAACAACCCCCCCCCACTGCTCCCAGGATCATAGCCCTCAATTTCCCCCCTTTAAAGGGAAATTCCCTTATTCCGAATAGGATTCCTCGTAAGAAAAGGCAAAAGTTGACAGCTATGCCCAGGATCCTGACCCTCCAATCTGGCTGCATTTCCTGGGGGGGTGGGGGCGGGCGCCAAGCGGCTGTGGCGCATTAGCAGCAGGAATTAGCTGGGGCGGCTGCCAAGCCCTCGTTAAGCCCAATTAGCAGCCATGCTTAGCTGGATTTTGTGGGTCTAAGAGCAGGCTTAGGAGAGGGAGGCTGGAGGGAGGGGGGCTTTCTATGGGGCAGGGAGGTGGAGGGGGGGAGGATTAAGGAATCAAAATGACAGCAAGAGTAATTGGCGGCGGGGTTTGGCCTCTGCCCTCCTGCCTCCCCGTGGGTCGGAAACTCTGCTGTTGGGGGGTTGGGGGGCAGGGAGCCCAGGACCTCTTAGGACCCCCCTCCCCAGATCTGCCAGGAGCCCCCCAACTGCCTCAGCTTAAACGGAGCTGAACGTTGGAAGGTTCAGGATGGAGAAAACCTCTGGCGCAGAGCGGAACTCCGGAACTCCTTGCCACTGGAGACAGCGACACCCAACAACTCGGTTGGCTTTAAAAGAGACCAAGACAATTGGAGACAGCAAAGGTTCTGGGTACGAGTCGCTGGAAAACACAGGGCTGGGATTCCGTGTGCTGAATGTCTGACGTCTCACGCAGCTTTCAATCTTTTGTCAGAAGCTGCCCACAGTGGCAGACCCAATTTATTAAGTAATAAATGGATATTATTGTGATTACTACTGCGGGTTCCCCATTGGGGCGCCTGGTTCATCACTGTGAGGTGGGCTAACATAGGGACCCCCTTTGTCCTGACCCAGCAGGGCTTGTCTCATGGCTCAGTTGACAGAACGCGAGACTCTTGATCTCAGGGTGGTGGGTTCAAGCCCCAGGTGGGGCGAAAGATTCCTGCACTGAGGGGCTGGACTGGATGATCCCTGGGGGTCCCTTCCAGCTCTACGGTCTTATTATTATAAGCCCTAATGCTCCTTCAAAGGCCCAGTAGACCTGAAGGAGCGTCTCCACCCTCATCGTTCTGCCCGGACACGGAGGTCCAGCTCCGAGGGCCTTCTGGCGGTTCCCTCCTTGCGAGAAGTGAAGTTACAGCGAACCAGGCAGAGGGCCTTCTCGGTGGTGGCGCCCGCCCTGTGGAACGCCCTCCCACCAGATGCCCTGTTTAGGGAAGCTTTTAATGTTTAAAACTATTGTATTTTAATATTTTGTTGGAAGCCGCCCAGAGTGGCTGGTGGGGTATAAATAAATTATTATTATTATTATTATTATTATTATTATTATTATTATTATTATTATTATTATTGAAATAAACCACTATCTGACTTTTAGAAGACATCTGAAGGTTTGAAATATGAATTTGGTATTATTGATTAAGGAAAGTATTTTTCCTATTTCTTGTTTCTTTTCTTCTATCTTTCGTTTCTTTTCTTTTCCAGTCTGCATTTTGAAAGATGTGAAGATAAATGTTTTTTATGTATTGTTTCTATTTCTTTTTATTTTCTTGTAATATTTAATAAAATTTAATAAAACTTATTTTTTAACATCTGAAGGCAGCCCTGTTTAGGGAAGTTTTTGATGTTTGATGTTTTGTTGTATTTTTAATATTTTGTTGAAAGCCACCCAGAGCGGCTGGGGGTTATTATTATTATTATTATTATTATTATTATTATTATTATTATTCCAGGCACCTCTGCTCTAGGGTTCAGGACTGAAAGGAGAGAGTGGAGATAAAGTCCGTCCCCCCACACATACAGAGAGGGGGGGGCGGAATGCTGGTGCTTTTTACACCCACAAAGAAGCGGGAAAAGAGCGCTCTGCCGTCGCAGAATCCTAGAATTGGGACCCTGAGGGTCATCTAGCCCAACCCCCAGGAGAAGCCCCTCCCTCCCCACAACTCACGCTGCCAAAGTATTTGTCCAGCAGCTCCACGTATCGGTGGATGAGCTCCAAAGTGATGAGTTCGTTGTCTTGGCCCTCGATGGCGCAGCAGAAATACAAGCTGGCGTACCTGGGCAGGAGGGCGAGAAAAGGGGGTCAGGATTCTGCTGCCTGGCTCACCTGGGGGGCAGCCCCCTCCCCCTCCCCACTGCGCCCCCTTGAAGAGGCCGCCAGCTGCCCACCACCACCATCCAAGCCCACCTTGCCCTCCCTGGGGCGACCGGCCAGCCGTTTCCAGGTGAGGGGGGGGGGGCAAAGCAGGTGCCTATGCTGGCCAGATGTGGGGTGTGTGGGGCACAGGGCCCTTATTAACCCCCTGCGCACCTGCAGAGGCAACCTTTGGCCACAGAGGAGCCAAGGTGAGCTCGGGGTGCCCCCTGCAGGACAACGCTATCCCTGCAGGCACCCATAGAAAGGGGCCGTCACCTGGGGTTCACCTGCCCACCCCACCCTCTGCCCCACAGCAGCAGTGATGGGGCAGTAATTCGTCTCAGAAGCACAGCTGTCAACGTTTTCCTTTTTTCAAAGGGAAATTCCCTTATTCCAAATAGGATTCCTTGCAAGAAAAGGGGAAAGTTGACAGCTATGCTCAGAAGGCACAGCCCTGCGAGGCCGTTCAGAGCACAGAGAAACCGAGGGCCACCTTCCGCTTCTGGGCAAGCCTCTGAGGGCCACACACGCCAGGGGGCGGGACCAGAGGTAAAAGGGGGCGGAGCTGTCGCTGTTAAAAATATATATTTTAGTATTGTACAATGGGGTAGTCCCTGCTGAGACTTCTCCATCTGCGAAGCCGAGAAAGAGACGCCAGCAGAGTTCGAAGGAATCAGCCGGGCAAAGAAACACAAAGGAGAGCTGGCAAGGGCCACACAGAAGGGAATGGGGGGCCACACGCAGCCTCTGGGTCTGGGGCTCCCCCACTCCTGCCAGAGATAAAGCAATTTGTGGGTCTAAGAGTCCTTCAATCCCTAGGGAGGGGGGGCTGCTTATTCTCCGTTCCTGCCCCCCCCAAAAGAGAGAGAGAATGAGTGCCCCCCCCTTAACGGACAGGGACCAACTCAGGGTGAGCAAAGCTTGGGGGGGGGGACTTTCCAATGCACACCCCAGGGCAGCTATGGAGAAAGCGACAGCCAGGTCGCCCCCTTCAAGGTGGGGGCTTGGGGCCCAGAGAAAGTGGCGCCCCTCTTGGGCCAAGGGACCTCCTGCAACAGGAGCAGGGCAGGGCCTTCTTGGTGGAGGCACCGCACCCACAACACACTTTTCCCCGGCAGAGCTGCCCGGAGCCAGACAGAGGCTCCTCTGCTTCCTCCTGGCCTTTTCCAAGCAGCTGCCGCTTGTTTCCGGCCTCCAAACCTTGTCCTGATGCTCTTGTGGGCAAGACGGAACGGGACCCCCAGGGGTCATCCATCCCAACCCGCTGCAACGCAGGAGTCGCAGCCGAAGCGTCCCTGATGGCAGACCTCCAGCGGAGGAGAGGCCGCCCCCTTCCAAGAACCGCAGTGTTGCAAGGGACCCCCAGGGGTCATCCAGCCCAACCCGGAGTCGCAGCGGGTGGGGAGCGGGTTCGAGCGTCACCTTTTGTAGACCACCTTGAGGTCCCTCCACTCCAGGAAGCTGCACATCTTGGGCTTCCGCGCCAGGACCACCTGCATGAGCTCCCTCACCATCTTCTTCTTGTCCTTGTCGGACGTGGCCAAGTACCACTTCTGGAGACGCAGTTTGCCCTGGCGGCTGAAGAGGAGCATGAAGCGCATCTGGGGGGGGGCAGAGAGGAGGGGGGAGGTCAGGGGGGGCCTCCTCTTGCAGCAAGCAGCAACCCCCCCCCCAAAAAAAAACCCCAAGAAAATTATATCTTGCAAAGCAAGGGGGTCCCCTGCGAGCACAGAATGAGGCCCTTCCAAGGTTTCTTTTGGGGGGGGGCCACACAGACGCAGCCTGCCGAAAAGGAGCCGAAGGGAGGCTGATCAGAACTTTCCCCTCCAGAGGCAGAACCAAAATTCATGCATTTATTACATTTTCCCACAGTCCTTCCCTCCGCAGATCTCAGGGCGGTTTTTAAAAAAAGGGTTGGGGGAATTAGGGGAGTGGTCCTTGGTTTCTTCTTATTCTTACTTTTACTATGCATTTTGCGGTTTTTATGTCGTGGTTTTATGCTGCGGAGAGGCCTGAAATCTACGGCGGCGTACAAAACCAGTAAACAATAAATGAGTAATAATTTAAAAATGCAATATATATATTAAAAAAAACCATTCCACAAAGACCCCTCCTCTTCCTAAAGAACCCAGGAGTCCGGGCCCCACTCCCTTTCCGGACTTGTCTGACACCCCTTTTTGCTGGAGAGAATAATAATAATAATAATAATAATAATAATAATAATAATAATGGCTTCCCCCCTTCTATAGCCCCTCTGGCAAAAGGATCTCTTTCCTCTTCTTAGCTCACCTCTCGTCCAGCCTCCTGCTCTCCCCGGGGCCGACCAGTTACCCCAGTTACGGGAAACCAGCAAGGAGGAGCTGAGCTCCGCAGGACCCCTCTCCACTCCCGGGGTTTCCTGAAACTGGGATCTACAACCGTGGCCACAGCTAGCCCTCTCCTCCTCCAGGAATTTGCCCTTTAAAGCAAATTCGCTTGGCTCCTGTGGCAGGGAGTTCCGCAGGGCAACTATGCGCTCCTGGTGGCAGCTGCGTGCGTCGGAGGGAAGGCGGGTTGAGCTCAGCTGAGCAATCCTCCCTGGGAGAGTCGCCAACAAGCCTCAACAGGTGAGCCAGGAGGGGCGGCTCAGGTAGGAAGAGGCGGCCACTCCCGGCCCTCTGGAGCAGTGGGAGAGAGCGAGCAGGGGCCTTGCAACACCCACTAGGCGCCACTTCCCTCGGGGCCAGCCCAAAACGCCTGGCAAAGGCGGTGACCCCGAATCCACACATTGGGTAGGAAGGGGACCCGAGGGTCATCTAGTCCAACCCGCTGCAAGGCAGGAGACTCGAACCCACAGCCCTGAGACCCAGAATCTCCTGCATTAGGAACTGAGCTAGCCTTGCCTCTTTATCAGCCCTTGATAAAAAGCACACCCGGAAATCCTGCCCCACAAGTGCTGCCTTTGCCCCAGTCTCTCCCCACCCCAGAGGCCTCCCTCGCCAGCCAATTCCGCTAATGGCCCAGGAGGAGGGAAGGAGCTGGCAGGCGAGCCCGGCAAGGACGCGCCTTTTCCGTGGGGCGGGGCGGGGGGGCGACGGGACGGAGGCGCCAGGGAGAGGCCGGCCCTCCCGCCCCACGGCGCGCCGGGTGGGGCAGCGGGAGGGGCCTCCGGAAACCCCCCGATCCTCGGCTCAAAGACCCCCCGGGGAGCTGCGAGGAGGGAGGGAGGGGTGGGGGGCGCAGCGGACCCCCACCCAGGGGACCGGCTGGCTTTGTGGGGCGGGGGGTGAGCAACTCAAAGCCTTGCTGGAGGTCAGCGGAGACCACCTCCCCCTCCCGCCGGGGACCCCCATTCCCCGTGGGGACCCCCGCCGCCGTGGATCTTTGGGGTCTTCCTTTGGGGGGGGATCTCTTCCGCCTGCCAAGCTCCCCGGGGCGCTGCGAGGAGGAAGGGGTGGGGGGCGCAGCGGACCCCCACCCAGGGGACCGGCTGGTTTTGTGGGGGGTGAGCAACTCAAAGCCTTGCTGGGGGTCAGCGGAAACCACCTCCCCCTCCCGCCGGGGACCCCCTTGCCCAGTGATCTGTGGGGTCTTTCTTTGGGGGGAGGGATCTCTTCCGCCTGCCAAGCCCCCCTTGGCGCTGCGAGGAGGGAGAGGTGGGGGGCGCAGCGGACCCCCACCCAGGGGACCGGCTGGTTTTGTGGGGTGGGGTGAGCAACTCAAAGCCCCGCTCCCGCCGGGGACCCCCCTGCCCTGTGATCTGTGGGGTCTTCCTTTGGGGGGGGATCTCTTGCGCCTGCCAAGCCCCCCTTGGCGCTGCTCTCCCCGCCGTCTGCCCATGCTCAGAGGCGCCCTTGCTCTGGAGGGGGGAGGAGGAGGGGGGTCCCTCTGCTCCGGGGGGGCGGCCCCCCTCGCACCCGGGGCCGGAAGTGGCCGCCCTGCCACGTGGGAGGCAGCCCCCCCTCTCCTCCCCCCGGGGCGCCGGATGGGGGTCCCTCCCCGCCCCGCCCCCCGCTCACCATGTCGGGCGTGGCTCCGTGGCGGGCCGTTCGGCGCGGCCCCTGCGGCCCTCCGGCTCCTCTTCCGCGGCCCGAACCTGCCCAGGTGCCTCCCGGACCCGCCCCCCCGCCCGCCCCCCGCCCCGGGGCCGCGCCTGCGCACTGCGACGCCCGCTTCCGGGCCGGGAGGGGCGCCTCTCGCTCCCCGTCGCCCAGGCAACCGGGCGGGGGCGGGGCCTGTCTCCCCGGGCGACGGGAGGGGCGGGGAAGCCGGAGAGGAGCAGGAGAGGAGGGAGGGGCCTCCTCCGGTGACGTCATCGGGGAGGGAAGGGGGCGCGAGGAGGGAGTTCTGGCCACGTGGGAAAGGGGGCGCAACTGAAGACCCCCCCCCACTTGCATATGCTGATTTATGAGCCCCCTAACCTGGGTCTGCTGGGGGCAGGATTCCTGCACTGCACGGGGTTGGGCTGGATGACCCCTGGGGGTCCCTTCCAGCTGCAGGTCACTTCAGCCCCTCTTATTCTGCCCCCCCCCCGACAAAGCCACATGCAATCCATTTTTTCCTTCACCCCTCCCTCTAATTTCTTTTTGATAAGAGGTGGTGGTGGAGTGGAGTGGTTACAGTTCCTGGGAGGTTTTTAAGCAGAGATTGGGGGGCCCTCTGCCAGTTGAGATTCCTGCATTGCAAGTAGGGGGTTGGGCTGGATGACCCCTGGGGATCCCTTCCAGCTCTCCAATCCTATAAACACTTGCTCCCCCCCTGCGTCTCCCCCATTCAGTTCCTCCTCCTTGACCTCCCCACCCTCACCATTCAAGTCCCCTTGAGTTCCATCTGCAGCTCCTGCACCGCATGGGGTTGGGCTGGATGACCTCTGGGGTCCCTTCCAGCTGCAGGCCACTTCAAACCCACTTATTCTACCCCCTTACAAAGCCACATTCAACCCATTTTCCCCGCACCCCTCCCCCTAATTTCTTTTTGATAAGAGGCGGTGGTTACAGCGGAAGGGTCTCCCTTGGGAGGGGTGGTCTCCCCTCCCTTGGAGGTTTTTCAGCAGACCAGCTGAGATGGCTGCATTGCATGCAGGGGGTTGGGCTGGATGACCCCTGGGGGTCCCTGCCAACTCTACCATTCTCTGTTTCTATGATTGCTGGACTAAGAGCTGGGAGAGGCCTGGGTTCGAATCCCTGGCTGACCCTGAGGAGCCAGTCCCTGCCTCTCACAGCCCAGTCAATCTCACAGGGTCGTTGTGGGAATTAAATGAGGAGGCGGGAGAACCCTGTGATGCCCCCTGGAGATCTTTGGGGAGAACAGGTGGGGGTCCCAGTGCAATGAATAAATATCCCACACAGCAACCCAGATCAAAACCCTGTCAAAAAATAAAATAAAAATCAATTTCCCCCCCAAATTCACCACCCAGCCAGCAAAACCTCAGAATGTCCAGGAAAATGCTTGGGGGCTGCATAAGTATCTCACTGGCCCACCCCCCATTTGTGGTGCCAGGCAGGCCAGGACATTTCTATGGGGTGGCAGAGGAAGTGGGGCTCTGAACGAAGCAGACGGAAGGAGGTCTGCAAGAGGGAGCTTTGTGGGGCTGCCCTATAGTTGCTCTTAGGCAATCAACCGAGTCTCTCTTCCCTCGGTGCCAGAGGCTGCTGTAGGTTGGGGAATGGGCTTGCAGGGGTGTAGGAGAAGCCCAGAATCGGGACCCGTTTTGCTCAAGAGAAAACTCAGGACAGACACAGCCATCAGGATGGTCGTAGTGTTTTTATTTCCTATCAAAAGTAGAATGCAAAATACTCTCCCCGCAAACACACACACATGTATAGAAATAGTTATATATATACAAATATAAATCAGATTTCTGTACAGAAAAGTGAAAAAATAACCTCCTCTAGGAATAGAATTCGATCTCTCTGTATAAATACTGGTTTTTGAGGCAGCGCAAGGGGGCAGGGGGCAGGCGTGACCTCTAAGTGCAAGGCAGAGATTAGCCGTGGGGCAATAGACGGGTGCTCCTGAGTCAGCTACAATCACCAGGCACCTGAATCTCAAGGTGACTCCCAGGCCCCAATTAAATATCTAAACGCTGGCACTTTTACTTCTTGAGGAGGGGGGCGCTCAGAACTGACTTGCTCCCAAAACGCTTCCAGTTTGCTCTCTTTCAGCGCCAACGCTGCACAAAACCAGCTTTCCTCTGGGATGTCCTTCCCCACCTATGTGGGGGGTGCCCTCTACCGCCCCCCCCAATTTGTACCAAGCTCAGCCTTCAAGGGCCCTCGCTGGGGGGTCCCCGGCAGCCGCCCGGCTCAGCGGATCCAGAGGGGATAATCCACTTGGAGGGCAGCCAAGGCCTCTGGGCAAAACATCGTGTCTGCTGGGCTCAGCAATCCCAGTGCCATTTTTACGATTAACTGGAAGCTGTCCTGCGAAATCACAAGGACGGGGAAACTCGGGCCAGAGGGCCATTAAGCAGAAATGGAGGGGGGGGACCCTCAGGCTGGCACACGCTGCTGGCAGAGCGCCATTCACAGCAGCTTCTGGGCCCGTGTGGGTCACGGCAAGCTTGCCTTGAAACTTTGCAGAGTTTCCGAAAGAGAGGCCTCTGTTTTTTGCTTGGAGAAGCCCCCGTGGCTCTTGGGGGTCCGGGCAAAAGGGCTCCTTCTGTGTGCCAGAGATTGCAAAATCTGTAGCATCTCAAAGGTCTCCATGTCAGGAAAAGTGGGGCGTGTGAAGGCCAGGCGTGTTTGGTTTGAAAGAAAGTTGGAGATTACTTTTGGGAGATGCGTGCAGTTTTCTTAGCCCTTTCCAGAGCAAGAAGGAACGGCAGTGAGCGGTTTGCCCCACCTGCCCCACGGGAGAGATGCTGCCATGGGGGCACAAGAGGAGGAGGAGGAGGGGAAGGTTGCCCACAGCTCCCTCATCATCCTCACCCCAACAACGTATTTCATTAAATTCAAACAGTAAGCCGAACATATATTAAGCCTCTCTGTTAAAACATACTTCATAACAAATGTCCATCTCAGCAGTGCAGAAGGAAAATGGACGTATTCAAAGTGCTAATCTGCAGCCCCCACCCATCCACATCCGAGGGGGGGGACACACACAACCCTCATCCCTTCCCCACTCCAAACACATACATACATACTTAATAATAAAGAGAGAAGGCAGAGATCCCTGCTCTACTCCAACGTAAACATCAAAGGAAGCCACTAGCCCTGACTGGGCAGGGTTCCAGTCCAGTGTGAGGTAGGGGGCACACATCATCCGGGGATTTCTTGGCATGGCCACAGCCCCACCCCATCCGAGGGTGAGCAAGGGGGCTCAGTTGCCCCCCGGCAAGGAAGACTCTGGTGGAGGCAGAAGCGGTTGTGCAGACATCGTGGCTGGAGCCTCGTCTTTCTGAAGAGGGGATCTCTCTCTTCCCAGCCGAAAGACCAACTGAGGCTTCTTCCCTGGGGGGTGAGAGGGCACTGTGCCTGGTGCTACCACTCAGCATCAGGGTGGAGGGAGGGTCACGGCTGGCGACAGGTCTCTCTTTGGGGGTGGGGGAATGTAGAGGGAGGGGGACAGAAACTTCTTCCGGCTCCTGAGAGATTCTGGCTGAAGGAGGTGGGGGCACTCAGGGCTCCATCACCTGCCCCATGAACAGGATGGTGCCTGTAAAGGAGAGGAAGAGACATGTTGCAGGAATTTATGTATAGGTTGGGGGGGGGCTGCCCCTCCAGCAGATATCACACACATGCAGCCCACTACCAAAATCAGCACAATCGCTTTTGTGACTTTTTGTGACTTGTCCCCACAAAACACTTCATCACAGTTTCTTCCTATCTATTCAAAGGGCCTTTGCTGCACGATATCAAATGTAAGAATTCACTGATCAATGTCTCTATTTACTGGCTCAATGGGAAAACATCAGAAATTCCTATAGACCTGTGAGCTCAGCTCCTCAGCAGCCCCTCTGCCTGAGTGATGATCCCTGGCCTCCTGATACCTGAATGCCAGACAGGTAGCCATTCCAGAAAGAACAAACCCAGATGAAGACAAAAGGGTGTGATTAACTTGGCTGGGAAACAGGGAAATGTGAATATCTCTTTTGTTTCACTTAATGGGTGGAGGGCAAGGGGAACCATGGGGCAGGGTCCAGGATGCTCAGATTACTGCCACCAGACCTCCCCTTCCATGATGTATGAGTGATGTAGTTTGGGGGGGGGGTGTAATATGGGGATCAGCAACTAATAAAAGTTTGGTTTCCCTTTTGTTTGGGGCTTCCATCTTGTTGCACCTGGTGGCAGGTGGGAGTCCTGTGGCGACAGTCTTCAATCAAGACCAAGCCAAGTGGCTCCTGTTTTGCTCTGGGATTCCCGGCTGGGGTCCTGATTTTTTGTCCAAAGGAGCCCTCAGATTTCTCCGTTAACAGAAGCAGGGATGCGGTTAGGGATTAGGCACCAGGTTTCTAAATAGATCAAATTTCAAGGGGCTGTCTGGATGCACAAATTTCAGGGGGTTGGACTAGATGAGTCCTGGGGTCCCCTTCCAGCTCCACAATCCTACGATTCTGTGCTGTCCAGCGGCGTAGCGTGGGTTATCAGCACCCGGGGCAAGGCAAGTAATTTGCGCCACCTAACCCGGGGCAAGGCAAGTAATTTGCGCCCCCTAACACCTAACCATGGTCATTAATACGCCAAGACGCGCATCTTTGGGCGTCGCGGCGCAGCCTTCTCGGTCTCCCTCCCCGGCCCGGCTAGTCCCGACGCGGCTTCTTTCTGGCGCGGGGAGGGGGCGGCTCTGGGGCCAGTGCGTCGGCCGGCCTCCGGCGCGGGTGGGGGGGCCCGTCGGGGCGGGTGGGCGGTCTTGGCGCGCAGGCACTAGAGCGCCGCCGATGGCGCGTTTGGCGGGCTGCGCGCGTCCAGACAGCGACCCAAGCCTGGGCGGCGTGGCGCTTGGTGCCGGAGCCTCCGCCCGCAGTGCCCCGTCGGGAGACCCGGCCGGAAGGAGCCTCGAGCCGGCTGTCGGACGCGGTTGAAGCAGCCAGGGCGGCATGGCAGGTGGTGGCGGCTCCTCGGCGACTCCACGCGGCCAGCCCAGCGCGCTGGCCGAGCCCCGCAGGCGAACGCTGCCCGTCGGTGAGGAGGGGCTGCCTGGAGCGCCCTCCGTGGCCCTGACGCGCGGGGACCGCGGCGAGCGCTGAGAGCCGCTGCCAGCTCGTCGGTTCCACGAGACATGGGGCTCTGCTACAGCCTGCGCCCGAGGCTCTTCGGCGACTCCGGAGGCAGCGAGCGCCCCCCCCAGAAGTTGCGCCCGGTGCAGCTGGCACCCCTGGCACCCCCCACGCTACGCCACTGGTGCTGTCCTCTGGAACAGGGCCTGGGAGAGATCCGGGTTCAGTTCCCGCAATGAAGCTCCTGCCTCTCAGCCTAAGCCGCCTCACAGGGTTGTTGGAATCATAGAGTTGGAAGAGACCCTGAGGGTCATCCAGTCCAGCCCCCGCAAGGCAGGAATGGGCAGCTGTGCCAGACGGGACTCGAACCCGCAACCTTGGCGTTATCAGCACCACACTCTAACCAACTGAGCTGAACAGGCTGAGGATTAAAAGGGAGAGAGGGAGGGCCGTGGGTGCGCAGGAAAAGGTGGGATATAAAATGCATTGATGGCGAAATAATATAGGTGGGTTCAAAGGTCACTCCTGCCTTGGAGGAAAAAAATAAAATAAGGCTCCGTGGTCCCAGAGGCAGCCACCAGGAGGCAGCCTTGCACCGTTCCCAAGCGCAGCCTTGCTCTGTTTACAGGAGTAGATAGGTAGCCGTGTTGGTCTGCCATAGTCAAAATAAAAAAATTCCTTCCAGTGGCACCTTAAAGACCAACTAAGTCTGTTTACAGGGTTTGTCACCCGGAAGGCGGAGCAAATTTGTTCTCTGCAGAAGCCAAACCACAAATTGCAAGGAAGGAGATTTGGACTCAACATCAGGAAAACCATCCTGAAGGCAAGAGTCGTTTTACAGTGGGACGGACTCCCTCGGAAGGTGTGGGGCTCTCCTTCCTTGGGGGCTTTTAAGGAGAGGTTGGGTGGCCATCAGAATCAGGGATTATTGAGCTACAATTTCTGCCTTGCAGGGGGTTGGGCTAGATGACCCTTAGGGGTCCCTTCCAACTCTACAATTCTGTGAAAAGCGCTCTTACCGGTTGGGTTGTGTCGCACGAGGAAGAGGAAGGGCCTGTCCATCACAAACTCCAGGGGGGCCATTCGGGCGTAGATGATGACAGCTGAGGAAAAGAAACAGGATTCTTATTGCATCTTACTTTCTCTTTCTCTTTAGTTTTCTTTATGATCGATATGCTGCTTTTTTATTATTCTGTTTAGCTTAGTTTGTATTTTACTGTATAGCATGTTGATGCAGGTGGCGCTGTGGTCTAAACCACAGAGCCTAGGGCTTGCCGATCGGAAGGTCGGCGGTTCGAATCCCCGCCACGGGGTGAGCTCCCGTTCCTCGGTCCCTGCTCCTGCCAACCTAGCAGTTCGAAAGCATGTCAAAGTGCAAGTAGATAAATAGGTACCGCTCCGGCGGGAAGGTAAATGGATTAATATAATAAGATTTTTAGAAAGGAAGAGGCGTTTGAGGGCTGCATTGATGAGAGGAACTGGAGGTGGCCCAGAGGACAGCCCAGGAATTGAGCTGGCTGTTTGGGGTCACCCCAGGAAAGAGATGTGGGGGGGGTGTATCTGGATGAAACCTCCAAAGACCCCCTAAGCAATAGGGCCAGCGGTCATCTGCTCTGCTTCTGGGGAAAGGGGAGAGGTTAAGAAGGGCATTTTCTGCCACAGCTATTTGGGATGATGCAGGAAATGAGGTTCCATCTTTGGTCACCTGCTCCAGGTGTCTTTTGGATACAACCCTTTCCCCCCCCAGGCTTTCCCCGGCCATTAAAGGTGGGCCTGGCCGGCTTGGCGTTCTGTCACCTTGTCTTTTTGGTACTTCCCGACGTTATCTGACACACTGACAGCATTACTGCATACCTGAATTTTATTGCTCACCGGTTTTTATATTAAGCAGTTCAGAACATTTCTGAAGGGGAAGTAAGCTGATCAAAGCTCTGATAAGCAGGTTCAAAACTCCCCCCCACCCCCAAAAAAATACAACTTCAGGAAGGAGAAGTGGGTCACCCATTCCCAGCAACGGCGGCCCTCACCTGTGGCAGAGGAAGCCTCCGTCCCGCTCTCATTCACGTCGATCTTCACCTTCTGCAGGGCCTGAGCCACGAAGAGGGATTCTTGGTCTGCAAAGGGGGACAAGGCAGTGAGCAGGGAAAGGGGGCCACAGAAAGGGGGCAGGAGGGCCACTGGCTGCCTCATTCTCAGCTAGGATGTCTGAGAGTTTTCAAACAGAGGTCAGGTGGGCGCCTGCAAGGGCTTCTCTCGCTGCAGTTCCTGCATCCCATGTGGGGTTGGGCTGGATGACCACTGGGGGGCCCACCCAACCCTAC
Organism: Podarcis vaucheri; assembly: GCF_965113315.1. Lineage (NCBI taxonomy): Eukaryota > Metazoa > Chordata > Lepidosauria > Squamata > Lacertidae > Podarcis > Podarcis vaucheri. The sequence goes on along the minus strand of NC_138751.1, from coordinate 1,147,285 downwards.
AATTCTATGAGTCGTTTGAGGTTTCTAAGCAGAGGTGGGAAGCACATCTGCCAGGGATTCTGTTGCTGTGATTCCTGTGTTGCTGCTGGGGTTGGGCTAGACAGCCCTTCGGAACCCTTTCAAACTCTACAATGCTAAAAGCAAGCTGGGCATCAATGTAGCCCCCGCCGCGTCCTCTGCAACAGTGCAATATATTTTTATTTGGAGTGTGGAAGGAGAAAACAGCTCTCCGATCGGGTGGCTGCTTCTGCAGCACAGCCCTAAAAACCTTTCCGCCCCAAAATGCTATTTGACTTTCCTGTGTCTTTTGGGAGCGGGCTGCGGCCAGGCCAAGGCCCTCGGCACATGCTCAACAGCACCTTCCTCCTTGTTATTACAGTGGTGCCTCGCAAGACGAAATTAATTCGTTCCGCAAGTTTTTTCTTCTTGCGAGTTTTTCGTCTTGCGATGCACGGTTTCCCATAGGAATGCATTGAAAATCAATTAATGCGTTCCTAGGGAAACCGCCTTCAGACCAGGTCCGGGGACAGTCTGTCCCCGGACCTCTTCTGAAGGCTGGGGGGGGGACAAGGGCTTTTCTTCCCACCCCCAGCATTTTAAAAAAACCCGGGACAGCGGAGGACTTCTCCGCTGTCCGGGCGATCTTAAAATGCTGGCGGGCAGCATTTTAAAATCGCCCCGGGACAGCGGAGGACTTCTCTGCTGTTCGGGGCGATGTAAAAGCCCCTGGGAAGGCAGGCAGGGGGGACAAAAACTTTTGCCCCCCGCCCGCCTTCAGAAGAGGTCCAGGACCTCTTCTGAAGGCGGGCGGGGGGCGAAAGTCTTTGCTCCCCCCCGCCTGCCTTCAAAAGCCCTCCGGGACAGGCAGGCAGGGGGGAGAAAAGACTTTCGCCCCCCGCCCGCCTTCAGAAGGTGTTCCCTCCCCCCGCCCGGCTTCAGAGCACCGGGAGAAGCGATCTCCCCGCAGCCCCTTGCTTCAAAAGAGGTCCGGGGGCAGCGGGAAGTGCTTCCCGCTGTCCCTGGACCTAGGGCTGCGGGGAGAAGATCGCTTCTTCCCGCCGCCCCTTGCTTCAAAAGAGGTCCGGGGACAGCAAAGCAAGCCCATAGGGAAATTCATCTTGCGAGGCAACTCGAAAACGAAAAAACCTTTCGTTTTGCGAGTTTTTCGTCTCGCGAGGCGTTCGTCTTGCGGGGTACCACTGTACTTTAATAAGAGCTTGCTCAGCATCCTGCTCTCACGAGGGCCAGCCAGCTTCCCAAAGGAGAATTTCCCAGCACAAAAGCAGCTCTCCCTTCCTGCGGTTTGCAGTATCTGGGATTCCGAAGCTTCGCTGCCTTAACTCTGAAGCACGTTCTCACATGCTGCAGTTGGGGAGCTACAACCAGGCACCAGACGACCAGAAGGGTCTTCACACAGGCGTCAGAAGGGACTGACCTGACAGGCGGCTGAAGTTGGCTTTTCTTGCGTCAAACATGTCCTTCATCCCCAGGGTCTCCAGGGGCCCCCGGAGGTCAGCTTCGCTCTCCAAGGAGAATCTGCAGGAAAAGGAAGGCGAGAGGTGAGGGTGTGTGTGTCACAGTCCAGACAGCCACCGGCTCCACACCACGGCTGGGAGATGTGGCAGGATCCGCACCCAAATCACAGCTCGCCTGATTGCTAGATAGTCACAGACAGGGGATTCCAGAATTTTATATTCTCTAAACTTTTGTGGTTTGTTGTAAAAAGTTAATCTTTACTTCTCCCTGTCACGGCACACACTTCTTACCTATAATGGGGTGAGATGTCTGTAAGCTTCCCTCCAGAATAATAATAATAATAATAATAATAATAATAATAATAATAATAATAATTTATTATTTATACCCCGCCCATCTGGCTGGGTTTCCCAGAAAACACACTCCCTTTTGAACTGGGCTGTAGAGTTTTGTAATGTTTAGGTATCGCTGCCTCTTTGATTTTCACCACTGTAACTGTTGGAACCTGGCAAGACTTTTAATGTGAGTAAACCCTACGTTTTTCTGGCTTACTTAAGCAGTCTGGAGAGTGATTTCCCTGTTAAGAGGGAAACATAAACGGGAGAAGATAATCCAAGTTTGCATCCTGAGGTATCACAATTGTTCCAGGAGGTTTGATAGACTTCTTCTCCCAAGAGCTTCTACAGATAAGCTGCGTATGGGTGGAGATTTTACTCTGCTGTAATCAATACTTGCATTCTAGTGAGGGAGAGGAAGGATAATTAATAAACCACCCACCCCTGCTCATCTAAATCCATCCAACAGGAGAGATGGGGGCCTGGCGTGGACCCAGGGGAGTCTTGGCTCCCCACATCCCCACCTGCCCTCCTCAGGTGAAGTGTTGAGGCACATACTTGGGTAGGACCAGGAGCCTTGTCACTTCTGTCATGTTCCTCTTCCATTCGGCCACCAGCCGGGAGTTGATGATGTTGGTCAGGGCAGAGAGTGGGGTGTCCAGCTCAAAGGGGGCGGCGATGAGCATGCTGAGAGTCCCCCCCTGGTAGGGCAGCTCGATGACATCGTACTCCACTCCCGTAGGGCTGGAGAATTCGCCTGCGGAGGACAGGACAGGAGGGCGTAAGAACAGAAGGAGAGACTGCTGGGTCAGGCCAAAGGGGGGCCAGGACCCTGTCCTCACAGGGGCCAGATACCCCTAAGAAATCTAGGACTCTAGATAGACTGCGCCTGGACCTGGAGGTTCCATGAGAGGAGCCCAGCTGCTGGATCAGCCAATGGCCTATCTAGTCCTGCCTCCCGTTCTCACAGTGGCAAACCCACAAGCGGGACGTGAGCACAAGAGCAAGTCTTCCCTCCTGAGCAGCTGGGATTCAGAAGCGTCCCTGATGCAGAGCATCACCCTCCTGACTAGTAGCCGTTGCATAACGGTCTCTGGCAAACAAGCAGCCTGAGGAGCAGCAACGGCTTTATGTTGCTTACAGGTTTAATTACAAGAAGAAACGCGTCCCTCCCGCCTGCTCTCATTAACAGTAGTTGCTCAGTCTGGCTCATTCTTCCACCAGGAAGAACGCCAAGACCCCGCCTTTCTTCTCCTTCCCTTCCGTTGTTCTCTGAGCTTCTCTCGTCTCCTAGCTGGCCTGTCTTCTCCCCAGTCCCTGAAGACACAGCCTCAGGCTTATCTGCTAGTTGCCTGGCAGCGCTCCTGTCGACTTCTAACTCTCCCTCTCCTTGGGAGCTAACAGCTTCTTCCCTGGGAGGGAGGGGGACCGGGCTGTGCTCTCTAAACTCAGCTCCTTGCTCGCTTAGTTCAGTTTCTGAGGCTGCGCTCTGGGGGCCCACATTCCTGACACATTGATGACCTCATTCTCCATGAGGAGGAGGAAGAGGAAGACCCCTTCCCACCCCACCTCTCGGCAAGCCCCTGCTCACCGTAGTTGCACTTTGCCGTCTGCTCCATCATGGGGACGGAGAGGGTGCTCCCGTCCAGCTTGTGGAAGAGGCGCTCCCTGGTGGCCGCCTCTGGGAAGGGCAGGTTCCAGAGGCCCTTGAAGTGGATGGCGTTCACCAGGACCAGGCGGGTCATGTGGTCGAGGGTCCCCTCGGGCAGGAAGTCCTGGATCATCCCTGGGGGAAGGCAGGCATTCTGTCAGATTTGCACACCGCCCTTCGCCCACAAAGCTCAGGGCGGTTCATAGCATAAAGACACAAGGTGCATAATAAAAATAATAACTGGATAGATGGCAGGCGTCTCTTGCACCCCATGAACGCGTCCCTTGCAGGCAGAGATTGGGCAGGGACACATTTAATGGCCTTTGGAACATCTTTATGGAAACCATAGAGACCCATGAATCAACATATACTGGAGGGAAACAATAAATTTATCCACATATATATATAGTTCTGTAACTTTGATTATATTTTTTTTTGTGTTATTTTGTTCCTGTTGCTTTCCTCTGTTTTTATTACTTTTCCTCTTTTCTTCCCTTATTTATTTCAGCTCCCTGCAATACTCTCGAACACTGTGTGGGAAATTCTTTTTTAATTTCATTTTTCATTTTTTACAAATATGTTAGGGGGGGGAACTTTACAAATCTAATTTACCTTTCCCTCAACTTTCCTCCCTCTCCCTTCTGCAGTTCATATTTTTTTATTATTGCATATCCCATTCAAATACATTTATAAATTTCCCCTCATCCTTCCCTTTATTATCTCTTACTGCGCGTGTTTATATCAACCCCACTAATGTTTTAATTGGTTTACAATATGTCCTCAAATAATAAAAAATAACCCTTTCTGGCAAGTGGGCTGGATCCTGCCTTGTCGTCCCCCCTCCCATGGGCCTGCCTACCTGTCAATCATCGTGACTGTCAGGCGGCCCAGTTCCCCCCTTGCCTTGCAGTGCTGCCAAGGGAGAGACTCACCTTTCGTGTGGTCCTGCACCCAGCTGTTGATGATCCTGCGCGCTTCCTCGCTCTCCGTGAAGTTCACCTGCTTGACCGTCTGGCGGAAGACCCGGTGGAAGTGGGGCATGAACCCCGGGCTGAGTTCCAGGTCCCTCTGCACAAAGAGGGCATCAGCCATGTCCACTGCATCTTTGTTCCTGGGGTCCGCCAGTGCCTTCTGCAACCAGCGCAGGGCTCTGGGGGTGCCCCACTCTGCAGGGAGGAAGTGCCCAGCGAGGGCGGGAGATTATTAGTCATAAATAATAATAAATATTTATTTATACCCTGCTCTTCCCGGTTCAGAAAACTGGGCTCAGGGCAGCTAGCAACAAATTTAAAACACTTAATTGATGCAACAAAAAACAGCATAAAATACAGTTGTTGTTGTTGTTTAGTTGTTTAGTTGTGTCCGACTCTTCGTGACCCCCTGGACCAGACACTCCTGTCTTCCACTGCCTCAGAATTCAAAAATCAGTTTAGGGAGGAAATCCATCCAATAAACATTAGATAATCCCCAGAGTTAGCTGGCTAAATTAGTCCTATTTGGGCCAGCGAGGAGACTAGGGGAGAATTAGCTGTGGGACCCCAGAGCGGGGAATCTTCATAAAAAGGGAAGGAAGGGGAATGAAAGATCAGGCTAAGTTCCAGTTGAAAGCCAGGCGGAATAGCTCTGTCTTACAGGCCCTGCGGAAGGAGGTTAAATCCTGCAGGGCCCTGGTCTCCTGGGACAGAGCATTCCACCAGGTTAGAGCCACCACTGAGAAGGCCCTGTCCTGGTGGAGGATAGTCTGACTTCTTTAGGGCCCGGGATCCTTAAACTAAGGTCCTCTGCGGGGCAGACCAGGAGAGGCGGTCCCGTAAATACGAGCATTCCCCCCTTTTCTCTCTCTCCATTTCTTCCACTTTTTCATTGTCCACTGCAGCTCGTTTCTCAATGCACCATCCACCCAAACCAATGGATTCACATGACAAGGAGCGTGATCCTCGAAGGCATTACTTGGCAGGGTGAGGCTGACGACTGGAATGTCAGAAGTGAAGGTTATAACCGGTTCAAGAGGAACAGACCAAACAGGAAGGGAGGAGCAGCAGCAGTGTATATAAAGGATGTGTACACTTGTGGAGAAATCCACGACTGGGAGCATGGAAGGCAGGTTGAGAGTATAGGGGTATAAATTTCAGGGGAGAAAAATAACAGGGACCTTACTGTTATTGGCTAGAGACTGCCAAGCTTGAAGACCTGAGTGATACCTTCCTAGAGCAGACTACCCAAGATTCAAAAAAGAGAGATATAGTAGTCATGGGAGACTTCGATGACCCCAATATCTGTTGGGACTCCCAACTTTGCTAAGAATATACGGTCAAAAATTCCCCAGTCACTCACTGGCCATTTCATTTCCCACAAGGTGGAAGAAGCGACAAGAGGACCATCTATCTTGGATCTGGTCCTCACCAACAGGGAAGAACTGATTGATGAAGTGGAAGCACTGGGAAACTTGGCAGAAAGTGATCATGTTCTCCTGGGTTTCAGGATACAGAAGTAAGGGAAAGCTGAGCGTAGTCAGACACACACACTCTGGGCTTTAAGAAGGCCAATTTCGAAAAGCTGAAGGAGCTACTAGGTGAGATCCCGTGGTCAGAAACACTCAAAGAGAAGGGAGTCCAAGATGGAAGGGGGTTTCTAAAAGGAGAAATGCTGAAGGGCCAAATGCACACAATGCCAACAAGAAAGAAAAGTGGGAGGCATCTAAGGAAAGTGGTGTAGGAGCTTAAAAGATTAAAGTTTTCTACCCCGCTTCTCTCTCTCTCTCTCTCTCTCTCCACACCCCCATCTCTTTCCCCACCTCTCTTCTCCCCCAACCTTATGCTGTAAAGGCAAAGGGACCCCTGACCATTAGGTCCAGTCGCAGACGACTCTGGGGTTGCGGCGCTCATCTTGCTTTATTGGCCGAGGGAGCCGGCGTACAGCTTCTGGGTCATGTGGCCAGCAGGACTAAGCCGCTTCTGGCGAACCAGAGCAGCGCACGGAAACACCGTTTACCTTCCCGCCAGAGCGGTACCTATTTATCTACTTGCACTTTGACGTGCTTCCAAACTGCTATGTTGGCAGGAGCTGGGACCAAGCAACGGGAGCTCACCCCGTCGCGGGGATTCGAACCGCCAGCCTTCTGATCAGCAAGTCCAAGGCTCTGTGGTTTAACCCACAGCACCACTGTATACACCTTATGCTGTATACAGCATCAAAGTCTCACATCGAATATAACTGATCTATAGAAAGGACTTTATGATCTGAAAATGCACAAAAGTTTGTACTTTTGTAACCCAAGAAAATCTTTAATAAAAACTTTTTTTTTTTTAAAGGGACAAATGTAAGGTTCTGCACTTCGGCAGGAAGAACCAGCTACATAATTGTAATATGGGGGGGGGGCACCTGGCTTACTAGTAGTACATGTGAAGGAGATCAGGGGTCTTAGTGGTCCACAAGCTGAACATGAGTTCACAGTGTGATGCAGCAGCAAAAAATGCTAAAGCTATTCTAGGTTGCATCCACAGAAGTCTAGTGTCTGGATCAAGGGAAGGAATAGTCCCACTCTATTTTGCCTTGGTCAGGCCGCACCTGGAGTCCTGTGTCCATTTCTGGGCACCGCAGTTTAAAGGAGATTGACCAGCTGGAAGGTGTGCAGAGAAGGGGTTAGACCAAGAGCATCAAGGGTCTGGAAACCAAGCCTGATGAGGAACGGTTGAAGGAGCTGGGGATGTTTAGCCTGGAGGAGAGGAGAGATGAGAGCCAACATCCAATATCTTCAGGGCTGCCACGTGAAAGATGGAGCAAGCGTGTTTCCTGCTGCTCCAAAGGGCAGGACTCGAATCCAGAGCTTGATATTGCAAGGAAGGAGATTCGGACTCCCTTGGGAGATGGTGGGCTCTCCTTCCTGGGAGGTTTTTAAGCAGAGGTTGTTGGAAGGCCATCAGTCTTGGGTGCTTGAGCTGAGATGTCTGCTTTGCAGGGGGTGGGACTAGATGACTCTACAATTCTATGGTCTGAATGCGTGAGTCGCCCCAGTTGCATAAGAGGTAGTTAAAAACAACAACTAATTCCCCAATTAAAACAAAACAAAACATGAATGTTGACACAGTGGGTAACTCCCCCAGTATCACCAGCTCAGCTAGCGAAGATTTGGGGTTTATTTTGGTGCTTTGACGGGATAGCTGAGAGGAGAGCAGCCCATGACAGACTCTGGCTCTGTTAGGAAGAGGCAGGGAGCCAAGGGAAAGAGGGGGCCCACTCACCCCTCAGCTCCTCCCCGCAAGACGGACCCCTGAATATCACTGCAACACCAGGGATGGGGAGGCAGCAGCCTTCCTTGCATGGGGTGGGGGTCAGTTCAGGGACCTGGAGAACAGCATCACAACCCAGCTTGGCCACCGCTGGGGTGTCAGGGAAATAGCTGGGGGTTCTCCCCACATATTTCTTGCCTGAGTGGGCTGGCTCAGTGGCGTAGCATGGGGGGTGCTGGGGGGGCCGTCCGCACCAGGCGCAACATCTGGGGGTTAGGGTTAGGGGGCGCAAATCCACAGGTTAGGGGGCGCAAATCCATGGGTTAGGGGCCGCAAATTACTTGCCTTGCCCCGGGTGCTGACAACCCACGCTACGCCACTGGGCTGGCTTGCTCCGGCTAGTGGTGGGGTCTGTCCTGCGCCACTAAGGGGATGCATCCTGCACCTCAAGCAGCCGTCAAGTGGATGCTGGCGGGGAGGAACTTTGCTGCCCCCCTCACGTTTCCCTTGTTGCAGCAAAGCCAGGACAAAGTGTCGTAGGCTTCCCTGAGCCGCTGCGCCCCCTCAGCCCCATCTCCAAGTGGATGCCGGCGAGGAGGAACTTTGCTGCCCCCCTCACGTTTCCCTTGTTGCAGCAAAGCCAGGGCAAAGCGTCGGAGGCTTCCCTGAGCCGCTGCGCCCCCTCAGCCCCCTCTCAAGCCCCCCACCCGGGCTGCGGACTCACCGTCGAGGCTGAAAGCCATGCTGTCCTGGATCTGTCTCCGCGTCTCGCCGGCGGCGGCCATCTGCAGCATGGCCAGGACGGAGGCGACGCCGTAGGGAGAGAAGGCCACGTTGCGCTCGCCGGAGGCGGCGGCCACCTCGCGGAAGACGCGCACGCCGAAGTCGGTGGAGAGGCTGGCCACGCGGGAGACCCCCGGCCGGGCGAGGGGCGCCGGGGACGCCCACGAGAGGGCCACCAGCCCCGCCAGGGTGACAGCCCAGACCAGGCTCCGGGAGGCGCCGGGGATCGTGCTCGACGGCAGAGGCATCCTAGGAAGGGGAGGAGAAGGCGGTGAGAGAGGAGACCCCCGACGACAGGAAGGCGCACGGCTCGGCTGCCTGGGGATCGGGGCGCGGGGCTGGGGGACGGGGTTGGAGAGGGGTCTCCCTTCCCCGGGGGCGCCTTCGTGCAGATGCGCAGCTCGTCCCCCGCCCTAGGGCCGCTTTCGGGGCTCTTCCCGGTCCCGATTCCCCTCCGGAGGAAGCCCCTGCAACGCGGGAAGGCAGGCGCGGCGGGTACGGGACCCTGCTTGGACACGCGTCCGCCTCTCCCGACGTGCGTTGCAGCCCGCAGGACTGCCCAGCGCCCAGCGAGCGAGCGAGCAGCTCCGGTTCCTTTCCTACCTGCTTCTTTTCTCTCTCTGTCTGGCGGGAGCGACTCTTGCTCGGCGCTGCGGCTTTTGTTGCTGGGGCTGCCCGCCGAGGGCCGCTTTTATGCGCGCCCGCCCAGCCGCGGGCCAGGAAGCCGCGATGAAGTCACCGGCCGGCCCCGCCGCTCCCCTCCCTCGCCGCGATGAGCAACGCCCGCAAACAACTCCCGCCGCCTCGCTGCGCCCCGTCGCGGGAGTGGGGCGGCGGAGGGGCGCGGAGAGGCTGAGTCACGCCCCGGCGGCGGAGCGCGGAGGGGGCTTGGCTGCCCAGGTGTGGCCCCTCCTCCTCCTGCTGCCCCCCAGCCCCATCCCTGCCCCAGGACCAGGAGTCCTCCAGAAGTGGGGGGGGGGGAGAGAGAATGGCAGAATTGCACGGGACCCTCAAGGGTCGTCTAGCCTGACCCCTTGCAATGCAGGAATCTCAGCCCTTGGCTGCAGAACTGGAGCTCCCTCCTTCTCCTGTGGCTTCAGAAATATTGCCACCTCCCACAACATATAGCCACTGACAACCCTCTCCTCCTCCATGAATTTGCCTAACCCTCTTTTAAAGCCGCCAAGGTGGGAAACCATGACTGCCTCCTGTGGCGGGGAGTTCCGCAAGTTAACCATTTTATCCATCCTGAATCTCCCAAATTCCGCTTCCTTGAATGGCCATGAATTCTAGTGCTACAAGAGGAGAAAAACCTTGCTCCATCCACCTTCTCCATGCCATATAGCATTTTATAAACTTTTATCATGTCTTATATTACTTACCTTTTCTCTAAACTACCCCCCCCCCACTGCACCCTTCCCTCCAAGAGGAATCGCTTCATCCCCTCCATCTTTTCGGTTGCTTTTCTTTGAACCTTTCCCAACTCTGCAATATCCTTTTCCCAGTGAGGCGACCTGAACTGGACACACAGCACTCCAAAGAGGGCCACACCACAGATTAGCGTTTTGGCCTTGTGATACTGCCGGTTTCGTTGTCCATTCCTTAAGATCCTTAGTGTGGGAATCTGCCTTGTCCACAGGGGCCACACTCTGGGTCAACATCTTCGGAGCGCTCTCTACTGTGACCCCCAAGGTCTCCCTCCTGGCCCACAGACCCCACGAGGGTATAGGTGGAATGAAGATTCCTTGTCCCTCCGTGAACTGCATTGGCCATTTTCATTTGCCATTTTGCCTCCCACTCAGTCAGTTTGGAGAGGTCCTTTTGGAGCTCTTCACAGTCTCTTAATATTTTTTGCAGCCACAAACAATTTAGTCTCATCAGCAAACCCGGCCGCTTCACTGCTTGCGCTTAACTCTGAATCGTTTTATCTATGATCAAGTTAAAATCAGTTGGGGGACTCAACTTTCTACATCTCTCCGACTCTGTTTGGAGAGTTGTCCATTTATTCCTACTCTCACTGGAGCCAGTGTGGTGTAGTGGTTAAGAGCGGTAGTCTCGTAATCTGGGGAACCGGGTTCGCGTCTCCGCTCCTCCGCATGCAGCTGCTGGGTGACCTTGGGCCAGTCACACTTCTTTGAAGCCTCTCAGCGCCACTCACCTCACAGAGTGTTTGTTGTGGGGGAGGAAGGGAAAGGAGAATGTTAGCCGCTTTGAGACTCCTTAAAAAGGGAGTGAAAGGCGGGATATCAAATCCAAACTCTTCTTCTTCTCTGTTTCCTGGTTGCTTAACCGTTTTAATGCTCCCTGGGGTTTCCCTGAACACCCACAAACCCATATCCATTTCCATGGCTTATTTTTTCCATTCAGCCTTTCAGGGAGTATGTTCTTGGGCTACAGATAGGCAGATCTATCAATTCTGGTTTCTCTCTATTGCTCATCTTTCAGTTGTTCACATTTGCACCTCAGTTTGTGGGTGGGGGTGTCTGCATGAAAACCTACTGGCATTTTAACGCCCTTGTATCCTAATATTCACATCCTTGCCTGCAATTTCACTTCATACGCGCATCTTTGCAAAACCTGTTTCCGTCATCCAAAGCATTTTTCTCTGCTATTTCACATAGGCTCTCTTTGCCATGGTCTGTACATTTTTGTGCTCCTTACTCAACTGGGAAACTGCATTGCATAACCAGGGAATTCTAGAGCTGAAAGGGACCCATCTCGTCCGACTCCCTGCAATGCAGGAAACTCGGCTGAAACATCCATGACCGATGGCCACACAACCTCAGTCGACAAAAATGTTGAATGGACAACACCCTTCTCTTCCAAAGAACATTGTTGTTGTTGTTGTTGGCGTCCTTCTGTCTCAGGAAACAATGGAGGACTGTTCCTTTGGAGGTGAAGTCAAACTTTTGGAAGGTTGCAGTGCCTGCTGTGGCTGCAGAAACCGATACAGGAGAGACATGTTTTGTTGCAGCCGGGGCAGAGGAAGGCAGCCGGTTGTGCTGCTGCAAATGCGCCAGAGTGTTTCTTCTCTCTGCGCTCCCCAAAGCGGCCATTCCTCCCCTGGTCACTGCTGCGGATGCGCAATCTGCCTGTCTCCAGGCACGGCCGTCGTCTGCAAGGGATTCCCACACGGCGGAGTTGATGTCACAGCCTCCATGTCACGCTTGCAAACATCTTTGTCATGCAGAGTTGGTCTGGTTCTGGAAGCTACTGATCCCTTGGGGGATCCTGCCCTCTTCCATTCTGTGGACGTGGCCAAGCCAGCGTAGACGTCGCTGAGACATATTCTGGGAATGTGGGCTTGGGAGATCTCTTTGAGACCCTGTCCTGCCATGTGATGCCCAAAACCTTCCCAACTCAGCGCATGGGGGAGGCGTTGAGATATTGATATAGATAGAGGGGGTGGGAGGAGACCAGGAGCACCTCCTGTTTATCAAGAGGCCATCGCTGAGGCTGCAAGGGGGGGGGCTGCCAATGAGGAGGCAGGTTTGGCCTCGAAGGAGTGAGAGCCAGTGTGGTGTAGTGGCTAAAAGCGGTGGACTTCGTAATCTGGTGAACCAGGTTCGCTTCCCCGCTCCTCCACATGCAGCTGCTGGGTGACCTTGGGCCAGTCACACTTCTGTGAAGTCTCTCAGCCCCACTCACCTCACAGAGTGTTTGTTGTGGGGGAGGAAGGGAAAGGAGAATGTTAGCTGCTTCAAGACTCCTTAGGGTAGTAATAAAGCGGAATATCAAATCCAAACTCTTCTGCTGCTTCTTCACCACAGCTGCTTCGGCAGCATCAGCAGTGGCTAATAATAATAATAATAATTATTATTATTATTATTATTATTTATTCTTTATACCCCGCCCATCTCACTGGGTTTCCCCAGCCACTCTGGGTGGCTTCCAGCAAAATATTAAAATACAGTAGTGCGTCAAACATTAAAAGCTTCCCTAAGCAGTGCTGCCTTCAGATGTCTTCTAAAAGTCTGGTAGTTGTTCTTCTCTTTGACATCTGGTGGGAGGGTGTTCCACAGGGTGGGAGCCACCACTGAGAAGGCCCTCTGCCTGGTTCCCTGTAGCTTGGCTTCTCGCAGGGAGGGAACCGCCAGAAGGCCCTCAGAGCTGGACCTCAGCATCCAGGCAGAATGATGGGGGAGGAGATGCTCCTTCAAATATACTGGACCGAGGTCATTTAGGGCTTTAAAGGTCAGCACCAACACTGCGCCAGTGCGTTCTTTGGAGGCCAGATCTGCTGTGCCTTTGGGTCCTGCCACCTGAGGCATTTGCCTCTTCTTGCCCCATGTTTGGAGGCGCAAGTTTGCTCCCAAAGGCATCTAGCCATCCAATCAGCCATAGGGTCAGTCAGTGGTGTGATGTGCTTCCTGCAACTCGCTGCACATTTGGCGAGGGGTCTGGGCTGAGCTCTGGGGCCAGAAAGGCCAGGGCTTTATCAGGAGAAGGGGTCAGGTTTTGCACCCTGGCCCTATCTCCTGCTGATTCAGGGGAATGGCTGTTAACTGCCCCTGCTGCACTTTTGGGGCCTTGACTCAGCATATTCCTGCCTGGCTGCCAGGCAGCTGGGGCCCGTGACGGAGGAGGTCATGTTCCAGGGCCATGCTGAGAGCTGCTGAGGAAGATTTTCCAGTGACTCTCTCCTCTGGGGGAACAAACGACAACACGCAGATGAACCCGGTGTCCCCAAACACCCACAGGATGACCGCAGCTGTTCCTGAATGCCTGGGAATGCCCCACTGCAACTGCCACGCTCCCCCCACATGTCAGCCAAGGCTGCTCCGGGTATGGGGCAACAGGAGGCCTGGGCAGGAAGGTCAAGAGAGCAGAAAGGAAGTGGGGAATCCCTGGTCCTCTTCAGGGGCCAAGGAGCCACATGTGAGACAGAGAGGAAGGAAGGGAGAGAAGGGGGCTGGAAGTACATAAGAGGGCAGCATAGTGGTTGTTATTATTATTTATTAAATTTGTATACTGACCTCCATCCAAAGATCTCCGGGTTGTTCACAGCATAAGTGTACAGGGTAAAACCACAAAGTACGCAACAGGAACTGGAAGAGGAACAAAACAATAACTAAGAAAGTTATTCATCACTTTTTTTCCACAACGGCAATGCAACTTACAATATTGTAAGTCAGAAAACACATGTTGTTGTTGTTTAGTCGTTTAGTCGTGTCCGCCTCTTGGTGACCCCCTGGACCAGAGCACGCCAGGCACTCCTGTCTTCCACTGCCTCCCACAGTTTGGTCAAACTCATGCTGGTTCCTTCGAGAACACTGTCCCACCATCTCGTCCTCCGTCGTCCCCTTCTCCTTGTGCCCTCCATCTTTCCCAACATCAGGGTCTTTTCCAGGGAGTCTTCTCTTCTCATGAGGAGGCCAAAGTCTTGGAGCCTCAGCTTCAGGATCTGTCCTTCCAGTGAGCACTCAGGGCTGATTTCCTTCAGAACGGAGAGGTTTGATCTTCTTGCAGTCCATGGGACTCTCAAGAGTCTCCTCCAGCACCACAATTCAACAGCATCCATTCTTCGGTGATCAGCCTTCTTGATGGTCCAGCTCTCACTTCCATACATCACTACTGGGAAAACCAGAGCTTTAACTATACGGCCTTTGTACATTAAAACCAGCATTTAAAAACAACAACACCCCTACATCAAAATAGTCCTGTGTTGCAGGGAGGTTGGACTAGATGACCCTCAGGGTCCCTTCAAATTCTACCACTCTATGATTCTATGATGCTGCTGGATGAGCCTTATTGGGGAGAGTGTCCTACAAGTGGGGAGCCACCACAGGAAAAGCCCCGTTGTTCTCATGCTGCCACCCTCTGGGCTTCCCGTGGAAGGGCCTTAGATAATGATCACAAGGTCCGGTTCGGTTCCTATGCGGATAGAGGTAGACCTTGAGATATTAGGGTCCTGAGCCATTTCGGGCCTTCAAAAACCAGCCCTTTGAATTGGGCCCAGAAACTAATGGGCAGCCAGTGCAGTTGGGCCAGGATTGCACACACACACACACACACACACACACACACACACAAGTCTGAATCCCTGGGTCCATCATGGCTCCTAAGGATGGCACACTGCGCATGCCCAGAGTGCAGACTGCTCCAAGGGGCCCGGACCTTCGACGGACCCTGGCTTCAAGAAAGGTTCCTGGACTGAGCCCTGGAGGACAGCGTGACCTCCGATTAAGCCAGGAGCACGTCGCCTTGTCCTTGCCAAATGCACACATGTGGTGCCATCCGTGTGCAAAGGCGCGTCGTGGTGCCAGAAGTGCAAAGGCAGGTCCCTGCCCCCAAGACCCTTAGCAGCACCAGAATGGCTGTGCCATGTAAGGGCTGGTTGCTCTGAAGGGCTAGGGCACCTGCTTTGCATCCAGAAAGTCCCTGGATCAGTCCCCAAATGGCAATTTCCAGGTAGGAACCCTGGAAAGGCCCTGCTGCCAGCCAGTGTGGGCGGTCCTGAGAGAGGTGAATTCCACCGGGTCAGACTCCACGCAAGGCAGCGACTTCCTCTCTTTCATTCTGGACACCTGAGAGCTGGTGGTAGCGGACTGCTTAGAGTGTCGGGAAGTCAGAGACCTGGGTTCGAATCCCCCACTTGGCCGTGAAGCCTACTGGGAGACCTTGGGGGGCAGCCGCTGTCTTCTCTCAGCCTTGCCCACCCCAGAGGGTTGTTGTGGGGATTAAGTGAGGAGGCGGGGGTAGAACCAGGCATGCCCCACCCTGAGTTCCCTGGAGGAAAAAGACAGGATAGAAATGCAAATGGCAATACTGTTGGCACCCGTTTGTCTCGAGAGGCAATGGAGTGCACCTCCAGGGGTGAGGTGAAACTGCTGTGAGTTCCCCAGGGTGCCAGTCTGGGCAGCGTGTCTTGAGGTCCTGGGCTGCCCTGACGACAAGACCCCCCTCTCGGCCTCCCAAATATTTCCTGCAAGGCAGCAGAGGTTTAGGATCAGAGTTTTCCTTCTCCTAGAAGCCCCACCTGCCCCTCACTTCCCTCCACAGCAGATGGAGAAACCGCCTTCTTGACTGTCTTCACATACAGGTAAAGGGACCCCTGACCATTAGGTCCAGTCACGGCCAACTCTGGGGTGCGGCGCTCATCTCGCTTTACTGGCCGAGGGAGCCAGCGCACAGCTTCCGGGTCATGTGGCCAGGATGACTAAGCTGCTTCTGGCGAACCAGAGCAGCACATGGAACGCCGTTTACCTTCCCACCAGAGCGGTACCTATTCATCTACTTGCACTTTGACATGCTTTCGAACTGCTAGGTTGGCAGGAGCAGGGACCGAGCAACGGGAGCTCACCCCATCATGGGGATTTGAACCGCCGACCTTCTGATCAGCAAGTCCTAGGCTCTGTGGTTTTACCCACAGTGCAAGCCGCGTCCCCTTCACATACAGGGGAAACCCCTAAATGAGTGAGAGTTTGAGACCCACCAGCTCCCCTCACCTGCTTTGCCCGGCCTGTTCCTGGGCTGTGGCTGCTGTCACATGCCAACAGCTTCTAGGGGTGTGTGGGGTGTTGGGGGGGGGAGGCAGTGTCTCTTGGGGGGTGTATTTTGCCCACCTTTGGTCCCCCCCCTTGTCCCTGCATTCAGCTCTCAATTAATAATAATAGATTTGACACAGGCTCTCTCCTCTTCGCCTTCTGCCTGAACCTTGAAGGTCCGGCGAGGAAAGGAGGAGGGAGCTGTGTGTGAACTACGTGGGTTTGCAGCACTCTTGATTCTGGACCAGGGTGAGAGCTGTGTGTGTGTGTGTGTGTGTGTGTGTGTGTGTGTGTGTGTGTGTGTGTTTGCACGTGCGTGGAAGGAGGAGGAGGGCAGCAGCAGCCGCAGCAGCAGCGAGGCCCCTGCGCTCCCCACCCACGTGCGGAGGAAAACATGAATGAGAGGCTAACCCCACCGGGATGCTATTTCTGTCCTGGCTGCTCTCCACGCCTCCGAGGCCCAAAATATCTCTCCTCCCCTGCGAGGGGGACACTCACTCTGCAGGCATCCCAGCCGCTGGGACTCCTGGGTTCCCTTCCCAGCGCCGGGACTGGGAGAGAGGAGAGAGAGTGAATTTTTGTGGTCCACCACAAAATCCCCGGACCCCCTCCTCCCGCTAAGCTTCCGCCGCTGCTGCTTCGTGTGAGCCTTGAGTCAGGAGGGGGCCGGCCAGGGGCCAAGTGAGTGGCCCTCGGGCAAGGACATTCCGAGCCGGCTGCTCAGAGAGGCAGCCCAGCGGGACTCCGCTCCATAAAGGGCCAGGCTGGAGGTCTGGATCCGTCCCCACGCATCGCAGAGGAATGGGGTGGGCGGGTTACGCAACGGGGGTCTCTGGGACAGCAGCGACTTTCCACTGCCCCATCACCCGCTCCCGTCCTGCTCTTGCTGAACAATAGGCTGCCGGTCGGGCGCCCGCTCAGCGTTCCCAGAGACGGGAGGAGCCGGAGAGAGACAAAAGCGGGGGAAGCCTCTGGGCCTGGTCAGCAGATGCCCGGGAGAGGACCAGAACAGCGGAGGCCTCCCCTGGGCTGATCCTGCCTCCAGGCAGCCCCTCTCTCTCACACACACACCCCGTGGTGGTCCTGAAACTGTGGCTTCCATTGTAGAATTGCAGTGTTGGAAGGCAGGGACCCCCAAGGGACATCTAGCCCAACCCGGTGCAATAGCGCAGGGGTCGCAGCTGCTTCGGTGCCTGCAAACTTCATTTCCTTACGCAGCTCCTCTCTGTCTTCCCTCAGGGCCTTTTCTGCTGGTCCCTAAGCCCTCAGGCCCTCAACATTTCTTTCCTTCCCAGCTCTGCTGAACAGAGCAGGAACCCCCAGACTCCGGAGGAAAGAGAAATAAATGAGGCTGCCCTTCATGGCCTAGGACCCTCATACCTATGGGACCGCCTCTCCCGATATGCCCCACGGAGGACCTTAAATAAGGTCCTGGGCCCTAAGGAAGTTAGATTAGCTTCAACCAGAGCCAGGGCCTTTTCAGTGATGGCTCCAGCCTGGTGGAACGCTCTGCCTCATGAGACCAGGGCCCTGCGGGATCTGATTTCTTTCTGCAGGGCCTGTAAGACAGAGTTGTTCCACCTGGCCTTTGGCACGGAATCAACTTGATCCCCTTCCCCTCTTTCTTTTTTCCTTTCCCCTTCTGTGATGGAACTCCTATTTAGGGACTTCCCTGGATATTTTTCAGGCCCACATAGGACCAGTCTGGATAGTTGGCCTTGGTGAAGACTTGACGTTTTCATCCCCAAAAAAGTTTTTGAGTTTCTGCTGAAATGAGGCTGCATTTTAATCTTGTTTTTAAAGTTGTATTTCAATCAATTGTTTTATATCTGATGTTAGCCACCCTGAACCCGGTCTTGGCTGGGAAAGGCGGGGTATAAATAAAAATTATTATTATTATTATTATTATTATTATTATTATTATTATTATTAAGAAGGCCCGTTCCACCCTTGTTCCTTAAGAGGAGGCTTGCAGCCTGCAAACGGTGGCTTCCAGGCGCCGGGCTTGTGACCCCCAAAATGTGCGTTTCTTCCATGGGGGCTCCTTCACAGGGGCAGAGCAGGCTGCCTGCTCCGCCTGGAGGGCACCACGTTGGGCAAGGCTGTATTGAGCCGTGTCACAGGGCACTGGGGCTTTGGGGTCCCCAGGAGAGACCATTGGGCAAGGTTCTTGCTGGCTACCGTTGCTCAACCCTGGGCCCACCCATTTTCTGAAAAGGAAAAGGCTTCTCTGGCGTGAGTTTTGCTCTCGCCGCTGGACCCTGCGATGCAGCCGTGAATTCTTTTCTTAGAAGCTCACAGGCTGACTGTTCTGGACGAGGGTTGAGTTGAGGGGACGGAATGACTCCCCTGCGAGGAAAAGCCACAGCAGCGTTTGGGGGGTTTTTAGTTCGGAGAAAAAGCGAGGAAGGGGCAAGGTGAGAGGGGACAGCAAAACCTTCTCCTCCTCTCTAACTCTCCTAACACTAGAACTCATGAACATCCAAGGAAGGTTGAGTATTGGAAGATTTGGGACAGTCCTTCTGATATGTGGGGGACTTGTAAAAGGCTACTGGGAAAGGATCCTTAATGAATTGGAAATAATGTTTAAAAATGCTTTTCCAAAAAAATCAGAGTCCTTTCAGTAGGGGATAATTCAGGCTGAAATTCCCAAGTGTCAAAAAAAGGTTATTTATGTATGCTACTACTACAGCATGTGTTTTGTTAGCCCCCAAAATGGAAAATGAGCAAGGTCCCAACCAAAGAAGAATGGCGACTGAAACAGGTGGAATATATATACAGCTTGCAGGTTTAACATATAGAATATGAGAACAAGAAGAACACACATTTTAAAAATATTGGAAAATGTTTATTGAATATATATGGGTGAAAATGGTGTACAGCTGAAAACGTTGGCAGCAATAAATTCAACGGTGTAAACAAGTTTTGATGGATGCAATAATGGAACACCAAATGGTATAGTATAGTTTTTGTAAGATATGCAGAGATTTATGATATGTAAAATGAACCATGGAAAGAGAAGAAGGCAAATCACTGATGCCTTAATGACGTAAAATGAGTATTTTAAATTGTAAAACAGAAAACTTAATAAAAATTATATACCAAAAAAAAGGAAGTCCTTCTGCAGGCAATGCATAGTTGGTCTATGGAACTCTCTCCCACTGGAGGCAAGAATGGCCACCAACTTAGATGCCTTTAAAAGGAGGTCGGACAAATTCACAGAGGAAGAGAGGGCTACCAGTGGCTCCTGGCCACAAGGGCTGTGATCTGCCTCCACAGTTGGCGCCAGCAATGCTTCTGGTTATCAGTTGCTGGAAAACCCTGGAGGGGAGAGCGGATCTCGCACTCGGATCCTGCCTGAGGGCTTCTAATCTGGCTGGCCACTGTGAGAACAGGATGCTGGACTTAGACGGGCCATTTGGCCTGATCCAAGAGAACTCTGGTTATGTTCTCACGTCCTTACATTTTCTAGAACAATAGAATTGTGGAATTGGAAGGGACCCTGACAATCATCTAGCAGTCCAACGGCCTGCGATGCAGAGATATGCAGCTGCCCCATACAGGGATCGAACCTGCAACCTTGGCGTTATCAGCACCATGCTCTAACCAACGGAGCTACCCAGTGCTAGGTCTGTATAGTTAAAGCCATGGTTGCCCAGTAGTGATGTATGGAAGTGAGAGCTGGACCATAAAGAAGGCTGATCGCCGAAGAATTGATGCTTTTGAATTATGGTGCTGGAGGAGACTCTGGAGAGTCCCATGGACTGCAAGAAGATCAAACCTCTCCATTCTGAAGGAAATCAGCCCTGAGTGCTCACTGGAAGGACAGATCCTGAAGCTGAGGCTCCAAGACTTTGGCCACCTCATGAGAAGAGTAGACTCCCTGGAAAAGACCCTGATGTTGGGAAAGATGGAGGGCACAAGGAGAAGGGGACGACGGAGGACGAGATGGTGGGACAGTGTTCTCGAAGCCACCAGCATGAGTTTGACCAAACTGCGGGAGGCAGTAGAAGACAGGAGGGCCTGGCGTGCTCTGGTCCGGGGGGTCACGAAGAGGCGGACACGACTAAGCGACTAAACAACAACAACCCAGTGCTAGACGTTTGCCAGGGTGGACCAGTTTGTCATTACCTGGACCCATCTCTCCCCTCCCCCTGTTTTGATGTTAGGGACCCCATTTGCCCACCTGCACCCTTCCATCACCTCTCCCGTTCTCCAATTACAAGGAGAACCAGCAGCTCCGAGTTCCTCCAGCACCCTGGAATGGAATTCCCTTTGCCCCAAACTCATTTAGGAGTCTTCAAACTATAATCATTATTATTTCACTCTTCTGGGGTGCAAGAGTGTCTCCCTGTGTTATTTCCCGCCTTTGTCGTTATGCAGGAACAACAACAACAGCGTCTCGTGATATTCCGGCACAGAAGCTTTCATGGGTGACTCTCCGCTTTGTCAGATAAACCCCAAGCCCTTATCCTGAGTTCCTGGCAGAGTTGGCAGGGGAAGGAATTGTAAACAGTGAAGTCAGAGGAGAATGAAGTCCGTAGACAATGGCAGCTGCGCAACAAACTGTGTGGACATTGCTCTTGCTATCGCTGGCTTCCGGAGATTGATAGGCCCATTGGCACACGCAGCATGATAACAAGAAGAATCCCCGATTGTTTCAATTTGAGCTCTGGATTTCTAGGTGAATCCTGGGAGGCTGAAATCTCTCCCTGCTGGCTTTCGGGTATTGCCATTTCTCATGTCAGGTTTGTGTTCTTCTGCATGGACGCTGGTCTCTTTTACTTTAGTTATATTATTCGTTCTGCTTCTCTGGGGCTGAACACAATTCCCATTCGGGGAGAAGACTGAGGTAACACAGAAGCAGAGTACTTATTCCATGTGATTCTTGTCGCTGCAAACATAGCCTAAAGCAGTGTTTCCCAACCTTTTTTGGGCAAAGGCACACTTGTTTCATGAAAAAAATCTCGAGGCACACCACCATTACAGCCCCGTGACGTCAGCGTGCAGCGTCACGCCGGGAGGGACATGAATTGCTAGCAAATTACATAATCACCTCCTTGAGGGCTGGCTCATCTTCTCTGAAGGCAGAACCCCATTAATTAACAGCACAGACTCACACCATAGCCAAGACGAGGGGGGGAAACCTCAGTCATGCACAGTCATGCACATGTGGGGGCTAAATGAGGACGAAGACCGGGCAGAGAGCAGGGTTCAAATCACCCCACCTGGCCAGGACAATCCCTGGGTGCTCCCTTGGGCCACTCGCCTGACCCACCTCGCAGGGCTGTTGTGGCGAGGATAACACGGGGAGAACCACGCGCGCCCCCGGGAGCTCCTTGGAGGAGAAAGCGGGCGATGAATGCAATGCACGAAATATATGAGAGGCGACCAGGTTTTGCAGGTGAGGGGCCCCCGCCAGCCTCCGCTTCCAACACCCGCGCAACGACGCCGAAGTTTCCCCCCGGGCTCGGCTCGGGGAGCAGCGCTGCTTCCCCCCAGCTCCCCTTCGCCCTCCCGGCTCTCTCTGCCGCCCACTGGGGACCCCCCTCACCTGCCAAGTCCGGAGTGCCGGTGGAAGTTGCATGCATGCATGCAGGGCGCCGCGTTGCCATTGCATTGCACTGTACTCCATGCAACGCCTGCACGCATGCATTGCCTTGCATGCCCGCCAAGGGGTCTCCCCACGGTCCGATGCGTCCCCTCCGGCGCGGATGCAGCATTGCAAAAATAAAAAAACCCCGACGCAGCCCTACCTGGGGGGCAGCCTCCGCCTCCGCCGCTCCGCCTCCGCGGGGATCCCCGGGCTCCATCCTGCCGCCCAATCTCCGCGGGGGCGCAGGCAGGCTGCGCGGGGTCTGCGCGGAAGAGCCCCTGCCCGCCCGGCCGCCGCCGCCGCGCTCATTCCATGGCCGGGAGAAGAGCGCTTCAAACAAAACGCCCGGCCCGCCAGGCCACGCTGGGAAACGTAGTTTGCGCACCCCGCGCGGGCGCGGAGCCCAAGGGCGAGGGGACTACGGATCCCAGCAGCCCCCGCGCCGGGGACGGAGGGGGAGAGGCCGGGTGCAGGGATGGAGGGACGGGTGGGCGAGCGAGTGAGTGAGTGGCAGCCGCCAAGCCTTGGCCGAGAGCCAGGAAGGGCCTCCCCGGAGGAGGAGGAGGAGGAGGGAGGCGCAGAGAGGGAGGGAGGGAGGGAACCCCAGGGGTCATCTAGTGACGGCGCCCCAATCGAAAATTTGACTTTTTTTAAAAAAAATATTTCGAATTTTTTAATTTTTCCCGCGGAACACCAGGCAACATCTCGCGGCACACTAGTGTGCCGCGGAACAGTGGTTGGGAAACACTGGCCTAAAGAGTCTCCTCGTGTGGTCTTAGCATCCTTCATCTGTTGTTGTTGTTTAGTTGTTGAGTTGTGTCCGACTCTTCGTGACCCCCTGGACCAGAGCACGCCAGGCCCTCCTGTCTTCCACTGCCTCCCACAATTTGGTCAGACTCATGCTGGTAGCTTCAAGAACACTGTCCCACCATCTTGTCCTCTGTCGTCCCCTTCTCCTTGCGCCCTCCATCTTTCCCAACACCAGGGTCTTTTCCAGGGAGTCTTCTCTTCTCCTGAGGTGGCCAAAGTCTTGGAGCCTCAGCTTCAGGATCTGTCCTTCCAGTGAGCACTCAGGGCTGATTTCCTTCAGAATGGAGAGGTTGGATCTTCTTGCAGTCCATGGGACTCTCAAGAGTCTCCTCCAGCACCAGAATTCAAAAGCATCCATTCTTCATTGATCAGCCTTCTTTATGGTCCAGCTCTCACTTCCATACATCACTACTGGGGAAACCAGAGCTTTCACTATACGGACCTTTGTTGGCAAGGTGATGTCTCTGCTTTTTAAGATGCTGTCTAGGTTTTCTCCCAAGAAGCAGGCATCTTTTAATTTCGCAGCTGCTGTGACCATTTGCAGTGATCATGGAGCCCAAGAAAGTCAAATCTCTCACTGCCTCCATTTCTTCCCCTTCTATTTGCCAGGAGGTGATGGGCCCAGTGGCCATGATCTTCGTTTTTTTGATGTTGAGCTTCAGACCATATTTTGCGCTCTCCTCTTTCACCCTCAATAAAAGGTTCTTTAATTCCTCCTCACTTTCTGCCATCAAGGTTGTGTCATCTGCATATCTGCATATCCCTCATCTGCCTTTCGGCTAATGGAGAAAGAGGGCGTCTATTGTCACCCACCCCCACTACTGAGCAACGAATGAGCTCCTCCCCGCAACCGGTTCCTCCATTGAGGCTCCTGCTCTACTTCCAAGGAGCGCAGGTCAGACAGCTGAGCTCATTCCGGCTAATCTTCCCCCCTTTGTCTTCTGTTTGGCTTCCGTGGGCCCCTCCTTTCCCTGGCTCCCTGCCATGTCTGCTGGAGAGCTGCCATTACGCCAAGCCAGCCGACTGGCAAATATTTATCGGCTGGAGATGGAGGTGGGTGTGCCAGCCCCATATGGAGAGCAGCTGCTGGGTGGAGGAGCTGAGCTAGGAAGGCCCTCTGTGGCTCCTTCAGGACTCAAGACCTTTAATTTCTGTTATGGAAAAAATCTAGATGCAAGGCTGCTCAGTCACCCAGCTTTTGGGTCCATGCAGAACAAAGAAGGAGTCCAGCTGCCTGTTGGATTACTTCCGCAATAAAGTGTGTTCCCCTGTCACTATCCAGTTGAGGGGGTACCCCATATCGTGGAATGATGTCCTGTAAAAGGGCTCCAGCGACTACTGAAGCAGTTGCTTTCTTACAAGGTGTTATGTACTGAGTTGAATAGGATCCAAATTGCAGCAGTCTGATTGGTCCTAGAACAATAGGATTCAGGAGAGGGTCTTCTCGGTGGCGGCCCCTGAGCTGCAGGACTCCCCTCCCCACAGAGGTGTCATTGCACTGCTTCCTGCGAATGCTGAAGAAACATCGTGGAAGGAAGGATGGGGAGTCAAAACGAGAAGAGAATATTGTACTGAATTTGTTAAACTGTATGAAAATTTAAAAAATATATGGGGGGGGGGAGAGAATGGCTTTTGGCACTTCAGGTGTATGTTTTCAGCACCCACCTTATTTTTCCGGTCGCAAAATGTTTTCGATGCTCTACTGTGTCCTTAGGGTGAAGGACGGGGCAAATAAGAATGCTAATACTAATCTATTACTAATTATTTAAGCTTCACATCTTCCAGGAAGGAGCTGTCTCTCTGGCTCCGGAGACAACCCTATCGCCCCCTGCCCCCCCCCCGTGTCCCAGATCAATGCGGGAGTCCTGGGACCCCCCCCCCCACTGCCGCCTCCCCACAGACATTTGCCCCATGAGCTGTCCTTGATTCATGGAAGCCTCTTCCCCACGATCTCCTGCTCAAGGCAGACTCGACTCAGCCCTGCATCACCACCCGGCGCTGATAAAAGCTGTGCCCGGGAGGTCCAAGACGGCCCTGAACTGAGAGGTGCTGGGGCTCACAGCTTCCTGGACCCCACGGGTTCTGACGCGGCAGGAAAGGCCCTTTTCTGGCAGAGGGCAGGGGTGCCAACCTGAATAAAATACTGCAGGAGGCGGGGCCAGGTAAGCCCCGCCCTGCAGAATCGGTCACATGACACAGTGCACACACACCATCTGAATGGGAATGCCCATCGACTTTTCAAATATTTTATTGTAGGGGCTTCTCGGTGTTGGCTCCTATGACAGAGGGTGACTTAGCTGTGATTCCTGTACTGCAGGGGGGTGACTTTTGGGGGTTCCCTTCCAACACTATGATCCTAGGATTCTAACTTCTTAGCTGGGGCGGCACTCTCCGCACGCTCAGAGGCTCCGTTGTTCATTGCCTGCCGATTCATGTATGCCAGGATGGAGCTCTGGCAACTGAAAACGGATGCTGGCAGTCTAGTTGAAGGAACACAATGCAAAAATAGTGGGTTTTGGAGTCTGTTCAGGGCTTTGAGTTACTAATCCCAGCACCAACTGGCAGCTTCTGCCAGAACAAGCTCAGGCACAGTGCAAAGCAACCCAGCCAGATGGGCAGGGTATAAATAATAAAATTATTGTTTAAAAAAGCATTATCTGGCGGCCACTGGCCTTTGTTCCAGGTCCTCGGGGGTAGGCTGCCTTTGAACATGGAGGTTTCCTCTTTGACGCTAGCCCAGAGCAGGGTTTGATGTGGAGGCGCTGGTTATGGGAGGGCAGACCCATAGCCCAGGGGGTGGGGGCTGCCTTGCAGGCAGGAGGCCCAGGTGGAGAAACCTTGGGGGGGGAGTGCTGCCAGTCAGAGAGGACAATACCAGCCTAGGTCAGGGTGTGTGTGGCTAACTACAGAGGGCCATTCTCAAGGCTCCAACGCCCAGAGGGACCCAGCAGAGAGCAGGGCCAAAGGCGGCGGGGGGTGAGGAGGAGGAGGATGCTGCAAGCCAGAGCCCAGCACCCTCTGGATGGGATCCACCCAATTCCTTGCCAGGGGCTGGTTCATGCAGGGCAGTTTCACAGGGGGCCCATCCTGGCTATGAGTCCAGGGCTGTTATTAGCTTTCTTAAGCTGGGCAATCAAAAAAACTCAACATCAAAAAAACGAAGATCATGGCCACTGGTCCCATCACCTCCTGGCAAATAATAATAATAATAATAATAATAAATTTTATTTATATCCCGCCCTCCCCAGCCGAAGCCGGGCTCAGGGCGGCTAACAACAATAAAACAGTACAAAGGTACAACATAAACAACATTCTAAAATCATTCATTATAAAAATTAATTAATTCAAGCCACTAGCAACCATTGGGCCAGAGCTCTGCGAAGATTGCCGAGGGAGGGAGTCAGGCTGTGCCCTGGCCAAAGGCCTGGTGGAACAGCTCTGTCTTGCAGGCCCTGCGGAAGGATGTCAAGTCCCGCAGGGCCCTGGTCTCTTGTGACAGAGTGTTCCACCAGATCGGAGCCACAGCCGAAAAAGCCCTGGCTCTAGTTGAGGCCAGCCTAACTTCTCTGTGGCCTGGGACCTTCAAGATGTTTTTATTTGAAGACCGTAGGTTTCTCTGTGGGGCATACCAGGAGAGGCGGTCCCGTAGGTACGAGGGTCCTAGGCCATATAGGGCTTTAAAGGTTAAAACCAGCACCTTAAACCTGATCCTGTACTCCACCGGGAGCCAGTGCAGCTGGTATAGCACTGGGTGAATGTGATCTCGCAGCGAAGACCTCGTAAGGAGTCTCGCTGCAGCATTCTGCACCCGCTGGAGTTTCTGGGTCAGTCTCAAGGGCAGCCCCACGTAGAGCGAGTTACAATAATCCAGTCTGGAGGTGACCGTCGCGTGGATCACAGTGGCTAGGTCAGGGCGAGAGAGGTAAGGAGCCAACTGCTTAGCTTGGCGGAGATGGAAAAATGCCGCCTTTGTTATAGCTGCAATCTGCGCCTCCATGGAAAGGGAGGTGTCGAAGATTACACCCAAACTCTTAACGGACGGTGCTGGCACTAATTGCGCCCCCGCAAGAGATGGGAGTTGCCCCCCCAATCCCATATCGCCCCGTCCCAGCCACAGGACCTCTGTCTTCGAAGGATTTAGCTTCAACCGGCTCCCACGTAACCATCCAGCCACAGCTTCCAAACATCTGGTCAGTGTGTCTGGGGCCGAGTCAGGATGGCCATCCATCAACAGATAGAGTTGGGTGTCATCGGCATACTGATGACAACCCAGCCCAAAACTCCGAACAAGCTGGGCGAGGGGGCGCATAAAGATGTTGAAAAGCATTGGGGAGAGTATCGCGCCCTGAGGTACTCCACTCACCAAGGAGTGGCGCGATGACAATTCCCCCCCAAGCGCCACCCTCTGTCCCCGACCAGAGAGAAACGAGCGCAGCCATTGAAGGACTGTGCCCTGGATCCCCACGTCGGTAAGGCGGTGGTCCAAAAGTTCGTGATCGACCATGTCGAAAGCTGCTGATAGATCTAGAAGAATCAGCAGCCCTGACCCGCCTCGATCCAGCTGTCTACGAAGGTCATCTGTTAGGGCGACCAGAGCCGTCTCGGTCCCATGACCAGCGCGGAAGCCAGACTGGAATGGATCCAGAGCCAATGTTTCATCCAGAAACCCACCAAGCTGTTCAGCAACCGCTCTCTCAATCACCTTACCCAGGAACGGAAGATTCGAAACCGGGCGGTAATTGGATAGATCTAAAGGATCTAATGATGTTTTCTTTAAGAGCGGGCGCACCACTGCCTCCTTCAGTTCCCCTGGGAATGTCCCCGTGCCAAGGGACAAATTGATGATATTCCCCAGGAGGGCCCGCACCTCGTCTGGACACGCTCTAATCAGCCAAGACGGGCACGGGTCGAGAGGACAAGTGGTGGGCTTTCCAGCTCGGAGGAGTCTGTCCACATCGGCTGGGGATATCTGGTCGAAGTGGTCCAATACTGGACCCGAGGACAGTCGAGGGGCCTCCAGTTCCTTTATTGTATCCAAATTGGCAGGGAGGTCATGGCGGAGCGACAAGACCTTCTCCGCAAAAAAGCTCGCAAATGCCTCACAGCCGTGTGTCAATTTGTTATTTAAATTTGGCTGTCCCTCAAGGGACGTTAAAGACCTGATTATGCTAAATAATTGCGCTGGGCGAGAGCTAGCGGATGCAATGGAGGCCGAGAAGTATGACTTCTTAGCAGCCTTCACCGCCATCTCGTAGGTTTTCATAAAAGCCCTATAAGATGTTCTTGAGGCTCCGTCACGGGCACCCCGCCATACTCGCTCTAGCCGTCTGAGGTCCTGCTTCATTTTCCGAAGCTCCTCGGTAAACCAGGGAGCCCGGTTTCTGCGGGGTCGCAGAGGGCGCTTAGGTGCGATCTCATCGATGGCTGCCAGGAGCTGGGCATTCCAGCCCTCAACAAGCTCAGTCAATGAGTCGCCAGGGGGAGCAAGGTCCCGCAAGGCTTGGCGGAATCTCTCGGGGTCCATCAGCCTCTGCGGGCGAGCCCAAATTGGCTCGCCACCTAAGCAGGGTGGGGGTGGAAAGTCAATCCTGGCTTTCAGAGCGTGGTGATCAGACCATGGCACCTTCGTCGGAGGAGACATGATCACATCTATACCGACGCCAAAGATCAAATCCAGCGTGTGGCCTGCTTGATGTGTGGGGCCCGAAACAAACTGGGAGAGCCCTAGTGTCGCCATGGAAGACACCAGGTCCAGAGCCTGTGAGGAGGGAGTGGCATCGGCATGGATGTTGAAGTCCCCCAATACCAATAGGTTAGGGAACTCCAAGGCCCAGCCGGCCACCGCCTCCAGCAGGCCTGACAGGGTGGCTGCTGGTGCGCTAGGTGGCCGGTACACCAGCCAGACAGCCAAGCTCTCCTCGGAGCCCCACACTAGGCCAACACATTCGATGCTGGGGATCGATGGCGATGGTAGAGCCCTGAAAGGACAATCTTCCCGGATTAATAATGCCACCCCTCCCCCCCGGCCCACAGTCCGCGACTGGTGGAGGACAGAGAAACCCGGGGGCGCCATCTCTCGTAAGGTAACTGTTGCCCCTTCGCGCACCCAGGTCTCCGTCACACAAGCCAGGTCGACCCCCTGCGAGATAAAGAAATCTCGCAGGGTGGCGGTTTTATTGCCTATAGACCTGGCATTGCACAGCACCAGTGACGGAGGTGAGTAATCCTTGCTCACCCTACCCTCGTCCCTCGGGATGGGGCGCAGATTGGAAAGGGTACGAGCGTATCCATATCTCGATCCCCTTCGCCTGTAACATCTGCCCCCACCGCCATACCTCCCTCGCCCCTCCACGGTAGCAATCCCAGGCCTCATAGTGGCCTCCATTGATGGCAATTAATATTATTCTTTCGCAGCCTAGAACAATAAAACCTTAAAACAGTAAAAACAAAAAACAAAAACAACCCAGAAAACAATACAACAATACAAACAAAAACTGCAAAAATTACAAATTCATCAAAATCTAACAAATTCCCCAGCCCACCCAAACATCCATCCCACCCCATATATAGAATCGAAAAGGAAAGGAAATATTAAAAAACAAAAACAAAACAAAACATGTTAAATAGGGCTCTGCACTCCTCCGGGTCCTCCTAGGCAGTAGCAGCATCAATGGCAACAACCATCCTTGTGAGGCCCCACCCTGGGCCAGATAGTAAGTGGCAGGAGCAGTCCTTGTGAGGCCTGTCAGGCCCTCCCTAGGCCAGGTGGTAAGTGGCAAGAAGGAGCAGGGCCCTCAGGCACTCACGCAGGAGAGTCTTCCTGGGCAGCAGAGCAGTCCTTGTGAGGCCCCAGGCCCCGCCCCAAGCCAGATGGTAAGTGGCAAGAGCAGGGCCCTCAGGCACTCACCACAGGGGAGTCTTCCTGGGCAGCAGAGCAGTCCTTGTGAGGCCCCAGGCCCCGCCCCAAGCCAGATGGTAAGTGGCAAGAGCAGGGCCCTCAGGCACTCACCACAGGGGAGTCTTCCTGGGCAGCAGAGCTGTCCTTGTGAGGCCCCAGGCCCCGCCCCAAGCCAGATGGTAAGTGGCAAGAGCAGGGCCCTCAGGCACTCACCACAGGGGAGTCTTCCTGGGCAGCAGAGCAGTCCTTGTGAGGCCCCAGGCCCCGCCCCAAGCCAGATGGTAAGTGGCAAGAGCAGGGCCCTCAGGCACTCACCACAGGGGAGTCTTCCTGGGCAGCAGAGCAGTCCTTGTGAGGCCCCAGGCCCCGCCCCAAGCCAGATGGTAAGTGGCAAGAGCAGGGCCCTCAGGCACTCACCACAGGGGAGTCTTCCTGGGCAGCAGAGCAGTCCTTGTGAGGCCCCAGGCCCCGCCCCAAGCCAGATGGTAAGTGGCAAGAGCAGGGCCCTCAGGCACTCACCACAGGGGAGTCTTCCTGGGCAGCAGAGCAGTCCTTGTGAGGCCCCAGGCCCCGCCCCAAGCCAGATGGTAAGTGGCAAGAGCAGGGCCCTCAGGCACTCACCACAGGGGAGTCTCCCTGGGCAGCAGAGCAGTCCTTGTGAGGCCCCAGGCCCCGCCCCAAGCCAGATGGTAAGTGGCAAGAGCAGGGCCCTCAGGCACTCACCACAGGGGAGTCTTCCTGGGCAGCAGAGCTGTCCTTGTGAGGCCCCAGGCCCCGCCCCAAGCCAGATGGTAAGTGGCAAGAGCAGGGCCCTCAGGCACTCACCACAGGGGAGTCTTCCTGGGCAGCAGAGCAGTCCTTGTGAGGCCCCAGGCCCCGCCCCAAGCCAGATGGTAAGCGGCAAGAGCAGGGCCCTCAGGCACTCACCACAGGGGAGTCTTCCTGGGCAGCAGAGCAGTCCTTGTGAGGCCCCAGGCCCCGCCCCAAGCCAGATGGTAAGTGGCAAGAGCAGGGCCCTCAGGCACTCACCACAGGGGGAAGAAATGGAGGCAGTGAGAGATTTTACTTTCTTGGGCTCCATGATCACTGCAAATGGTCACAGCAGCCACGAAATTAAAAAACGCCTGCTTCTTCGGAGAAAACCTAGACAGCATCTTAAAAAGCAGAGACATCACCTTGCCAACAAAGGCCTGTATAGTTCAAGTTATGGTTTTCCCAGTAGTGATGTATGGAAGTGAGAGCTGCACCATAAAGAAGGCTGATCACCGAAGAACTGATGCTTTTGAATTCTGGTGCCGGAGGAGACTCTTGAGAGTCCCATGGACTGCAAGAAGGTCAAACCTCTCCATTCTGAAGGAAATCAGCCCTGAGTGCTGACTGGAAGGACAGACCCTGAAGCTGAGGCTCCAAAACTTTGGCCACCTCATGAGGAGAGTAGACTCCCTGGAAAAGACCCTGATGTTGGGAAAGATGGAGGGCACAAGGAGAAGGGGACGACAGAGGACGAGATGGTGGGACAGTGTTCTGGAAGCTACCAGCATGAGTTTGACCAAACTGCGGGAGGCAGTGGAAGACAGGAGTGCCTGGCGTGCTCTGGTCCAGGGGGTCACGAAGAGGCGGACACGACTAAACGACTAAACAGCAACAAATCTGGGCAATGCATCTGGCTGGCCACTGTGAAGAGTGGGTGCTGCCTCGATGGGCCCCTTTTCTTGGGCCCTGGCTCCCCCTCCCCTCAATAGGGCCCATCAATCACACACACGCCCCCCCACGCCCCCAGCTCCAGGTTCTCCATAGCTGAGTCACCCCCAGCTGCCGTGGAGCCGCCGGGTTCGGTGCAGCCCAGAATTCCCCGCTGGCTTTATCTGCCGCCGGAGCCTTCCTCCGTCCTTCCTGTCCCTGTCGCTCCATCTCCGAAAAGGCCTTTGGGTTTCCTCTCTTTCTCCAGATGCTTCCTGAGGGGGAGTCTCATCCTCATCCCAGACGCTTGGAAAGCCCCGAGGGGGGAGCCCAAGGAATGACTGGGCTTTCTGGGAAAGTGAGTGTCAGGATGGAAGAACAGAGAGAAAGAGAGAGAGATGGAAGAGCTGCGATGGTTCCTTTGGTGGTTGGTGCATTGCGGGGGCTGGACTAGATGCTCCTCGTGGCCCCCTCCAAGATTCTGTGAAGAGCCGGCCGGATCAGGCCCACTGAGTCCAACACCCCCTTCTTACCAGGTGAGAAGCACACAAGCCAAAGAGACCTCTGCTCTCCTGTGCTTTTCAGCAACCGTGGTTCAGAAGCATCGCTGCCCCTGACCGTGGAGACAGAGCAAAAGCCATCGATAGCTCTCCCCTCCTCCATGGAATTTCAAGTTGGTGGCCATCCTGTGGGAGGGAGTTCCACAGTTTAACTCTGTGCTGCATAAAGAAGGACTTAGGCAGAGGGAGGGGGCAGTGGACGCCCCTTGCCATAGCCTGTCCTGTACCCCCTGAGCGGGTCAGCTGCTCCCAGAGATGTTCTGCTTCATCCTCCACGTCTGAACTGCTCCCTGTCACAGGTTCTTCCTGCTCACTAAACCCTGTTGCCCCTTCAGCATCCATCATCACCTCCTCCCCGCAATCTTCTCCCTCTGGCCTCAGGGTCCCACCACCAATCCCAGGGCTCTGAGCCTTCCTCCTCTGGGGTTTCCCTTGGGGGGGCACCGCTCCCCCTCCTCCAGCCAGTCCAAGACACCATGCAAGATATCATCCGAAACTCTAGGGTCTTCTCCAGGCTTCCAGCATCTTTGAAGTGTTGCTGGAGGTGGCTGCCAATTCCTCCTCCGGCTTTTCTCCCCAGCGATGAATCAGGAAGAACCCACTCACCCCACTCGGGGCTCAGCCCCTGCCCCAGGGGGAAGGGGCGCCTGCCCTCTCCCTCCCTCCCAGACACAGACTCATCCCCACAGCCCCGGAGGCTTAGAGGTCTGGGTGAGAGTTCCGGCCGGGAGGCTGGGCCATGAGCTATGAGCCGCTGCAGAGAAGAGATGTGGGCGCGGCTGGCCGGCAGACAGACGCGGTGAGCTTGGCCACATGGAGAGACATGTGCCCGCTTGCTCCCTGCGCCACGGAGGAATGCCAGCCCTGTGTGTGTGTGTGCATGTGCGCGCACGGAGACTTTCTTTAGCTCCCCCTCCCCACTGCACACACGTGCACACAAGCGGTTACCACGCAGCCACGACTCTGGTTTCTGTGGGCTGTCGGTTTTGGAAACTATTCCCCGGGCAAAGTTTTCCTTCGGATGACAGAGGAACCGAGTCCCAGCTTAGCACAAGGAGTTCAGTGTGACAGATGGGTGGGGCGGGGGGGGGAGGCACGCCCAGGATCCCTGCCGGGTCCCACACAAGTCTCAAAGCTTCAGCCAAGCTGAGTCACTGCTGTCTCTGGTCTTGGAAGAAGGCGCAGAGCCGGCTCTTGAGGAATCCGAAGATCGCGGAGAGGCGCGCAGGGGCGGGGGGAGCTCTCTGAGTGACAGGGCAGGAGTTTTCTCACCAGCACCAAAACGCTTCGCCGGCCAAAGTGTGTATGGGGGGGAGGCCTGCCAGGATCCTACCACCTGATAAAGAAAAAAATCTGGGGGTGCGGATTTACTCCGCTGCCCAGCTCCTTGGAGCGCCCCTCTCTCTGGTCAGCAAAGGAAGGAGTCTCCAGCCAAGTTGAAGAAGCAAACAGCGGTCCGTAGACCTGATCTTTATTTGTTGCAGCAAGGTTCAAACACACAAAGAGTGGCGAACCCCCCCCCCCCAATTCTCGGGCTGCGTGAACTTTTAAGACCTCTCCCTATTTCCCATAATACGTTTTCCAGCAGCATCCCCATACAAATATGTCACAAAGTAGTAGTAGTAGTAATAATAATAATAATAATAATAATAATAATAATAATAATAATAATATTTTATTTGTACCCCGCCCTTCCCGGTTCAAAAACCGGGCTCAGGGCGGCTAACAACAAATTTAAAACAATTATAAAAGCAGCATAAAACACGGTATAATAACACGAATAAGTAGGAGTGTTTTCGCGTTTAGAAACATGAGCCTGTCACCCATCCCTTTCAACAGCCCCCGTTCCCGACACCTTTTAACTACCCTCTTCCCCAAAGAACAATAAAAAGTATTTACACATCCCTCCGGCCGCGGGGCTTTCCTGCGCTTCTCCTTCCAAAGCACGAGGATTCAATCCACTATCCCGATGGATGTCTGTCTGGGGTATGGGCTGCCCTTGATCGCCTCCTGCCTTGTGGAGGGGGAAGGAGTATGTCACCTTGTGTTTAAGGGATTATGGATTCCCCTCTTCCAGAGGAGTCATTAGCCGCTGGAAGCAAGGAAATCCGTCAAACCGTTGAATTTTGGCGATTATTTGATTCTATTTTGGAACCAGCACCATTCATGGTATCTGCTTACTGCTACAATTTCGTAGACTGCTTATCTGAGCCTTTTTGCTGAGGTGCGTTTATGGTGCTTGCGTAAAGGGTCATTTGTCCTGGTCTTAGTTCGAGGCTGTGGTGGGGACTTGGGGTTTTGGGGAAATTGTTTAACTGCCCCCCCCCAATTCCTGGTTTTAACACACCAGTGGCTCTCTGGGGTTGGCGTGAGAGATGCACGCTGTAGATTGAAACATTTGCAACAGGTAGGAAAAGCCGGCCCCATATATTTGGGTAACTGAAGCACAGCTAGATGAATCTTATCTCTGCATACTATTCCCTGGGCACCACATTGGGCAAAGATTCCTGCAGCAGGGGGGCTGGACTAGATGACCCTGGGGACCCCTCCCAACTCTACAATCCTATGATTTCCCAGATCCAAAGGAGATCCAAAGGGCTCCCCCACCCTCTGCTCCTCTTCTCTACCTAATGAACAAGGGGCCCAATCCACCAGGGCAAACCTCATAAGATCGTAGAGTTGGGAACGGTTCCCAGCGGTCATCTAGCCTGACCCTCCACAAGTCTGCCAGGGTGATGCAACAGCAACTCCTGCTACAGGCCCACACCCTCTTTCACACCCCTCTGCTGTTGTCAGAGGATGCCAGCCCCACCCCCAAATAAAAGAACTTTTGGCTGGAGCTCTAAGTGGGCACATTGTGTGTTTATGAATCCTCCAGAACTTTGTGATCTGCCTGAGTGTTCAGACAAGCAGTCGCCACAGCAGATTCACCTGCAGGCCTGTTCAGACACCCCCCCTTTCCTTCCCCATTGCAGGGGGTTGGGCTAGATGACCCTCAGGGTTCCCTTCCAACTCTGCAATTATAGGACTCTGTGGTTCCGTGGCCTGGAGACACATATGTGGGGCTTCTCGCATGTATGGACGCCCGTTCTTGCACGGTATGCTGTACTTTGCTGTATTTTCACAAAAGTGTAGCCTACGAATGTTGAATAAATATACCCAACTCAGCCTCCTCCTGCAGAGCATCAACCCCACACCCCTGGGGCAACGTCCCACCCTCCCCACGGAGGCTGCTGATGCATCATGCACCACCTTCACCCCATCGCCCATGGATCCAGCCGTGTGGCTGCATGTCTGAACCGGCCTCCAGCCAGCCTCATCCCTGGGCCTCCGCAGCGCAACCTTGCAGGGCTCCTCTTTGGGGAAAGAAGTTGCAGGCCAGCACCCCCCACCCAAGAATGTGGCACAGCTGGAGACTTCTGTGACTGTTGTGACAAGAGGAATGCGAGAGGGGCGAGCCCAGAGGTTTCTTCATGTCACTGGGCTTCCGAGGGAGCCTCCTCCCCTCTCGCTTTCGAGTAGTCCTTTGGCATGTAGGAATTCAAGGTTATGCAACAGGGGTTGCGTAACTTGCGGTCGGCTGACTGTGCGCACCCTTGCTTGCGCGCGTGTGTCATGGAAAGAGGCTAGATGCAGCTGGGGCAGCCTGCTTTGGTTTCAGGAGATCTTGCTGATTAAGAGGATTAAAAAGGAAAGGTTTCACCGTCTTGAGTTCAAGTTCAGAGCTTGGAGTAGAAGAATCGGAGGGCCACATGGAGCAGAAACCGCCAAGTCCACTGGCATTGGCTCTGCCACCCTGGCTGGGCGGAGGGCCATGAGCAGGGCAGAAAGGGCAGTGCCCCACCCCAGCAACTGGCATTTGGAGGTAGACTGCATCTGAATAGGGAGGTTTCACTTAGCTAGCGTGTCTCGTAGCTCAGTCCTCCTCTTCAAGCCTGCCTAGTCCAGCCAAACAGGTGTTCTCCAGAGGTTGGGCCGGTGGGCTTTCTCCTGGAACTCCGTGGGCTCATCTTAGAGCTGAGTTGGGTCTCCCCTCGATAGCAGCCAGGATTGATTTAGCTCATCTCAGATACTAAATGCCTTTGAGGACCATATTTTCACCAAGCTCTGCTGGTTGGAGCAGCTACAGGCAGTAGGCTGGTGCCCCAAAGTGTCAGACTCTCCAAAATGAGAAATATTTATCTCTGAGCTCGCATGATCTTAGAAACTGGATCTTCGACCACAAAGCCAGACCTTTATCGCTGCCCATTATTCTGTTTGGTACCCTCAAATTAAGGACATCCATTCAGGGCCTCACTGCCTTGAGATGCCGACTTTCCCACAATTACGCAGGGCCTTGGTTGAACTTGGATTTCAATAGGTGCTCAGAGGGGAGTAATCTTGGAATGGCACACATGGAACAGAAATGCGCTTATGTAGTCAGGGTGAGGATATCATTCACTATTGGTGCCTCCTCCATGAGGTCCAGAGCGGGGCAGCACCAGAACAGGCCTTTTCGGCAATCTCCATTTGTGGAATACTTTGTGTTTTTGTTTTTATGTTGTGATTTTAGGTTGTGAACTTCCCTGAGATCTACAGGTGTAGGGCTTGTATACTACTACTTCTACTACTAATACAGTGGTACCTCAGGTTAAGTACTTAATTCATTCTGGAGGTCCGTTCTTAACCTGAAACTGTTCTTAACCTGAAGCACCACTTCAGCTAATGGGGCCTCCTGCTGCTGCCAGAGCACGATTTCTGTTCTCATCCTAAAGCAAAGTTCTTACCCCGAGGTATTATTTCTGGGTTAGCGGAGTCTGTAACCTGAAGCATCAGTAACCCGAGGTACCACTGTACTACTAATAGTTGATTTGCAATTTAAATACGGTGCCCAGAGAAAAATTTATAACTCCACTTCTGGTTCTTGGATTGATCCTTCCAGGAAATGATAGTTGACCTCTTAGCCGATAAATACATAAAAATTACACACCAGGCAGCCAGATTTGCTCTGGCAGCTAAGAAGATTTGCTCCAGTTAGGTTAATGCATTGTGATTTTAATTTTTACACAAAATTATAGACTTCCAGCATCCTGTACTCACAGTGGCCAGACAGGTGAAACTTTCCTGTTTCCACCTACTGGTATTCAGAAGCATCGCTGCCTCCAACTTATTATTATTACTCCAACTTTGGAGGCAGAGCAAAGCCGTCCTGTCTAGTGTTAATGGAGAAATCTGAGGGCTCCCTTGGGCAGAAAACAAGGACCCCGGCCAGGAATATCAGAGCAAAACAGCAGCCAGTCGGCTTGGTCTTGATTGAAGTCTGTCGCCACAAGACTCCCACCTGCCACCAGGTGGAACAAGATGGAAGCCCCGAACAAAAGAGACCCCAAACTTTGATTAGCTGCTAATCCCCATGCTACCCCCCCAAAACAACAACAACAACAACAACAACAACAACAACAACAACAACAACAACAACAACAACAACAATTTATTTGTACCCTGCCCATCTGGCTGGGTTTCCCCAGCCACTCTGGGCAGTTTCCAACAAAGATGAAAAATACATTAAAATGCCACACATGAAAAACTTCCCTGAACAGGGCTGCCTTCAGATGTTAGGTGGTTATTTGCGGGCACACGCACTAAACCCTGTCTGTGGCAATGCCTTTTTGCTCCACTAGATCGTTCTCCCTTGCATGTATAATCAAGACCCTTGGAGGGCCATGGGTCGCTGCGGCACTACGCAGCATGGGCATCAAGCTCTGCCAACGCATGCCCCGCTGGGCCAACCAATAAAAGCGTAGCTTGGGGTGTATGTTAAAGTTATGGCCACGATTTTGAGACTGTGCATAATCCACTGCCCAATGGACAATGCTGTGGCCTGTCACCCAGGTCTTCATGGTGGGCAAACCTGTAAGACAATTAAATTGCAAGTGATAAGGAGGAGGAGCCGGGACAAATGTAGCTTTTGTAGGCTGCCGAACGCCAGCGCCCCAGTGTCTTGATGTGTGTGGGGTCCCAACCCTCCATCGCCGCTGTATCATTCCCTGATATGGAACGTGTGCCCGGAATATTCCTGGGGACTAACACCGCAAGCAGATAAGGCTTTGCATAAAACCGCTGTGAATTGTGATCGCGTCAACGGGCGCGTGTTTGAGTGAATGAAGAAAGGGCCCTTGCACTGGGGCCGGACCCTGAAGAAGCGGCGTGTGTTGCGATATGGGCAGGGAACCGCCTGTTCCGTCGAGGGCAACGCAAGTGTGACCCCTTTCCGCAATTGGTCAGTTTTGGAGGACCGATTCTTGACATTCAACATATGCCCAGAGAACTTGATGTCGTTGTCTGCCAACCCTGATTGCAGGGGCCCAGCCAAACACTCCCCAATGCACATGGCTAGGGAGAATGCTGCCCGAAAGAGATGAGTTTCAAAATTTGATGAGCAGATCTCTGGTAGTTTTTTCCAAATTAGATAAAGTATGTCTATGGTGATAGGCTTCCTGCCATCCTGACGAGGGGGAATGACACGCCGCCACCCAGCCAGCAACTTCTTGACATGGAAGCTGTCACAGGGGTCTGGCCAGTAACGAATTTACAAATGAAAGAAATAGCCGCCCTGTAAAGCATTAAAGTTTTTATGGCAAGGCCCTTGCGCTTTAGGAGCACCAAGAACTGAAGCACCTCCTCCTCGGATGAACGCTGTGTTGCAGAGCCACGAAAGCGCCCAAAGGCATCCCAGGCCCTGGAATAAGAACGTCTAGTGGAGGGTGCTATTGCTGCCAATGCTCCCTGGTTTACTTCTCGCTTCCAATCTCCCACAGATCGTCTGGGAAGGTGTCCGGGGACTGGGCTGCTTCTGGTGCCATCGCGCGGAAATGCTCCATCTGGAAACGAGACAGGGCACCAGCGATGTTATTGATAAGGCCAGGTATGAAGCGGGCAGTGAAAGAAATATTGTGCCGCAGGCACTCCAGCACAAACAGGCGCAGGATCCTTATGACCATCAGGGACTTTGCTGACTGCCTAGATATAACTTACCACCGCTTGATTGTCGGACCAGAAACAGACCCTGGAATTCGAGAAGAGGGTTCCCCAGTTGCGAATGGCAGCTAGAATAGGAAAGAACTCCAGAAAGGTTAAATCCCGAATAATGCCTGCTGTGTGCCAAGAAGATGGCCATGGCTGGGCACACCAATGTCCCCTGAAGAACACGCCAAAGCGGCCAGAAGCATCAGAATGAACCTGGAATTCCACCCCAGGGTTAAGGCTCTTCTGCCAAAATGAAACCCCGTTATAATCCTGCAGGAATGCAAGCCAAACCCTCAGATCGCCCTTTATCTGCTTTGTCACCCTGATGTGATGGTGGGGCTACACCCCCCCGGCCATGAGCCAAGCCAGACGGGCACAAAAGGCACGGCCTGGCACCACTACTCTACATGCAAAATTAAGATGACCCAATAGGGATTGCACCTGGCAAAGGGTGGTCTTTTGAACCCCAAGCATTGCCTCCAGAAACACTTTCAAGGATTCCAGCTTGGTCTGTGGGAGGCGCGATGACTGCCGAATTGTGTCCAATTCAATACCCAAGTAGGAAAGGATAGTCGAAGGGCCCTCGGTCTTGTCAGCAGCCAGAGGTATGCCAAAGTCAGCTGCAAGGCGCATGAATGTAGCTAGGGATAGAGCGCAGTCAGGGGAGTCTGGGGTCGCCATAATAAGAAAGCCATCTAAGTAATGGATCATGAAAGGGGAACCAGATGGGGATTTGAAGGCCCATGCAATGAATGTGCTGAAGGTTTCAAAGGCTGTGCAGGCCACAGAGCAGCCCATGGGCATAGCCTTGTCAAAATACCAGCTATCCCTGAATTTGAGTCCTAGAAACCAAAAATCTTCAGGATGAACCGGGAGCAGCCGGAAGGCTGAGTCAATGTCGCATTTTGCCATTGATCCTGGAAGGAAGAACAGCAAAAGAGGCTTGAGCCGAGGGGTCATCCTCTTTAATCTTGGCCTTAGGCCCACCCCCGGCCAGAGATCTGATGGTCAAATTTTGAAATCTTTCGGGCAGCATTCTCCCTAGCCTTTTTTGGTGCCATGCACATTGGGGAGTGTTTGGCTGGGCCCCTGCAATCAGGGTTGGCAGACACTGAAATCAAGTTCTCTGGGCATATGTTGAATTTCAAGATTCGGTCCTCAAAAACTGACCAATTGCGGAAAGGGGTCATGATCGCGCTGTCCCCAATGGAACAGGTGGGCCCCTGCCCATATCACGACATGCGCCACTTTGTCAGGATCCAGCCACAGTGCAAGGGCCCTTTCTTCATTCATTCAAACACGCGCCCGTTGACACGATCACAATTCACAGCGGTCTTACACAAAGCCTTATCGGCTTGTGGTGTTAGTCCACAGGAATATTCCGGGCACTGCTTTCATATCGGGGCTGCCACTTCAGTGGCAATACAGGGTTGGGACCCCGCACACATCAAGACATTGGGGCGCTGGCATTCAGCAGCCTACAAAAGGTTACCTGCCAAGGCCTGTGCCAAGTTTCCCATTTCTGAAATTCAACAAAGTTGTGGCCAATTTGAACCCATACTCTGGTCTCTTGTCTTATCATTTGGGGAAAGGGATAGGCACCATAGACAGGGTTTAGCGCGTGTGCCAGCAAACAACTACCTAACATTTAGAAGGCATCTGAAGGCAGCCCTGTTCAGGGAAGTTTTTAATGTGTGACATTTTAATGTATTTTTCATCTTTGTTGGAAGCCGCCCAGAGTGGCTGGGGAAACCCAGCCAGATGGGCGGGGTATAAATAATATATTATTATTACTATTATTATTATTATTATTATTATTATTATTATTATTATTATTATTATTATTACTATTACTATTATTATTATTATTGTCAGGGGGTAACATGGGGATTAGCAGCTAATGAAAGTTTGGGTTCCCTTTTGTTTGGGGCTTCCATCTTGTTCCACCTGGTGGCAGGTGGGAGTCTTGTGGCGACAGTCTTCAATCAAGACCAAGCCGACTGGCTGCTGTTTTGCTCTGGGATTCCTGCTTGGGGTCCTTGCTTTTTGTCCAAGGGAGCCCTCAGATTTCTCCTTTAACAGAATTGCCATCCCCGAGCCCCCCCGCCACCCCGTTTGTCGCAACCTTCCAGTCCCGCGGCACCTTGCGCAGAGGTGCCCAAAATTTTTTTCCAAAAAAAACGAGATTTGATGAAGTGCACATGCGTGAGGGCCGACCAAAGCTTTCTATACGATTTTACCCCAATGTTGTTGAACTCTTTGTTGATTCAAGTTGTTGAGCTTTTTTGGAGGGGGTTACCCCAGTAAATAAACTAGGCGCCAGATTAAACCTTTGGACTTTGAACATACCTGCCCTTGCGGAATCCTCCGCCCGCTGTGAGCGTCAAATTCGCTTTCACTTCCGCGCGGTGACACTTCCAGCCCCACATCTCAGGGGCGACCTCCGGGGGAGGGCAAGCGGAGAGGACCCCCAGGCCCAGCCCAGCTGCTGCTCCGAGGTAGGGGCTCCTTCGCGGGCAGGCAGGCAAGCTGCCAGCCAGTCGGTAGTCGCCCCCCAGATATGGGGTTCGGGGGCGAACTTTGGCATGGAGACCTTCGGAGGGTTAGGGGCGGCCGGGGTGGGTGGGGGGGCGGTCCTTCTCTCCCTGGATCCCGGGGAAGGGGAGGTCACGCTGGTCGCAAGGGCCTCGATGAGAGCTGGGCAAGGGCGCCCCCCGCCGGGGCCAGGAGTCTCCTGGGAACCCAGAAGTCCTGCCCCCTAACCCCCACTCCCGTTGGATGTGTTGTAAAAACCAGGGGTCGCCTGTGAGGCTCAACCCACGGACAGTGGCGCTTTCAACCCCGTGTGTGGGTTTCCCCGTGTTTGTGGCTGTGCGCTCCTGTGCGCGCCTTCCTACCTAGCGCACTTAGGGACGTGCGCTTCTTGTACAGAGCCTCGGTTTCCTTACATCAGGCGCAAGGGCTCCTTCTCCTGGGGTCACCCCGATCCGGGGAGCCCCCTCTCACCCCAGGCTCCTAGCGGGAGGAAAGAGGGGAGCCTCAGCAGGGCCCTCCGGGTGTTGCTGGACTCCCGCTCCCTCCCTGGAGAACACTGGCCTTGCAGGGAATTCAAAAGGGAATCCAGCCATATCTGGTGTTTGCAGAACTTTTGTCCCGAGAGGACTGGGCAAAGTCAGGGAGGAGGAGGGTGTCCTTGGCTCGGAGCCACAATACAGACTCTGCTGTGCCTTAGTGAGTGGTCCAGATCCAGAAACCGAGTAGAAACTGCTCCTACTGTCAGAAAGTTCTTCCTGATGTTTACGCTGCAATGTCCTTTCTTGTAACTGAACTCCTTTGTAAGTGAACTCAGGCTTGCTTCATTTCCCATGTGGCAGCCCTTGAGATGTTTGAAGATGGCTACCATATCCAGTGGCGTAGCGTGGGTTGTCAGCACCCGGGGCAAGGCAAGTAATTTGCGCCCCCTAACCCGTGGATTTTAGCACTCAAGTGCGAGCCCCCCCAGATGTTGCGCCCGGCCCCCCTGCACCCCCACGCTACGCCACTGGGGCTGGGGGCGAGCGAAGGAGCCAAGGACCCCCCCAAAGGCTCAGCAGGAATTTATTAAATTTATTATTTGCGGAGCCCCCGCGGGCCGAGGCAGCCGAAGCCCCCTCCCCTCGGGCGCCTCCCCGCCCCCTCCTCTCCTTGGGCTGTAGGTGGAGCTCCAGATCCGGGCTTGGCGAGTGCCTCTCCTCCCTGCCGGGTCCGGGGGCTTCCAGCCGTGCTCCGTCCTCGCCCCCCCCCCCGCGGCTGAGAGTTGCGCTGAGAGCCGGAGCCAGCGGCGCCCCCTTCTGCCGGGAGACCCTCGCCCGCCCGCCAGCTTCCTCTCACAGGGTTTTTGGGGAGCGCAGGGCGCGGCGAGGCCCCTCGGAGCTCTCCTCCCTCCCAGTCGGCAGAAGCAGCCGCCGCCTGTGGCTGGGCCGAGGGGGTGGCGGCGGCGTGCGGAGGCTGCCCGTGCCCGGCCAGGCATCGGTGGT
The DNA here is from genome assembly GCF_965113315.1 of Podarcis vaucheri. Classification (NCBI taxonomy): domain Eukaryota; kingdom Metazoa; phylum Chordata; class Lepidosauria; order Squamata; family Lacertidae; genus Podarcis; species Podarcis vaucheri. Next base: position 1,104,759 of record NC_138751.1, on the reverse strand, counting down.
GGCATCGGCACTGCTGCAGCGGCTGCTCCTCCTGCGAGCAGTGAGTGGAGCGCAGCAGCCGCAGCGGCGACGGCGCGCGCTAGGGCGCAAGGCTGGCAGTGGCGGCGGGGAGCCCGGCGGAGGAAGGAACTTGTCCCTTCCCTCTGGACTCGCACCCCCCCAGATGTTGCGCCCGGTGCGGCCGGCACCCCTGGCACCCCCCATGCTACGCCACTGACCATATCTCCTCTCAGTCTCCTCTTTTCCCGTTCTCATCAGGCTTGGTTTCCAGACCTTTGATCATCTTGGCAGCCCTTCTCTGCATACCTTCCAGCTTGTCAATACAGTTGTACCTCGGGTTACAGACGCTTCAGGTTACGCACTCCTCTAACCCAGAAATAGCACCTTGGGTTAAGAACTTTGCTTCAGGATGAGAACAGAAATTGTGCTCTGGTGGCACAGCAGCAGTGGGAGGCCCCATTAGCTAAAGTGGTGCTTCAGGTTAAGAACAGTTTCAGGTTAAGAACGGACCTCCAGAACGATTTAAGTATTTAACCCGAGGTACCACTGTATCCTCCTTAAATTGTGCTGCCCTGGACTTCTGATGGTGCCGCCTAAAATCACATTCGTCTTTTTTTGCTGCTGCATCACAGCGTTGACTCATATTGTGGTTTACTAAAACCCCTGGATCCTTTTCACAGTGCGCTCTCTCTCTCTCTCTCTCTCTCTCTCTCTCTCTCTCTCTCTCTCTCTCTCCTTCCCTTCAAGGCAACCTCCCTGCAGCAGGGACCACCCCACCATGGCTGCCAAGGCCCCGTCCCTCTCCGAAGCCCTCACCAGCGGCTTCCTGACCTGCACCATCTGCCTGGAGCGCCTCCGCCGCCCCAAGATCCTGCCCTGCCTGCACAGCTACTGCCAGGAGTGCCTGCGGAAGTTGGCAGGAGGCCGGAAGGAGCTTCGGTGCCCCGAGTGCCGCGAGCGGGTGGCCCTCCCAGAGGGGGGCGTGGGTGCTCTCCGGACCAACTTCTTCATCAACGGCCTGCTGGACCTTGTCCGCCCCACGGGGGAGGCAGAGCTCACCTGCAGCCTCTGCCCGCTCATCGGCCAGGAGACCAGCCGGCCGGCCGTCTCCCGCTGCCTGGACTGCGCTGACGACATGTGCCGGGACTGCGCCAGCGGGCACCGCTGCTCCCGCCTCACCCACCTCCACCGCGTGGTGGCCATGGAGGACTACCTCTCCGGGGAGCACGACGAGGAGATCCGGAAGCGCCAGGCGCTGCAGTGCAAGGAGCACACCAGCGAGGAGCTGCGCTTCTTCTGCACGCCTTGCGCCGTCGTCCTCTGCCGGGAGTGCCGGCTGGGGCCCCACCTCCAGCACCCTTGCCTGCCCCTGGCTGAGGCGGCCCTGGCCCGCCGGCCGGTCATCGTGGAGCTCCTGGCCGGGGTGGAGGAGACGGTGCAGGTCATCCGGGCGGGGAGGGCCAGCCTGGAGAGGGAGGCTGCGCAGCTGCAGGGGCGCGAGGCTAGCATCCGGGACGCGGTGGAGCAGGCGTGCTCGCGGGCGGTGCAGCGGCTGCTGGCGCAGCAGGAGGAGGTCCGGGCCCAGCTGGCGGACTACGTGAGGGAGCGGAAGAAGGCCTGCCAGGACCTCTGCTCCGATCTGGAGTTCCAAGAGCAGGTGGCCTCCAGCACCGTGGCCTTTGCCCAGAAGGTGCTGAGTCTGGGGAGGGAGGTGGAGATCGTCTCCCTGGAGCAGGTCATCTGTGAGCGTCTCAGGCATCTGCAGGGCTTCTCCTGGGAGCCGCTGGCCACCCGCCTGCCCTGCCTGGAGGTCAACGCTGAGATCGAGGGCAGCGGCCCCCGCCTGTTCCACCTGGAGTTCCGGGAGGAGAGCCCCACTGGAGTGCCGGAGGGCCCCAAGGAGGAGGCCACAAATGGGGCCAAGAAGAAGACCCACCTGCCCTGCCTGGAGGTCAACGCTGAGATCCCCACTGGAGTGCCGGAGGGCCCCAAGGAGGAGGCCACAAAAGGGGCAAAGAAGAAGAGGAGGAAGCAACAGCAGCAAGAGCAGCCTGCCAAGGAGGGATTCCACATGACCACCCTCATCCTCAGGGGCTGCCAGCAAGCCGTAGCCCCTGTGCCTCCTCCCAAGGTCCCAGGAACCCCCCTTCTGACACCCAAGCCGTCCTTCTCGTGTAGCTTCTGCGTCAAGATCCCCAGTGACCAGAAGTGCTCCCTGGTCACAGGGCTCTGCCCCTTTGGCTCTGGAGAGCTGCTGGTGGCCGACAAGCAAAACCAGAATCTGAAGCGCTTCTCCCTGAAGGGGGAGTTCAAGGGCACTGTCCCTGTCCCCAGTGGCGTGGCCCCGGTCAGCGTGGCCACCGTGGGCAGCAAGGTGGCCTTCACGGCCGGCTCCTGCCTCTACCTCCTGAATGGTGAGGGTGACCTGCTATGGCAGAAGGCTCTGGGGCAGGGGCAGGCCAGCCATGCCGTGGCAGCACTGGGGGGAGACCGTGTGGCAGTGTGCGTGGCTGGGCATTTGGAGGTGTACGACCTGGAGGGGCAGCTGCTGGAGAAGATTGTGCCTGAGGACAGTGCAGAGAGGTGCCTCGTCTTCCTGGCCAACCACAAGGACGGCTTTGTAGGCTCCGACTGGTACCACCGCAGCGTGATTCTGTTCACCAGGACGGGGCAGCTGGTGGCCGAGTGCTCTGAGGAGCAGCTGGGCGAGTGCCAGCCAGGAGCTGTTTGTGCTGACACCATGGGCATCATTTACGTGGTCTTGCGGGAGGTGAACAAGGTGGTGGCCTTCTCTCCCAGGCGGAAGGAGTTGGGGGCGTTCCTCGGTGCCAAGAACAGCATCAACCGACCACGGGTGGTCACAGTGGCTGGGAAGCGGCACTTTGCCGTGGCTCTGAGCAATGGCACCATCCACATCTTCCGGGTCAGGTATCAGGGCAAGTGAGACAGAGAAAGGGCAAGGGAGGGGGGGTAAAAGCTGTATGTCCCAGTGTTAATGACCCAAGGCAGACTGGAGTGCCCAAGGTGAGCAATGGTGTGTGTAGGAGAGTAAAAGCAACAGTTCCTCCCACCTGCCCTCCTGTCTGGATTGGGTCAGCTCCCAGAGTTGTGCTTTACTTACCTGGGGTTGTTGTTCCCAAGGGCGGCCACCAGAGGGCAATGTGGAAATGATAGAACCTGGCATAGATCGCCTAACTGCCAAAGTTTACGTTCCTTTTGTTCTCTCGGGTAAATCAGGGGCACGACAAAGTCCAGAGGATGTGAGGGACGATAATGTTGCTTTTTTTCACCAAATATCGAAAAGGCTGCAACAGCTAGATAACGGCAGGCAGCAGCAAAGACCTGCATACTCTTATATTTAGACCAGCTTGCGGTCAGGATGCTCGTAAATGGGACGGGTTGTTTGTATACAAAAAATTGCCCTTTTTCCCTTATGGGGAATCCAAGAGCCCATACAGAGTCCTTACATAGGTTCCTTATTGGTAGGAGAAAATAACAGAGGCCAACCAGAGAATATTGAGAAGCAAAGCACCTAGTAAGACTGATTTTTATTGATCTGTTGCAACAGGGTGCTCCCCTCACACGCAGGAAAGGAGAAGGAACCCAGAACAATGGCGTGCAAGGCCTTATATAGACTTTGGAAATTGCCACCCTGTAGATCAAGACCACCCCCAGAAACATCATTCATACATCACAGAAGGGGTGTAGCTCAAGACCACCAACCCAGACACATCATACCTACGTCACAGGAAAGGTGGTCTACAGCAGAAATCTGAGTGCCTTGTTTACCTCCTGTCTGCCAGGTTACCTGTTTAATGGTCACTTGATTGGATACCCTGGGGAGCCTGGCCAGTCTTTTGCAATGACAAATACTTAGTTCCTGAGCCAGGTCACAGGCTCACACCCTATTCATATCTTAAGTGTGCCCTTAAGACAGGATTTGTGAGGAAAGAAACAATGGGGAAGTTTCCCACTTTGACCTTGCAGAGAAATCATTTGCTCAGTTTGGGAATCAAAATGGCTTCAGGTCGGTCTTCCTGTGCTGATCTATGTATGTGCTTGGTTGGTAGGCTTATGAACATTTAACATATACCCAAGACCTCAAAATTCCTATCACAATACTTCAACAGGTATAGAACTTGTTTATACCTGTAAGTGGTCAGGATGTGGCTTTGTCTCTTGAGTCAATGTGTGAAAACCATAGAAAGCATGGTCCAAATAAGGAGAAAGGTAAACAGGAGGGGTGGTCCTCGAAATCAGAGTGATGGGAGATGTCGACAAAGACGGGAAATTAGTAGGGAAATTAGGCGGTCGTGATGGGCTGTAAACCTTGCAGTACCCAGCCAGTGGGGAGACGAGGGAGGGAACCTGCACTTCAGGTATAGGGAAGGTAAGCTTATGCTTTGCCAATTGTGGGTGTGCCTGCTTTGGACACCCGCTCTTGCAAGGACATATTGTATTCAATAAACTCTCTGCTTTTTCACCAATTTTATTCAGATTAAGGGATTAAGGGTTTTAGGAGCCACTTTTTAAAAACTTCTGACAGAGGAGGACCCCTCTGACAAGATGGTGGGCACCATAACCTTTCCAAAGTGCCTTTTCTGCTCTCAGGAGGATACTCGGGTCTTGGCCAGGTGTTCTGCAAAAGGGTGGCAGAATCCATTATGCAGGAGGGCTCTCGGATTTGGCCTGCTGGTGTGGCCAGCTTCCAGCTGCTAAATGAGGCATAACACAACACAACACAACAGAGTGTGTGTAATTGGAGCACGAATCTGAGAGTGTGGGGCACGATATTAAGCCTGAACATTATATTCATTTGCACCCCAAGGAGACCATCACTGAGTGGGGATCCCATCTGTGCCTTCCGGACCAATCTGACAGAAGAACATGATTTGTAACTCTGTTGTGATCACCCTCCATCTCTCTTTTTCTATAAATATCGTTCAATAATAAAACAAACGTGTATATTTGCATCTTTGCAAGAGAGGACAATTGTATATGAGCTGAAATAAAGAGTCTGGATAAAAACTTCCTGCAGTTCTGAGATTTTTGTCCTGGGATGCTTTCAGATGGGAACTTAATATGTAAAAGGGCCACAGAAACATCCTGTATGAGAAGCATAAACTCCACAGCAAACAGCTGCCTGGGGAACCCCCCCCCCCCATTTTTGAACATGCAGAAACTCCACTGGGAGCAGCCAGAGAGTCTGGGAGCAGGAGCTCAACTGCTCAGAAATGGGGCGGAATCTCTCCATACAGCATATTGGAAACAACAATGAGCAGATATTTGTTTCATTCATTAATTTGGCACCCCAAAGTAATTTACAATATATTATAACAACTAAATGAATTGCAAATATGGAAACTCTTCTTATATATATGAGAACAGCTTCAAACAACAATGCCTAAAATCAGTCGGATTCCTATTGTTACGGCTAAAATCTGGGTGCGGGGTTACTCTGCCACCCAGCTCATCGGACTAAGTCCGTGGGTCCCTGCGGAAGAAAATGAGCAAACTGCAGGAGCAAACTGCAGAAGATCCAAGTTTATTGCGCAACAGGTTCAAGGCGAGATTGAACAGCGAGAAAGGGGTGACATGAACTTTTGAAATTTCCCTCCATATCCCAGAATACAGTGCAAAATACATCCCAGTTACATCATGAATACATTAAGAGGTTGGGTTACACAGATTAACATATGGAGGAGGGAGGGGGGAATATGCAGAGAGCTGGAGATATGCGCAGATAAGCACATCCTGAGAAGACAATGGCCCATGTTTGCATAGTCTGTCACCTGGCATCGCCCGGAGGAAGGGCTTGGCAGATGGAAATAAATGGATATATTGTAGCGAAGAAGAAGGTGGAGAAGACATGCCCCCCCCCCCCCGTTCCGTATCACTATGCTGATACTGGCTGGAACAAAGATTGTAGAATCATTGGAAAGGACCCTGCGAGTCATCTGGCAAACCCCCAGCAATTTCATTTCCTTCTGACCTTTGATGATTTCAATTCCACCTCTGTGGAACACCCTCACAGACCATGCATGTGCGTTTGTGTGTATTCTCACACGCATAAACATACGTGCAATTCGGGATCTCTCTCTATGCAGGTGGTGATGATGGCAGAATCCTAGAATCTTAGATTTGGAGAGGACCCCCAGGGCCACCCAGCCCAGGCCCCTGCAATGCAGGAATCGTAGCCAGGATCCTGGAGGAGACTGCGGCCCCTGAAATAAATATTCTGCTCCAACACAAGTGGGAGTCTTTAAGCCGCCCCCAGGAGACTCTGGGCTGCTGTTGCTTTGATACAGCCTGAGGAGAAGGCTGTTGACGGCTCCTAGTGTTGCAGGAATTTATGTCTAGGTTGGGGGGGTTGCCCCTCCAGCAGATATCGTGTACATGCAGCCCACTACCAAAATCAAAAATCAGCACAATTACTTTTGTGGCTTTTGTGATTTGTCCCCACAAAACACTTCATCACAGTTTCTTCCTGTCTGTTCAAAGGGCCTTTGCTGCACGATACCAAATGTAAGAATTCAGTGATAAATGTCTCTATGTACTGGCTCACAGGGAAAACTTCTGAAATTCATCTAGACCTGTGAGCTCAGCTACTCAGCAGCCCCTCTGCCTGAGGGATAATCCCTGGCATCCTGATACCTGAGTGCCAGACAGGTGGCCATTCCAGAAAGAACAAACCCAGATGGAGACAAAAGGGTGGGATTAACTGGGCTGCGAAACAGGGAAATGTAAATATCTCTTTTATTACACTTGATGGGTGTTTGGTGGAGGGCAAGGGGAACCATGGGGCAGGATCCAGGATGCTCATATTACTGCCACCAGACCTCCCCTTTCATGATGTAACCGTGTTGTATGAGTGATGTATTAGTACATTTCCGAGCACAATTCAAAGTTAAAGCCATAAATGGCCTTGGCCCGGTATATCTGAAGGAACTTCTCCACCCCCATCATTCTGCCAGGACTCTGAGGTCCAGCGCTGAGGGCCTTCTGGCGGTTCCCTCATTGCAAGAAGCAAAGCTACAGGGAACCAGGCAGAGGGCCTTCTCAGTGGTGGCGCCTGCCCTGTGGAACGCCCTCCCAGCAGATGTCAAAGAGATAATATCTGTCCTCCCTTCCCCACAGGTGGGCGGGGTTTGTGGCACCGAGTGGGGCTCACCTGGGCGGGTGCCACCCACCTGCTTAAGCTGGCCTTTGACCCACCCTTGGCCAGTGAGGACAATGGGCGGCCCGCCGGGGGTGGGCCTAAGGCCAAGAGAAAAGAGGATGACCCCTTGGCTCAGGCCTCTTTTGCTGTTCTTCCTTCCAGGATCAATGGCAAAATGTGACATTGACTCAGCCTTCCGGCTGCTCCCGGTTCATCCTGAAGATTTTTGGTTTCTAGGACTCAAATTCAGGGATAGCTGGTATTTTGACAAGGCTATGCCCATGGGCTGCTCTGTGGCCTGCGCGGCCTTTGAAACCTTCAGCACATTCATTGCATGGGCCTTCAAATCCCCATCTGGTTCCCCTTTCATGATCCATTACTTAGATGACTTTCTTATTATGGCAGCCACAGACTCCCCTGACTGCGCTCTATCCCTAGCTACATTCATGTGCCTTGCAGCTGACTTTGGCATACCTCTGGCTGCTGACAAGACCGAGGGCCCTTCGACTATCCTTTCCTACTTGGGTATTGAATTGGACACAATTCGGCAGTCATCGCGCCTCCCACAGACCAAGCTGGAATCCTTGAAAGTGTTTCTGGAGGCAATGCTTGGGGTTCAAAAGACCACCTGTTGCCAGGTGCAATCCCTATTGGGTCATCTTAATTTTGCATGTAGAGTAGTGGTGCCAGGCCGTGCCTTTTGTGCCCGTCTGGCTCGGCTCATGGCTGGGGGGGGTAGCCCCCCACCATCACATCAGGGTGACAAAGCAGATAAAGGGCGATCTGAGGGTTTGGCTTCCATTCCTGCAGGATTATAACGGGGTTTCATTTTGGCAGAAGAGCCTTAACCCTGGGGTGGAATTCCAGGTTCATTCTGATGCTTCTAGCCGCTTTGGCGTCTTCTTCAGTGGACATTGGTGTGCCCAGCCATGGCCATCTTCTTGGCACACAGCAGGCATTACTTGGGATTTTACCTTTCTGGAGTTCTTTCCTATTCTAGCTGCCATTCGCATCTGGGGAACCCTCTTCTCGAATTGCAGGGTCTGTTTCTGGTCCGACAATCAAGCGGTGGTAAGAGTTATATCTAGGCAGTCAGCAAAGTCCCTGATGGTCATAAGGGTCCTGCGCCTGTTTGTGCTGGAGTGCCTGCGGCACAATATTTCTTTCACTGCCCGCTTCATACCTGGCCTTAACAATAACATCGCTGATGCCCTGTCTCGTTTCCAGATGGAGCATTTCTGTGCGATGGCACCATAGAATCATAGAATCCAAGAGTTGGAAGAGACCACCAGGGCCATCGAGTCCAACCCCCTGCCAAGCAGGAAACACCATCAGAGCACTCCTGACATATGGTTGTCAAGCCTCTGCTTAAAGACCTCCAAAGGAGGAGACTCCACCACACTCCTGGGCAGCAAATTCCACTGTCGAACAGCTCTTACTGTCAGGAAGTTCTTCCTAATGTTTAGGTGGAATCTTCTTTCTTGTAGTTTGGATCCATTGCTCCGTGTCCGCTTCTCTGGAGCAGCAGAAAACAACCTTTCTCCCTCCTCTATGTGACATCCTTTTATATATTTGAACATGGCTATCATATCACCCCTTAACCTCCTCTTCTCCAGGCTAAACATGCCCAGCTCCCTTAGCCGTTCCTCATAAGGCATCGTTTCCAGGCCTTTGACCATTTTGGTTGCCCTCCTCTGGACACGTTCCAGTTGGTCAGTGTCCTTCTTGAATTGTGGTGCCCAGAACTGGACACAGTACTCCAGGTGAGGTCTGACCAGAGCAGAATACAGTGGCACTATTACTTCCCTTGATCTAGATGCTATACCCCTATTGATGCAGCCCAGAATTGCATTGGCTTTTTTAGCTGCCGCGTCACACTGTTGGCTCATGTCAAGTTTGTGGTCAACCAAGACTCCTAGATCCTTTTCACATGTACTGCTCTCAAGCCAGGTGTCACCCATCTTGTATTTGTGCCTCTCGTTTTTTTTGCCCAAGTGCAATACTTTACATTTCTCCCTGTTATAATTCACCAGAAGCAGCCCAGTCCCCGGACACCTTCCCAGACGATCTGTGGGAGATTGAAAGCGAGAAGTAAACCAGGGAGCATTGGCAGCAATAGCACCCTCCACTAGACGTTCTTATTCCAGGGCCTGGGATGCCTTTGGGCGTTTTTGTGGCTCTGCAACATGTCGCGCATCCGAGGAGGAGGTGCTTCAGTTCTTGGTGCTCCTAAAGCGCAAGAGCCTTGCCATAAAAACTTTAATGCTTTACAGGGCAGCTATTTCTTTCTTTTGTAAATTCCATCATTGGCCAGACCCCTGTGACAGCTTCCATGTCAAGAAGTTGCTGGCTGGGTGGTGGCGTGTCATTCCCCCTCGTCAGGATGGCAGGAAGCCTATCACCATAGACATACTTTATCTAATTTGGAAAAAACTACCAGAGATCTGCTCATCAAATTTTGAAACTCATCTCTTTCGGGCAGCATTCTCCCATGCCTTTTTGGGTGCCATGTGCATTGGGGAGTGTTTGGCTGGGCCCCTGCAATCAGGGTTGGCAGACAACGACATCAAGTTCTCTGCACATACGTTGAATGTCAAGATTCAGTCCTCCAAAACTGACCAATTGCGGAAAGGGGTCACGCTTGCACTGCCCTCGACGGAACAGGTGGTTCCCTGCCCATATCGCAACACACGCCGCTTCTTCAGGGTCCGGCCCCAGTGCAAGGGCCCTTTCTTCATTCACTCAAACACGCGCCCGTTGACGCGATCACAATTCACAGCGGTTTTACACAAAGACTTATCTGCTTGTGCTGTTAGTCCCCAGGAATATTCCGGGCACACGTTCCATATCAGGGAATGATACAGCGGCGATGGAGGGTTGGGATCCCGCACACATCAAGGCACTGGGGCGCTGGCGTTCGGCAGCCTACAAAAGCTACATTCGTCCCGGCTCCTCCTCCTTATCACTTGCAATTTAATTGTCTTACAGGTTTGCCCACCATGAAGACCTGGGTGACAGGCCACAGCATTGTCCATTGGGCGGCAGATTATGCACAGTCTCAAAATCGTGGCCATAACCTTTATACGCATTTATTGAATGGCTCAGCGTGGCATGCGTTGGCGGAGCTTGATGCCCATGCTGTGTAGTGCTGCAGCGACCCATGGCCCTCCAAGGGTCTTGATTATGCATACAGGGGAGAACGATCTAGTGGAGCAAAAAGGCATTGCCCTTATCCTTGCTGCAAGGGCAGATCTAAAAAGCCTGCGTGCCTTGTACCCATCAATGACCATCGGCTGGTCCAATCTCCTACCCCGTCTTCACAGCAGGGGGGCTTCCAATCCCTCTCACCTCAATTATGCGGTGAGTAAAATTAACAGGACCATGCGCAACACCATTCGCCAAATTTGTGGGTTCTCTATTCCACATCCCACCATCACAGTTGACCTATTCCGGGGGGACGGGGTGCACTGACCCCACTGGGCAATGACTTCTGGCTCCATGACTTGTGACGAGCCCTTGGGGACCGGATAGATTGCGGGGTTTGATTGGTCCTTGGTTGTGGGACTTGGCGGCCAGGCCCCTTGGTGCCTCGAGTGGCGGTTTTAGGCCTTGGCAAGGTAGCCTTTAGTCTAACATCAAGTTGGGGGGGTGCATTCATGCTCCCTCCCCATGCGGTGGTGCGTGCAGGGCCCATTGAAGGGCAAAACCAGGAGTCCCTGGCCCTAGAGCGGCGGCATGTAGGTCAAACTCCCCGGACGAGGTCAGTGGAAGGACATGCTGTGTAAGTTTGCGCTTTGCAGTCCCCTCTCACTGGGCCTCATCTGCCTGCATATCCTCAGCCAGGCGGGCTGAGAGGGTTACCTGCCAAGGCCTGTGCCACGTTTCCCACTTCTGAAGCTCAATAAAGTTGTGGCCAATTTGAACCCATACTCTGGTCTCTTGTCTTACCATTTGGGAAAAGGGGTAGGCGCCACAGACAGGGTTTAGCGTGAGTGCCCGCAATATCCGCCCTCCTTTCCCCACAGGTGGGCCCGGTTTGCGGCACCGAGCGAGGCTCACCTGAGCAGGTGCCACCCACCTGCCTGAGCTAGCCACCCTCAGCCAGGGAGGACAATGGCCAGCCGGCCAGGGGCAGGCCTAAGGCCAAAAAGAAAAGAGGCTGACCCCAGGATATCTGCTGGAGGGGCAACCCCCCCCCAACCTATCCATATATTCCTGCAACAATTCCAGCCGGTATCAGCATTGGAAACAGACTGATTTTAGGCATTGTTGTTTGAAGCTGTTCTCATATATATAAGAAGAGTTTCCATATTTGCAATTCTTTTAGTTGTTATAATATATTGTAAAGCGCTTTGGGGTGCCAAATGAATGAATGAAACAAATATCTGCTTCTCATACAGGATGTTTATGCTTCTCATACAGGATGTTTCTGTGGCCCTTTTACATATTAAGTTCCCATCTGAAAGCATCCCAGGACAAAAATATCAGAACTGCAGGAAGTTTTTTATCCAGACTCTTTTATTTCAGCTCATATACAATTGTCCTCTCTTGCAAAGATGCAAATATACACGTTTGTTTTATTATTAAATGATATTTATAGGGGGGGGGGAGAGAGGAATGGTGATCACAACAGAGTTACAAAGTAAAAGCATGATTTTAGTCTCCTACACACACCATTGCTCACCCGGTGTGACCATGGGCACTCCAGTCTGCCTTGGGTCATTAACTCTGGGACATACAGCTTTTAACCCCCCGTCCCTTGCCCTTCCTCTGGTTCACTTGCCCTGATATGTGATCCGGAAGATGTGGACAGTGCCGTTGCTCAGAGCCACGGCAAAGCGCCGCTTCCCAGCCACTGTGACCACCCGCGGTCGGTCGATGCTGTTCTTGGCACTGAGGAACGCCCCCAACTTCTTCCCACTGGGGGAGAAGGCCACCACCTCGTTCAGCTCCTGCAAGACCACGTAAATGATGCCCATGGTGTCGGCACAAATGCCCCCCGGCTGGCACTCGCCCAGCTGCTCCTCAGAGCACTCGGCCACTAGCTGCCCCGTCCTGGTGAACAGGACCACGCTGCAGCGGTACCAGTCAGAGCCCACAAAGCCGTCCTTGTGGTTGGCCAGGAAGACGAGGCACCTCTCTGCACTGTCCTCAGGCACAATCTTCTCCAGCAGCTGCCCCTCCAGGTCGTACACCTCCAACTGCCCAGCCACACACACTGCCATACGGTCTACCCCCAGACCCACCACGGCATGGAAGGCCTGCCCCTGCCCCAGAGCCTTCTGCCACACCAGGCCACCCTCACCATTCAGGAGGTAGAGGCAGGAGCCGGCCGTGAAGGCCACCTTGCTGCCCACGGTGGCCAAGCTGACCGGGGCCACGCCACTGGGGACAGGGACAGTGCCCTTGAACTCCCCCTGCAGGGAGAAGCGCTTCAGATTCTGGTTTTGATTGTCAGCCACCAGCAGCTCTCCAGAGCCAAAGGGGCAGAGCCCTGTGACCAAGGGGCACTTCTGGTCACTGGGGATCTTGACGCAGAAGCTACACGAGAAGGACGGCTTGGGTGTCAGAAGGGGGGTTCCTGGGACCTTGGGAGGAGGCACAGGGGCTACGGCTTGCTGGCAGCCCCTGAGGATGAGGGTGGTCATGTGGAATCCCTCCTTGGCAGGCTGCTCTTGCTGCTGTTGCTTCCTCCTCTTCTTCTTGGCCCCTTTTGTGGCCTCCTCCTTGGGGCCCTCCGGCACTCCAGTGGGGATCTCAGCGTTGACCTCCAGGCAGGGCAGGTGGGTCTCTTTCTTTGCCCCTTTTGTGGCCTCCTCCTTGGGGCCCTCTGGCAGGTGGGTCTTCTTCTTGGCCCCATTTGTGGCCTCCTCCTTGGGGCCCTCCGGCAGGTGGGTCTTCTTCTTGGCCCCATTTGTGGCCTCCTCCTTGGGGCCCTCCAGCACTCCAGTGGGGATCTCAGCGTTGACCTCCAGGCAGGGCAGGTGGGTCTCTTTCTTTGCCCCTTTTGTGGCCTCCTCCTTGGGGCCCTCTGGCAGGTGGGTCTTCTTCTTGGCCCCTTTTGTGGCCTCCTCCTTGGGGCCCTCCGGCACTCCAGTGGGGATCTCAGCGTTGACCTCCAGGCAGGGCAGGTGGGTCTTCTTCTTGGCCCCTTTTGTGGCCTCTTCCTTGGGGCCCTCTGGCACTCCAGTGGGGATCTCAGCGTTGACCTCCAGGCAGGGCAGGTGGGTCTTCTTCTTGGCCCCTTTTGTGGCCTCCTCCTTGGGGCCCTCCGGCACTCCAGTGGGGCTCTCCTCCCGGAACTCCAGGTGGAACAGGCGGGGGCCGCTGCCCTCGATCTCAGCGTTGACCTCCAGGCAGGGCAGGCGGGTGGCCAGCGGCTCCCAGGAGAAGCCCTGCAGATGCCTGAGACGCTCACAGATGACCTGCTCCAGGGAGACGATCTCCACCTCCCTCCCCAGACTCAGCACCTTCTGGGCAAAGGCCACGGTGCTGGAGGCCACCTGCTCTTGGAACTCCAGATCGGAGCAGAGGTCCTGGCAGGCCTTCTTCCGCTCCCTCACGTAGTCCGCCAGCTGGGCCCGGACCTCCTCCTGCTGCGCCAGCAGCCGCTGCACCGCCCGCGAGCACGCCTGCTCCACCGCGTCCCGGATGCTAGCCTCGCGCCCCTGCAGTTGCGCAGCCTCCCTCTCCAGGCTGGCCCTCCCCGCCCGGATGACCTGCACCGTCTCCTCCACCCCGGCCAGGAGCTCCACGATGACCGGCCGGCGGGCCCGGGCCGCCTCAGCCAGGGGCAGGCAAGGGTGCTGGAGGTGGGGCCCCAGCCGGCACTCCCGGCAGAGGACGACGGCGCAAGGCGTGCAGAAGAAGCGCAGCTCCTCGCCGGTGTGCTCCTTGCACTGCAGCGCCTGGTGCTTCCGGATCTCCTCGTCGTGCTCCCCGGAGAGGTAGTCCTCCATGGCCACCACGCGGTGGAGGTGGGTGAGGCGGGAGCAGCGGTGCCCGCTGGCGCAGTCCCGGCACATGTCGTCAGCGCAGTCCAGGCAGCGGGAGACGGCCGGCCGGCTGGTCTCCTGGCCGATGAGTGGGCAGAGGCTGCAGGTGAGCTCTGCCTCCCCCGTGGGGTGGACAAGGTCCAGCAGGCCGTTGATGAAGAAGTTGGTCCGGAGAGCACCCACGCCCCCCTCTGGGAGGGCCACCCGCTCGCGGCACTCGGGGCACCGAAGCTCCTTCCGGCCCCCTGCCAACTTGCGCAGGCACTCCTGGCAGTAGCTGTGCAGGCAGGGCAGGATCTTGGGGCGGCGGAGGCGCTCCAGGCAGATGGTGCAGGTCAGGAAGCCGCTGGTGAGGGCTTCGGAGAGGGACGGGGCCTTGGCAGCCATGGTGGGGTGGTCCCTGCTGCAGGGAGGTTGCCTTGAAGGGAAGGGGAGAGAGAGAGAGAGAGAGAGAGAGAGAGAGAGAGAGAGAGAACTGTGAAAAGGATCCAGGGGTTTTAGTAAACCACAATATGAGTCAACGCTGTGATGCAGCAGCAAAAAAAGACGAATGTGATTTTAGGCGGCATCATCAGAAGTCCAGGGCAGCACAATTTAAGGAGGATACAGTGGTACCTCGGGTTAAATACTTAAATCGTTCTGGAGGTCCATCTTAACCTGAAACTGTTCTTAACCTGAAGCACCACTTTAGCTAATGGGGCCTCCCACTGCTGCTGTGCCACCAGAGCACAATTTCTGTTCTCATCCTGAAGCAAAGTTCTTAACCCAAGGTGCTATTTCTGGGTAACCCGAGGTACAACTGTATTGACAAGCTGGAAGGTATGCAGAGAAGGGCTGCCAAGATGATCAAAGGTCTGGAAACCAAGCCTGATGAGAACGGGAAAAGAGGAGACTGAGAGGAGATATGGTCAGTGGCGTAGCGTGGGGGGTGCCAGGGGTGCCGGCCGCACCGGGCGCAACATCTGGGGGGGTGCGAGTCCAGAGGGAAGGGACAAGTTCCTTCCTCCGCCGGGCTCCCCGCCGCCACCGCCAGCCTTGCGCCCTAGCGCGCCGCCGCTGCGGCTGCGCTCCACTCACTGCTCGCAGGAGGAGCAGCCGCTGCAGCAGTGCCGATGCCACCACCGATGCCTGGCCGGGCACGGGCAGCCTCCGCACGCCGACGCCATCCCCTCGGCCCAGCCACAAGCGGCGGCTGCTTCTGCCGACTGGGAGGGAGGAGAGCCCCGAGGGGCCTCGCCGCGCCCTGCGCTCCCCAAAACCCTCCGAGAGGAAGCCGGCGGGCGGGAGAGGGTCTCCTGGCAGAAGGGGGCGCCACTGGCTCCGGCTCTCAGCGCAAGTCTCACCCGCGGGGGGGGGGCGAGGACGGAGCACGGCTGGAAGCCCCCGGACCCGGCAGGGAGGAGAGGCACTCGCCAAGCCCGGATCTGGAGCTCCACCTACAGCCCAAGGAGAGGAGGGGGCGGGGAGGCGCTCGATGGGAGGGGGCTTCGGCTGCCTCGGCCCGCAAATAATAAATTTAATAAATTCCTGCTGAGCCTTTGGGGGGGTCCTTGGCTCCTTCGCTCGCCCCCAGCCCCAGTGGCGTAGCGTGGGGGTGCAGGGGGGCCGGGCGCAACATCTGGGGGGGGGCTCGCACTTGAGTGCTAAAATCCACGGGTTAGGGGGCGCAAATTACTTGCCTTGCCCCGGGTGCTGACAACCCACGCTACGCCACTGGATATGGTAGCCATCTTCAAACATCTCAAGGGCTGCCACATGGGAAATGAAGCAAGCCTGAGTTCAGTTACAAAGGAGTTCAGTTACAAGAAAGGACATTGCAGCGTAAACATCAGGAAGAACTTTCTGACAGTAGGAGCAGTTTCTACTCGGTTTCTGGATCTGGACCACTCACTAAGGCACAGCAGAGTCTGTATTGTGGCTCCGAGCCAAGGACACCCTCCCTCCTCCCTGACTTTGCCCAGTCCTCTCGGGACAAAAGTTCTGCAAACACCAGATATGGCTGGATTCCCTTTTGAATTCCCTGCAAGGCCAGTGTTCTCCAGGGAGGGAGCGGGAGTCCAGCAACACCCGGAGAGCCCTGCTGAGGCTCCCCTCTTTCCTCCCGCTAGGAGCCTGGGGTGAGAGGGGGCTCCCCGGATCGGGGTGACCCCAGGAGAAGGAGCCCTTGCGCCTGATGTAAGGAAACCGAGGCTCTGTACAAGAAGCGCACGTCCCTAAGTGCGCTAGGTAGGAAGGCGCGCACAGGAGCGCACAGCCACAAACACGGGGAAAACCCACACACGGGGTTGAAAGCGCCACTCTCCGTGGGTTGAGCCTCACAGGCGACCCCTGGTTTTTACAACGCGTCCAACGGGAGTGGGGGTTAGGGGGCAGGACTCCTGGGTTCCCAGGAGACTCCTGGCGCCGGCGGGGGGCGCCCTTGCCCAGCTCTCATCGAGGCCCTTGCGACCAGCGTGACCTCACCTTCCCCGGGATCCAGGGAGAGAAGGACCGCCCCCCGACCCACCCCGGCCGCCCCTAACCCTCCGAAGGTCTCCATGCCAAAGGCCGCCGCCCGAACCCCATATCTGGGGGGCGACTCCCGACTGGCTGGCAGCTTGTCCGCCCACCCGCGAAGGAGCCCCTACCTCGGAGCGGCAGCTGGGCTGGGGGTCCTCCTCGCTTGCCCTTCCTTGGGAGGTCGCCCCCGAGATGTGGGGCGGGGAGCGTCACTGCGCGAAAGCGAATCTGGTGCTAGGTTCGGTTCCCAGGGGGCGGCGGATTCCGCAAGGGCAGGTATGTTCAAAGTCCAAAGGTTTAATACGGCGCCTAGTTTATTTACTGGGGTAAAACCCCGCCTAAAAGCTCAACAACTTGAATCAACAAAAAAGTTCAACATCATTGGGGTAAAACCGTAAAGAAAGCTTTGGTCGGCCCTCACGCATGTGCACTTCATCAAATCTGGCTCTTTGAGAAACGTTTGGGCACCCCTGCGCAAGGCGCAGCGGGGCTGGGAGGTTGCGACAAAGGGGTCGCGGGGGGGCTCCGAGCTGGTTCCGCAATGAAAGGTGTCGGCTCTCCTCGCTCCCTTTGAGCCTCGCAGCCCGTCTCTCTTGGGGCATCCAGGCTGGACCCCCCCCCCCAGGAGTTAGCTAAGTTATCTCCTTCCAGTGAGCACTCAGGGCTGATTTCCTTCAGAATGGAGAGGTTGGATCTTCTTGCAGTCCATGGGACTCTCCAGAGTCTCCTCCAGCACCAGAGTTCAAAAGCATCAATTCTTTATGGTCCAGCTCTCACTTCCATACATCCCTACTGGGAAAACCAGAGCTTGAACTATACGGACCTTTGTTGGCAAGGCGATGTCTCTGCTTTATATATATGTGTGTGCACAGCTTAAATAAAAAGACATTTTAGCCACAATATTTTTTGGGGTGGTGGAGTGGAAATGAAGACTTAAAACAATGCTCAAGGTGGCTAACCATATGGGGAGGCAGTTACTAATTATTATTTTTGTAATATACACCAACAGTCTTATTTGCCCCTGCCTGTATATAAATCTATATGCGCAAAGCATAAATAAAAAGGCATTTTAGCCTCAATATTTTGGGGGTGGGGAGTGGAAATGACGACTTAAGGGGAGCTCAGAGAGAAGAAAGGCGGTAGTCCATCTGCAGCAGCGTAACTGGATGCCCTCATCTGCCCCTGCTGCAATAAAAACTCGTCTCATGTATCGGTGTCTATAGCCCCAGCAGATGCTGCAACCTTCCAACAGTTTGGCTTCACCCCTGAAGCCGCACTCCTCCATTGTCTCCCGAGAGAGATGGGTGCCCAAAATCAGCTTCCCACATCTGCAAAAGCAGGCATGAAATAAAATGGGGGGGGGGGGAATAAACCACAGGCATGTGATTGTGTGGAAAGTAGCAACTGGAACTATGTATAGCATAGGCATAATGATTAAACAAGACCTGGTTACAAGGCAAGGTAGCCTGTTATACCAAGGGAATGGCAATACAGTGGTACCTTGGGTTACATACGCTTCAGGTTACGGACTCTGCTATCCCAGGTTAAGAAATTTGCTTCAGGATAAGAACAGAAATTGTGCAGCGGCGGAGCAGCGGCAGTGGGAGACCCCGTTAGCTAAAGTGGTGCTTCAGGTTAAGAACAGTTTCAGGTTAAGAACAGACCTCTAGAACAAATTAAGCTCTTAACCCGAGGTACCACGGTAAAAGTATCCAAATGCCCAAAGCCAGATTTGTTCATAGGTTTAAGGGGGGTGGTCCTCGACTGTGTTCCTTCTTGCTTACAAATGAAATAATAAATAATAAATAATAATAATAATAATAATAATAATAATAATAATAATAATAATAAATTTTATTTATACCCCGCCCTCCCCAGCCGAAGCTGGGCTCAGGGCGGCTAACAACAATCAAAATAATCCAACATTCTAACAACATTTCATTATAAAAATTAATTAAAATCAAATTGATGGCAACCATTAAGCAAAATTCTATGCATATTGCCAGAGGAGGGGGTCAGGCTGTCGCGTATTCCACGCGGCGTTTTCAGCAAAACACTAAGAGTTCCAGGTTTTTCAGTGCAGTCCTTTTTAATGTGAGCTTTATACAGGCTATATACAAAAGAAGCAGTTCATACAGAGTACTTACAAACGAATACTCTCCACCACAGCACCACCACACTACAGCACAACCACCACACCCCCTGTTAAACAGGCTTTCCTTTTTAAAGCAGGTGATAGCCAATTACACTAATCACACTCCTGCTGAGTCACTCTGACCCAGCAGAGTATTGCATCATCCTGTTGAAGCCTGCAGACTTATCCAGTATCCTGCGAATCCCAACACTCCTCCTTAAGTCAAAGGCTTGAGACCCAATAATTCTCTTAAGTCTCGAAATTTAGGAGCGTCCAAACATTTTGTATACAAATCTGCCACATTACATTTTGTGTTACAGTGCTGTACCTTTAATACATTTCTTTCCAAAGCATTTTTCACATTTCCGTATCTTATCGCAATATGTTTACTCTTGCTCTTAAAGTTCTGTTGGTTAGCAAGCTGTTGTGCAGCCATGTTGTCACTTAGCACAGTGATTGGCATTTCAGAAGGTATTCCAAGCTCTTTTGTTAGGCAAGCAAACCACTCTATTTGTGATACACATTCGCTTATGGCTGAGTACTCTGCTTCACAAGTACTTGTGGCAACAAATGTTTGTTTCTGGGATTTCCACTGAACCAGGGCATTTCCAATATATATGGCATAGCCAGTGGTAGACTTTCCATTTTCTCTGTCTCCCCAGCTGGCATCAGCGTATGCATACACTTGCTGATCATGTCCTGTATCCAGCACCAGTTTGTAATCTTTTGTGCCTTTCAGATACCTTAGGATTCTTTTAAGTGCTACCCAATCTCTCTGAGCCGGGTCTGCACTTCTTTGGCTTAACATGTGCACTGCCAATGTTATGTCGGGTCTTGTCCAACAACTTAAATATAACAGAGAACCCAACAGAGAATGAAACGCTGTTGCATTCTCACATTTTTGCCCTTCTGGTTCATTTTTGTACTGGGTAGTTATGGGAGTGTCAACCTCATTTGCCCTCTCCATTCCATATGTCTTCAGTAACTTTTTTATTTTTTCCTTCTGACTCAGAGAGTAAATGCCCTCTTCATTTCTCTGAACCTCTACTCCTAAGTAATTTTGAATCTCTCCCAAATACTTCAGTTTGTATTTGTTACCTAGGCTGTTTATAAACCAAGACACTTGCTTTTGTGCAGTTATTAGACAGATATCATCAACATACAAAAGTAAATAACAAACACTTCCTTGCACCATTGCTGAATATAAACAGGAATCAGCCAGGCTTTGTTTGAATCCCATCTTTTTCAAAGTTGTGTCTATGCATTCATGCCATAGACGTGCACTTTGGTGTAAACCGTATAGTGCCCTTTGCAGTTTTAACACCATGCTGTCTTTTTCTAGCTCATAACCTGGTATTTGCTGTAAATATACCTCGGCGTCAATAGGAGCATTTAAATATGCTGAGGCAACATCAAAATGATTAACTTTTAACCCTCTCAGACTTGCCATTGCTAAAACTGATTTTACTGTTTCAGCCTTTGCTGTTGGGGCGAACACTTCATCATAATGTATCATTTTCCTCTGTGTAAAGCCCCGTGCAACCAACCTGGCTTTCCTCTGACAACTACCATCAGCCAGCTTTTTCACTTTAAAAACCCACTTACAGCTTATGGGCTTTTTACCTTTAGGCAATTCTGTAGGTACAAACACATTGTTGTTTAGCAGAGAGTTATACTCTGCCTGCATTGCCTTTAACCACGCCTCTGTTACGGAAGGGGGGGGGCATGTCTTCTTCACTACAATATATTTGCTCAATTTCTCTAGGACTCCATCACCCCTCCCCTGTCCTCCATAATCTCTCAAGTAATCCTGTCAAAATCACTCTGCCAAACCTTTCCTCGGGCAATGCCAGGTGACAGACTATGCGTACATGGACCATTGTCTTCTCAGGATGTGCTTATCTGCGCATATCTCCAGCTCTGCATATTCCCCCCTCCCTCCTCCATATGTTAATCCAGTGTAACCCAACCTCTCCTTAATGTATTCATGATGTAATCTGTGTAACCCAACCTTTCCTTAATGTATTCGTGATGTAACTGGGAGGTATTTTGCACTGTATTCTGGGACATGGAGGGAAATTTCAAAAGTTCATGTCACCCCCTTTCTCGCTGTTCAATCTCGCCTTGAACCTGTTGCGCAATAAACTTGGACCTTCTGCAGTTTGCTCCTGTGTCCGGCTGAGCTCATTTTCTTCCGCAGGGACCCACGGACTTAGTCCGATGAGCTGGGTGGCAGAGTAACCCCGCACCCAGATTTTAGCCGTAACAGTTGGCTGCCCAACGTGGGGCTTGCGGTTCTCCCGAGCTGCTGACTGGGGCCCCCGAAATCTTCAGCCGGCTCCAGGCCATTTTGCCTGGGAAGATCCTTTTGGACCCCCAGCCATCTTCTGGGTGGTAATCGAAAGCCCTAGGAGTTCAGCCGGGGAGCAAAAGAGGGATCCAGCCGGCTTATTCATCGATCCCGGGATCATCATAGAAGACGCGTGAGAATAAGGAAAAAGGAAAATCCAGTGCACTGGTGGGAAGGGGGTGGAAGTCTCCTGGCAACTGAATTCTCTGCCCTCCTCTCTATCGCTCCTTCTTGCCTTTCTCTTGGTCCGGTTAGTGAGAGAGACCGTGGACCGCTGCTCAACCCGAAAGGGGGGTTCTGAGCTCTATCCCTTTTCCTTAAAATCTCCAGCCAGCCGCACCAATTGGGAGCCCGAAAGTAAGACGGAGAGACCCGACTTGAAAGATAGCCGACTCTCTGCAACGGGCATCCCAGTTGAAAGCAAGGGGTTGGAGCTCTCTTTCCGATCTTCCCGAGCGTCCTTTCTAGGGGGCAGGAAGTGGTCTTGCTTTCTATCCCAATCCCAGCCGCACCGGTCGAGCTACATACCACGTGTACTGTAAGCTCGCTTCCGAAAGCAAGGGGGATTTTCGACCCGAAATTCTATCCAGGGACCACCCGATCTGGCACTGCATGGCGCGGGCGTCCAGTAGGGCCCCTTTTCCTGAGATGTGACGATAGGTAGGAGGTTGCCAGGAGGGATAGCCCATGAGGAATTGGGCAGGACCGGCAGAGTGGAAAGAGACCCCAGGTTACAGGAAATAAGGAAATAAGGAAATAGGAAATGGAACGCAAGGAACCGGATAGCTAGAGCTCTCTAAAACCCACTAAGGAAGTTGCCAGGCAACTAGAAGCCCCTTCTCCTCTTTACTATACGTCCCTGTACTAAGCGTACCAAACCCCTAGACATACCAATCCTAATCAACCCCTCTCTTTCCCCCTTCTCTATCCCAGACACCCCCCCCAAAAAAGGAAAAAGCAAAAAAGCAACAACAGCAACGCATGCATCTATAAAGGGGTACCCAGTCAACCAAGCGTTGTGAGCCCTACCAGTCTGATTACCTGGTGGTGTGTTTGAAGAGGCAAGGAGGCTCATAAAACCATGTGGGACCTTCCTACTAATTTCACTTAATGAAGCCAAAGGTAGTGGCCCATCTCCTTGCAATAACCAACTAAAGGATGAGAATATATATGTTTACATGTTGTCTGTTATGTGTGTTGTCTGTTAATACATATATGAGAAGATGTATGTTTACATGTTGTCTGTTATGTGTGTTGTCTGTTCCTTCTGTCTCTGGCAGACTGCCTTTCTTAAGTGTGCATAGTTTAAACTGCAAGCTTGCTTCAAAATTTAAATCTAAGGAAGCCATGCTGGATCTTAGCAGTCCTAAATAAGACAAAAATTGAGAATGAAGTGTGCAAATGTTTACCCCACCTCTTGCTTTGCCCCAACTTTTGAGATTGTGAGTCTACAGTCTTATTTTGGAAGGTGCTGATAACCTAATGTTTCTGCTGCAAAAGCCTAGTTGAGCCAACTGCTCTCTCAAGCTAAAATGCAGTGTATGTACTTCATTAAGCATATGCCTATAAAAGTATGGTGTTCATTCAAAGAAAAATATTTGAATCCAGTTTTAACTTTGATTTGGTTGGACAGAAGAGTTATTGTAAGGCTCCTGATATCAGTCTCTATAAGACTTCATGGCCTCTTTTGTTAGAAAATGCCCCCCCTCCCCCTTGTTTCACTCTGCCTCTTTCAGTTGTTTTCCCCCTTCTTACTTCTGTGCCAGGTAAATTTACTTCCGAGTAAGCTTCCTTTAAAGGAAACTGCAAAGAGGGGAGGGGGGCAACACTCGTGTATTCCCTTAAAAAAAAATCAAATCTAGGGCTGCTTTAACTGTGCTTTATAAGAGATCCTCTCCCTATCTTACGAAAACTGTTCACTTCAATCTTCCTTAAATATCATTTCAAACTCACTCAAACTATCTCAAGATCTGCAAAAAGGGTTCTGTGTAAAGTTATGTACTTTTATTTTCCTCTTCCTTAGTACATGATAGGAGCATAGATGTTTCCTTTCCCAGCTGTAAATCTGTACTTAAATGTGTATGCCTCTTTGGTAGTACAAATCTTGCTGCAAAATCTTGCTGTGAACCCTATATTTTGGAGGGTTGGACTAGATGAGCCCAGGGTCCCCTTTCAACTCTCCCGATTTGTGGCTGTGTGGAAGGACATGTGTCTGCAAGCATTGGAGGGTACTTCTTAAATTCTGGTGACGTGATGGAGTTGAAATTCAACCTAGCTATGCTCTTTAGTTTTAAAAGGTGAGAGGTGAAGCCCAACTGGTAATATCAAGCATTTAAGTGATTACAGTGTTCATCATTTTGTCTATTATTTTTAAAAAAATCAAACTTAAAAGTCCATTAAAAGTTTAAGCACATAAAAATTCATATAATCAAGTAGAATTAGCCTTGACCATCCATCCTGTAAATAAAGGGCAGTAAAATTTGTCTGCGGATGGTAAGGCTGAGAATGTTAAAAAAAAAAAAAATCATATGAATTCTAACTCTCTGGCCATTTTACTCATAAATAAGAGAGCGGTTGATTGTTCCGCGAATGACCAGATAAAATGACCAATAATGATAGTCCTTTCCTGTACATAAAGGAAGCACTCCTGTTGCTTGCGCTGAAATTGCTAGCTTTGGTGAATACTTAAATTGCTGAGTTTCTCCTTTTGTTGTTTTAAAATCTAACCCTATTTTTAAAATCTACTCCTTACCTTTCCCTTCCTTATTCTAATTGAGCCAAAGGATGCAACATTTTCAGTGGTATAAAAGGTTTGCTGAGACATGAACTCTGCACATGCACAGAGGCTAGATCAGCTTTAAAAAAAAAAAGAGAGAGAGCGAGAGAAAGGAGGGGGGAGAGAGAAGGTTTGGAGAGCGTGAAACCTATACAAATTTCCTTATGTAAAACTTGGAACCATTGAGCGAAATCATCCTTAATGTGTTTTGCTCCAGGGCTACTTAAGACAATAGAGTTAAGTACTGGACATGCCAAATTCTTTTCACAGGTAAATATCAAAGCACTCCCACTGTGAGTTCCTCTCTTGAGTAGTTTCCCCCCCCCATGTGATTTAAATTTTATAACAGTTTTCTTGTGTGTGTGTGTATGTGTATGTGTATATGCCTATGCATTTTAGGAACAGCATTTCCTGACAGACCTCTCACATGAAATAATTTTCCCTTTTAACAGAGTGTCCTTTCTGAGGGGATGCAAACAGTGATTTAAATACTCTATAAAAAGTAATTGCATTTGTTTTCCTTTTGTCTTACTTCCCTTAAAGCCAAACAGTCACTTTCTTTCTGTTCAGCAAAACAAGTCTGAATCCCTGCTATATTAGTTGATTTCCTTCTATCTCTTTGTGGCTTTGACATTATTTTTTAGGTTACAAATAATCTGTTTTCCTTTATTACGTTCGTTTTATCAGTTCTTCCATTATATATATGAAATTAATCGAAGCACAACCAAACATTGTTTGTGGAATGGTATTTGTTTACCTTTTGCCTGAGCATTTCTTAATTCTGTCATTTTGGCTAGTGCAAGGTACTTGCACAACTTTAAATTGCCATTCATTTTCTTGGTATTAACTCATTTCCCACTATTCCACTATTAACATTACAGCTGATGTCACATCAAGAAACACTTTTATTTTCATTTGGGATGTTAGAATGCCAAAACAGATTACTTCAGGTTACTTATTAATTGTGTGTCTTAGCATTTATTTATTTTTGGTTCCTCATAGCTCATTTTGTGTGTTTGTGTTTTACTTTGGGGACATGTTCATCACATGTTGAAAGTCAGTTTCATGAAGTTCTTTTATCAGATAGCACATGGTGAATTTTAAGT
This sequence comes from Podarcis vaucheri, assembly GCF_965113315.1. NCBI lineage: Eukaryota > Metazoa > Chordata > Lepidosauria > Squamata > Lacertidae > Podarcis > Podarcis vaucheri. The sequence continues at coordinate 1,079,740 of NC_138751.1, read as the reverse complement.
TTTTCCCCATTGTTTTCCCATCTTTTCAGTCTAGTGGTTTTGATAATATATTTAATAATAATTCTTTTCTAAATCTGATGTCCTTGTGTCAAGTTTGTTTTCATCTGACTGGTAATCTAATTTTTGCTTTCTTTTGTATTTTTTAACCTTTGTATTTTTTCAGTTCTCTTTCTATACATGTGGAGTAATTTTTTATTTTATAATATGAAAAGAACAACAACAACAAAAATTAAGTGAAGGAAAGCAAACAAACTTAGCAGATAATAACAGTAATTATATGGAAATGTGATAATGAATAAAATGTTTAATCCACTAAAATTGTTATTATTTGCAGCTTCCCATGGAAACTGGAGGACATCCTTTTTGCCTTTTGCCCCTTTCTTGTCTAACTGTTTTAAGTCGCCCCAAAACCCTGCCCCTTACAGGATATCACTTCTACAGATGTGCAATGATGAAAAGCAGCAACAACCCCTCAACTCAGTTCTTCGCTATCACAAGACCTGCAACACCAGAGTTTTCAAAGTGGCCACAGCTATCTCTTTAAAATGATATAGACTGACGGGGGGGGGTTACAAAGGGGGGAGGAGTTGAATTGCAAGGACATTTTTTCACTTGAACCTCAAGCCTCTGCTCCAAGATTCAAAAGATACATACGTAAAAGATCACAATGGTGTCAAGATATGCAACAGATATTTAATTATTTTGTTTTGTATTGAAGGTGGATATGCTTTGGTTTAGCAGGAATGATTCCTTATAGACTTAAATTGACTTATTTGGACAACTGCCCTTGTTAAGAATGGTTTTCTTTTAACAGATTGGTTTGAAGAGTTGAGAACCATGGGGCAAGATAAATTCAAATTGGACTCAGTTTGAATTGGGCACGTGTATCCAGGCTGCAATTAGCCTTTTGGTCCTTTAAGTGCAAGTGAGCAACCCCCATGCGTGCAAAACCACAGCCTATAATAAAATCCCATAGCTAAAGGCCAAGGCGAAGACATCTCCCTCAGAGATGCCCAAACCTGTGCCAGCTATGGTGAATGCCAGGCGACATGGTTAAATGAAAGCCCTGAGGGGATTCAACAGACAGGATGTGTTGTTGTAGCACTATGTCAGTGTGAGACCACAGAAGAGCTACCTTGACACCTGAGAACACAAAATGGCGGGGGGGGGGAAGCAAACTGCACTTTGCAGTCATTAGTGGACCTTCCTGCCTAAATGTAAAGCATAGATCACTATTGAGAAAATATTTCTTCCAAGGTGCTAGAATACCACAAGTAACTGAGCAACAAAATATTAATTTACGTGATATCCTATGTCTAGCTATGTGTACTGTTACACCATTATATTTCTGTGCAAATATCCTTAAAGCAGCATGATATGCAAGTCCCTTTCAGGTTTGCATAAACCCACACATCTGGTACGGAAGATACCAAGTTATTATTTAGCGCATATATATAACACGCGTGTACATTGTATTCGTCCGTGTTGCTCCCTCTTTTGCTGCCCTGCTCAACCCACCTCCTTTCCATTAGAGCGTATTCCCACTCACAGGGAAAACCTACATTCACCGAGATTTAGGGTGCGGAGAAAAGATTTGCAAGTTCTTACAGAACTTTAATGCAAATCTATCTCCGAATGGGGGACTGTTACGGAAGGGGGGGGCATGTCTTCTTCACTACAATATATTTGCTCAATTTCTCTAGGACTCCATCACCCCTCCCCTGTCCTCCATAATCTCTCAAGTAATCCTGTCAAAATCACTCTGCCAAACCTTTCCTCGGGCAATGCCAGGTGACAGACTATGCGTACATGGACCATTGTCTTCTCAGGATGTGCTTATTCCCCCTCCCTCCTCCATCCGGCTCTCTGCATATTCACCCCCTCCCTCCTCCATATGTTAATCTGTGTAACCCAACCTCTTCTTAATGTATTCATGATGTAACTGGGATGTATTTTGCACTGTATTCTGGGATATGGAGGGAAATTTCAAAAGTTCATGTCACCCCTTTCTCTGGGTTCAATCTCGCCTTGAACCTGTTGCGCAATAAACTTGGACCTTCTGCAGTTTGCTCCTGTGTCCGGCTGAGCTCATTTTCTTCCGCAGGGACCCACGGACTTAGTCCGATGAGCTGGGTGGCAGAGTAACCCCGCACCCAGATTTTAGCCGTAACACCTCTTTCTCTAGAGTAGGTAACTCTTGCACTTCTTCAAAGTTTTCTGGCTCAGTTACACAAACCTGGTTTATGGTGGCTGGGAACCCATAACGGTCTGGAGGTTGACCTTTATTACTTCTTGCAGACCTCCTTGGTTCATTAATCTCACCCCCTGGGCTACCTTCAGGACTGCTTTTGGGGTGGATTGACTCTGGACATCTACCTCCTACTGTCCCTGTTGCACTTTCTTCTCTCCCCTGCTCCATGCTAGCAGCTGGAGAAAAATGCTCAACCTTTACTTCCTCCCTTTCAGTTTCTCTGGGAGAGCTGCCAATTCTTAGCTTTGTTTCAGCTGCCTTATCAGGTATGCTCGGCAGTAAAACTTTTTCTGGCAGCAGGTTTGCATGTATCTTGGGCCAATTTCTTTGCTCATTAAAGCTGGCTGATCGACTATAACTCAAAAGGTTTTTATCATCTTCAAACCTGTAGGCTTTCGTACCACTTTCATACCCAAGAAATAGCAACTGCTGTGCCCTTTTCCCACCTTTTCTTCGGTTTTTCACAGGTATGTCAACCCATGCCTTTGTCCCAAAGATTCTTAAATGTTGCAAACTGGGACTTTTGTTATAGAGAATTTTATAGGGTATGTCATCTAGTACCCTTGACCACAAGCGATTCCCAATATAATTCGCGGTCTTAATACTTTCAGCCCAGTACTTAATTGGAAGATTTGCATCTGCTAACAATGCTTTCATTTGTGTCTGCAAGACACCTCCCCTCCCCTACGCTCTGCTACTCCGTTCTCCTGAGGCGTGGCCACATTGGTAAGCCTATGTTTAATCCCTTGGGCACGCAACCAGTTTCTTAGGGAGCTTGCCATAAACTCCCCTCCCCTGTCTGATTGAATAGAGGACACCTTTTCACCAAGTTGCCTTTCTACCCTTCTTACCCAGAACTTCAAAGTTTGGGCAACGTCAGACTTTTGCTTTAATGGATAGACCCAGCCAAATCTAGAAAAATCATCCACTAGGATCAAACAGTACTTGTTGTGGGAGACACTTGGTGGAAAAGGACCAGTTACATCAGCATGGATCAATTCCAGTGGTTTTTTGGTTTCTCTCTGGCTTGCTCTTGCTACTGGGCAAGCCCTGCTTTTAACCTCCTTGCAGATATTGCAGTCTAAGTAATTATCACAACTTTTTATGTTTTTCATCCCCCCACACAACTCCAATGTTTTGTTTAGCACCTTATAGCTAGCATGAGCCAAACGCCTGTGCAGGAGATGAATACACATATCATGGGTTGGGACATTTTGCACATTTGCAACCTTAGATTCACACTGCAGTACATACATATTAGTTCTAAGGCTAGCATTTACCAACACTGCCCCATTTTGCTTTATCTGGCACTGGTCTCCCACAAAATTTACTTCAAAGCCTGCTTTTGCTAAATCAGGAATGCTCAGGAGATTGTTTTGCAAACTAGGCACACACAACACATTCCTGAATGTGTGTCCCAGCTGTGGGAACACAACCTCCCCCTCACAAACCACATTAGCTTTCTGGCCCGTAGCAAGACTTACATGTTTTTTGTTTGAAGCCCTAGCATCAGTTAGCAGTCCTTTTCTTTTACAAAAGGTTTGAGAAGCTCCACTGTCCAGAACCCACAGCTCTTCATTTTCTTGACTATCTGCAGACACCCAAGCGGTAGACTCCCTCTGCTGCCCCCTGTGCTTCTGCTGCTTTTGTTGTTTCCTTGGGCAGTCCCGCAGCAGATGTCCACTGGACTTGCAGCAAAAACACCTTTTTACTTTGTTAACCACCGGCTGGTCTGCAGCAGCTCCTCCTGGCTGTTTCTCTGGCTCCCGACACCTCTGCTCTTCCCGGCTGTTGTTCCCTCTGGGATGCTCCAACAGCTGGGCTGAGGTCATCTTTCACTCTGCACGCCTGTCCTCCTCTGCATACAACCGTCCGGTCACGTATTCCAGAGTCAGCTTATCAGTCTCTACAGACTCGAGGGAGTTGACCAGCATATCATAGCTGTCATCAAGGGAACTGAGGACTATAAAGACTTTGTCCTCTTCCCCCACAGGCCTCCCTCTTAAGGCTAGCTCCTGGAAACAGCCTGTTAGGAATTTTAGGTGGTTTACCAGGGAGTCCCCCGGTTTCTTCCGACACCGGTACAGTCTCCTGGTCAGTGTTATCAGTGAGCCAGCTGTCTCTCGCACATGGACAGCCTTGAGCGCATTCCACACCTCACTTGCCGTCACCTTATCAGCTACGTAGACTAGCTGGCTGTCGTCCACTCCAAGGATGATCGTAGCCAAAGCTTTCTCATCCTTTTCAAGCTGGGCCTCTGCTAGTGCCAGCTTTTCATCGTCGTCCTCATCCTCCTCAGGGGGCTGCGGTGGCTCTTCCACCACTTTCCACAGGCCCTCACGCTTGAGGAAGTGTTGTATGCGGACCGACCAGATGCTGTAGTTCGTGGCAGTCAGCTTCTCTAACAACACACCAGTTCTGGACTGCTCCATCCCTGTAGCTCACCTCTCCAGCACCCACGGCTAGATAACTGCCACCTGTACTCTTGCGCAGCGGAAGCGTGCTGGGCCCATAACCCTGTCGCGTATTCCACGCGGCGTTTTCAGCAAAACACTAAGAGTTCCAGGTTTTTCAGTGCAGTCCTTTTTAATGTGAGCTTTATACAGGCTATATACAAAAGAAACAGTCCATACAGAGTACTTACAAACGAATACTCTCCACCACAGCACCACCACACTACAGCACAACCACCACACCCCCTGTTAAACAGGCTTTCCTTTTTAAAGCAGGTGATAGCCAATTACACTAATCACACTCCTGCTGAGTCACTCTGACCCAGCAGAGTATTGCATCATCCTGTTGAAGCCTGCAGACTTATCCAGTATCCTGCGAATCCCTGACCAAAGGCCTGGTGGAACAGCTCTGTCTTACAGGCCCTGCGGAAAGATGTCAAGTCCCGCAGGGCCCTGGTCTCTTGTGACAGAGCGTTCCACCAGATTGGAGCCACAGCCGAGAAAGCCCTGGCTCTAGTTGAGGCCAGCCTAACCTCTCTGAGGCCTGGGACCTTGAGGATGTTTTTATTTGCAGACCGTAGGTTCCTCTGTGGGGCATACCAGGAGAGGCGGTCCCGTAGGTACGAGGGTCCTAGGCCATATAGGGCTTTAAAGGTTAAAACCAGCACCTTAAACCTGATCCTGTACTCCACCGGGAGCCAGTGCAGCTGGTACAGCACCGGATAAATGTGATCTCGCAGCGAAGACCCCATAAGGAGTCTCGCCGCGGCATTCTGCACCCGCTGGGGTTTCTGGGTCAGTCTCAAGGGCAGCCCCACGTAGAGCGAGTTACAATAATCCAGTCTGGAGGTGACGGTTGCATGGATCACAGTGGCTAGGTCAGGGCGAGAGAGATAAGGAGCCAACTGCTTAGCTTGGCGGAGATGAAAAAATGCCGCCTTTGTTATAGCTGTAATCTGTGCCTCCATAGAGAGGGAGGTATTGAAGATTACACCCAAACTCTTAACGGCTGGTGCTGGCACTAATTGCACCCCCGCAAGAGATGGGAGTTGCCCCCTCAATCCCATATCGTCCGGTCCCAGCCAGAGGACCTCTGTCTTCGAAGGATTTAGCTTCAACCGGCTCCCACGTAACCATCCAGCCACAGCTTCCAGACATCTGGTCAGTGTGTCTGGGGCCGAGTCAGGATGGCCATCCATCAACAGATAGAGTTGGGTGTCATCAGCATACTGATGGGCAGCCCAGCCCAAAACTCCGGACAAGCTGGGCGAGGGGGCGCATAAAGATGTTAAAAAGCATCGGGGAGAGAATCGCACCCTGAGGCACTCCACACACCAAGGAGTGGCGCGATGACAGTTCCCCCCCAAGCGCCACCCTCTGTCCCCGACCAGAGAGAAACGAGCGCAGCCATTGAAGGACTGTGCTTTGGATCCCCACGTCGGCAAGGCGGTGGTCCAGGAGTTCGTGATCGACCATGTCGAAGGCTGCTGACAGGTCTAGAAGAATCAGCAGCCCCGACCCGCCTCGATCCAGCTGCCTGCGGAGATCATGTGTTAGGGCGACCAGAGCCGTCTCGGTCCCATGACCAGCGCGGAAGCCAGACTGGAATGGACCCAGAGCCAATGTTTCATCCAGAAACCCACCAAGCTGTTCAGCAACCGCTCTCTCAATCACCTTACCCAGGAATGGAAGATTCGAGACCGGGCGGTAATTGGATAGATCTAAGGGATCTAGTGATGTTTTCTTTAAGAGCGGGCGCACCACTGCCTCCTTCAGTTCCTCTGGGAATACAATAACCTATTAAACATTAAACACTTCCCTAAACAGGGCTGCTTTCAGATGTCTTCTAAAAGTTTGGCAGTTATTTATCTCTTTGGCATCTGGTGGGAGGGCGTTCCACAGGGCGGGCGCCACCACTGAGAAGGCCCTCTGCCTGGTTCCCTGTAGCTTTGCTTCTTGCAATGAGGGAACCGCCAGAAGGCCCTCGGAGCTGGACCTCAGAGTCCTGGCAGAATGATGGGGGTGGAGACGCTCCTTCAGGTCTACTGGGCCATTTAGGGCTTTAAAGGTCAGCACCAACACTTTGAATTGTCCTCGGAAACGTACTAATACATCACTCATACATCATGGTTACATCATGAAAGGGGGTGTCTGGTGGCAGTAATCTGAGCATCCTGGATCCTGCCCCATGGTTCTCCTTGCCCTCCACCAAACACCCACCAAGTGGAACAAAAAAAGATATTTCTATTTCCATGTTTCCCAGCCAAGTTCATCCCACCCTTTAGTCTCCATCTGGGTTTGTTCTTTCTGGAATGGCCACCTGTCTGGCACTCAGGTATCAAGATGCCAGGGATTATCACTCAGGCAGAGGGGCTGCTGAGTAGCTGAGCTCACAGGTCTATAGGAATTTCTGAAGTTTTCCCAGTGAGCCAGTACAGAGATACATTGATCAGTGAATTCTTACATTTGGTATCGTGCAGCAAAGGCCCTTTGAATAGGCAGAAGAAACTGTGATGAAGTGTTTTGTGGGGACAAGTCACAAAAGTCACGAGAGTGATTGTGCTGATTTTGGTAGTGGGCTGCATGTACACGATATCTGCTGGAGGGGCAACCCCCCCAACCTAGACATAAATTCCTGCAACACTAGGAGCCGTCAACAGCCTTCTCCTCAGGCTGTATCAAAGCAACAGCAGCCCAGAGTCTCCTGGGGGCGGCTTAAAGACTCCCACTTGTGTTGGAGCAGAATATTTATTTCAGGGGCCGCAGTCTCCTCCAGGATCCTGGCTACGATTCCTGCATTGCAGGGGCCTGGGCTGGGTGGCCCTGGGGGTCCTCTCCAAATCTAAGATTCTAGGATTCTGCCATCATCACCACCTGCATAGAGAGAGATCCCGAATTGCACGTATGTTTATGCGTGTGAGAATACACACAAACGCACATGCATGGTCCGTGTGGGTGTTCCACAGAGGTGGAATTGAAATCATCAAAGGTCAGAAGGAAATGAAACTGCTGGGGGTTTGCCAGATGACTCGCAGGGTCCTTTCCAATGATTCTACAATCTTTATTCTGTTAAAGGAGAAATCTGAGGGCTCCCTTGGACAAAAAACAAGGACCCCAGCCAGGAAGACCAGAGCAAAACAGCAGCCAGTCGGCTTGGTCTTGATTGAAGACTGTCGCCACAGGACTCCCACCTGCCTCAAGGTGGAACAAGATGGAAGCCCCAAACAAAAGAGACCCCAAACTTTTATTAGCTGCTCATCCCCATGTTACAACCCCCACAAACTACATCATGGTTACATCATGAAAGGGGTGTGTGTCTGGTGGCAGTAATCTGAGCATCCTGGATCCTGCCCCATGGTTCCCCTTGCCCTCCAACAAACACACATCAAGTGTAACAAAAAGGATCTTTACATTTCCCTGTTTCCCAGCCAAGTTCATCCCACCCTTTTGTCTTCATCTGGGTTTGTTATTTCTGGCATGGCTACCTGTCTGGCACTCAGGTATCAGGAGGCCAGGGATTATCACTCAGGCAGAGAAGCTGCTGAGTAGCTGATCTCACATGTCTATAGGAATTTCTGAAGTTTTCCCAGTACATAGATCCATTGATCAGTGAATTCTTACATTTGGTATCGTGCAGCAAAGGCCCTTTGAATAGACAGGAAGAAACTGTGATGAAGTGTTTTGTGGGGAAAAGTCACAAAAGTGATTGTGCTGATTTTGGTAGTGCAGGATATCTGCTGGAGGGGCAAACCCCCCCCCAACCTATACATAAATTCCTGCAACAATTCCAGTCAGTATCAGCATTGGAATCTGACTGATTTTAGACATTGTTGTTTGAAACTGTTCTCATATTGATACGGACCGAGGGGGGGGTACCTATTTCCCCCCTTCTTCTTTGCTGTCCGAGGCGATGACCTCAAGGGTACCACCGCACACCCACCCTCGAACCCCCTTCACCGTTGCACAAGCACCACACGTTTCCCAGACCTTTTCCTGAGCGAAATAAGCTCGAATATATATATATTCCCTATCCTTTCCTATGCCTATCTGCGCTCCATACTTAGAATGAGTAGACCGAGTGTTTCCCTTCTCCGCTTATTCCTATGGCCGCGCTTTGGCCAATCACAGCCATGCATTCGTCCTGCAGGAGCTAGCTCAGGGAGCTCTTGCACGCCTCATTTAACCTCCTGACGAGCTGCTGACGGCCCCCCACGGCGAGAACAATAGAACCGAAACTCCCGACCTCGTAAAACTGTCAAACCCTTGTTACAATGTATCCATTTCTACAAGAATGGATACATTCTGCTTCCGCTTTTGATCTAGGCTACGGAACGGACTGAAAGTCATCAGAACCTTTCAAAATTCATATAAAATCAACCACAGCTCCAATTTTCTTGCTCTTGGTGTCATTCGACTCAGTTTCCCCAGGACTCCATGATGTTGGCCGACTCCATAATCCTCGAGACGGCAAGTCACGTACACAGGAACTCCTTAATCCTGTCAGATCGCTCTGCCCAGCCCGTCCCCGGGCAATACCAGGTGGCAGACAGCGCATATCAGTAACCCATTGTCCCACCGCCACCGGTACTCATGAAATGTGTATTTGTGTATGACCCTCGCTCTGCATATTCCCCCCTCCCTTCCCTCAAATGTAAATTAGTGTAACCCCACCTTTCTCTGAGATATTCATGACGTGTGTAATATATTCATGATGTAATCCATGAAACCCAACCTTCCCATAATGTATTCATGACGTTCCGCGCACTGTGTTATGGGACTTGGAGGGAACTTTTAAAAGTTTATGTCGCCCCATTCTCGGGGTTCAATCTCGCCTTGAACCTGTTGCGCAATAAACTTGGATCTTCGCATTTTGCTCCTGCGTCCGGCTGAGCTTCCTTTTCTTCCGCTAGAATCCACGGACTTGGTCCGATTGGCTGGGTGGCAGGGTAAATACGCACCCAGATTTTCCGTAACAGCTTGGCGCCCAACGTGGGGCGGGCGGTTCTCCCGGGTTGCTGACCGGAGGCCCCGAATTCTTCAGCCGGCTGCGGGCCAATTTGCCCGAGAAGACTCTTTTGGACCTCCGGCCATCTCCCGGGCGGTAATCGGAAGCCCCAGGAGTTCAGCCGGGGAGCAAAAGGGATCCAGCCGGCTCATTCATCGATCCCGGGATCGGATCGACGGGAAGACGCGTGAGTATAGAAAAATCCAGTGCACTGGTGGGAAGGGGTGGAAGTCTCCTGGCAACTGAATTCTCTGCCCTCCTCTCTATCGTACCTTCTTGCCTTTCTCTTGGTCCAGTCAGTGAGAGAGACCGTGGACCGCTGCTCGACCCGAAAGGGGGGTTCTGAGCTCTATCTCTTTATCTAAACCCTCCAGCCAGCCGCACCAATTGGGAGCCCGAAGGGTAAGACGGAGAGACCCGACTTGAAAGATAGCCGACTCTCCGCAAACGGGCATCCCAGTTGAAAGCAAGGGGTTGGAGCTCTCTTTCCGATCTTCCCGAGCGTCCTTTCTAGGGGGCAGGAAGTGGTCTTGCTTTCTATCCCAATCCCAGCCGCACCGGTCGGGCTACAATACCACGTGTACTGTAAGCCCGCTTCCGAAAGCAAGGGGGATTTTCGACCCAAACCTCTGTCCAGGGACCACCCGATCTGGCACCGCACGGTGCGGGCGTTCAGTAGGGCCCCTTTTCCTGAGTTGTGACGATAGGTAGGAGGTTGCCAGGAGGGAATAGCCCATGAGGAATTGGGCGGGATCGGCAGAGTGGAAAAGGGACCCCAGGTGAATGGTTAAGGAAAAAGGAAGTAAGGAATACCGGATAGCTAGAGCTCTTAAAAACCTCCCTAGGAAGTTGCCAAGCGACTAAAGACCTTTCATTTTACTAGTCCTTTGTCGAATAACCCTAGACCCACAAATCCTTATCGACCCCCTCCTCTCTCCTCTTTCCTATCTAGACACGCGTGAAATATACTATGGGTACCCAGGCTTCCAAACACGAGCGGACTCATTCTGGGAGGAAGGCTTCCCGGAAGCCATCCCGTTCCCAGAAGGATCCCGACTCCCCTCTTCAATTTGTCATCGCGTGTTGGAAGTCGATTCCTGGCCACAAATTGTTATCTAAGGAAAAACTAGAGGACCTCTGCTCCGGAACCTGGCCCGCCAGGACTGCCTCCGCCAGACCCGAACTGCGGTGGCCACCGGGGGGTTCGTTTAATGAAGAACGCTTGAACCACCTAAGGAAAGCCCTGATAGAAGAAAAACCCCGCCAGTTAGAATACCTGGCCACCTTTGAGGCCGTAAGGAGAATGCTCCAAGCCCCAAAGGGAACAACCTCTTACCAATTGCCTATATTAAATCCCGGGCGACTGCCAATGCCCCCCCCTTACGAAGATGACGATGTACGACAGACCCTGGTCCCCTTTTACTATCAAGGACCACCGCCGCAAGCCCCGACATCCAGCGACAGCGACTCCAGTAGTGGGGAGGAAACGGGGGAGGAGGATGAGGCACAAGACACCGAAAATAGGAGGGTCACACGACTACAAGCGAAAAAGGACAAGGGGGGGGCCAAACAAGTTAAAAACCCCGGACAAGCTAAAACTAAAATCCCCTCCTCTACTCACCACAACACCATTGAGGACACTACCCAAGTCGGGAATAAACCCGCTCCCACGGAACCTCAAGGCTCCGAAAAAGGGACCCGGGGCCGCGATAAAGAGACTCCGGGGACTTCTGACCAAGTAAGCTCCACCGTGAGTTCTACTGCGGTCCAGATGCCCTTAAGGGCCCTGCCCATTCCTCCTCTCGACCCTGATGGGCCCCCGCGGATGGTTTACACGCATCAACCCTTCTATACCTCAGACCTGGTAACTTGGTCAAACCAGATGCCCTCATTGAGGGATGACCCGGACAAATGCCACCGCCAGGTCAGCGCTATCTTCTCCACACACAATCCCACCTGGCCCGATGTCCACGTCCTTCTGAATGCCCTCTTCAACGAGGCGGAGAAAGCGGACATTCTAACTAAAGCTGGGGAAGCCATAGAACTACCTGACTACCAAAGGGGACGGCCTCAGGGATTGCAAGCGCTCACAGCACAATGTCTCAGAGTAGAACCAGAATGGGACTATAATACCACTAACGGTATTTGGTGCTTAAACCTATTTAAAAAGGCCATTTTGGACGGTGTAAAGGCCGCCGGACAACGCACCGTTAATTGGACCAAAGTCCAGTCGGTCATGCAGGGACCAAATGAACACCCGTCCGATTATTACACTAGATTGGTCTCTGCCATTAAAACATGGGGAGGAATAGACCCCAACAACCCACAGCATGAAGTAATCATTAAAGGGTTCTTCAAGGATCAGGCTTGCCCAGATATCAGGAAAGCTCTGAATCTCCAAATTGGATACGATGGAAAGAGCGTAAGTGAAATCTTGTCCATCGCAAAATCTGTCTACAACTCTCGGGATGAAAGAAAGAAGAAGGAAACGAAGCCCGAGGTCGAACAAATACTAGCCTTAAGCATGGAAACTGCCTATGGTCCTAATCGAGGCAGGGGATTCCCTCGAGGAAAGGGAATCCGTGGAGGAGGAACCCCAAATCCCTATAGGCAATGGGGACCGGGGACTGGAGGATGCTATTACTGCCAGGAAGAGGGACACATAAAAAGATTCTGCCCCTACCTAAATGCGACACCCTACGGGGGACAGGAGCCTAAGCCTTTCCCTGTACGGATCACCCACCCCCCTTTCTCCCCGCAAGCCAACGTAACCCCAGGCTACAGCAACCACAACCCAGCGGCTTATACCCCACCGGCGGTCTCGAACGCGATCCCTCAATCCCGACCACAACCGGGACCCCGGACCCAAATGCCGGCCACCCAACTGCCAGCCATAGACCAGCCTGCCCACCCTTGGGCGAATGCTACTGCTCCTCCCTTGCACCCTCCAAACCAACCACCTCCCGATGATCAGAACACTTATTGACAATTAGAAGGGGATCCCGGTCAGACCCAAACCATCTGCCCTGTCCTTACATTGTCACCCGAAGACCCGGTCTGTACTATCGAGATAGACGGCCACCCTTACCAATGTCTACTGGACACAGGGGCCACCTATTCCACCCTAACCGACAGTCACCTGGAACCAGGGACAATAACCAAGAAAGTAATGGGACTGGATGGGATACCCCGCACTTGCCCGCTCTCGCGACCGGCCAAGGTCACCCTCGGACCATTACTAGCGGAACACACTTTCCTGTTAACAAGCAGCCCAGTCAACCTCCTCGGCAGAGACCTCCTCTGCAAACTTAATGCCACCATAAAATGCTCCCCGGATGGCATTTACCTACATATGCCAGGGAACTCCATTCCCATTTTCCAGGGTATCGTTCAGGAATCCAAAGCGGACCGACAGTTTCCCGAACTCCCTTTGGAACTGGAAAACGAATTGCCCCCCTCCCTATGGGGCACTGAATCAACCTCAGTGGGACTCTTACTCTCCGCCACTCCGGTTAAGATCACTTACCGAAGCGACTTACCCTTCCCATGCACCAAGCAATACCCTCTGCCCAAAGAAGCCATAGAAGGCCTAACACCCATGATTGAGGACTTCCTCGAAAAGGGGATTCTAGTCCCATGCGCTTCGCCCTGTAATACCCCAGTTCTCCCGGTCAAGAAGCCCGCTAAGGAGGGGACACCTATACGGTACCGTTTTGTGCAAGACTTGAGATTAGTGAACCAATTTGTGATACCCCGACACCCGGTAGTTGGCAACCCGAACTCCCTCCTAAACGCCATTCCAGCAGGGACGACTTGGTACTCCGCTGCGGACCTGTGCTCTGCCTTCTTCAGCATACCCCTAGATCCGGCCAGCCAATTCCTTTTTGCATTTACCTGGGGGCCCAGCCAACTAACGTGGACCAGACTGCCCCAAGGCTACGTAGAGTCGCCCGCCATTTTTTCGGCCGTTTTACACCAGGACTTAGAGGACATCCACTTACCGGCCAGCTCCACCTTGCTTCTCTACGTAGACGATATTTTATTATGTTCTACCAGCGAGGAGGCATGTAAGATAGATACTAAATACCTCCTATCAGAATTAGCAAAGAAGGGACATAAAGTGTCTCCTAAGAAACTCCAATATTGTAAGCAAGAGGTCAAGTATCTCGGACACATCTTGGGAGTAGGGACCAGAAGTCTAGCCACTGACAGAATTGAGGCAGTCACTAAAATCCCCCTCCCAAGAACTAAGCGACAGCTCCGCGGCTTCCTTGGCATGGCCGGCTTCTGCCGGGCATGGATCGCCGGTTACAGTGAAATAACGAAGCCCTTAACTGTCACGACGCGCCAGGACCACCCAGATACCTTAGTCTGGGAAGATGAAGCTTACAGCTCTTTTGAACGACTAAAACGGGAACTCAGATCTGCTCCTGCCCTAGGATTACCCGACTACCGAATCCCTTTCAACCTGTTCATCCACGAGCAAATGGGGGTAGCCTCTGGGGTCCTAACCCAACCATTCCGCGACCAAGAGAGGCCAGTAGCATATTATAGTCTACAACTTGACAATACTGCCAAAGGGGCTGTCAGTTGCCTCAGAGCCATTGCGGCCGCCGCGGTCCTCCTCGAGAAAGCCCAAGAGACGGTTCTGGGCCACGAAATCACCCTCCACGTTCCCCATTCAGTCTCAACCCTCCTAACCCTAAAGGGATGTCACCATTTCTCAAACTCCCGCCTCAACCGCTACGAAGCCCTCCTACTAACTCCAACCAATGTCACCATTAAACGTGTCAACTCGCTAAACCCCGCTACCCTACTACCCCTTCCCGATGATGGCACCCCGCATCATGACTGCACCACTATAGTCCGGCAAGCCGAAAAGCCCCGGGAAGACTTAGATCATCTTCCCCTGGAGAACCCGGACCTAATATTATATACTGATGGTAGCTCTAAAGTAATCGACGGGGTTAGGAAGACTGGGTACGCGGTGGTCTCCGACTTCGAAATACTAGAGTCAAATCCAATTAACTCTCAGTACAGTGCCCAAGCCGCCGAGCTAATTGCGCTGCTGCGTGCCTGCGAGATTGGTGAAGGGAAGCGGATAACCATTTATACGGATAGTAAATACTGTTTCGGCTTGGTGCACACAACTGGCCAAATTTGGCTCCAAAGAGGCTTTCTAACCGCTGCCGGGTCTCAAATCTCGCACGCCGCCCTGGTTGAGCGACTTCTCACCGCGATCCACCTACCTGCCGCCATAGCCGTTGTCCACTGCAAGGCCCATACCAAGGGCAGGGACTCAGTTTCTAAAGGAAACAGACGAGCCGACAAAGCCGCACAGATGGCAGCCTTACGCACCCCTAACAACGAATCCGAGTTCCAAGCCCTCCAACTGCCAGCAAACCTAGACCTCACAGAAATTTACAAATCTGCCCCAGGGGATGAGAAGGCTACGTGGGAATCGATAGGTGCCACCGAACAACAAGGTATCTGGGTCCTCCCCGATGGAAGAACCGTCCTTCCAAAGGCCTGGACTCCAAAAGTAGTGAGGTTTCTTCACCAGCGGACACATTGGGGAAAAGGGAGATTAATGGAACATGTAATTAGATTTTGGTACGCACCCGGGATAGCTGCTGCTGCAGCAGCAGCATCAAAGAATTGCATTACCTGCCAGCGGTTCAATCCTAAACGTGAACCAAGGAGGCCGCCAGGAGCCAGACCATGGGCCTTTGTCCCCTTTGAGAACTTGCAGCTTGATTTCATTGATCTGCCCCAATGCCAAGGCTTTAAGCATGCTTTGATTATAGTTGACCAATTTTCCTCGTGGGTGGAGGGATTCCCTTGCAGAAAGGCCACCGCATCCGTAGTTGCCAGGGCCCTCCTACAGGACATTATTCCCCGCTATGGCATACCCCGTCGCCTAGACAGCGATAGGGGGACCCACTTTACTGCAGAAGTGGTGCAATTAGTGGCCAAATCACTCCAAATCAAATGGGACCTCCACACCCCATACCACCCACAATCTTCTGGCCAAGTGGAACGTATGAACCAGGAAATAAAGATACAGCTGGGCAAACTTTGCGAGCTCACTGGCCTAAAATGGGTCAATGCACTCCCACTGGTTCTTCATAACATCCGCAGCGCCCCAACCGGACGTTTGAAACTCTCCCCATTCGAACTCTTATTCGGGAGACCTCCTCCCGTCTACAACACTCTATTCCCACTATCGGAACTGGAGCTCGGGGAGGCAGAACTTACTAATTATGTTATTCAGCTCCAGACACAGCTACAGCGTCTCCACCACTACGCGGCCATCGAGGGACAGAATCTTCCCATCGACGTCCACGCTCACTCCTTCCACCCGGGCGACTGGATCCTCGTCAAGGTCTACCAGAAAGAACCACTCCAACCCGCGTGGGAAGGTCCCTACCAAGTACTCTTGACATCGCCAACCGCCGTGAAAGTAGGTGAGAAGAATTCCTGGTTACATCACACTAGGTGCAAGTCCTCACCCCCTCCACAGGAGACGGAAGAAAGCAACGGCGAGGACTTCACCTTTTCGACTCCACCAGCTTTACCGACCCCATATATTGACGACGACGACCAACAGACCGGACCAGCGGATCGGGGCCAAGGTCGGGCTCAACAGACCGGACCAGCTGATCGGGGCCAAGATCGGGCTCAACAGACCGGACCAGTTGATCGGGGCCAAGGTCGGGCTCAACAGACCGGACCGGACACCGCGACACCCAACTGGACGTCCGAAATCATCCCAGATACCAACACCATCAAGCTACGTTTCAGACGCGCCGACAACCACGCTTGACAGCTTGCTTCGTTTGACAGCTCCATTGACAGCTTGCTTCGTTTGACAGCTCCATTGACAGCTTGCTTCGTTTGACAGCTCCATTGACAGCTTGCTTCGTTTGACAGCTCCATTGACAGCTTGCTTCGTTTGACAGCTCCATTGACAGCTTGCTTCGTTTGACAGCTCCATTGACACCTTGCTTCGCTTGACAGCTCCATTCACTACTTCCTTCGTTGACAGCTTCGCCTTTGACAGTTCATCTGACAGCTCCGTTCAACAGCGCTATTTGATACCTTCGCTTTGCAGCCTCACCCTGTCAGGCGCCTTCGTTCGTTCACGCATCCGAGCCATGCGCCTGGTCACCACCGCCCTTCTCCTCGCCACCTTATCCTGGGTCACGTCTACCTCATCAGACCATTGCACAGGATTACGAACAAACTACCACTTCTTGGACTATCATGAGGTCGAGACAGGAAGGTCTAACCCTGATCGAATGGGGGACTTTGATTTCTGCCTTCCCGAGTCCCGGACCTTGCTACGCCATTCCCTAGTTCCCCAACTCGCCGAAAACGAATATTGGGAACTTTTCATTCGAAACAAGGATTTACATCGTATCGGCTCTGCGGCTCTCACTCTTGACCACTCCTCTTACCGGCTGACCTGCAGAAATGGGACTTACCTTCTTTACGAGAGTGGAGAGGTCTCGCAAACCCCAAACTGGACCGAAGTCGAGACAGGAGGGGCTACTCACGCTTATACGGAATCAAGCCACCCCTCTGGAAACTTGATTTTCGGCTTCCAGTGCCTCCGCTCCACCCCAGAAACCCGGAAGCCCCAACTCCAAGGACTCTGCCTACGGCGGTTCTGCTGTCTATGGGACTTAGGGGTCACTCATGAGTGGAGAGGGGCTGAATATCTCGAAGGGTGGCACCATTCTTTACACCCCTCGCGCTCCCCCTCATGGGACCACGTCGGACCCCTGCGATGCGGCGGTATCGCCAGGGATAGGCGACTACTGAACACCACCGACCCCCTCCATCCGGTTGGCACAGCACCCCGACAATTCGGCGCCGACTCGGCACTCCCGGGAGAAGACCTCCTGTCATCCTGGGAGCAAAACTCCTATATTAAGCTTCTCAGCCAGGTGGCGAAGGAGTCACCCTACCCGGACTGCTGGATTTGCGCTCACGCACCCAGCCATCTCCAACAGAGCCTCCCACTGGTCCCTGTACCAGTGACCTTAGAACAGTTCCGTTCCGGAAATGTTACCTCCTGGAACCTGACCGCACTCAACTTAACACATCAATACCTCTACCTCACCGGCCCTACGAAGGGACCCCTTTGCCGCAGCTTCTCAGGGGAAGGAACCTTCATCGGATCCAGTACATGCACCAACACTCTGGAAATCCTACCAACTGGACTGGTCACTGTCTCTAACACAAGGGACTCCCGAACTTTTCCTAACCTTACTGTTGCCTGGGCCGCTGCGGTTGGACACCCCTTGGACTGGAAGCCACAACCCGCAGACATCATGCTACTACAAACCTTTGCTTCAGGCCGAATGGAATCTTACCTCAGCGGCCTATTCTGGGTGTGTGGGCACCGCGCTTATACATGGGTGAGCCCACACATGTCCGGATCCTGCTTCATCGGCTACATCGTTCCCGGAATTAGAATATTACCACACCTACCGCCTGGAAGACAACGGAACAAAAGGGAGCAAAAGGAGCTGTCAGACCTGTCAGACGTTGCTGCGAATGGAGAGACCGTAGGCCGAGCACTCTTCCCCGCCTACGGTGCCGGTTCAAACCACGTGGATATTCTCCGACTCACCGACATCCTCCTTAAGTTCATGCAGGAGGCGACCCAGATCACAGACTCTCTCATGTCGGAACTATCCGAGGTAAGACAATTGAGCCTACAGACGAGAATCGCGACAGACTTCCTCTTGTCCAGTCAGGGAGGCACCTGCGCATTAATAGGCACAGAGTGCTGCACATACGTGACTGACCAGACCTTAAATATAACTGGACATTTGAATAATATCCATGAACTAGCAGGGAAGCTCCACGACATCCAGCATGAGGGGCTATCCGATGTGGACTTATGGGGATGGTTGCCCAAGCTGGGATGGCTCAGACAACTATTGAAAGTCGTGTTGTTTATCATTTTAACTGTCTTCCTTTGTGTCTCTATCTTGTGTTGCACTATGCATTGTATTACCCCTTGCTGCTCTCTCCTCCGACATTCTGCTTCTCCTAGTTCCTTTCCTCTTCGAGCCTATGCCCGCTCCCGACATGCTCCCACTTTCCCAGACTATGTACAGATGAGGCATTTAGGAGAAGGTGAATACGAGATCACCGAAATTTAGCGCTCAAATGGTGCGGAGAAAGGATTTGCAAGTTCTTACAGAACTTTAATGCAAATCTATCTCCGAATGGGGGACTGATACGGACCGAGGGGGGGGTACCTATTTCCCCCCTTCTTCTTTGCTGTCCGAGGCGATGACCTCAAGGGTACCACCGCACACCCACCCTCGAACCCCCTTCACCGTTGCACAAGCACCACACGTTTCCCAGACCTTTTCCTGAGCGAAATAAGCTCGAATATATATATATTCCCTATCCTTTCCTATGCCTATCTGCGCTCCATACTTAGAATGAGTAGACCGAGTGTTTCCCTTCTCCGCTTATTCCTATGGCCGCGCTTTGGCCAATCACAGCCATGCATTCGTCCTGCAGGAGCTAGCTCAGGGAGCTCTTGCACGCCTCATTTAACCTCCTGACGAGCTGCTGACGGCCCCCCACGGCGAGAACAATAGAACCGAAACTCCCGACCTCGTAAAACTGTCAAACCCTTGTTACAATGTATCCATTTCTACAAGAATGGATACATTCTGCTTCCGCTTTTGATCTAGGCTACGGAACGGACTGAAAGTCATCAGAACCTTTCAAAATTCATATAAAATCAACCACAGCTCCAATTTTCTTGCTCTTGGTGTCATTCGACTCAGTTTCCCCAGGACTCCATGATGTTGGCCGACTCCATAATCCTCGAGACGGCAAGTCACGTACACAGGAACTCCTTAATCCTGTCAGATCGCTCTGCCCAGCCCGTCCCCGGGCAATACCAGGTGGCAGACAGCGCATATCAGTAACCCATTGTCCCACCGCCACCGGTACTCATGAAATGTGTATTTGTGTATGACCCTCGCTCTGCATATTCCCCCCTCCCTTCCCTCAAATGTAAATTAGTGTAACCCCACCTTTCTCTGAGATATTCATGACGTGTGTAATATATTCATGATGTAATCCATGAAACCCAACCTTCCCATAATGTATTCATGACGTTCCGCGCACTGTGTTATGGGACTTGGAGGGAACTTTTAAAAGTTTATGTCGCCCCATTCTCGGGGTTCAATCTCGCCTTGAACCTGTTGCGCAATAAACTTGGATCTTCGCATTTTGCTCCTGCGTCCGGCTGAGCTTCCTTTTCTTCCGCTAGAATCCACGGACTTGGTCCGATTGGCTGGGTGGCAGGGTAAATACGCACCCAGATTTTCCGTAACACATATACAGTGGTGCCCTGCAAGACAAACGCCTCGGAAGACAAAAAATTCGCTAGACGAAGGAGTTTTTCGTTTTCTTAGCCGCTTCGCAAGACGCATTTCCCTATGGGCTTGCTTCGCAAAACGAAGCTTGCCCCGCAAGCTCCGGGGATAGCGGGGAAGCGCAGCGCGTCTTCCCCGCTGTCCCCGTACCTCTTTTGAAGCAAGGGGCGGCGGGGAGAAGATCGCTTCTCCCTGTTGCCAGCCCCGCAATCTCCGGGGACAGAGGGGAAGGCGCACGCGCCTTCCCCTCTCTCCCCGGACCCCTTTTGAACCAAGTGGGCGGCAACGGGGAGAAGCGATTCTCCCCGCTGCCCCTTCCCTTGCTTTAAAACAGGTCCGGGGACAGAGGGGAAGGCGCGCGGCGCTTCCCCTCTGTCCCCGGACGGTCTCCATAGGAACGCATTGAATGATTTTCAATGCATTCCTATGGGAAACCGTGCTTCGCAAGACGAAAAACTCGCAAGAAGAAAAAACTTGCGGAACAAATTAATTTCGTCTTGCGAGGCACCACTGTATATATAAGAAGAGCTTCCATATTTGCAATTCATTTAGTTGTTATAATATATTGTAAATTACTTTGGGGTGCTAAATTAATGAATGAAACAAATATCTGCTCATTGTTGTTTCCAATATGCTGTATGGAGAGATTCCGCCCCATTTCTGAACAGTTGAGCTCCTGCTCCCAGACTCTCTGGCTGCTCCCAGTGGAGTTTCTGCATGTTCAAAAATGGGGGGGGGGGTTCCCCAGGCAGCTGTTTGCTGTGGAGTTTATGCTTCTCATACAGGATGTTTCTGTGGCCCTTTTACATATTAAGTTCCCACCTGAAAGCATCCCAGGACAAAAATATCAGAACTGCAGGAAGTTTTTTATCCAGACTCTTTATTTCAGCTCATATACAATTGTCCTCTCTTGCAAAGATGCAAATATACACGTTTGTTTTATTATTGAACGATATTTATAGAAAAAAGAGAGAGGGATGGTGATCACAACAGAGTTTACAAATCATGTTCTTCTGTCAGATTGTTCCGGAAGGCACAGACGGGATCCCCACTCAGTGATGGTCTCCTTGGGGTGCAAATGAATATAACGTTCAGGCTTAATATCGTGCCCCACACTCTCAGATTCGCGCTCCAATTACGCACACTCTGTTGTGTTGTGTTATGCCCCATTTAGCAGCTGGAAGCTGGCCACACCAGCAACCCAAATCCGAGAGCCCTCCTGCGTAATGGATTCTGCCACCCTTTTGCAGAACACCTGGCCAAGACCCGAGTTTCCTCCTGAGAGCAGAAAAGGCACTTTGGAAAGGTTATGGTGCCCACCATCTTGTCAGAGGGGTCCTCCTCTGTCAGAAGTTTTTAAAAAGTGGCTCCTAAGACCCTTAATCCCTTAATCTGAATAAAATTGGTGAAAAAGCAGAGAGTTTATTGAATACAATATGTCCTTGCAAGAGCCGGTGTCCAAAGCAGGCACACCCAAAATTGACAAAGCATAAGCTTATCTTCCCTATACCTGAAGTGCAGGTTCCCTCCCTCGTCTCCCCACTGGCTGGGTACTGCAAGGTTTACAGCCCATCACGACCTCCTAATTTCCCTACTAATTTCCCGCCTTTGTCGACATCTCCCATCACTCTGATTTCGAGGACCACCCCTCCTGTTTACCTTTCTCCTTATTTGGTCCATGCTTTCTATGCTTTTAGGGATGCGGGTGGCGCTGTGGGTTAAACCACCAATAAAGCGAGATGAGCGCCGCAACCCCAGAGCCGGCCATGACTGGACCTAATGGTCAGGGGTCCCTTTACCTTTACTTCTATGCTTTCACACATTGACTCAAGAGACAAAGCCACATCCTGACCACTAACAGGTGTAAACAAGTTCTATACCTGCTGAAGTATACAAAAAACCGTATTCCAGCCGCAAGCCGTCCCATTTAAGAGCATCCTGACTGCAAGCTGGTCTAAATATAAGTGTAAGCAGGTCTCTGCTGCTGCCTGCTGATATCCAGCTGTTGCAGCCTTTTGGGGTTTTGGTGAAAAAAGCAGCATTATCCTCTGGACCTTTTCATGCCCTTATTTACGTGGGAGAACAAAAGGAACGTAAACTTTGGCAGTTAGGCGATCTATGCCAGGTTCTATCATTTCCACATTGCCCTCTGGTGGCCGCCCTTGGGAACATCAACCCCAGGTAAGTAAAGCACAACTCTGGGAGCCGACACAATCCAGACAGGAGGGCAGGCGGGAGGAACTGCTGCTTTTACTCTCCTACACACACCATTGCTCACCTTGGGCACACCAGTCTGCTTTGGGTCATTAACACTGGGACATACAGCTTTCAACACACACACACCCTGCCCTTCCTCTGTCTCACTTGCCCTAATACCTGATCCGGAAGATGTGGACAGTGCCGTTGCTCAGAGCCACGACAAAGCGCCCCTCCCTAGCCACCGTGACCACCCGCGGTCGGTCAATGCTGTTCTCAGCAGTGAGGAACGCCCCCAACTCCTCCCCGCTGGGGGAGAAGGCCACCACCTTGTTCAGCTCCCGTAGGACCACGTAGATGATGCCCGTGGCATCGGCACAAACGGCCCCCGGCTGGCACTCGCCCAGCTGCTCCTCAGAGAACTCGGCCACCAGCTGCCCCGTCCTGGTGAACAGGACCACGCTGCGGCGGTACCAGTCGGAGCCCACAAAGCCGTCCTTGTGGTTGGCCAGGAAGACGAGGCATCTCTCCCCACTGCCCTCGGGCACAATCTTCTCCAGCAGCCGCCCCTCCAGGTCGTACACCTCCAACTGCCCAGCCACACACACTGCCATACGGTCTCCCCCCAGACCCACCACGGCATGGCTGGCCTGCCCCCTTCGCAGGGCCTTCTGCCACACCAGGCCACCTTCACCGTTCAGGAGGTAGAGGCAGGAGCCGGCTGTGAAGGCCACCTTGCTGCCCACGGTGGCCACGCTGACCGGGGCCACGCCACTGGGGACAGGGACAGTGCCCTTGAACTCCCCCTGCAGGGAGAAGCGCTTCAGCTTCTGGTTTTGCTCATCGGCCACCAGCAGCTCTCCAGAGCCAAAGGGGCAGAGCCCCGTGACCTGAGGACGCTTCTTGTCACTGGGGGTCTTGACCCAGAAGCTACACGAGAAGAGAGGCTTGGGTGTCAGAAGGGGGGCTTCCGGGGCCTTGGGAGGAGGCACAGTCGTCTGGGATCCCTCCTTGGCAGGCTGCTCTTGCTGCTGTTGCTTCCTCCTCTTCTTCTTTGCCCCTTTTGTGGCTGCCTCCTTGTGGCCCTCCGGCACTCCAGTGGGGATCTCAGCGTTGACCTCCAGGCAGGGCAGGTGGGTCTCTTTCTTGGCCCCATTTGTGGCCTCCTCCTTGGGGCCCTCCGGCACTCCAGTGGGGCTCTCCTCCCGGAACTCCAGGTGGAACAGGCAAGGGCCACTGCCCTCAATCTCAGCGTTGACCTCCAGGCAGGGCAGGCGGGTGGCCAGCGGCTCCCAGGAGAAGCCCTGCAGATGCCTGAGACGCTCACAGATGACCTGCTCCAGGGAGACGATCTCCACCTCCCTCCCCAGACTCAGCACCTTCTGGGCAAAGGCCACGGTGCTGGAGGCCACCTGCTCTTGGAACTCCAGATCGGAGCAGAGGGCCTGGCAGGCCTTCTGCTGCTCCCTCACGTAGTCCGCCAGCTGGGCCAGGACCTCCTCCTGCTGCGCCAGCAGCCGCTGCACCGCCCGCGAGCATGCCCGCTCCACCGCATCCCGGATGCTAGCCTCGCGCCCCTGCAGCTGCGCAGCCTCCCTCTCCAGGCTGGCCCTCCCCGCCCGGATGACCTGCACCGTCTCCTCCACCCCCGCCAGGAGCTCCACGATGACCGGCCGGCGGGCCAGGGCCGCCTCAGCCAGGGGCAGGCAAGGGTGCTGGAGGTGGGCCCCCAGCCGGCACTCCCGGCAGAGGACGACGGCGCAAGGCGTGCAGAAGAAGCGCAGCTCCTCGCCGGTGTGCTCCTTGCACTGCAGCGCCTGGCGCTTCCGGATCTCCTCGTCGTGCTCCCCGGAGAGGTAGTCCTCCATGGCCACCACGCGGTGGAGGTGGGTGAGGCGGGAGCAGCGGTGCCCGCTGGCGCAGTCCCGGCACATGTCGTCAGCGCAGTCCAGGCAGCGGGAGACGGCCGGCCGGCTGGTCTCCTGGCCGATGAGCGGGCAGAGGCTGCAGGTGGGCTCTGCCTCCCCCGTGGGGCGGACAAGGTCCAGCAGGCCGTTGATGAAGAAGTTGGTCCGGAGAGCACCCACACCCCCCTCTGGGAGGGCCACCCGCTCACGGCACTCGGGGCACTGAAGCTCCTTCTGGCCTCCTGCCAACTTCCGCAGGCACTCCTGGCAGTAGCTGTGCAGGCAGGGCAGGATCTTGGGGCGGCGGAGGCGCTCCAGGCAGATAGTGCAGGTCAGGAAGCCGCTGGTGAGGGCTTCGGAGAGGGACGGGGCCTTGGCAGCCATGGTGGGGTGGGTGGTCCCTGCTGCAGGGAGGTTGCCTTGAAGGGAGAGAGAAAGAGAGAGAGAGCGCACTGTGAAAAGGATCCAGGGGTTTTAGTAAACCACAATATGAGTCAACGCTGTGATGCAGCAGCAAAAAAAGACTAATGTGATTTTAGGCGGCACCATCAGAAGTCCAGGGCAGCACAATTTAAGGAGGATACAGTGGTACCTCAGGTTAAATACTTAAATCGTTCTGGAGGTCCGTTCTTAACCTGAAACTCTTCTTAACCTGAAGCACCACTTTAGCTAATGGGGCCTCCCACTGCTGCTGTGCCACCAGAGCACAATTTCTGTTCTCATCCTGAAGCAAAGTTCTTAACCCAAGGTGCTATTTCTGGGTAACCCGAGGTACAACTGTATTGACAAGCTGGAAGGTATGCAGAGAAGGGCTGCCAAGATGATCAAAGGTCTGGAAACCAAGCCTGATGAGAACGGGAAAAGAGGAGACTGAGAGGAGATATGGTCAGTGGCGTAGCGTGGGGGGTGCCAGGGGTGCCGGCCGCACCGGGTGCAACATCTGGGGGGGTGCGAGTCCAGAGGGAAGGGACAAGTTCCTTCCTCCGCCGGGCTCCCCGCCGCCACCGCCAGCCTTGCGCCCTAGCGCGCCGCCGCTGCGGCTGCGCTCCACTCACTGCTCGCAGGAGGAGCAGCCGCTGCAGCAGTGCCGATGCCACCACCGATGCCTGGCCGGGCACGGGCAGCCTCCGCACGCCGCCGCCACCCCCTCGGCCCAGCCACAGGCGGCGGCTGCTTCTGCCGACTGGGAGGGAGGAGAGCTCCGAGGGGCCTTGCCGCGCCCTGCGCTCCCCAAAACCCTCCGAGAGGAAGCCGGCGGGCGGGAGAGGGTCTCCCGGCAGAAGGGGGCGCCGCTGGCTCCAGCTCTCAGCGCAAGTCTCAGCCCCGGGGGGGGGCGAGGACGGAGCACGGCTGGAAGCCCCCGGACCCGGCAGGGAGGAGAGGCACTCGCCAAGCCCGGATCTGGAGCTCCACCTACAGCCCAAGGAGAGGAGGGGGCGGGGAGGCGCCCGAGGGGAGGGGGCTTCGGCTGCCTCGGCCCGCGGGGGCTCCGCAAATAATAAATTTAATAAATTCCTGCTGAGCCTTTGGGGGGGTCCTTGGCTCCTTCGCTCGCCCCCAGCCCCAGTGGCGTAGCGTGAGGGGTGCAGGGGGGCCGGGCGCAACATCTGGGGGGGGCTCGCACTTGAGTGCTAAAATCCACGGGTTAGGGGGCGCAAATTACTTGCCTTGCCCCGGGTGCTGACAACCCACGCTACGCCACTGGATATGGTAGCTATCTTCAAAGATCTCAAGGGCTGCCACATGGGAAATGAAGCAAGCCTGAGTTCAGTTACAAGAACGGACATTGCAGCGTAAACATCAGGAAGAACTTTCTGACAGTAGGAGCAGTTTCTACTCGGTTTCTGGATCTGGACCACTCACTAAGGCACAGCAGAGTCTGTATTGTGGCTCGGAGCCAAGGACACCCTCCCTCCTCCCTGACTTTGCCCAGTCCTCTCGGGACAAAAGTTCTGCAAACACCAGATATGGCTGGATTCCCTTTTGAACTCCCTGCAAGGCCAGTGTTCTCCAGGGAGGGAGCGGGAGTCCAGCAACACCCGGAGAGCCCTGCTGCTGGGGCTCCCCTCTTTCCTCCCGCTAGGAGCCTGGGGTGAGAGGGGGCTCCCCGGATCGGGGTGTCCCCGGGAGGCAGGAGGAGGAGCCCTTGCGCCTGATGTAAGGAAACCGAGGCTCTGTACAAGAAGCGCACGTCCCTAAGTGCGCTAGGTAGGAAGGCGCGCACAGGAGCGCGTTAAACGCACAGCCACAAACACGGGGAAAACCCACACACGGGGTTGAAAGCGCCACTCTCCGTGGGTTGAGCCTCACAGGCGACCCCTGGTTTTTACAACACGTCCAGAAGCGATGGGTGCGAGTCAGAAGTGGGGGGGCGGCTCTTTCCAACGGGAGTGGGGGTTAGGGGGCAGGACTCCTGGGTTCCTAGGAGACTCCTGGCGCCGGCGGGGGCGCCCTTGCCCAGCTCTCATCGAGGCCCTTGCGACCAGCGTGACCTCCCTTTCCCCGGGATCCAGGGAGAGAAGGACCGCCCCCCGACCCACCCCGGCCGCCCCTAACCCTCCGAAGGTCTCCATGCCAAAGGCCGCCGCCCGAACCCCATATCTGGGGGGCGACTCCCGACTGGCTGGCAGCTTGCCCGCCTGCCCGCGAAGGAGCCCCTACCCCGGAGCGGCAGCTGGGCTGGGGGTCCTCTCCTCTTGCCCTTCCCTCGGGAGGTCGCCCCCGAGATGTGGGGCGGGGAGCGTCACTGCACGAAAGCGAAAGCGAATCTGACGCCTGGCCCGGCCCCCAGGGGGCGGAGGATTCCCGCAAGGCGAGGCGTCGCGGGGCTGGGAGGTTGCGACAAGGGGGTGGCGGGGGGGGGGCTCGGGGATGGCTCCGCTGGGGGGCCAAAGGGCTGGAGAGGGGGCGTCCTGCCCGCCCGCTCCCCTCGTCTCTCCTCGCCCCCTTTGAGCCTCGCAGCCCGTCTCCTCTTGGGTATCCAGGCTGGACCACCCCCCGAGGAGTTAGCGCAAGCGGGTCTTGGCAAAGTGTGCCCTCCTGGGGCCGCCCCGCTTCCCGCCCCCCCGTCGGAGAGCTCCCTGTTTCCTTCGTGGACGCAAGAACCGAGGGCAGCAGCTGGGTCAGGCCAAAAGAGGGCCCCGTCCAGCTGTGATTCATGCATCGCAGGGGTTGGACTAGATGACCCCCGGGTTCCCTTTTGACTCCCCTAAGGTCCCCTGCAGGGACGCGGGTGGCGCCGTGGGTTATACCACACAGCCTGGGACTTGCTGATCAGAAGGTCGGCAGTTTGAATCCCCACGACGGGGTGAGCTCCCATTGCTCAGTCCCTGCTCTTGCCCACCTAGCAGTTCGAAAGCACGTCAAAGTGCAAGTAGATAAATAGGTACCGCTCCGGCGGGAAGGTAAACGGCGTTTCCGTGCGCTGCTCTGGTTCGCCAGAAGTGGCTTAGTCCTGATGGCCACATGACCCGGAAGCTGTACGCCGGCTCCCTCGGCCAGCAAAGCAGGATGAGCGCCGCAACCCCAGAGTCAGCCACAACTGGACCTAACGGTCAGGGGTCCCTTTACCTTTACCTTAAGGCAGTGTTTCCCAACCGGTGTTCCGCGGCACACTAGTGTGCCGCAAAACGTTGCCTGGTGTGCCGTGGGAGGGAGGTGGGCGAGTCGGGCGGCGAGAGGCGGGGCGGCGACGGCGAGGAGAGGCCGCCCAGCGCGGGGCTCTCGCCGTCTGCCTGCCTGGCTGCCTGCGTGGCGCTGATGTCACGGGGCTGTAACGTGCCCCACATAGGCACACGCGGGGCGGCGAGCGAGCTCCCTCCCACATCCCATCGCCGCTCGCTTTGGCCGGCCTACTGGGCTGTCGCAGGCGGAAGGCCTGCGCATGCGCGAGGTTTTTGCGCCTTCGGGATTCCCTTCACGCCTTCCTCCTCCCGGGTCCTTGAGAGCGCGGGAAGCGGCAGCGCGAGACCGGCGTTGAGCCTGGTAGGTATTGCGCTTGCCAAGGCAGTCATTTGGGAAATGAAAACTTGCAAAGCAAGCAACCAGTTCAATCTGAAGTACGTGTATGCTTAATATCCTGTATCTGAAACCTGTTCTGCCCCCTCCCCCACACTTGGTGCCATTTTCATCTACACATGCAGCAGAGTAAGTTGACCCAGAATAGTACCAATTCAGATGGCAGATGGGAGAATGACAGTGCTGAATGCTTTCCCATGTAGAACAGTCCCTGCAAATAAAAACCTAGCATATTTGGAAGAGGGATGCTAGCCTAACCATTACCTTCTATGCTGTTACTATTTTTTTTTTTTTTTTTTTACATAAGTAAAAAGTGACCTTTCCCCATCTGGCATGGTGGTGTGCCTCGAGATTTTTTTCATGAAACAAGTGTGCCTTTGCCCAAAAAAGGTTGGGAAACACTGCCTTAAGGTCCCCTGCACAGCCTAGTCCTTTACTCACCAGCTCCGAAGAACAGCACCCAAGAATAAAACGCAAAGTTTTATTTCTTGCTGGAGCAGGAAAGGTTACAGCAAGCGACCAAGAAAGCAGTCAGAGGCTGAACCCCGATCTTTGTTGTACACCGTTTTTATAGTCATCGTATCGTTTAGACACACCAGCTAACCACCTGGGATACAGTCCTACCACCAGCTTTAAACGCAAAGGCGGATGTTTGCATGCTTCAGCTAACCTGGGCATTTCCTCTTTCTTCCCTATGTGTATTCTGTGCCCTTGCATGCTCACAAAACTTCCCTTTACACACCCCTTTGTGGTTTGCTCTTTCTCTGCCCCCTTTTAAGCCTGCGTTTCAGAGCAATTATTGTGAGACTAGCATGTGACCATGGTGTCAGCCAGCAACAAGATGGTGTTAGTCTTGCTGAAGCTTGAACGAAGGTGAGAGGTAGCTGGTCTTGCTTGTTGTTTAGTCGTTTAGTCGTGTCCGCCTCTTCGTGACCCCATGGACCAGAGCACGCCAGGCACTTCTGTCCTCCACTGCCTCCCGCAGTTTGATCAAACTCATGCTAGTAGCTTCAAGAACACCATCCAACCATCTCATTCTCTGTCGTCCCCTTCTCCTTGTGCCCTCCATCTTTCCCAACATCAGGGTCTTTTCCAGGGAGTCCTCTCTTCTCATGAGGTGGCCAAAGTCTTGGAGCCTCAGCTTCACAATCTGTCCTTCCAGTGAGCACTCAGGGCTGATTTCCTTCAGAATGGAGAGGTTTGATCTTCTTGCAGTCCATGGGACTCTCCAGAGTCTCCTCCAGCACCATAATTCAAAAGCATCAATTCTTCGGCGATCAGCCTTCTTTATGGTCCAGCTCTCACTTCCATACATCACTACTGGGAAAACCATGGCTTTTACTATACGGACCTTTGTTGGCAAGGTGATGTCTCTGCTTTTTAAGATGTTGTCTAGGTTTGCCATCGCCTTTCTCCCAAGGAGCAGGCGTCTTTTAATTTCGTAACTGCTGTCACCATCTGCAGTGATCATGGAGCCCAAGAAAGTAAAATCTCTCACTGCCTCCATTTCTTCCCCATCTATTTGCCAGGAGGTGATGGGCCCAGTGGCCATGATCTTCGTTTTTTTGATGTTGAGCTTCAGACCATATTTTGCGCTCTCCTCTTTCACCCTCATTAAAAGGTTCTTTAATTCCTCTTCACTTTCTGCCATCAAGGTTGTGTCATCTGCATATCTGAGGTTGTTGATATTTCTTCCGGCAATCTTAATTCCGGCTTGGGATTCATCCAGCCCAGCCTTTCGCATGATGAATTCTGCATATAAGTTAAATAAGCAGGGAGACAATATACAGCCTTGCCGTACTCCTTTCCCAATTTGGAACCAATCAGTTGTTCCATATCCAGTTCTAACTGTAGCTTCTTGTCCCACATAGAGATTTCGCAGGAGACAGATGAGGTGATCAGGCACTCCCATTTCTTTAAGAACTTGCCATAGTTTGCTGTGGTCAACACAGTCAAAGGCTTTTGCATAGTCAATGAAGCAGAAGTAGATGTCTTTCTGGAACTCTCTGGCTTTCTCCATAATCCAGCGCATGTTTGCAATTTGGTCTCTGGTTCCTCTGCCTCTTCTAAATCCAGCTTGCACTTCTGGGAGTTCTCGGTCCACATACTGCTTGAGCCTTCCTTGTAGAATTTTAAGCATAACCTTGCTAGCATGTGAAATGAGTGAAATTGTGCGGTAGTTGGAGCATTCTTTGGCACTGCCTTTCTTTGGGATTGGAATGTAGACTGATCTTCTCCAATCCTCTGGCCACTGCTGAGTTTTCCAAACTTGCTGGCATATTGAGTGTAGCACCTTAACAGCATCATCTTTTAAAATTTTAAACAGTTCAGCTGGAATACCATCACTTCCACTGGCCTTGTTATTTGCAGTGCTTTCTAAGGCCCATTTGACTTCACTCTCCAGGATGTCTGGCTCAAGGTCAGCAACCACACTACCTGGGGTGTACGAGACATCCATATCTTTCTGGTATAATTCCTCTGTGTATTCTTGCCACCTCTTCTTGATGTCTTCTGCTTCAGTTAGATCTTTACCACTTTTGTCCTTTATTATGGTAATCTTTGTACGAAATGTTCCTTTCATATTTCCGATTTTCTTGAACAGATCTCTGGTTCTTCCCATTCTGTTGCTTTCCTCTATTTCTTTGCATTGCTTGTTTAAGAAGGCCTTCTTGTCTCTCCTTGCTGTTCTTTGGAAATCTGCATTCAATTTCCTGTATCTTTCACTATCTCCCTCGCATTTTGCTTGCCTTCTCTCCCCCGCTATTTGTAAGGCCTCGTTGGACAGCCACTTTGCTTTCTTGCATTTCTTTTTCATTGGGATGGTTTTAGTTGCTGCCTCCTGTATAATGTTGCGAGCCTCCATCCATAGTTCTTCAGGCACTCTGTCCAGCAAATCTAAATCCTTAAACCTGTTCCTCACTTCCACTGTGTATTCATAAGGGATTTGGTTTAGATTGTATCTTACCTGTCCAGTGGTTTTTCCTACTTTCTTCAGTTTAAGCTTGAATTTTGCTATACTGCAATTCTATGGTTCTTGTCCAGTGCGTGACCACGTGCCAAGCTAGAGCACCACCTTGGAGGCCTAATTCTGACCTGCACGCAGGGATGTTTCAGGCAACATGGCCGGGCTCTTTACTTCAGCACAGCAGCACATTTTTCTGGTGGGCACCATTTTAGCATCATCATTTTATTTGCATGCGCCTTTCCACAGTTAAAACAAAGCTCAAGGCGGCTTGCCGTATGGGGAAGCAGTTACCAATTAAAAAAAAAATTGCACCAACAGTCTTATTTGCCCCTGCAAGTATATAAATATATATATGTTGTTTAGTCGTTTAGTTGTGTCCGCCTCTTCGTGACCCCCTGGACCAGAGCAGGCCAGGCCCTCCTGTCTTCCATTGCCTCCCGCAGTTTGGTCAAATTCATGCTGGTAGCTTCCAGAACACTGTCCCACCATCTCGTCCTCCGTCATCCCCTTCTCCTTGCGCCCTCCATCTTTCCCAACATCAGGGTCTTTTCCAGGGAGTCTTCTCTTCTCATGAGGTGTCCAAAGTCTTGGAGCCTCAGCTTCAGGATCTGTCCTTCCAATGAGCACTCAGGGCTGATTTCCTTAAGAATGGATTGGTTTGATCTTCTTGCAGTCCATGGGACTCTCAAGAGTCTCCTCCAGCACCAGAATTCAAAAGCATCCGTTCTTCGGCAATCAGCCTTCTTGATGGTCCAGCTCTCACTTCCATACATCGCTACTGGAAAAACCATAGCTTTAACTATACGGACCTTTGTTGGCCAGGTGATGTCTCTGCTTTTTTTAATATATGTGCAGAGCTTAAATCAAAAGGCATTTTAGCCTCAATATTTTGGGGGTGGGGAGTGGAAATGACGACTTAAGGGGAGCTCAGAGAGAAGAAATGCGGTGGTCCATCTGCAGCAGTGTAACTGGATGCCCTCATCTGCCCCTGCTGCAATAAAAACTCGTCTCATGTATCAGTGTCTACAGCCCCAGCAGATGCTGCAACCTTCCAACAGTTTGGCTTCACCCCTGAAGGCGCACTCCTCCATTGTCTCCCAAGACAGATGGGTGCCCAAAATCAGCTTCCCACATCTGCAAAAGCTGGCATGAAATAAAATGGGGGGGGGATAAACCACAGGCATGTGATTGTGTGGAAAGTAGCGACTGGAACTATGTATAGCATAGGCATAATGATTAAACAAGACATGGTTACAAGGCAAGGTAGCCTGTTATACCAAGGGAATGGCAATACAGTGGTACCTTGGGTTACATACGCTTCAGGTTACGGACTCTGCTATCCCAGGTTAAGAAATTTGCTTCAGGATAAGAACAGAAATTGTGCAGCGGCGGAGCAGCGGCAGTGGGAGACCCCGTTAGCTGAAGTGGTGCTTCAGGTTAAGAACAGTTTCAGCTTAAGAACAGACCTCTAGAACAAATTAAGCTCTTAACTCGAGGTACCATGGTAAAAGTATCCAAATGCCCAAAGCCAGATTTGTTCATAGGTTGAAGGGGGGTGGTCCTCGACTGTGTTCCTTCTTGCTTACAAATGGGAAGGAATAAAAGACCAAATACGTATTAAATCATCCCCTTTGGAGCTTTGGCCCCTAAGGACTCTCAGCTGATTAGTTCGTTCCCCCTGTGTAGCAGTTCTATGTTCTTTGAGCTGAAATTTCCACATATCCGTAAAACAATGGCCTGCAGGGTCAATAGATGGCGTGGAGCGTTTTGCAAACTGGAAAGGCTGCCTTGAGCAATATCCAGCAGCGGATATATCTTGCCTGCAGCCAGTTCCACTTGTTTAATAATTTCAGGAGGAGCAACTTCCGGGTTATTCTTCTCCAGGAGAAAGAGACGGGAGCATCGCGGTGGCCACTTAACATGTTTGTTTTTGCAGGGGGAGGTTTCGTGGCCCAAGGGCCACTTCATGACGTGTGAGATAATGCAGCAGTGACAAGAGAGGCTCCTGGCCTTCACCCTTTGGGATTGGGACCCTCCATCCCCACTTGAAGATGCAAGGAGCACCCACAGCCTCCCCTCCCTGGCCGCACGCCCAGGCAGTGCACACAGCCAGGCCGGCAGAGCTGGAAATGTCCACACCCAAACATTCAGAGCACCACTCCTGCCTTGCAAGAGATCTGTCACCTTCGAAGGCGGAAGTGAAACCTGCAAGCCTCAAAGGATACCAAGCATGCCACACTGGGCAAGGCAGAGGGAAAGGCATTCTAGGTATGCTCAGAGGCATTCTCTGCTGCTGCATCACCTGCCCTAAGGCTGAAATCTGGAGCTGAAGCACGGCCTGGAGGAGAGCATATTCCTGGTGTGCTGTGTGGGCTCAGAGGTGCATCGTTCTTCACCACACGGCCACAAGCTCCACATAGCTGAGTCCAGGTGCTGGGGCTCAGCCACGGCTTTTCACTCTTCTCCCTGTTTAAACTCTCTATTTACAGTGGTCCCTTGGTTCTCAAACGCCTTGGTACTCAAACAACTTGGAACCCAAACACTGCAAACCCGGAAGTAAGTGTTCCAATTTGTGAACTTTTCCTGGAAGCCGAACATGCTCCGTTTTGAATGTTGCGCTGAGGTCTTTTCTGCTATTTATTTTGTGTTTTTGTGGCTCTTTTTTTTAATGACTATGTGGAACCCAGTTCAGATACTGATTGATTGTGTGACTGCAGTACATTGTTTATTGCTTTCATTTTATGGATAAATGGTCCCGTTAGATAGTAAAATTCATGTTAAGTTTCTGTTTTAGGGCTTGTTTTTAAAAGTCTGGAATGGATTAATCCGTATTGCATTACTTTCTATGGGGAAGCGCGCCTTGGTTTTGGAACGCGCTTTGGTTTCGGAACGGACTTCCGGAATGGATTAAGTTTGAGAACCAAGGTACCACTGCACTACCTTTAGTAAGCTAATTCCCTCCTGATACAATAAACTCACTGGGTGACCTTGGGGGCTGATGGCTGCCTCTCAGCCTACCCTCACAGGGTCCTTGCGGGGGTTAATTGAGGAGAGGGGGGGAGAACCGCGCATTGTCTTATTAGTTTGCACTCCTGCCTCAGCAACCTCCATGCTGCCCTGGACCACAGAATGGAAGATGGCAGGATCTCCCAGGATGTGCTCCATGGCGAGCTGGGTCCCGGCACCAGGCATCACTGG
The DNA here is from genome assembly GCF_965113315.1 of Podarcis vaucheri. Lineage (NCBI taxonomy): Eukaryota > Metazoa > Chordata > Lepidosauria > Squamata > Lacertidae > Podarcis > Podarcis vaucheri. The sequence continues at coordinate 1,045,330 of NC_138751.1, read as the reverse complement.
AAGCCCAACTCTGCATTGCAAAGATGTCTGCAAACGTGAAGACTGGCAACATCAACCCCGCCGTGTGGGAATCCTTTTCAGAAGATCGCAGTGCCTGGAGACGGGCAGCCAAGTCCATAGCAATGACTAGAGAAGAAATGACCACCGGGAGGAGCGCAGAGAGAAGAAATGGCATGGTGCATCTGCAGCCGCTCAACTGTGGCATTCCCAAAGCAAAGGAAGGATTAGACTCTGATTAATAGAATATACGGGATGCGGGTAGCGCTGTGGGTTAAACCACAGAGCCTGGGACTTGCCGATCAGAAGGTCGGCAGTTCAAATCCCCGCGACGGGGTGAGCTCCCATTGTTCGGTCCCTGCTCCTGCCCAACTAGCAGTTCGAAAGCACGTCAAAGTGCAAGTAGATAAATAGGTACCACTCCAGCGGGAAGGTAAACGGCGTTTCCGTGCGCTGCTCTGGTTCGCCAGAAGTGGCTTAGCCATGCTGGCCACATGACCCAGAAGCTGTACGCCGGCTACCTTGTCCTGTAAAGCGAGATGAGCGCCCCAACCCCAGAGTCGGCCACAACTGGACCTAATGAGGAACGGTTAAGGGAGCTGGGCATGTTTAGCCTGGAGAAGAGGAGGTTAAGGGGTGATATGATAGCCATGTTCAAATATATAAAAGGATGTCACATGGAGGAGGGAGAAAGGTTGTTTTCTGCTGCTCCAGAGAAGCAGACACGGAGCAATGGATCCAAACTACAAGAAAGAAGATTCCACCTAAACATTAGGAAGAACTTCCTGACAGTAAGAGCTGTTTGACAGTGGAATTTGCTGCCAAGGAGTGTGGTGGAGTCTCCTACTTTGGAGGTCTTTAAGCAGAGGCTTGACAGCCACATGTCAGGAGTGCTCTGATGGTGTTTCCTGCTTGGCAGGGGGTTGGACTCGATGGCCCTTGTGGTCTCTTCCAACTCTAGGATTCTATGATTCTATGATTCTAATGGTCAGGGGTCCCGTTACCTTAATAGAATATACACAAAGGCTTGACCAGAAAGACTCTGGGCGGGGTGCATATAATAATAATTCGTGTCCACCCTCCGGCCCAGGTCGTTTTATTCACAAAAGAGCTTTTTACACAGTGTTCGTAAGAACCAATCAGATTTCCTCTGAGCATTTCAAAAAAACCCATGCGGGACAAAGTTAAAGATTCAAACTACAAAGAGCTAATTTCCTACTTGAGCATGCATATGTAATTCAGAGTAAATAAAAGGAAACTCCAGAGGTCATAAACAGCAACAAAGGAAGGAAGGATGGGTAGTATTTACCATCTCTTTGTGAACACTCTTCCTGGCCCTTAAGATCTATCTAAAGATTAACAAACTACCGTATTTTTTGCTCTATAAGACGCACCAGACCACAAGACGCACCTAGTTTTTGGAGGAGGAAAACAAGAAAAAAATATATTCTGAATCTCAGAAGCCAGAACAGCAAGAGGGATCCCTCTTGCTGTTCTGGCTTCTGGGATAGCTGCGCAGCCTGCATTCGCTCCAAAAGACGCACACACATTTCCCCTTACTTTTTAGGAGGGAAAAGTGAGTCTTATAGAGCGAAAAATACGGTACATCAAAGAAGCTACCTACTATCTTTTATGGCTCTGCATGCCTGATGAAGCAACTGGCAGTTGGGCTGTCTACGTGACTTGTCAAGCAGAGAGAAATGCAGAGGCTTGTGGGATTTGATCAGAAATGATTGTCCATGAATGGACCCCAGTCAACGCCATGCTTTCATCACGGACACAACGGCTTGATGCATGTGTTGTGTATTGAGTCAAAGGATTTTATATCTGTATTATTATTGTCTGTATTTGCATTAGGGTAAAGTAACTGCCTTTTGGTTCCAGAGGGTACAGCTACTATTGGTTCATTTAAGCTGCTGTATTTGGATCCTCTGTCTTATTGGTTTCCTCCAAAAGGCAGGACTGTGATTGCCTGATATTGTTCCCTCCAAAATGTATCCTTTCTAGCTAGTCCCCTGTCCCTATAAATGTCGCTTTCCCCTCCTCAGGCTTCAGTCTTGTTTGCCTTAATAAAGAAGTGTTACTAGAGAACTGTCTCCAGCATATTATGTCAAGAGAGCTGAAATCACAAACCCCACGTCACAACAGCATGTTTTATAATTCCTCATAGTAATCCCACCTGATCCCCACACTCTGGATATTTGCACTCCTACATCAACTGGACAGGTGCTGGAGGAGACTCTTGAGAGTCCCATGGACTGCAAGAAGATCCGACCTCTCCATTCTGAAGGGAATCATCCCTGAGTGCTCACTGGAAGGACAGATCCTGAAGCTGAGGCTCCAATACTTTGGCCACCTCATGAGAAGAGAAGACTCCCTGGAAAAGACCCTGATGTTGGGAAAGATGGAGGGCCCAAGGAGAAGGGGAAGACAGAGGATGAGATGGTGGGACAGTGTTTCGAAGGGACCAGCATGAGTTTGATCAAACTGCGGGAGGCAGTGGAAGACAGGAGGGCCTGGCGTGCTCTGGTCCATGGGGTCACGAAGAGGCGGACACGACTAAACGACTAAACAACAACAACAACAACAACATCAACTGGACACCTTCCTCTTCCCCAGCTGCAATAAAACATGTCTCCCGCATCAGTCTCCCTAGCCACAGATATAGGTGCTGCAACCTTCCGGCCATTTGACTTCACCCCTTGAAGGCAGAGGAGCCGACTCCCAGGGGTGCTCTGCTCCTCACAAGACAGACAGATGCCAACCAATTATTATATGTGGGCCACCTTGAGCTCCAGCGGTGGGGAGGCTATGTATGGGGGAAGTAAAATAAATGGTAAAGAAAGCCCTGTTCCCCACAGATCACTTTTCAAGGCATCGGGTCATTTTTCAAGGCCACCTGGATAAAGGTAGGCTGAGAGAGAAAGACAGGAAGACATAATCACATAATCACACAAAGCCCTGACTAGGCAAGTAAGTTGCTCAATGGCATCACCTGGTGGTTCTTTGCTCTCCCTAGAAAGTCACACAATGTTTAACTGTTTTTTTTAAAAAAATTACCATTCCCCTCCCCTTAAGTTTCTTTTGCCAATTCTTAAAAATTGATTTCCCATTATTTGTAACCATTTTTCACCAAATGAATACAAATGGATTGGCAGAGGGCCTTCTTGGTAGTGGCGCCCTTCCCTTCCATCAGACCTTAAGGAGATGAGCAATTGTATAACATTTAGGAAACGTCTGAAGGCAGCCCTGTATAGGGAAGCTTTTTAAGGTTCAATGTTTTACTATGTTTTTATATATGCTGGAAGCCGCCCAGAGTGGCTGGGGCAACCCAGTCAGGAGGGCGGGGTACAAATTATTATTATTATTATTATTATTATTATTATTATTATTATTATTATTATTATTTTACTGATTTAAAAGCTGACTTCCCACCCCTCAGACGTTCCCTCTGTTTTCCTTCCCCCTTCACTGCTCTCAGTACAATAACTTTTCCAACTTTGGTTTCGAAATCCACTCATCCTTTCTCCCCGTACAATTACCAATTTATGCTATGACTTTTGTACGTTATTATACCCCGTCCTCAAAGCAACTGAGTAAGAGTAAACCCAAGGAGCGCCATGACGGGAAGCTGAGGAAACCTTAATCTATTTCAGCTCTTGGTTGTGAGGTGTGTTTGTGTGGCAGTTTGGGGAAAAGAAGGCCAGGCCCTCATCTCCATATGTCAACTTACAGATTTGAAAATAAGGGATCAGCAGCCAAAATAAGGGATCAACAATTACTTTGATAAAATACATATTTTGTTGCATGCAAATGGCTTTAGATACCTATTGGGTCCATAAATTACCATATAGCATATATTCAACACAAAAAAGGAACAATTTGTTGTTGACAAAGGACAGCTGGACCTAGAAAGGGCCCCGTTCCCTTCAGGAGCTTATTTAAGAGACATCATCAATAAGGGACATGGCGCTGGGATAAGGGACTGCCCCGCCAAATAAGGGACGCTTGACAGCTATGCTCATATCCGGAGGCCTCCCAAACAGCCACAGTTTGAAATCCATTAATTCATGTACTGGATTTTTCCATGTATAAGACACCCCCTACGTTTGGGGACCCCAAATTTAGAAAATGGGCATAGGCACTATCCATGTATAAGACGCCCCCAGATTTGTAACCTTATTTTAAAGCAAAAAAAAAAAACCCCTAATCTCTTACACGGAAAAGTACGGTAATTCCCTCAGGCGCCCATGAGGAGTTTTAGGGGGTCCCTGGCCAGAGGATGCCTTGGGGTTCCCCTCCGGACTCAAACAGAAAGATCAGGGGCTTGTCCTGGTTTCCCTCAGCTTGGAAAACATCACATTTGCCTCTCTGTTCCCTCAGTTTCCCACTTCACTGGCCGAAGGAGCCCCTTAGAGTTCAATCTTCTGTGCCATCTCATGTAACCAGAGTTGGAAGGGACCCCCGAAGGTCATCCAGCCCAACCCCTGCAATGCAGGAATCTCAGATAAAGCAGCCATGACAGGTGGCCATCCGTGTGTGTCACTGGGCTGTGGCTTGCAGGCGCGGGGAGATACGACCTGCTTTTTCCTGCCTACATCTTGGCAGTTTGCTGTTAAATAAATGTAGCTTTAAATGTACAGTATAATAAAAATTTATTCATTTTGTTCTTTGGCAGAGAGCTCCCCTGGAAAGTTCCGAAGATGATTTTAATAGGATGGAGGAGGTCTTGCTCCATGGAGAGGAACGCCAGACCCCCACCCCCACCTGTGAGCTTTCTGGTAGTCCACTATCATATATTTCATTTCGTAAAAGATCACAAAATATTTTGCTCGGATCCTGCCTGAGGGTTTCCCAATAGAGGCATCCTGTTGGCCACTGTGAGAAGAGCTTGCTGGGTCCTTCTTATGGAACCTCCAGGTCCAGGGGCAGTCTATCGAGATTGCTAAGTTATTTGGGGTATTTGGCCACTTGGAGGGCAGGAGGCTGGGCTGGATGGGCCCCCCTTTGCCCCGATCCAATAATAATAAATAATAAATACATTTTATTTATACCCCGCCCTCCCCAGCCAAGACCGGGCTCAGGGCGGCTAACAACCAATAATAAAACAAATTGATTGAAATACAGCTTTAAAAACAAGATTAAAATACAACATTAAAACATTAAAATACAGCCTCATCATAGGAGGAGAAAGGAAAAAAGAAAGGGGGGAGGGAATCAAGTTGATTCCAAGCCAAAGGCCAGGCGGAACAACTCTGTCTTACAGGCCCTGCGGAAAGAAATCAGATCCTGCAGGGCCCTGGTCTCATGAGGCAGAGCGTTCCACCAGGCCGGGGCCAGTGTTGAAAAGGCCCTGGCTCTGGTTGAAGCCAATCTAACCTCCTTAGGGCCCAGGACCACTAGGGTGTTGCTATTTATGGACCTTGAGGCTCTCCAAGGGGCAGACCGGGAGAGGCGGTCCCATAGGTACGAGGGTCCTAGGACTGGAAGGGCTTTAAAGGTCAAAAGCAGCACCTTGAACCTGACCCTGTACTCCACCGGGAGCCAGTGCAGCTGGAAAAGCACTGGGTGAATATGCTCCCATGGCAGAGACCCCCTGAGGAGCCTCGCTGCACCTGCTGGAGTTTCTGGGACAGCTTCAAGGGCAGCCCCACATAGAGCGAATTACAGTAGTCAAGCCTGGAGGTGACCGTCGCATGGATCACTGTGGCCAGGTCGGGGCGGGAAAGGGAAGGGACCAACTGCTTGAGGCAGCGAAGGTGGAAAAATGTCGCCTTGGCTGTTGCTGTAACTTGCGCCTCCATTGTCCAGGGGGAACAACTCTTCCCCCGCCATCCTTTTCCCCCCAAGCCCCATTGATTGACACCACAAAAGAAGGAGGAGGACACTTTTCTCAGTTGCTTTATTTTCTCTCTCCCACCCCAACGAATCGTTCACAATGTTGACCGCTTCGTCATCCATCCTCTTCCTCCTCTTCCTATATCCTTTCTCTGGCAACTGACCGGTCGCTGTGCTTCCTTCCATATTGCACTGAAAATCTGATCAAGTAAAAGGCTGGATGGGAGAAGGGGGATGCGAGTGACCAAAGAGTTCCCCGTGGGCAGACCATGGCTGTGGGGCCAGAGCCACCCAAGGGAAGGAAAAACGGGGGGCAGTTTCCTCTCGCTTGCGCCCAGGGTGCATTGCTGTGGGTTCAGATGCATGGCATTGTGGGGAATCAGTGTTGCTACAGGTGTACCTGGGACTGACCTGGAAGGGGGGGGAGCACAGCCAGTCTGTAGAGAGGGGCAAACAGAACCACAGAGTTGGACGGGACCCCAAGGGTCATCTAGCCGAACCCTCTGCAATGCAGGAATCTTTCGCCCAACATGGGGCTCAAACCCCTGGCCCCGAGATTAAGAGTCTCATGCTCTACCGACTGAGCTGGAGATCAGGTTGTGGGCTGGTGCGGAAAGGGAGAAAGCGATTTCTCCAAAAGTGCTAGCCGTGGCCCCCGACCTGCAGAGACGACGCGAGACCCTTGCAAGGCAGCCCCCTCTTGCACCAGATGGCCTTGGCATCCAGGCAGTGGTCAAAGGCCCCTCGCTGAGAGAGGTGATTGTGCAAGTTCAGCCTCGGTGGGCAACGCAAGTCCTCGGGGGCAGAAGCCCAAATACCCCCATGGGGCCCTCTTCCTCCTCCACGTCCTCCTATCAATGTCACCAAGGAGAGGCGCTGGTGTTCAAGGGGGCAGCAGCACCCCAGTCCTAAAGTGCAAGAGTAAGCAAGAAGAAGGCAGCACTGCAGCCCCCCTGCAAGTCACTGCAGCTCCACTGCCTCTTCCTGGATCTGGGCCCCTGGGGACACATCTTGTGCAAATCCAGCGTGCAGCGTCCTTCCTGTGGCCCTGTTTCCAGGCTTCTTCATGGCCGCTTCAACTGGGGCCGAGCGATCCGTCTCTGCAGCCGCAGTACACAGGGAGAGAAGGAGAAAGCAGAAGAGTGAGGCAGGGTCAGTGCAAACGACAAGCACTTTCTGGGAACAGCCGTGCTCTGGATCAGAGCTAAGTCCACCTGCAGCAGCATCCAGATTCCAGCCAGATGCCCAGAAGAAAAGCCCTGAGCAGCTGCCATCCAACGGTAGACTGCTTCTGACCCTGGAGGCCACATTTCACTACCCAAAGTAGTGACAGATATTTGCAATGCCAGGAATTTGGCTAACCCACCTGTGCCTCTAAGCCAGCGGCCTCCACCACCTCTTGTGGCAGGGAGTTCCATACACTGATTTTGCCACCACTGTGAAGGCAGACTTCCTGTCTTCTATTCTGAACCTCCCGCCTTTTCGGTTTGTGGAATGACCCTATATCACAAGATGCATACCTCTCGCACCCCATTTCCCCACGCCACCCAGAAACCTATCCTGTGCCCACCGGAACCCCCTGCCTGTTGCTTCTCCCCCTAATCTGAAAGGCACACAATCTTGTTCTGTGTCCTTGCTTGGAACAGGCCTTGCAGCCCCCAGATTGTTCTGGCTGTGCTTTCTTGCACCCCGCCCCAAGCACCCTCTTTCCTTGTACCGGCAGGGACGTGTCCACTTTGTCCAGGCGGGGCTGGAAGGAGCCCTGGTCTGCGGTGGAGCTGTCTTGCTCGCTGCTCATGCTGCTGTAAGGGTCTTCTGTGCAAAGGGCGAAGGAGGGGGAGGGAGCATGTCAGTCATTTTTAAAGATTTGGTGCCCTCTTTCAAAAGGGCTTCCTCTTGCCCCTGTCCAGCCTCTCCACTTGCCCACCCAGACGTCTTCCAAGAAGGGAGGGATCCACAGAGCCAGCTAGAACCTGCTTTATTTTTACAAATTGCATTTTCAAAGCTCTGGCAAGCAAAGTGGTCTTCCCTGGTGTGATAATGCAGCCCGTAATCAGGGCTGACGCTCATCCTCCCCCTCAGGTGCCTAGCGCTCCCTCCCCAGAGCACAGAGTACATGAGAACCCCCACATCTCATTTATTTATTTCTATTTCCTTCTCCTGGATCAGGGCAGGGTGGGGTGGCAGGGCATGGAAAGCCCTTCCGCCTGATTGCCGTTTGGGGACGTGGCTGTGTTTGACCTCCCCTCTTGCTCTCCCCTCCCCTTTCTTATTTCTGCATGTGGGGTGGAATGTTTCTGTGCAACTTGAACGCCTCCTGCAACCCCAGACCACCTGTAATCCAATTAACATTGTGCTTCCTTCCAGGGCAAGGCAAGGCGCATCATCCTCTGGGATGGAGTCTGGCAGCTGCCATGGAAACCCGGGCTTAACACCACCACCACCACCACCAAGACCTCCCCTTCCCGACCTAGGCCTTCTGCCACATACCACCTGCTGCAGCACTGCTGCTTTCCATTGCTGGGGCACTCGGATCGGGGCCTTCAGGACGGGCCACCCACTCGGGCTCATTTTCGTACCACCTCTCTTCATCGGGAGGCAAATGCGTCAGCCTGGAAGTGGGAGACCAACAGAGGCCATCAGGGCAAAGATCTGTCCTTCAGCCCATTTCAAGGACAGCTTCCAGAGTCAGCACCAGTTAAAACAGCAGAGACTGACCGGGACGCAGAGCAGACTGAGCTGACAAGACTTTGAGTGCCCAGCCCTCCTCCTACCTGTGTCCTTTCTCCCTCGGGCAACAGCGCCTCCAGCAGAGAAGCACGGCCAAGACCAGGATGATCAGCAGCAGCACCGCCAGGCCCAGGGCCACCCCCACGGCCACCCCCACCTTGCTGATGCCCTGCTCACAGCGCCGGCCCACGAACCAGTAGGAGCCCGACTGCTCACAGCTGTGGGAGGAAAGGCAGCGTCAAAAACCGGCAGGGAGGCAGGTAATGGGGCCCAGGATGCCTGGGTTCTTTACGGGGTGGGGAGCAGGGGGTGTTTCTGATGCTGCAATCCGGGGGGGGGGCTGAGTGGCATCCAGGGCCCTAATCCAAGACAGGAGCGGTGGTGACGGGTGCCCACGGGGAATTGCAGCAAAAGACAACATGCACATGAATGACACTGTTTTCTTAAAAATGACATTTAAATGGTTCCTACTAGCACAGCTGGTAGGAAGATCCTACGGGCATGATTTCGCCCCCCTGTGCCACACGCCCAAATCCTTTGCCACCACCCACTTCACCCCCTGGCATGCTACTCACTAGCAACTGGGACCCTCAGGGGTGACATAGCAGTTTCCGTTCACACAGCTGAAGGGGTCGGGGTGCCAAACGCTGCAGTTAGAGACACACTGGAGGCTGCCACTGATGTTTCGTGCCACGTAAAATTGCTGGATGTTTTTTGCCACCACGGAGGTGTTCTTGCATTCAGTTGACAGATCTGGAAAGGGAAAGGAAGGACTCATTGGGCGCCCTGAATACCTCCCTTCTTGTTCCTTATCCTACTTTCTTCCCCACCAACTATGATGGCGACTGATGGCCCTAGGATTAGCCTCTGTGCATCCCATATGTGACTGCACATGCAGACTCCTGGCAACATCTGTACCATCCAGCGGTGCCACAAGGTGTACGGGGGTTCATAGCATTTGTTTGCATGTGGTGGCCATGTTTTCTTCCTCATACGGCTCCACCGCCTCCATCCAGACAGCCCACTGCAACTCTTCAACATCAGGAGTGTGTTAAGCACACAGTGACCCCCTCTCACACCCCAGTCCTCACCTTCAGGGCTCAGGGGCACTGGAGTCACACGAGATGCTCCTTCAATAAACAAAAGCGAATCTGAAGGAGAGGGGGAAAGTAATGGTGAGGCTTATGTAAGGGAGGAATCATGGGAGGGGGAGCATCTAAGGGGAGGGACCTCTTCCCCCACCCACCAGCCATGTCTCCCTGCCACCAGAGTTGAAGGAAACACACTTCCTCTGCCATCCCTCCTATGTCCAACCAGCAACCTGACGCTCATCTCTGTGTGAGCAAGGGTGAAGCAGTTGGGGCGGTTGATGTTACAGGGGCAGCTGCTGGTAACAGAGAGATGGGTCCGAACCCTCACCCCACAGCATGGATGGATAACACCAGGTTGCCTCTGATCAGGCATGAATAAATTGATCTGTTCCATATGGCAGTGAAATGGGAAGACTAGGGAGACATTGACTGGCTCCCTTTTGGGAAAGGTTCCTCTGTTCCTCACCATACAGGACAAACCCAGTAGGTGGCCTCAGATACGGCGTAGATGAAGTACATTCTATTCTCGATGCCTGTTTTTCTCTGGGTGATTTCAAAGGGGTAGCTCTGTCCCTAGTAAAACAGCGTACGGTAATTGTTTGGTTCAGGAGATTGGGGGTGGGCTTGGACTCAGTGGAGCTGCTCAGGTTCTGCAGAGAGCTGGTACACCGGCCATCTCACAGCCTGTTTTTGGGTTACCGTGTTGGGAGCCCCATCTGATACATGTTGACTCAGAGGTACATGCACTTGTGATGCTGGTGCAATTTATTCCCAACTAAGGAAGGACAGAATCACAACCCTTGGATGACTTCTGCTTCCTCATGACAACCGATCTGAAGACATTTAATAAGAAGCCTTCCCTCCTACTCCATTAGATGGATGGGAATGTAGCGTAAAAGTTTGCAACATTCATGCCATCTTTTGGCTCCTTCAGCTGCCAGCCAGACCTTCCCACAAGAAGTGGCAGGTGCCTCCTCACCGTTGCCATTGGAAGTGCAATTTTTTTTCAGGGTCTGTTTGAGGTCCTTCACGGATTCATTGTAGGAAGCATTGAAGTCTGAGAAGTGAAGCTGGAGGAGCACCTCATGGTCCACAATAACACTGCCGTTGCTGAGAAGAGGCAGCAGGAAGGAAGAGAGAGAAATCACTTAGCCACAACCCCAAAGGTGCCCCCAGCCAGCCTGATGTGAGGTGAATGATGCTAGTGGGGGCTGTCGCTTAAAGGGGCGTGGCCACTCACAGCAGGAGGCCCAGGAAATTGCGTGGCCCCAAGCAGCACCCTCCCTCCCATACTTGGCCCCCAGCTGTATCACTTCTGCAACTCACCTCAGCCAAAACACCTTTACACCCATGTACCCAGGAATGTCCGCATAGAAGATGTTCATCTGCAAGGAGAGAGAGATCTCATCTCAGCTGCATAGACAGCAACAGTCGGAAGCACCAATCAATAGCAGGGTCTGCACAGAGGCAGCAGAGCAGCTGCTGTCTGCAAGCATCACCAGCCCTCTGTGTCTACTCAGACAAAGCGTGGCTTTGAGGTGTGTGTGAGCAGTCCTAGAATCATAGAATTGTGGAGTTGGAAGGGACCTGAAGGTCATTTGGTCCAATCTCTGTCATAGACGCATTTCCACAGCAGCAGAAACAAGAAGAAATTCTGTGTAGGGTATGAACCATCAGATCTAAGCTATATATTGCATATACTCATCTGATAGCTACATTTCCACATCTGGATATTTAGGTGTTCCAAAGGAAGGAAATCTGACTGTTTCCAGATGTGCTAAGCGGACAAATCTCTGTTAATGAAGTTTACCACAAAGGAATGGCACGTTAACGGGACCCAGACTCAAAAGTAACAATAGGTCTGCCTGAAAGTGATCATTTTCCTGAGTGGGCATCCTCTATGCACTCCCAACCACCCCTCACCTGTTCCACAAAGATCTTCACGAATGAATTGAAGGCAGACGAGTTGTAAATCGCCATCTCTGGGCTGAACTCCCAATTCTTCACTGTTACAGAGACATTGATTGTGGCCACAACAGTCACTGTGATCAGAAAGCACAGGAGTCATTAAACACGAAGGTACAGCCACAATTTCAGATGTGAGGATAAGCACTTCAGGTGTCCATTGAGTCACAAGAGAATTGCAGTGATCATGGAAACAACCCCCCACCCCCACCCCTCACAAGCTAGAGTCTCTCGCCCTAACTGTTCCCCTATGAAAAATTTCACTGCATGATACTGAGTCGTCCAACAACACAAAACAAAGTCTAGAGCCTCAGAGCTATAGATACTGCCCACTCTTTTCAAAGGGAAAACTTGTGAGCAGGAAGTTTTGTACTAATAATGCTCAGACTTACCCACTTGGACTTCATTCTCTGCCTCTTCGCAACGTCGCCCAGTATAGGGAGATGGGCAGTGACAACGACCCCCGACAAGCACTCCTCCATTAAGGCACTTAAGAGGGACAGCTGTGGTGGAAGGAGCTGAGCAAGAGGAAGAGAACAGAACATTAACAATATTCAAGTACAAGTTTACAAAGGAGCCCTCATATATGACGATGATGTTGATGATCCAACCATTTATATGCTGTATCGCTTAATGGTATTATTTCTAAGAAGTGTCCAGTGAGGGTTCAAGAGCGATACAAATGATCAATTAGATTTCATCAGAAAATCAAAAAGTGTTGCTTAAACTGCTTGCTGAAAACAACAAAGCCTTCACTGGTGCCTGAAGTTCACTAAAGAAGAGGTGTCAGCCAAGATGGAGTTCCACAAAATTGGGCCACAATTCTGAACACGCAGCTCCTGGGGGAGGGGTGAGCTGTGTGCCTGAGTCATGGGGGACCACTTAGAGCCACTCCTACAAAGACGGGAGTGATCTAACAACGCATCAAGCAGTATTGAAGAAATCCTGGACTCGCGTTAAGGCACCGAAACGTATGCACAGCACATGTAAGCTGTTAAGCCCTGGAATACTGTGCTGGGAGAGAAACATCATTTCCATATGGATATATAGATACCTACCAGAGGAGCTTGTAATCTGTGAATGAGTCGATGTGTGTCCACGAGTAGTGGTGGAAGGGGAAGATGTCTTTGTGGTGGTTATTTTCGTACTAGTATAAGCAGAAGGTGTTGTAGTTGCATTAGCAGAAGGTGTTGAAGTGGCATAAGTAGATGGTGTTGTTTTCAAATTTGTAGAAATGGATGTTTCACTTGTTGTGCTTGCAATCTCCCTAGAACGGATAGGAAACAAATTGTATTGGACTATTTTAGAAAAATGCATATCACTATTCACCACTGATAGTGCTTATGGGACCCGCCTAGGGGAAAGAGTTGACCCCATGTCTCCACTCCCTCCTTCACCCCCTGGCATGCTACTCACTGGCATTTGGGCCCCTCAGAGGTGATGTGGCACTTTCCACTCGCACAGTGGAATGGGTGGGGGTTCCAAGCACTGCAATTAGAGACACAATGAAGTGTGTTGTTGATGACCCGCGCCACGTAATATGGCTGGAGGTTGTGCGCCACCACTGAGGCATTCTTACATTCATCTGACAGATCTGGGAATGGAAAAGGAGAGAGTAGGGTCAGCAAAGGAAAAATGCAAATGTCTCACAACACCACATGCATGGGACTAGGAGAACAAAAGAGGAGCTTGGCTGCTGGGTCATATATATATATATATATATATATATATATATATATATATATATCCCACACACTAATCCCCTCCCACACGCCAGTCCTCACCTTTAGGACTCAGGGGCACTGCGGTCACACGAGATGCTCCTTCGGTAAAGCAGAGCTTATCTAAAGGAGAGGGAGAAAGCAAAGGTGAGGCTTCTGAAAGGAAGAAATCATGGGGGGGGCATCCATGGGGAGGGACCTCTTCTTCTACTCCCGTCCCCACTTGTCATGACTCCCTGCCACCAAGGTTGAAGGAAGCACACCTCTTCTGAGAGGAAGCAACCTGATAACCATATCTAGGTGGGCATGGGGAAATCAACTGGGGTTGGCTGATGTTTCAGCACAGCTGCTGGGGTATCAGAGAAGGGTTTGCACCCCCACTTCTCAGCATGGATAGATAACACTAGGTGGCCTCAGATACAGCCTAACTGGGGTTCATTCTATTCTTGATTCCTGTTTTTCTCTGGAGTGAAATCGGCACTGGGAAGACCTTGATTTCATACCATTTTGGACAATAAGCTTTCGTACTGTTTCGTCTTGCTCAGTTTCAAAGGGATGCCTCTGTTCCTAGTAAAACAACGTAATTGTTTTGAACCAGGGGAGTCGGGGTGACTTGGACTCAGTGGAGCTGCTCAGGTTCTGCAGAGAGATGGATCACTGGCCGCCTCACAGCCTCCCTTTGGGCTCCCAGTGTGATTGACAACCCCAGGCTTAACTCCTGACTACCACCTTGGGATCCCCATCCTATGCATGTTGACTCAGGAGTACATGCACTTGTGATGCTGGCGCAATTTACTCCCAAATAAGGAGGGACAGGATCACAACCCTTGGATGACTTCTGCTTCCTCATGCCAGCCAGACCTTTCCACGAGAAGTGTCAGTTGCCTCCTCACCTTTGTCATTGGAAGTGCAATTCTTTTGCAAGGTCCGTGTGAGGTTCTTCATGGAAGCGTTGTAAGAAGCATTGAAGTCTGAGAAGTGAAGCTGCAAGAGCACCTCGTGGTCCACAATAACACTACCATTGCTGAGAAGAGGCAGGAGGAAGGAAGAGGGAGAAATCACTTAGCCACAACCCCAAAGGTGCCCTCAGCCAGCCTGATGTGAGTCAGTGATCCAGTGTGGTGTAGAGCCAGTGTGGTGTAGTGGTTAAGAGTGGTAGATTCATAATCTGGTGAACCAGGTTCGATTCCCTGTTCCTCCACCTGCAGCTGCTGGGTGACCTTGGGCCAGTCACACCTCTCTGAAGTCTCTCAGCCCCACAGAGTGTTTGTTGTGGGGGAGGAAGGGAAAGGAGAATGTGAGCCGATTTTAGACTCCTTCGGGTAGTGATAAAGCGGGATATCAAATCCAAACTCCAATGATAGTAGTGGGGGCTGTCGCTTAAAGGGGCGTGGCCACTCACAGCAGGAGGCCCAGGAGATTGCGTGGCCCCAAGCAGCACCCTCCCTCCCATACTTGGTCCCCAGCTGTATCTCTTCTGTGACTCACCTCAGCCGAATCACCTTTACACCCGTGTACCCAGGAATGTCCGCATAGAAGATGTTCATCTGCAAAGAGAGAGAGAGGTCTCATCTCAGCTGCATAGACAGCAACAGTCGGAAGCACCAACCAACAGCAGGGTCTGCACAGAGGCAGCAGAGCAGCTGCTGTCTGCAAGCATCACTGCCACCCCCATATCAGACAGGGTCTGTCTTTGAGGGGTAGGTCAGCAGTCCTAGAATCATAGAACTGTAGAGTTGGAAGGGACCTGAGGGTTATTGGGTCCAATCCCTGCAATGCAGGAATTTCCACGGCAGAAGAAGCAACAAAATACTCTACATGTAAACTAGTTTGTTGATCTGAGAAATACTAAACCCCCCATCCCAGCACATTCTGGGTCCCTCCTGTCTGCTGAGTAGGACCTCTCTATCCTGCTGTGCTCCTTGAACTCCTCCACCCTTACAACACACCTTTGGGGTATCTCCTGTGCTGGGCATGGCTAGTCAGTGGCCCTCCCCCAGCTGTTCTTGGACTCCAGTTCCCAGCAGGCAGACTGGCCAAAGGGATGGGATGATTATAAAGGCTGGAAGATGACCTTTGACACTTTAACATTGGTCTTTCAAAAGTGACAACTAGGAAGACGGTTCCTGATGTGTGTATTAGGGTTTGAACCATCAGCTCTGAGCTACATATTACAGAAACAGCTTTCTATACTCATCTGATGGCTACATTTCTGAAGCTGGATATCCAGGTATTTCAAATGAGGGAAACCTGACTGTGTTTCCAGACTTGCTGTGAACGAACTTCACCACTGAGGAATGGAGTATGAATGGGGCCTGGACTCAGAAGTCGCCATAGGGTTCGGGTTTGGGTGTGAGAATTTTGCGGGGTGTCATCTCTCTGTGCACAACCAAACACCCCTCACCTGTTCCTCAAAGATCTTCACGAATGTCTGGAAGTCAGAAGAGCTGGAATTCGCCATCTCTGGGCTGAACTTCCAATTCTTCACTGTTACAGAGACATTGATTGTGGCCACAACAGTCACTGTGATCAGAAAGCACAGGAGTCATTATTAAACATGAAGCTACAGTTTCAGATGTAAGAAAAAGCACTTCAGGTTTTCATTGAGTCACAAGAGAATTGCAGTGATCATGGAAACAACATGAATCACCTATGGATCCACACCAAAGTGTGCAGAGAAAGGGCGCTGGTGCAGGGTGTGAAATACATGGTTGTCAGGGGTTCAGGAGCAGAGGCGAGGGCAAGGGAGGAAACAGAGAGCGAGGGGGAGGAGGCAGAAGAAAAGATGAGTGATGACGACGACCCGAGATCTCCGAGCCTTTCCAGTGAATCAGAAGATTCACAAAAAGGAGCACCAGTGGCCAGGGCAAGGGGGGAGACTAGGGGGACACCCCAGGAAGAAAGAGCCAGAGGGGACTCAGAGGGGAGCAGTTGGAGATCGGGACCAACGTCACCGCCAGAGAGTAGGAAAGAGGGAGCAAGCGCTGGCAGCTCGCAACAGGAGGGAGGGCACGAGTCAGGAGTGGCCACACCTTCATCGGGGAGCGAAGTGACGGTTAGACGGAAAGTGGAAGGTTGGGCGCGCGCGCCAAGTTCAAATGCACAGGAAGGTGGCGCAGTAGGCAGCCCGGAAAGGGAGCCAGGTCCTAAAGCCCGGCGCAAGGAGACAGAAGGGTCCGGGGGGTCAGCGTCAGAAGAATCCCGGAAGGAAGAGACCCAGGGGGGCAGAGGGACCCAGAGGAGAACTGTCAGGCGGAAAAGGTGGAGCAGGGCTAGGATATTAAGTTGGTGCGCAAGGGGCGGAGACTCAGACGGAGCTTCGCCGATCTAAGCATAAGACGTAGGGTTGCACGCAGCAGCTCGAGAATGGAGACTGTAACTCAATAAAGACTTTTATTTAACGACCGCTGGCTAGCGTGATCCTCTGTGAGCTCAGATCTGGAAGTAACCCTGACAGTAAGCTCCGTCTCTCCCTAAATTGTGGGCATCCACGGCCTCGCGGAGAGGAGAGAAAGCGGGTGCCTACAAGAGAGCTCACGAACGGCAGACAATATGACGGCCAAACAGCAAATAACGGAACTCAGAGAAGCAGTTTCACGACTGACTGCCGAGGCGCTGGCGTCCAGGAAGAGAGAGGAGGAAGCAGCTGCCGCCTACAGGGATCTCCAGGTCAGGTTGGACGTGCTTACGAAGCAAGGGCAACAGACACCCAAATCAGAGGGGATTGGGTTGGGGAGACGCACAGGCGGTCTAGTCTCGCACTTCGATGGGAATTTGCAACAGTACCCCAACTTTAGAGCAGACGTAATGTGTGCACTGCAACTACTGCACAAAGACTTTAGAGATGAACAAGAGAAAGTGGGGTTCATCATGTCCCATTTGCATGGAGACGCAAAAGCATGGCTGCGCAATTTGTGGAGGGATAAGGATCCTGCGCTCCAAAATGCGGACGCCTTTATTAAAGCGATGGATGGCTGTTTTTTATCAAGCATTGACGTGGATCTTGCCCGAAAGGAGGTGCATGGACTAAGGCAAGGGAGGGCCAGCGTAAGGCAGTATCATGCCCGCTTTTTCGCTTTGGTCAGTGCCCTGGAATGGGACAGAGATTCGGCTCCTGTCAGAGACCTTTTTTGGGAGGGCTTGCACAACTCGGTTAAAGATGAGATTGCGAGGGGGGAGAGACCCCGGACCACGCAGGAGATCGTTCAGAGGGCGCTGGCGGTGGGGGTGCGGCTGGAAGAACGTCCGTGGAGCAGGGACGAAGGGCGCAGCGGGCGCGAACCAGCCAGGGGCTCCTCCTTCCTTCCCAGAGAAGCAGCGTGTGCGCAATCCACGCCTCCGCCAGGAGGAGGAGGGGAACCTATGGAGGTTGGAGGTGCAAGGGCTCAGTCAGCAGCCAGAGCCCTAGCACCGGCAGCAGTGAAAGCGAAGCCTCCTAGAGGGAACAGGAAGTGTTATATCTGCGAGGATCCAGGGCATATGGCGAAAGAGTGTCCCCGGAGGCTCCACAAGCACACTGCAGCTTCGGCAATGGTGACTGCAGCAACGCAGCACGGAGAACCACAGCAGGGAAACGACGATGTCTGGCTGGAGGAAGAGGCACTGGGGCCCAGCCAGACGTGTCAGTGAAGCAGTCCCCAGAGATTTTACCGCCCATGGACCCCCTCCCGCCCAAGCCAGTAGTGAGGCTCACCGCATCGCTCCAGCTACCCAATGGAATCACCATGGACGTGCCAATCACCGTCGACTCGGGAAGCAATGCAGACTTCATAGGGCAGGACTTTGTCGACCGGCACGCTATACAGTTGCTGCCTGCCACGCTGCCCCTGCAGGTTGTCACGGTGGATGGCAGGGAGCTGTTAGGGGGGCAAGTGGTGAAGCAGACGCCACCTATGGTGCTGCGGCTTGGAAATCACAGGGAAATCATCAGCTTCAACGTCACTCAACTGTCGGACACGCCTATTGTATTGGGCATGAGTTGGCTGGACAAGCACAGCCCGACGCTGGCGTGGTACCAGAGGCAGCTGACCTTCGGCTCTTCCTTTTGTGCTGAACACTGCATCATGCCCCGGCAGGAAGGGGAGCAAGAGGAGTCACAGCTGCTGCTAGGCACGCTGCAAGCGATTCCCCACAAGTACGCAGAATTTTTGGAGGTTTTCTGCGAGAAGGAGGCAGACAAGCTACCCCCCCACAGACCATATGACTGCACAATTGACCTGCTGCCGGGGGCGGCGCTGCCCAAAGGGAAGCTGTATTCCATGTCTGAGGACGAACTGCAGGAACTCAAAGAGTTCATAGATCATAATTTGGAGCGCGGTTTCATCCGAGAGTCCAAGGCAGCGGGGGGCAGTCCTGTATTCTTTGTTAAGAAGCGGGACACGCCCCAAAAAAGGCTGGTCGTGGACTATTGCATCTTAAACAGTGTGACCAAGCCATTGGACTTCCCCATGCCCCGAATCGACGACCTCCTCGCAAAGGTACGGAAGGGCAGCGTGTTCACCAAGTTGGACCTGCGAGGGGCGTACAACCTCATTCGCATGCGGGAAGGAGATGAGTGGAAGACAGCCATGTTCACGCCCCTGGGTACCTACGAATATAGAGTTATGCCTTTTGGATTGCAAAATGGCTCCCACGTGTTTCAAGCGTTCATGCATCACGTGTTGGCGGGGCTCCTCTACAAGACGTGCGTCTGTTTCTTGGATGACATCCTGATCTTTTCGGAATCGCAGCAGGAGCATGACAGACACGTCAAGGAAGTGCTGAGCAGGCTACAGCAGCATAGGCTTTACGCCAAGCTGGAGAAGTGCCAGTTCGACGTGACGGAGGTGGATTTCCTGGGCTACAAGTTGTCTGACAAGGGGCTCGCCATGGACAGCGCCAAGGTTCGAGCGGTGTTGGATTGGAAAAGCCCACGCAACCGGAAGGAGGTCCAACGGTTTGTCGGCTTCGCGAACTTCTATCGCAAGTTCATCAAAGGCTTCGCTATGCAGACAGCGGCCATCACGGACACGCTCAGTTCCAAGAAAAAGAAGTTCATCTGGACAGCGCAGGCGGAGCAGTCCTTTCAGGCACTCAAGCGTCTTTTCGCGTCGGAGGAACAGCTGCTTCATGTCGACCCCAGCAGGCCGATGAGAGTTGAAACAGACGCCTCGGACAGGGCCGTCGGAGCAGTCCTGCTGCAGAAGGACCCGCAGGGGGTTTGGAGGCCCGGAGCGTTTTACTCCAGGAAGCTCAGCAAGTCCGAACAGAACTACACCATCTGGGACAGGGAGTTGCTGGCTATTCATGCAGCGTTCAAAGCATGGAGGCACTTCCTGATTGGAGCCAAGCACACGGTGCAGGTCTGCACGGACCACAAGAATCTGGAGCACTGGCGCACGGCACAGTTCCTGAACCAGAGGCAGATACGTTGGGCTGAGTTCTTTGCGAACTTCGACTTCCGGATAGAGTATGTCCCGGGGGACACCAACATCATGGCGGACGCGCTCTCCCGTAAGCCACAGTATCTGGAGGACGCCACGCCAGCGGCCGCCATGCACATCTTCGCACCAACAGTGTGGGCGTGCGCTGCGGCGACAGTGGACCTGGAGGCGGTGCGACGAGCGTTGCAGAATGACTCCTTCGCGCAAGCAAAGATGGCAGAGATGCAAAGGGGCACGGCAGCGACCGACGGGTTCCAGCTGAGAGATGGATTGCTCATCCGCAAAGGGGCCATCTACGTGCCGGGAGACGAACTTCGCGCCAAGGTACTGCATCAGCTGCACGACGCGCCCACTGCCGGGCACTTTGGCAAGGAGAAGACGGTGGAATTAGTCGCCAGGGATTTCTGGTGGCCCGGAATGAGAGGGGAGGTCGCGGACTATGTGGCGAGGTGCGACACCTGTCAGAGGGCCAAACCAGTACACAGACCGCCGGCCGGACTGTTGGAACCGCTGCAAACTCCGGTCGAGCCATGGGAGAGAGTCGCCCTGGACTTCGTCACGGATCTGCCCAGCTCGAGGGGCAAGACGGCAGTGCTGGTGGTGGTGGACTTGTTCTCCAAGATGGCACATTTCATCCCGTGTGCGAAGGTGGCCACGGCGGAACAAACCGCCAAACTGTTCATAGACCACGTGTTCAAGGTTCACGGTCTGCCACGGTCTATTCTGTCCGACCGCGGGCAGCAGTTCATCTCGAATTTCTGGCAGAAGCTGATGGGCTTCCTAAACGTCAAGATCAACCTGGCGTCGGCGAGACACCCGCAGACCAACGGGCAAGCGGAGCGGGTCAATGCCATCATGCAGCAGTACCTGAGATGCTATGCGAATCAACAGCCTGCGACGTGGGTGGATTACCTGCCGCTCGCCGAGTTCGCCTACAACAACACGAAGCACGTGTCCACGGGGGTCACGCCGTTCTTCGCCAACAACGGGAGGCACCCCAGAACCTTCCCGGGACTGGAAAGACTGGTGGAGGGGGAGCCGCAGACAGCAGATGCGTTCGCGTCGGAGTTGCAGGAGGTCCACGATCAGCTGCGGCGGCACCTGGAGCTGGCCAAACACGCATACAAGGTGCAGGCAGACAAACACAGAAGGGTTGGCGAAGAGATCCATGTGGGAGACTGGGTCTGGTTAGCAGCCCGCGCAGTGCCGGCCAGGTCGTTGGCCAAGAAGAAACTAGGGCATAAGCAACTGGGGCCCTACCAAGTCGAAGAGCAGGTCAACCCGGTGGCCTTCAGGCTGGCGCTTCCGGAGGGTTCCAGAATGCATCCGGTGTTCCACAGATCGGTGCTCACTCCCTACAAGGCACCGCACAGGTTTCAGGAACCCGGAACGGCGCCGAGTCCGCTCCGAGAGGGAACCAGGCAACGGGGAGTGGCACAGGAGGTGCGCCTCAACGAAGTCACGGAGATTTTGGACTCCAGATGGGGGGAAGAGGGGGTAGAATACCTTCTCGCTAAGGAGGGCACCCCGGCCAGTGCCAACAGCTGGGTGCCGGGCTACGCTTTAGATGAACCTCTGCTCAAGGAAGAGTTTCATGCCCTTTTCCCCCATAGGCCAATGCCAGCGGACTTTTTCGACGACTGGCTTTTCACGCCCACGCTTTCAGCCAGCACGTTCCGGGGGTTCGACTCGGATGAGGAACCGACACGAGACGCCCGTTCCCCGGAGGGGTCGCCCTCGGGATCTGCTTCAGAACCCTCGTATTGGTGGGATGATCGACCAGAGGAGCAGTGGCGCAGACAGTGGCTGGAGGGTCCAGGACGAGCAACGCCTCCAGAAGGAAGCGAGGGAGAGACGGACATGGACGTTTTCGGGGACGACCAGGGTCTCGAGCACGGCGGCACAGAGATGGAAGCAGAGGTGACCGTCGTCGACGAGAGCAGGGAGGAAGAACCGGAAGACTTCGGATGGAGGCCCGCCACGGGAAGCGAACTGTACCCGACATTCGTCCCCTTGACACTGCAGCACCCAGTTCCCGCACCGGAAGGAGGGGAGGGGGAAGAGGGGGCTTCGAGGGGGGGATGGATGTCAGGGGTTCAGGAGCAGAGGCGAGGGCAAGGGAGGAAACAGAGAGCGAGTGGGAGGAGGCAGAAAAAAGGATGAGTGATGACGACGACCCGAGATCTCCGAGCCTTTCCAGTGAATCAGAAGATTCACAAAAAGGAGCACCAGTGGCCAGGGCAAGGGGGGAGACTAGGGGGACACCCCAGGAAGAAAGAGCCAGAGGGGACTCAGAGGGGAGCAGTTGGAGATCGGGACCAACGTCACCGCCAGAGAGTAGGAAAGAGGGAGCAAGCGCTGGCAGCTCGCAACAGGAGGGAGGGCACGAGTCAGGAGTGGCCACACCTTCATCGGGGAGCGAAGTGACGGTTAGACGGAAAGTGGAAGGTTGGGCGCGCGCGCCAAGTTCAAATGCACAGGAAGGTGGCGCAGTAGGCAGCCCGGAAAGGGAGCCAGGTCCTAAAGCCCGGCGCAAGGAGACAGAAGGGTCCGGGGGGTCAGCGTCAGAAGAATCCCGGAAGGAAGAGACCCAGGGGGGCAGAGGGACCCAGAGGAGAACTGTCAGGCGGAAACTCCATCCGCTTCAGGTGGGAATTTCCACAAGGACTGTCATTTGACTACAGGGGAAAGAAGGTGAAGATAAAGACTATTCAAGACAAAGACAAATTTTTGGCAAGAAATCAGGAGGACCTGCAGAAGGGGACAGTGGACGTACTTGCAGAACAGAGGAGAGTACTAGACATTCTGAATCTCTCGTTTGGACAAAAACCATCACCATCAGAAGAAGAGCAACAACTTGGAGCTGTTGGAGGAGTTTTAGAAAAATAATAAGATGGCTCTGCAATTCCTTAGTTGGAATTGTAATGGACTTAATGGGCCTCTGAAGAGAAGACAAGTGTTCCATATTTTGAACAGAGAACAACTGGACTTGATATGTCTACAAGAAACTCACATAACTAGAGCCCATAGGAGACTACTTACAAATAAAAGACTAGGACAAGAATTCATTGCATCAGATAAAGTTAAGAAAAGAGGAGTTGTAATATACGTGAAAGAGAAATGGGCCCCAAAAATGATATTTAAAGATGAACAAGGGAGATATCTGGCAGTGGAGATACAAGTACAAGGAGAAAAATTTTTAGTTGTGGGAATCTATGCACCAAATGAAGGTAAATCTGACTTCTTTAAGAGACTTCATGAAACCCTGATGGACTATTTGGATTACAATATGATAATCATGGGAGACATGAATGGTGTGGTCTCCACTAACATGGACAAGGCACAAAGACTAACAGTTAGCAAGGAAGGGAGACTTCCTAAGACTTTTTTCGAAATGACGGAAAACATGGATTTGATAGATATATGGAGAACAAGGAACCCTCTGGAGAGAGAGGGAACCTTTTTCTCTCAAGCAATGATGACCTGGACCAGAATCGATCAAATTTGGATTACTAGTGGTATGGCTCCAAAGGTTAAGAAGGTGGAAATCTGCCCAAAAACTTGCTCCGACCATAATGCCGTGAGGATGGAGATGAAACTTACAACAACTGGTCAATTTAGATGGAGAATGAATGACACCCTCTTTCGAGATAAGGAGATCCTTATGAAGCCCAAAAAACCCTAAAAGACTACTTTGAAATAAATTTGAGGGCCGACGTGGAAAAAAGAGTGATCTGGGACGCAAGTAAAGCAGTGATGAGAGGCTTCTTGATTCAACAAAATTCAATAAAGAGAAAAAAACAAAATGAGAAAAAAGAAAAGATTTTGGAAAAGATAAAGGAAGGAGAGAAAAAATTAAGAACAAAACCAAAGTCCCAGGAGATTTTAAGAGAGATTAAGTTATATCAAACACAATATATGGAATTGATGAACCAAGAGATTGAATGGAAGATAAAACAAATGAAACAAAAGACATTTGAATCAGCAAATAAATGTGGCAAACTTCTGGCATGGCAATTGAAGAAAAGGCAGAAATTAAATACGGTTACAAGCCTAGAAGTGGATGGAAAGAATATATCCAAACCTAATGAAATTAGAAACTGTTTTCTGAGTTATTTTAAAAAGCTATATACCCAAGGCCCGCAAAATGAAGAAGATATAGACAAATTCCTTGATAAATATGGATTACAAAAAATCTCTCATCAAAGTAAGATGGATCTGAACCAGAGAATAACAGAACAAGAGATAGAGGCTGTCATTCAGAACATGCAACTGGGCAAATCTCCAGGACCAGATGGACTGACTTCTAGATATTACAAATCGTTGAAGGAATGGTTGACTCAACCACTAAAAGAAGTTTGCAATGAGATCCTTGAGGGAAAGAAGGCACCTGAATCGTGGAAAGAAGCATATATTTCACTCATACCAAAGACAGAGACTGAAAAGACTCAACTGAAGAACTACCGCCCAATATCACTACTTAATGTGGATTATAAAATTTTTGCAGATATTTTGGCAAAAAGATTTAAAAGAGTGTTGATGGAAAGGATTCATAAGAACCAAGCAGGCTTTCTCCCTAAAAGACACCTGGCAGACAATGTAAGGAATGTAATAGACATTTTGGAAAAGCTAGAGGTGAATATAAACACTAAAGCAGTACTGATTTTTGTGGACGCGGAGAAAGCCTTTGACAATATTTCTTGGAGCTTTATGATAAAGAACCTGCATGGGATGGGGGTAGGCCAAGGTTTTGAGAATGGTATGGCTGCAGTATATTCTGATCAAAAAGCTAAATTGATTGTAAACAACGTAGTAACTGAGGAACTTAAGATAGAAAAAGGAACACGACAGGGGTGCCCAATTTCCCCATTACTTTTTATTTCAGTTCTGGAGGTGTTGCTGAATATGATAAGGAATGACCAGCAGGTTAAAGGAGTGCAGGTCGGAGCTAAACATTACAAGTTAAGAGCGTTTGCAGATGACTTAGTATTGACTTTACAAGAGCCAATCACTAGTACGAAAAAGGTTTTAGAAATAATACAACAGTTTGGCCAGGTAGCTGGATTTAAGTTGAATAAACAAAAAACCAAAGTTTTAGGAAAAAACTTAACAGACATGGAAAAGGAGAAATTCCAAGAAGAGACAGGGCTGACAGTGGTTAAGAAGGTGAAATACCTAGGGGTTTATTTGACATCTAAAAATGTGAATTTGTATAAGGACAATTATGAAAAATGTTGGTCAGAAATCAAAAAAGATCTAGAAACATGGTCAAATTTGAAATTGTCAATGTTAGGCCGAATTGCGGTGATTAAAATGAATGTATTGCCTAGAATGCTATTTTTGTTCCAGACCTTGCAGATTCTTGACAAGATGGAATGTTTCAAGAGGTGGCAGAAAGATATTTCGAAATTTGTCTGGCAGGGCAAAAAGCCCAGAATTAAATTCAAAATATTGACAGATGCAAAAGAAAGAGGGGTTTTTGCCCTGCCGGACTTAAAATTGTACTATGAGGCAGCAGCTTTTTGCTGGCTGAAAGAATGGATGCTCCTCGAGAATACGGACATTTTGGATCTGGAGGGTTTTAACAATGCTTTTGGTTGGCATGCATATTTATGGTATGACAAAGTTAATAGTGCCTTTAAAAATCATATTGTTAGAAAAGCACTATATAATGTTTGGATAAGATATAAAGACCTGTTGGAAAACAAAACCCCTAGATGGGTGTCACCAGTGGAGGCTAAAGCAGTGAAGAAACTCAATATGGAGGTCGGATGGCCGAAGTATTGGGAAATTTTGGAACAGGATGGAGATAAGCTTAAACTACAAAGCCATGAGAAATTGAAACATAAAGTACAAAATTGGTTTCAATATCGTCAAATAATGGAGTTTTTTAAACAGGATAGAAAAATTGGCTTCCAGGTGGAAAAATCAAAACTAGAAACTGAGTTATTAGAACCCAATACTAAGATTTTATCTAGAATGTATAACTTGTTGCTGAAATGGAGTACACAGGATGAAACAGTCAAATCGGCTATGATCAAGTGGGCACAGGATGTTGGGCACAATATCATGTCAGCTGACTGGGAATGGTTATGGAACACTGGTATCAAATTCACGGCATGTAATGCCTTAAAGGAAAATATTATGAAAATGGTTTACAGGTGGTACATGACTCCAGTCAAGCTGGCAAAAATTTATCATTTGCCCGATAATAAATGTTGGAAATGTAGAGAGACTGAAGGCACCTTCTATCACCTCTGGTGGACGTGCCCGAAGATTAAGGCTTTCTGGGAAATGATCTATAATGAAATGAAAAAGGTACTTAAATGTACTTTTCCTAAAAAGCCAGAGGCCTTTCTCTTGGGCATTGTTGGCCAATTGGTGTTAAAAGGGGATAGAACTTTTTTTATGTATGCTACAACAGCAGCAAGAATACTCATCGCGAAGTATTGGAAGACACAAGATCTACCCACTCTGGAAGAATGGCAGATGAAAGTGATGGACTATATGACATTGGCTGAGATGACAGGCAGAATCCGTGACCAACGAAAGGAGACGGTGGAAGAAGAATGGAGAAAATTTAAAAGCTACCTTAAGGACTATTATAAACTTAATGAATGTTAAAGTGTTGTGGTTTTTAGAAATAAAGGGATACAGTGATATAAGGTCAGAATATAGAGAGGACTAAGATGACAGAGGTTGGAAGTAACAATTGGGAGTTGCTAAAAATTATGGACATCGGGATGCAGAAAGGGGGGGGAAGGGGAAGTCCAAGAAAAGAGGTTTATGAAAATATGTTATGAAACTATACGTGTATGTTTGTCTCTTTAAGTGTTTGTTTGTTATTTAAAAACTTTGTAAAACCAATAAAAATTCTATAAAAAAAAAAGAGAACTGTCAGGCGGAAAAGGTGGAGCAGGGCTAGGATATTAAGTTGGTGCGCAAGGGGCGGAGACTCAGACGGAGCTTCGCCGATCTAAGCATAAGACGTAGGGTTGCACGCAGCAGCTCGAGAATGGAGACTGTAACTCAATAAAGACTTTTATTTAACGACCGCTGGCTAGCGTGATCCTCTGTGAGCTCGGATCTGGAAGTAACCCTGACAATGGTAATGTGAAATACATGGTAATATCAGCTCAGTGGTGTCTACTCTTGCTGAAGGGAACTCTCCAGGTCCTGAGGCAGGTGACATTCTTGAGGTCAGAGGGGTCCCCCAATTTGGTTCCCTTCAGGTGTCGTTGGGCTGCAATTACAACTCCTCCCTGGCCACTGACCCCGCTCACTGAGGCAGATGGGAGGACAGCCATGTCTGGAGAGCACAATGCTAGGGAAGGCTGGCTTGGGCACTCGTACACGCAGGTCATCAAAGAAGCAAAATCACTCCCAACAATGTGAAATACAAAGTTTGAAGCCACAGGACCAAAAATGTTGCTCACCTAGAAAATTACTACACATACCTGGACATTCCTGAGCTTTTGTTTTCAAAAGAAGAGCCAGAGGGCAGGAGACTTGAACTAATAATGCTCAGACTTACCCACTTGGATTTCATTCTTTGCCTCTTCACAACTCTGCCCAGTATAGGGAGATGGGCAGTGACAAAAACCCTCAACAAGCACTCCACCATTAAGGCACTCGAGAGGGACAACTGTGGTGAAAGAAGCTGAGGAAGAGGAAGAGAACAGAACAGAATATTAACAATATTTAAGAACAAGCTGATAAAAGAGCCCTCATATCAGGATCCAACAATATATATGCTGTAAAGCGATGATTTCTAAGAAGTGTCCAGTGAGGGTTCAAGAGAAATGCAAATGATAGAATCAGTTAGATTTCATCAGAAAACCGAAAAGTGTTCCCTAAACTGCTTGCTGAAAACAACAAAGCCTCCTATGGGTGCCTGAAGTTCAGTCAAGAAGAAGTCTCAGCCAAGAGGGAGTTCCACAGAACTGGGCCACAATTTTGAACACACAGCTCATGGGGGGGTGAGCTTTGTGCCCGAGCCATGAGGGACCACTAAGAGCCACTCCCACAACAATGGGAGTGATCTAACAGGGATATAACGCATCAAACAGTATTGAAGATATCCGAGACTCAAGTTGTTAAAGGCCTTGTAAATTAATACAATAACTTTGTAGTTGGCCCAGTATGGGCAGCATATGTAAACTGTTAAACACTGGAATACTGTACTGTGAGATAAACATCATTTCCATATGAATACACAGATACCTACCAGATGAAGTTGTAAGCTGTGAATTAGTCGATGTGCGTCCATGAGTAGCGGTGGAAGGTGAAGATGCCTCAGTGGTGGATATTTTCATAGTAGTATAAGCAAAAGGCGTTAATGTAGTGGGCAACAGTGTTGGGGTCATTTCTGATATGCTAGTAGTAGAGTGTGTGGTTATGGACTCAGCGATGGATGCAGATGATAATGTTGTGTTGGAAGTGCTTTGAGCTACAATAGTGGTGAAAGTCTCTCCACTTGTTTCAAGGGATGTCGATGAATGAGATGTTCCAATAGTGGCAATTTGTGTGCTAGCAGATCCATGATAGGCTGTGGAAGTTGTAAGCAGTGGTGAGCTCCGTTCTGTTGTACGGGTAGTGTTGGTGCTAGCAGATAGGATGGCTGCAGTTGTCTCAGAAGGCTCAGAACTGGAAGTAAAAGGGGTGATGGATGAAGTAGATGTTGTGGTCTCACTAGTTGTGGTTGGAGTTTCTGAAGTCACATTAATGGAGGTGACGGACAATGTAGACTGAGAAGACAGCTGTTTTGTGGATGGTTGCTCAGTAGTGGAAAAACTAGTCATCACTGTGTACTCAGATGAGGTCCCTTCTGAGGTAGTCTGCTTCATGTGCTCAGTGGGTGTGTTTGCGCTTGAGGATAGGTTGGGTGCTGTTGTCTCAGAAAGCTCAGGACTGGAGGTGAAAGGGGTCTTGGAAGGAGTAGATGTTGTGGTCTCACTAGTTGTGGCTGGAGTTTCAGAGGTCACCTCACCAGAGGGGACTGACAATGTTATCTGAGAAGACACCCCTGTTATCGATGGTTGTTCAGTGATGGAAGAACTAGACATCACTGTGTACTCAGATGAGGTTCCTTGTGGTGTAGTTTGATTCACCTGCTCAGTGGGTGTGTTTGTGCCAGAAGGCCCAGAACTGGATGTAAAAGGAATAATGGATGGAGTAAGTGTTGTGGTCTCATGAGTTGTGGTTGGGGTTTCAGAAGTCACCTCAATGGAGGAGGCAGAGAACGTTATCTGAGAAGACATCTCTATTGTGGATGTTGGTTCATTGGTGTAAGAATTAGATATCACTGTGTACTCAGATGAGGTTCCTTGTGGTGTAGTCTGCTCCACATGCTCGGTCACCTCACTAGTGGGGACTGACAATGTAGACTGAGAAGACAGCGGTTTTGTGGATGGTTGCTCAATGGTGGAAGAACCAGACATCACTGTGTACTCAGATGAGGTCCCTTGTGGTGTAGTCTGCTTCAAGTGCTCAGTGGGTGTGTTTGTGCCTGAAGACAGGGTAGGTGCAGTTGTCTCAGAAGCCTCAGAACGAGAAGTAAAAGTTGTCGTGGATGGAGTTGGTGTTGTACTCTCACCTGTAGTGCTTGTAATTTCAGAGGTCAACTCACTGGAGGAGACAGACAATGTTGACTGAGACGACAGCTGCTTTGTGGATAGTTGCTCAGTGGTGGAAGAACTAGACATCACTGTGTACTCAGACGAGGTTCCTTGTGGTGTAGTCTGCTTCAAGTGCTCAGTGGGTGTGTTTGTGCCTGAAGACAGGGTAGGTGCAGTTGTCTCAGAAGCCTCAGAACGAGAAGTAAAAGTTGTCGTGGATGGAGTTGGTGTTGTACTCTCACTAGTAGTGCTTGTAATTTCAGAGGTCCACTCACTGGAGGAGACAGACAATGTTGACTGAGACGACAGCTGCTTTGTGGATCGTTGCTCAGTGGTGGAAGAACTAGACATCACTGTGTACTCAGACGAGGTTCCTTGGGGTGTAGTCTGCTCCACATGCTCAGCGGGTGTGTTTGTGCTTGAAGACAGGGTAGGTGCCGTTGTCTCAGAAGCCTCAGAACGAGAAGTAAAAGTTGTCATGGATGGAGTAGGTGTTGTACTCTCACTTGTAGTGCTTGTAATTTCAGAGGTCAACTCACTGGAGGAGACAGACAATGTTGACTGAGACGACAGCTGCTTTGTGGATGGTTGCTCAGTGGTGGAAGAACTAGAAATCACTGTGTACTCAGATGAGGTTCCTTGGGGTGTAGTCTGCTTCAAGTGCTCAGTGGGTGTGATTGTGCTTGAAGACATGGTAGGTGCCGTTGTCTCAGAAGCCTCAGAACGAGAAGTAAAGGTTGTCATGGATGGAGTAGGTGTTGTACTCTCACTAGTAGTGCTAGTAGTTTCAGAGGTGAACTCACTGGAGGAGACAGAAAATGTTGACTGAGAAGAAAGCTGTTTTGTGGATGGTTGCTCAGTGGTGGAAGAACTAGACATCACTGTGTACTCAGATGAGGTTCCTTGGGGTGTAGTCTGCTTCAAGTGCTCAGTGGGTGTGTTTGTGCTTGAAGACAGGGTAGGTGCCGTTGTCTCAGAAGCCTCAGAACGAGAAGTAAAAGTTGTCATGGATGGAGTAGGTGTTGTACTCTCACTAGTAGTGCTAGTAGTTTCAGAGGTGAACTCACTGGAGGAGACAGAAAATGTTGACTGAGACGACAGCTGTTTTGTGGATGGTTGCTCAGTGGTGGAAGAACTAGACATCACTGTGTACTCAGATGAGGTTCCTTGGGGTGTAGTCTGCTTCAAGTGCTCAGTGGGTGTGTTTGTGCTTGAAGACAGGGTAGGTGCCGTTGCCTCAGAAGCCTCAGAACGAGAAGTAAAAGTTGTCATGGATGGAGTTGGTGTTGTACTTTCACTTGTAGTGCTAGTAGTTTCAGAGGTCAACTCACTGGAGGAGACAGACAATGTTGACTGAGACGACAGCTGCTTTGTGGATGGTTGCTCAGTGGTGGAAGAACTAGACATCACTGTGTACTCAGATGAGGTTCCTTGGGGTGTAGTCTGCTCCACATGCTCAGTGGGTGTGTTTGTGCTTGACGACAGGGTGGGTGCAGTTGTCTCAGAAGCCTCAGAACGAGAAGTAAAAGTTGTCATGGATGGAGTTGGTGTTGTACTCTCACTAGTAGTGCTAGTAGTTTCAGAGGTGAACTCACTGGAGGAGACAGACAATGTTGACTGAGACGACAGCTGTTTTGTGGATGGCTGTTCAGTGGTGGAAGAACTAGACATCACTGTGTACTCAGATGAGGTTCCTTGGGGTGTAGTCTCCTTCAAGTGATCAGTAGGTGGGTGGGTGTTTGAAGATAAGAAGGGTGAAGTTGTTTCAGAAGGCTCAGGACTGGATGTAAAAGGTGTCATGGAAGGAGTAGGTGTTGCAGTCTCACTAGTTGTGGTTGTAGTTTCAGAAGTGACCCTGCCAGAGGGGACTGACAATGTTGACTTAGACGACAGCTGCTTTGTGGATGGTTGCTCAGCGGTGGAAGAACTAGACATCACTGTGTACTCAGATGAGGTTCCTTGGGGTGTAGTCTGCTCCACATGCTCAGTGGGTGTGATTGTGCTTGAAGACATGGCAGGTGCCGTTGTCTCAGAAGCCTCAGAACGAGAAGTAAAAGTTGTCATGGATGGAGTTGGTGTTGTACTCTCACCTGTAGTGCTAGTAGTTTCAGAGGTCAACTCACTGGAGGAGACAGACAATGTTGACTGAGACGACAGCTGCTTTGTGGATGGTTGCTCAGTGGTGGAAGAACTAGACATCACTGTGTACTCAGATGAGGTTCCTTGGGGTGTAGTCTGCTCCACATGCTCAGTGGGTGTGTTTGTGCTTGAAGACAGGGTAGGTGCCGTTGTCTCAGAAGCCTCAGAACGAGAAGTAAAAGTTGTCATGGATGGAGTTGGTGTTGTACTCTCACTAGTTGTGCTAGTAGTTTCAGAGGTGAACTCACTGGAGGAGACAGAAAATGTTGACTGAGAAGAAAGCTGTTTTGTGGATGGTTGCTCAGTGGTGGAAGAAC
Organism: Podarcis vaucheri; assembly: GCF_965113315.1. NCBI lineage: Eukaryota > Metazoa > Chordata > Lepidosauria > Squamata > Lacertidae > Podarcis > Podarcis vaucheri. The sequence continues at coordinate 1,013,493 of NC_138751.1, read as the reverse complement.
TAGACATCACTGTGTACTCAGATGAGGTTCCTTGGGGTGTAGTCTGCTCCACATGCTCAGTGGGTGTGTTTGTGCTTGAAGACAGGGTAGGTGCAGTTGTCTCAGAAGCCTCAGAACGAGAAGTAAAAGTTGTCATGGATGGAGTTGGTGTTGTACTTTCACTTGTAGTGCTAGTAGTTTCAGAGGTCAACTCACTGGAGGAGACAGACAATGTTGACTGAGACGACAGCTGCTTTGTGGATGGTTGCTCAGTGGTGGAAGAACTAGACATCACTGTGTACTCAGATGAGGTTCCTTGGGGTGTAGTCTGCTCCACATGCTCAGTGGGTGTGTTTGTGCTTGACGACAGGGTGGGTGCAGTTGTCTCAGAAGCCTCAGAACGAGAAGTAAAAGTTGTCATGGATGGAGTTGGTGTTGTACTCTCACCTGTAGTGCTTGTAATTTCAGAGGTCAACTCACTGGAGGAGACAGACAATGTTGACTGAGACGACAGCTGCTTTGTGGATGGTTGCTCAGTGGTGGAAGAACTAGACATCACTGTGTACTCAGATGATGTTCCTTGGGGTGTAGTCTGCTCCACATGCTCAGTGGGTGTGTTTGTGCCTGAAGACATGGTAGGTGCAGTTGTCTCAGAAGCCTCAGAATGAGAAGTGAAAGTTGTCATGGATGGAGTTGGTGTTGTACTCTCACTTGTAGTGCTTGTAGTTTCAGAGGTCAACTCACTGGAGGAGACAGACAATGTTGACTGAGACGACAGCTGCTTTGTGGATGGTTGCTCAGTGGTGGAAGAACTAGACATCACTGTGTACTCAGATGATGTTCCTTGGGGTGTAGTCTGCTCCACATGCTCAGTGGGTGTGTTTGTGCCTGAAGACATGGTAGGTGCAGTTGTCTCAGAAGCCTCAGAATGAGAAGTGAAAGTTGTCATGGATGGAGTAGGTGTTGTACTCTCACCTGTAGTGCTAGTAGTTTCAGAGGTCAACTCACTGGAGGAGACAGACAATGTTGACTGAAACGACAGCTGCTTTGTGGATGGTTGCTCAGTGGTGGAAGAACTGGACATCACTGTGTACTCAGATGAGGTTCCTTGGGGTGTAGTCTCCTTCAAGTGCTCAGTGGGTGTGTTTGTGCTTGAAGACATGGTAGGTGCCGTTGTCTCAGAAGCCTCAGAACGAGAAGTGAAAGTTGTCATGGATGGAGTTGGTGTTGTACTCTCACCTGTAGTGCTTGTAATTTCAGAGGTCAACTCACTGGAGGAGACAGACAATGTTGACTGAGACGACAGCTGCTTTGTGGATGGTTGCTCAGTGGTGGAAGAACTAGACATCACTGTGTACTCAGATGAGGTTCCTTGGGGTGTAGTCTGCTTCAAGTGCTCAGTGGGTGTGTTTGTGCTTGACGACAGGGTGGGTGCAGTTGTCTCAGAAGCCTCAGAACGAGAAGTAAAAGTTGTCATGGATGGAGTTGGTGTTGTACTCTCACTAGTAGTGCTCGTAGTTTCAGAGGTGAACTCACTGGAGGAGACAGACAATGTTGACTGAGACGACAGCTGTTTTGTGGATGGCTGTTCAGTGGTGGAAGAACTAGACATCACTGTGTACTCAGATGAGGTTCCTTGGGGTGTAGTCTCCTTCAAGTGCTCAGTAGGTGGGTGGGTGTTTGAAGATAAGAAGGGTGAAGTTGTTTCAGAAGGCTCAGGACTGGATGTAAAAGGTGTCATGGAAGGAGTAGGTGTTGCAGTCTCACTAGTTGTGGTTGTAGTTTCAGAAGTGACCTCACCAGAGGGGACTGACAATGTTGACTGAGAAGAAAGCTGTTTTGTGGATGGTTGCTCAGTGGTGGAAGAACTAGACATCACTGTGTACTCAGATGAGGTTCCTTGGGGTGTAGTCTGCTCCACATGCTCAGTGGGTGTTTTTGTGCTTGAAGACATGGTAGGTGCCGTTGTCTCAGAAGCCTCAGAACGAGAAGTAAAAGTTGTCATGGATGGAGTAGGTGTTGTACTCTCACTAGTAGTGCTAGTAGTTTCAGAGGTGAACTCACTGGAGGAGACAGAAAATGTTGACTGAGACGACAGCTGTTTTGTGGATGGTTGCTCAGTGGTGGAAGAACTAGACATCACTGTGTACTCAGATGAGGTTCCTTGGGGTGTAGTCTGCTTCAAGTGCTCAGTGGGTGTGTTTGTGCTTGAAGACAGGGTAGGTGCCGTTGTCTCAGAAGCCTCAGAACGAGAAGTAAAAGTTGTCATGGATGGAGTTGGTGTTGTACTTTCACTTGTAGTGCTAGTAGTTTCAGAGGTCAACTCACTGGAGGAGACAGACAATGTTGACTGAGACGACAGCTGCTTTGTGGATGGTTGCTCAGTGGTGGAAGAACTAGACATCACTGTGTACTCAGATGAGGTTCCTTGGGGTGTAGTCTGCTCCACATACTCAGTGGGTGTGTTTGTGCTTGACGACAGGGTGGGTGCAGTTGTCTCAGAAGCCTCAGAACGAGAAGTAAAAGTTGTCATGGATGGAGTTGGTGTTGTACTCTCACCTGTAGTGCTTGTAATTTCAGAGGTCAACTCACTGGAGGAGACAGACAATGTTGACTGAGACGACAGCTGTTTTGTGGATGGCTGTTCAGTGGTGGAAGAACTAGACATCACTGTGTACTCAGATGAGGTTCCTTGGGGTGTAGTCTCCTTCAAGTGATCAGTAGGTGGGTGGGTGTTTGAAGATAAGAAGGGTGAAGTTGTTTCAGAAGGCTCAGGACTGGATGTAAAAGGTGTCATGGAAGGAGTAGGTGTTGCAGTCTCACTAGTTGTGGTTGTAGTTTCAGAAGTGACCCTGCCAGAGGGGACTGACAATGTTGACTTAGACGACAGCTGCTTTGTGGATGGTTGCTCAGCGGTGGAAGAACTAGACATCACTGTGTACTCAGATGAGGTTCCTTGGGGTGTAGTCTGCTCCACATGCTCAGTGGGTGTGATTGTGCTTGAAGACAGGGTAGGTGCCGTTGTCTCAGAAGCCTCAGAACGAGAAGTAAAAGTTGTCATGGATGGAGTTGGTGTTGTACTCTCACTAGTTGTGCTAGTAGTTTCAGAGGTGAACTCACTGGAGGAGACAGAAAATGTTGACTGAGAAGAAAGCTGTTTTGTGGATGGTTGCTCAGTGGTGGAAGAACTAGACATCACTGTGTACTCAGATGAGGTTCCTTGGGGTGTAGTCTGCTCCACATGCTCAGTGGGTGTGTTTGTGCTTGAAGACAGGGTAGGTGCAGTTGTCTCAGAAGCCTCAGAACGAGAAGTAAAAGTTGTCATGGATGGAGTTGGTGTTGTACTTTCACTTGTAGTGCTAGTAGTTTCAGAGGTCAACTCACTGGAGGAGACAGACAATGTTGACTGAGACGACAGCTGCTTTGTGGATGGTTGCTCAGTGGTGGAAGAACTAGACATCACTGTGTACTCAGATGAGGTTCCTTGGGGTGTGGTCTGCTTCAAGTGCTCAGTGGGTGTGTTTGTGCTTGAAGACAGGGTAGGTGCCGTTGTCTCAGAAGCCTCAGAACGAGAAGTAAAAGTTGTCATGGATGGAGTTGGTGTTGTACTCTCACTAGTAGTGCTAGTAGTTTCAGAGGTGAACTCACTGGAGGAGACAGAAAATGTTGACTGAGAAGAAAGCTGTTTTGTGGATGGTTGCTCAGTGGTGGAAGAACTAGACATCACTGTGTACTCAGATGAGGTTCCTTGGGGTGTAGTCTGCTCCACATGCTCAGTGGGTGTGTTTGTGCTTGAAGACAGGGTAGGTGCAGTTGTCTCAGAAGCCTCAGAATGAGAAGTGAAAGTTGTCATGGATGGAGTAGGTGTTGTACTCTCACTAGTAGTGCTTGTAATTTCAGAGGTCAACTCACTGGAGGAGACAGACAATGTTGACTGAGAAGAAAGCTGTTTTGTGGATGGTTGCTCAGTGGTGGAAGAACTAGACATCACTGTGTACTCAGATGAGGTTCCTTGGGGTGTAGTCTGCTCCACATGCTCAGTGGGTGTGTTTGTGCTTGAAGACAGGGTAGGTGCAGTTGTCTCAGAAGCCTCAGAACGAGAAGTGAAAGTTGTCATGGATGGAGTAGGTGTTGTACTCTCACTAGTAGTGCTAGTAGTTTCAGAGGTGAACTCACTGGAGGAGACAGAAAATGTTGACTGAGACGACAGCTGCTTTGTGGATGGTTGCTCAGTGGTGGAAGAACTAGACATCACTGTGTACTCAGATGAGGTTCCTTGGGGTGTAGTCTGCTCCACATGCTCAGTGGGTGTTTTTGTGCTTGAAGACATGGTAGGTGCCGTTGTCTCAGAAGCCTCAGAACGAGAAGTAAAAGTTGTCATGGATGGAGTAGGTGTTGTACTCTCACTAGTAGTGCTAGTAGTTTCAGAGGTGAACTCACTGGAGGAGACAGAAAATGTTGACTGAGAAGAAAGCTGTTTTGTGGATGGTTGCTCAGTGGTGGAAGAACTAGACATCACTGTGTACTCAGATGAGGTTCCTTGGGGTGTAGTCTCCTTCAAGTGCTCAGTAGGTGGGTGGGTGTTTGAAGATAAGAAGGGTGAAGTTGTTTCAGAAGGCTCAGGACTGGATGTAAAAGGTGTCATGGAAGGAGTAGGTGTTGCAGTCTCACTAGTTGTGGTTGTAGTTTCAGAAGTGACCTCACCAGAGGGGACTGACAATGTTGACTGAGAAGAAAGCTGTTTTGTGGATGGTTGCTCAGTGGTGGAAGAACTAGACATCACTGTGTACTCAGATGAGGTTCCTTGGGGTGTAGTCTGCTCCACATGCTCAGTGGGTGTTTTTGTGCTTGAAGACATGGTAGGTGCCGTTGTCTCAGAAGCCTCAGAACGAGAAGTAAAAGTTGTCATGGATGGAGTAGGTGTTGTACTCTCACTAGTAGTGCTAGTAGTTTCAGAGGTGAACTCACTGGAGGAGACAGAAAATGTTGACTGAGACGACAGCTGTTTTGTGGATGGTTGCTCAGTGGTGGAAGAACTAGACATCACTGTGTACTCAGATGAGGTTCCTTGGGGTGTAGTCTGCTTCAAGTGCTCAGTGGGTGTGTTTGTGCTTGAAGACAGGGTAGGTGCCGTTGTCTCAGAAGCCTCAGAACGAGAAGTAAAAGTTGTCATGGATGGAGTTGGTGTTGTACTCTCACTAGTAGTGCTAGTAGTTTCAGAGGTCAACGCACTGGAGGAGACAGACAATGTTGACTGAGACGACAGCTGTTTTGTGGATGGTTGCTCAGTGGTGGAAGAACTAGACATCACTGTGTACTCAGATGAGGTTCCTTGGGGTGTAGTCTGCTTCAAGTGCTCAGTGGGTGTGTTTGTGCTTGAAGACAGGGTAGGTGCCGTTGTCTCAGAAGCCTCAGAACGAGAAGTAAAAGTTGTCATGGATGGAGTAGGTGTTGTACTCTCACTAGTAGTGCTAGTAGTTTCAGAGGTGAACTCACTGGAGGAGACAGAAAATGTTGACTGAGACGACAGCTGTTTTGTGGATGGTTGCTCAGTGGTGGAAGAACTAGACATCACTGTGTACTCAGATGAGGTTCCTTGGGGTGTAGTCTGCTTCAAGTGCTCAGTGGGTGTGTTTGTGCTTGAAGACAGGGTAGGTGCCGTTGTCTCAGAAGCCTCAGAACGAGAAGTAAAAGTTGTCATGGATGGAGTTGGTGTTGTACTTTCACTTGTAGTGCTAGTAGTTTCAGAGGTCAACTCACTGGAGGAGACAGACAATGTTGACTGAGACGACAGCTGCTTTGTGGATGGTTGCTCAGTGGTGGAAGAACTAGACATCACTGTGTACTCAGATGAGGTTCCTTGGGGTGTAGTCTGCTCCACATACTCAGTGGGTGTGTTTGTGCTTGACGACAGGGTGGGTGCAGTTGTCTCAGAAGCCTCAGAACGAGAAGTAAAAGTTGTCATGGATGGAGTTGGTGTTGTACTCTCACCTGTAGTGCTTGTAATTTCAGAGGTCAACTCACTGGAGGAGACAGACAATGTTGACTGAGACGACAGCTGTTTTGTGGATGGCTGTTCAGTGGTGGAAGAACTAGACATCACTGTGTACTCAGATGAGGTTCCTTGGGGTGTAGTCTCCTTCAAGTGATCAGTAGGTGGGTGGGTGTTTGAAGATAAGAAGGGTGAAGTTGTTTCAGAAGGCTCAGGACTGGATGTAAAAGGTGTCATGGAAGGAGTAGGTGTTGCAGTCTCACTAGTTGTGGTTGTAGTTTCAGAAGTGACCCTGCCAGAGGGGACTGACAATGTTGACTTAGACGACAGCTGCTTTGTGGATGGTTGCTCAGCGGTGGAAGAACTAGACATCACTGTGTACTCAGATGAGGTTCCTTGGGGTGTAGTCTGCTCCACATGCTCAGTGGGTGTGATTGTGCTTGAAGACATGGCAGGTGCCGTTGTCTCAGAAGCCTCAGAACGAGAAGTAAAAGTTGTCATGGATGGAGTTGGTGTTGTACTCTCACCTGTAGTGCTAGTAGTTTCAGAGGTCAACTCACTGGAGGAGACAGACAATGTTGACTGAGACGACAGCTGCTTTGTGGATGGTTGCTCAGTGGTGGAAGAACTAGACATCACTGTGTACTCAGATGAGGTTCCTTGGGGTGTAGTCTGCTCCACATGCTCAGTGGGTGTGTTTGTGCTTGAAGACAGGGTAGGTGCCGTTGTCTCAGAAGCCTCAGAACGAGAAGTAAAAGTTGTCATGGATGGAGTTGGTGTTGTACTCTCACTAGTTGTGCTAGTAGTTTCAGAGGTGAACTCACTGGAGGAGACAGAAAATGTTGACTGAGAAGAAAGCTGTTTTGTGGATGGTTGCTCAGTGGTGGAAGAACTAGACATCACTGTGTACTCAGATGAGGTTCCTTGGGGTGTAGTCTGCTCCACATGCTCAGTGGGTGTGTTTGTGCTTGAAGACAGGGTAGGTGCAGTTGTCTCAGAAGCCTCAGAACGAGAAGTAAAAGTTGTCATGGATGGAGTTGGTGTTGTACTTTCACTTGTAGTGCTAGTAGTTTCAGAGGTCAACTCACTGGAGGAGACAGACAATGTTGACTGAGACGACAGCTGCTTTGTGGATGGTTGCTCAGTGGTGGAAGAACTAGACATCACTGTGTACTCAGATGAGGTTCCTTGGGGTGTGGTCTGCTTCAAGTGCTCAGTGGGTGTGTTTGTGCTTAAAGACAGGGTAGGTGCCGTTGTCTCAGAAGCCTCAGAACGAGAAGTAAAAGTTGTCATGGATGGAGTTGGTGTTGTACTCTCACTAGTAGTGCTAGTAGTTTCAGAGGTGAACTCACTGGAGGAGACAGAAAATGTTGACTGAGAAGAAAGCTGTTTTGTGGATGGTTGCTCAGTGGTGGAAGAACTAGACATCACTGTGTACTCAGATGAGGTTCCTTGGGGTGTAGTCTGCTCCACATGCTCAGTGGGTGTGTTTGTGCTTGAAGACAGGGTAGGTGCAGTTGTCTCAGAAGCCTCAGAATGAGAAGTGAAAGTTGTCATGGATGGAGTAGGTGTTGTACTCTCACTAGTAGTGCTTGTAATTTCAGAGGTCAACTCACTGGAGGAGACAGACAATGTTGACTGAGAAGAAAGCTGTTTTGTGGATGGTTGCTCAGTGGTGGAAGAACTAGACATCACTGTGTACTCAGATGAGGTTCCTTGGGGTGTAGTCTGCTCCACATGCTCAGTGGGTGTGTTTGTGCTTGAAGACAGGGTAGGTGCAGTTGTCTCAGAAGCCTCAGAACGAGAAGTGAAAGTTGTCATGGATGGAGTAGGTGTTGTACTCTCACTAGTAGTGCTAGTAGTTTCAGAGGTGAACTCACTGGAGGAGACAGAAAATGTTGACTGAGACGACAGCTGCTTTGTGGATGGTTGCTCAGTGGTGGAAGAACTAGACATCACTGTGTACTCAGATGAGGTTCCTTGGGGTGTAGTCTGCTCCACATGCTCAGTGGGTGTTTTTGTGCTTGAAGACATGGTAGGTGCCGTTGTCTCAGAAGCCTCAGAACGAGAAGTAAAAGTTGTCATGGATGGAGTAGGTGTTGTACTCTCACTAGTAGTGCTAGTAGTTTCAGAGGTGAACTCACTGGAGGAGACAGAATATGTTGACTGAGAAGAAAGCTGTTTTGTGGATGGTTGCTCAGTGGTGGAAGAACTAGACATCACTGTGTACTCAGATGAGGTTCCTTGGGGTGTAGTCTGCTCCACATGCTCAGTGGGTGTGTTTGTGCCTGAAGACATGGTAGGTGCCGTTGTCTCAGAAGCCTCAAAATGAGAAGTAAAAGTTGTCATGGATGGAGTAGGTGTTGTACTCTCACCTGTAGTGCTTGTAATTTCAGAGGTCAATTCACTGGAGGAGACAGACAATGTTGACTGAGACGACAGCTGCTTTGTGGATGGTTGCTCAGTGGTGGAAGAACTAGACATCACTGTGTACTCAGATGAGGTTCCTTGGGGTGTAGTCTGCTCCACATGCTCAGTGGGTGTTTTTGTGCTTGAAGACATGGTAGGTGCCGTTGTCTCAGAAGCCTCAGAACGAGAAGTAAAAGTTGTCATGGATGGAGTAGGTGTTGTACTCTCACTAGTAGTGCTAGTAGTTTCAGAGGTGAACTCACTGGAGGAGACAGAAAATGTTGACTGAGATGACAGCTGTTTTGTGGATGGTTGCTCAGTGGTGGAAGAACTAGACATCACTGTGTACTCAGATGAGGTTCCTTGGGGTGTAGTCTGCTTCAAGTGCTCAGTGGGTGTGTTTGTGCTTGAAGACAGGGTAGGTGCCGTTGTCTCAGAAGTCTCAGAACGAGAAGTAAAAGTTGTCATGGATGGAGTTGGTGTTGTACTCTCACTAGTAGTGCTTGTAATTTCAGAGGTCAACTCACTGGAGGAGACAGACAATGTTGACTGAAACGACAGCTGCTTTGTGGATGGTTGCTCAGTGGTGGAAGAACTAGACATCACTGTGTACTCAGATGATGTTCCTTGGGGTGTAGTCTGCTCCACATGCTCAGTGGGTGTGATTGTGCTTGAAGACATGGTAGGTGCCGTTGTCTCAGAAGCCTCAGAACGAGAAGTAAAAGTTGTCATGGATGGAGTAGGTGTTGTACTCTCACTAGTAGTGCTAGTAGTTTCAGAGGTGAACTCACTGGAGGAGACAGAAAATGTTGACTGAGAAGAAAGCTGTTTTGTGGATGGTTGCTCAGTGGTGGAAGAACTAGAAATCACTGTGTACTCAGATGAGGTTCCTTGGGGTGTAGTCTGCTTCAAGTGCTCAGTGGGTGTGTTTGTGCTTGAAGACAGGGTAGGTGCCGTTGTCTCAGAAGCCTCAGAACGAGAAGTAAAAGTTGTCATGGATGGAGTTGGTGTTGTACTCTCACTAGTAGTGCTAGTAGTTTCAGAGGTGAACTCACTGGAGGAGACAGAAAATGTTGACTGAGAAGAAAGCTGTTTTGTGGATGGTTGCTCAGTGGTGGAAGAACTAGACATCACTGTGTACTCAGATGAGGTTCCTTGGGGTGTCGTCTGCTCCACATGCTCAGTGGGTGTGTTTGTGCTTGAAGACAGGGTAGGTGCAGTTGTCTCAGAAGCCTCAGAATGAGAAGTGAAAGTTTTCATGGATGGAGTAGGTGTTGTACTCTCACTAGTAGTGCTTGTAATTTCAGAGGTCAACTCACTGGAGGAGACAGACAATGTTGACTGAGACGACAGCTTTTTTGTGGATGGTTGCTCAGAGGTGGAAGAACTAGACTTCACTGTGTACTCAGATGAGGTTCCTTGGGGTGTAGTCTGCTCCACATGCTCAGTGGGTGTGATTGTGCTTGAAGACATGGTAGGTGCCGTTGTCTCAGAAGCCTCAGAACGAGAAGTAAAGGTTGTCATGGATGGAGTAGGTGTTGTACTCTCACTAGTAGTGCTAGTAGTTTCAGAGGTGAACTCACTGGAGGAGACAGAAAATGTTGACTGAGAAGAAAGCTGTTTTGTGGATGGTTGCTCAGTGGTGGAAGAACTAGACATCACTGTGTACTCAGATGAGGTTCCTTGGGGTGTAGTCTGCTCCACATGCTCAGTGGGTGTGTTTGTGCCTGAAAACATGGTAGGTGCCGTTGTCTCAGAAGCCTCAAAATGAGAAGTAAAAGTTGTCATGGATGGAGTAGGTGTTGTACTCTCACCTGTAGTGCTTGTAATTTCAGAGGTCAATTCACTGGAGGAGACAGACAATGTTGACTGAGACGACAGCTGCTTTGTGGATGGTTGCTCAGTGGTGGAAGAACTAGACATCACTGTGTACTCAGATGAGGTTCCTTGGGGTGTAGTCTGCTCCACATGCTCAGTGGGTGTTTTTGTGCTTGAAGACATGGTAGGTGCCGTTTTCTCAGAAGCCTCAGAACGAGAAGTAAAAGTTGTCATGGATGGAGTAGGTGTTGTACTCTCACTAGTAGTGCTAGTAGTTTCAGAGGTGAACTCACTGGAGGAGACAGAAAATGTTGACTGAGAAGAAAGCTGTTTTGTGGATGGTTGCTCAGTGGTGGAAGAACTAGACATCACTGTGTACTCAGATGAGCTTCCTTGGGGTGTAGTCTGCTCCACATGCTCAGTGGGTGTGTTTGTGCCTGAAGACATGGTAGGTGCCGTTGTCTCAGAAGCCTCAAAATGAGAAGTAAAAGTTGTCATGGATGGAGTAGGTGTTGTACTCTCACCTGTAGTGCTTGTAATTTCAGAGGTCAATTCACTGGAGGAGACAGACAATGTTGACTGAGACGACAGCTGTTTTGTGGATGGTTGCTCAGTGGTGGAAGAACTAGACATCACTGTGTACTCAGATGAGGTTCCTTGGGGTGTAGTCTGCTTCAAGTGCTCAGTGGGTGTGTTTGTGCTTGAAGACAGGGTAGGTGCCGTTGTCTCAGAAGTCTCAGAACGAGAAGTAAAAGTTGTCATGGATGGAGTTGGTGTTGTACTCTCACTAGTAGTGCTTGTAATTTCAGAGGTCAACTCACTGGAGGAGACAGACAATGTTGACTGAAACGACAGCTGCTTTGTGGATGGTTGCTCAGTGGTGGAAGAACTAGACATCACTGTGTACTCAGATGATGTTCCTTGGGGTGTAGTCTGCTCCACATGCTCAGTGGGTGTGATTGTGCTTGAAGACATGGTAGGTGCCGTTGTCTCAGAAGCCTCAGAACGAGAAGTAAAAGTTGTCATGGATGGAGTAGGTGTTGTACTCTCACTAGTAGTGCTAGTAGTTTCAGAGGTGAACTCACTGGAGGAGACAGAAAATGTTGACTGAGAAGAAAGCTGTTTTGTGGATGGTTGCTCAGTGGTGGAAGAACTAGACATCACTGTGTACTCAGATGAGGTTCCTTGGGGTGTAGTCTGCTCCACATGCTCAGTGGGTGTGTTTGTGCTTGAAGACAGGGTAGGTGCCGTTGTCTCAGAAGCCTCAGAATGAGAAGTGAAAGTTTTCATGGATGGAGTAGGTGTTGTACTCTCACTAGTAGTGCTTGTAATTTCAGAGGTCAACTCACTGGAGGAGACAGACAATGTTGACTGAAACGACAGCTGCTTTGTGGATGGTTGCTCAGTGGTGGAAGAACTAGACATCACTGTGTACTCAGATGAGGTTCCTTGGGGTGTAGTCTGCTCCACATGCTCAGTGGGTGTGTTTGTGCTTGAAGACAGGGTAGGTGCCGTTGTCTCAGAAGCCTCAGAACGAGAAGTGAAAGTTGTCATGGATGGAGTAGGTGTTGTACTCTCACTAGTAGTGCTAGTAGTTTCAGAGGTGAACTCACTGGAGGAGACAGAAAATGTTGACTGAGACGACAGCTGTTTTGTGGATGGTTGCTCAGTGGTGGAAGAACTAGACATCACTGTGTACTCAGATGAGGTTCCTTGGGGTGTAGTCTGCTCCACATGCTCAGTGGGTGTGTTTGTGCTTGAAGACAGGGTAGGTGCCGTTGTCTCAGAAGTCTCAGAACGAGAAGTAAAAGTTGTCATGGATCGAGTTGGTGTTGTACTCTCACTAGTAGTGCTAGTAGTTTCAGAGGTGAACTCACTGGAGGAGACAGACAATGTTGACTGAGACGACAGCTTTTTTGTGGATGGTTGCTCAGTGGTGGAAGAACTAGACATCACTGTGTATTCAGATGAGGTTCCTTGGGGTGTAGTCTGCTCCACATGCTCAGTGGGTGTGATTGTGCTTGAAGACATGGTAGGTGCCCTTGTCTCAGAAGCCTCAGAACGAGAAGTAAAGGTTGTCATGGATGGAGTAGGTGTTGTACTCTCACTAGTAGTGCTAGTAGTTTCAGAGGTGAACTCACTGGAGGAGACAGAAAATGTTGACTGAGACGACAGCTGCTTTGTGGATGGTTGCTCAGTGGTGGAAGAACTAGGCATAACTGTGTACTCCGATGAGGTCCCGTGTGGTGTAGTCTGCTTCAGGTGCTCAGTGGGAGTGACAGTCCTTGTGGATAGGCTGGGTGCCCTTCTCTTTGAAGGCTCAGGACTGGATGTAGACGGGGTCGTGGATGGAGTGGGTGTTGTAGTCTCCCTAGTTGTTGCTGGAGTTTCAGAAGTCACTTCACTGGAGAAGGCAGGGAATGTCTTCTGAGAAGACACCTCTGTTGTGGATGGTTGTTCAGTGGCAGAAGAAGTAGACTTCACTGTGTACTCAGATGAGGTCCCTTGTGGTGTAATCTGCTCCTGGTGTTCAGTGGGTGTGTTTGTTCTTGTGGATAGGCTGGGTGCAGTTGTATTTGAAGGCTCAGGACTGGGTGTAGAAGGGGTCGTGGAGGGAGTAGGTGTTTTAGTCTCACTAGTTGTTGCTGGAGTTTCAGTTTTATGCTCACTGGAGGAGGCAGAGAATGTTTTCTGAGAAGACACCTCTGTAGTGGATGGTTGTTCAGTGGTGGAAGAACTAGGCATGCTTAAAGGCTGCTTCATGTGTTCAGTGGGTGTGTTTGTTCTTGTGGATAGGCTGGGTGCAGTTGTATTTGAAGGCTCAGAACTGGGTGTAGAAGGGGTCATGGAGGGAGTAGGTGTTGTAGTCTCACTAGTTGTGGTTGTAGTTTCAGAAGTCACTTCACTGTAGAAGGCACGGAATGTCTTCTGAGAAGACACCTCTGTTGTGGATGGTTGTTCAGTGGTGGAAGAACTTGGCATAACTGTGTACTCCGATGAGGTCCCGTGTGTTGTAGTCTGCTTCAGTTGCTCAGTGGGTGTGTTTGTTCTTGTAGATAGGCTGGGTACAGTTGTATCAGTAGGCTCAGGACTGGGTGTAGAAGGGGTCGTAGGTGAAGAACCCATTGTCATATTATTTGTTGTTTTTGGAGTTTCTGTCCTCAAGTCACTGGAGGAGACTGACATGCTTGACTGTGAAAACTCCTTTGTGGATGGTTGCTCAATGGTGGAAGACCTAGGCATCAATGTGGACTCAGTTGAAGTATCTTTTGGTGTAGCATGCGAGAAATGGTCAGTGGGTGTGTTGGTAATTGAGGATAGGGTGCGTGTAGTTGTGTCAGAAGGCTGATGAGGGGATGTAGATATAGAACTTGTTGTCTCTGTGGATGAAAAATATTTCCATCAATTACTTCTCTTTGTGGATTAATTAATAAATGAATTGCCTAAATCAGTATATCCAACGTGCAGGCCTCAGCACACTCCCCAGTAAGAGATAGCCCCCAGCATAGTTTAAAACATAGAATCATGCAGCGGAATATAGGCTTCTATACCACTTCAGTATCTCATTTAGTTTGCTTATAGCACTGCGCCATTTCTACCCCTTTTGTAATAAACAGACCACAGTAAGTTTAAAACAGCTTTCCTAGAAATACTTCAAAGGTCATCTTCACGCCTTCAGCCAAGGAGCAACAAGTAAACACAGGTAGAACATCTTGAGTTGCACTATATAGAAAAATGTTTATAAGGACGCAGTGTGAGCCTGGAGCACCAGGCCAGACCTCCATTTGTTCCTGAGCTCACATAGTAGACCGAGTGAAGAAAGAAGCTTCATATCCTCCTTCTCCGGAGGATGGGGCATGACCCAAACGAGTCTAAGGATACAATTCCGTGGTCGTATTAAATATTAGGTAGCCCAGGCTTGCTTGTTATATTTAAATGCAATTTCCCACAGTCTCAACAGTTGTGTTTGGAGTCTCTGTAGTGAGCTTACTGGAAGGGACAGACAATGTTGACTGAGAAGACATCTTATTTGTGGATGGCTGCTCACTGGTGGAAGAACTAGATGTCTCTGTGGGCTCATTTGAGGTCTCTTCTTGTGTACTATGCCTCGAGGGAGGGAGGCTGAGGTAGGAGTAGGAGTTAGCGACCAGCAGCAGTCAAAGTTAGCCCAGTGCAGATCCTAGGAGCTTGCGACCAGAGCTTGCGACCAGACCTCTCAAACAGGGGTGTTTGCAAGGGCATTTAGCAGGGGAGTTTAAGGGGGAGGCCCAGAGTTCTGTCTCTTGATGTACAGAGGACCAGAGATATGGAGGGCGAGGGAGCTGCTGCAGTGACCTGTTACACCTGTGCCATGTTTGCCACTCTGCCAGAGAACAAGCAACAGTACACTTGTAGCAAGTGCAAGCTGGTTGTCTTGCAGGAAGAGAAGTTGCAGCAACTTGAGGCCTGCCCAGCCACACCTCAAGCGACAGGACAACATGCAGAGTTACTTGATAGATCTGAGTTGACTGAGATTGAGCACCAAGAGAGATGCAGTGTCCCCAAGTGGGAAAAGATTGTCCATTGCAAGAGTCTAACCCCTGGAGGAATGTGATGCACAGAAGTAGGACAGTCACAAACCACACTTGGTCTTACAGTTTCAAAGTTGCTTCCATGCTCTCACTTTGGACACTGATTCTGGACCAGAGGAGCTAGGACAGCAGTTGCCGACCTCAGAAGACACGAAGGTGGCTGTGGAAGCTACAGGGTGCAGAACGGTTATTGTCACCCCCCAGAGGAGAAAGAGACAGGAGGAGATGGATTTGAAGGAGTCTTTTTTCCATTCTTAATCTAACCCCATCAGATCCAAGGCTACTGGCCGTGGATGAGTATGCTAATGCCCTTGCTACCTTCCGTGGAGATGACAGTAGAGAAAGGGATTTGCAGCCTAGAGATGACAAGCTGGGAGGAAGGAGTAGGAAGTACTCAAACCATAAGTTTCCGGCCTTTGTAACTTATCCCAGCAATTTCAAAATAAGCTCCAATAAATAAGAGGGGAAGACTCGAGAAGAACAGAAGCAGACCCCAGGACGCTCCAAGCAGCCTGCTACTCCCTACAGAAGGAGGAGGCGAGTTGTGAATGTTTAGTCTGGAAAAGAGGAGATTGGGAGCAGATATGATAGCCATCTTCAAATACCTAAAGCTCGTTTTCTGCTGCAGAGGGGAGGTCCCAAATCAATGGATTAAAGTTACAAAAAACGAGATTACAATCAAACATTAGGAAGAACTATCTGTTGGTAAGAGCTCATCAGCTGTGGAACGTGCTCCATTGGGAGGTGTGGGCTCCCCTTCATCAGAGGCTTTTAAGCAGAGGTTGGATGGCCGTCTGTCATGGACGCTTTCATTGTGATTCCTGCCTTGCAGATGGCTGGACTAAACAAGTCCCGAGGTCCCATCCAAGTCTCCAATTCTTTTATTATTTGACCCCTTTTGGATTACTGTGTACAGTTCTTATCACCTCAAATGTGATATGGTAGATTTGGAAAAGGTTCAGACAAAGGCGACTGAAACAATAAAAGGGATGGAGTGAAAAGTCCCTATGAAGAAAGGGACTTTTTAGTTTAGAAAAGTTGAGTAAGAGGCAACATAATAGAAGTTTGTACGAATCATGCGTGGCATGGAGAAATTGGACAGAGGAAAGTTTTTCTCCACCTCTCTTAATGCTTGAACCTGGGGACATCAAAAGAAGCTGAATGTTGGAAGATTTAACACAGATAATTTATTTATTTATTTATTTATTTACACAGCACGGAGTTAAACTGTGGAACTCCCTCCCACAGGAGGCTGGGATGGCCGCCCACTTGGATGGCTTTAAAAGAGGACAGGGCAAATTCATGAAGGAGAGGGTTATCAATGGCTACTAGCCAAGATGGCTACAGAAGCACTAACACTTCTGAATCAAGGACACAAGTATGGGATGGAGGGTAGACCTGGCTTGGCGGCAGAACAGGTGAAAGGGATCTAGGTGTCTCATTGGCTTCTCACAAGCTAACTCTAAGCCAGCAATGTGAAGCAGCTGCGTAAAAAGCTAACACAATCAAAGGCGACATAAACAGGCGCACACAATATCATAACAAGTCCAGACTGCAAGAAGCAATAGATCCACTCTATTCTATGCTTGTCAGGCTGTGTCTGGTTCTGGGTGCCACCTTTTAAGAAGGACAAAGTTGAAGGTGACCAGGATGGAAACAAAGACCATGGCTCAGTCGGTAGAGGATGAGAATCTTCACCTCAGGGTTGTAGGTTTGAGCCCCACGTTGGGCAAAGGATTCCTGCATCGCAGGGGGGTGGACTGGATGACCCTCAGGATCCCTTCCAACCCTATGAATTTATGATTCTACAGGGATTGACTGAAAGAACTGGTTAGGTTGGCCCCTGGCAAAGGGAAGGTGAAAGGGATTCATGGTGACAGCAGTCTTGTAATGCTTACAGGGGTGCCATGGAAAAGATGGCGCAGACTCATGTTTTCTGCCATTCCAGAAGAGCAGGACTAGTACCAGTGGGTGGAATTGGCAGGGAAATGGCAGATTCTGGCTGAGCAAGAGCAGGAGCTTCCCAATGGCATGAGCTGCTTGGCAGGGGCATATCGAGTGCCTCAGGGGGTGATGGTGGGCTCCCAGTCACTGGAGGGATATCAAGCAAAGAAGGGGCTTGTCAGGGACAAGCGACAGCTGCAGGACACATGAATGGCAGGTCTCCCACTGTAGGGTTTCACTAGCTGACCTCCTAGATCTCTTCCAATCCTAAAATTCTGTTATTCCAACTGTCAAGCTAAAAGAAGCTATGGACATTTTACAGCTACTGTTTAAAGTCTGTCAGGGGGAAACTGAACACTCTGGTCACATATCCTGTGGAGACCAAATGTGGAAATCGATGGCCTTGTCTGCCTGTTTCTGAGAATGTGCCTCCAGACCCAAGCGGCTCCTGGAGCTTTCGCTCTGCTTGATCTCTGTCTCTTGCCACCCTGGCCTCTTTCCAGAGGAAGTGCCAGATACAAATCCAATAATTAAAGACCTCGTTAAGAACAAGCACAGGCCCCGCCCCTTTCCCAGAGAAAACCCACTCTTTAGCTCTAAATCAGAACAGACAGCAATCCATGAAAAAACCCGAATTCATACCATGCAACTGTCCCGTGTTAAGCGGGGCATCCCGACTGACAGGAGCCTCACTGGCTTCCAATTCCAGCCCTGGGTGTCTTGTTTTGGCTCCTGTGCTCTGGCCGCACCAGAGAACGGGGCCAAAAAACAGAAGGGAAACTTCCTTGACCTGCACGTCTCCACGCGTGGCATATTTGTGGCGCTGGTGGAGGAGGCTGTGCAAGCGGGCGCAGATTCTTCCAAGACAGAGGAGGAGGAGGCCCCAGACAAAGGTACAAGGGGGACAGGGAGGAGGGAGAGCGGGTGGGCAGCAGCGAGCAGGCAAGGGAGGGGTGGGCAGCAGCAAATTTCCATGTTATTATTGCCTTTACACCCTGTCTTTTCTCTAAGAAGCTGGAGGTGATGACCCCACACCTCCCTCCTCTCCTTTTGGCCTTACAGACACACTCTGACGCAGGTTAGGCTGTGAGGGAACGTGGCTGGCCCAAGATCGCCCCCCCCCCAGTGGGCTACAAGGCTGAGGGGGGATTTGAACCCTGGTCTCTCCCAGGCCCTAGCCCAGCTTCCTGACCGCCTCCACCGCCACCGGCTGAGAGGTCCGGAGCCTTCAGCCTCCTGCAGCCGTTCTTTCTGCCTCAATGTCAGATATGTGGAGGATAAAACTAGGTGTGACTTGTGACAACACCCAATCTGGGTCCTGCCAGTTGCCTATAAAGGCGGGGGGAGGGGGGCATGGACACTGCAACGTGAGTCCCCTGCCGCCCGTGTCTTTTATCACCTGAAACCACTTTTAAATAAACAAATAAAGTTCTTGTTCTTTCCTGTGGTTACTCCAGGACTTGAAGGCCCACCAGGTGGAAATTGGCATTTGCAGAACAGAAGGACAGTGGCTGTGGCTGGATGGACTCAGGTAGGGAGAACCCTAGTTTCCACCCACCCACTCTCACAGCACTGTCAGCCACCCCCACAAATTTGGCCCACAGGGACCTCCCCCCCCCCCACATTCAGGCAGAATTCAGGGCTTGCCCACACTTGCCCCATGCCTACAAAGCATGGGTCCGAGAGGTTTTCTGCTTCTTTTGTGTTTTCTAGGAACGAGTCTGAGCAGTTTTCCATTTCCTTCTCCCTACTGCTGAATCGGCGCAAACGTCAATCTGAGGAAAACCCAATGGACGTTTGTTCCAACTGAGCAGTAAAGAGCAAGTTTTCCCTGGTTGGGGGGGGTGGGAGTGGTGGGAAAAGCGGAAGTGTGGACGATCCCTCAGCTGTCCATCAGCAAGTCAAGTTTGCGTCTTTACAGTTCATTGATAGCTCCTGTGCAGAAAACCTTCTTCCCCAGCAGATGGGAATGTTTGCAATAAGGAAAGTGGCAGGGAACAAATGTGACCAAACATTCTTTGAGGATTGGAAACCTTTTGTAGAATATCTAAAGAACTATTATAAATTGCATGGAAACATGGGCAGGATTTGAAATATGAGCAACAGTGGAAATACATTAAGGCTAATAATTTGGGATGTATAAATGGAGTGGTTATAAGTTAAAATATGCAGCATTAAAGGATAAACATTGAACATCATGGAAGGGGGATGGGGCATCAACTGATAAATTAAACATATTGTTGATGGTAAACTTTTTAAAACGAAATAAACAATTATTTATTTTTTAGAAAAAAGGAAAAAGAAAGTGGCAGGAAAATGCCCTGGAAAGTCTGGGGGTGATAACGCTTGTTTTATAATCCTTAGAAAGCCAACACCTTCTAATCTCCCTGCAAACAAATCAGGGGAAATGCTCCATAAACCCATCGGCAGAAAGCTGCCTGGAACCCAACCGGGGCCATCAAATGAAGTTGAGGAGCGAGAGAAAGAAAAGAAAGTCCTTCACACAGCGCATGGTTAAACCACAGGACTCCTTCCCACAAGATGTAGTGACAGCCACGAAGGTGGGTGGCTTTGGAAGAGGGTTGGACAAATCATGGCTTTCCGTAGCTAGTAGTCCTAATGGTCGTGTATGAGGATGAGAGGTGGTCTGCCACAGGACGGTCATCATCAGTGGGGAGAAAATCAGCAGGAGAGGGCGGCCGCCTTGGCTTGTGGGCTTCTCACTGGGGCATCTAGTCAGCCACTGTGGCGAATGGGATGCTGGACTAGAGAGAACTTTGGTCTGACCCAAGAGCCATCTGGCTCCCCTGACGTTCCTTGTCTGACTGACTTTCTCTGTGAGGAGGGAATGGGACTCTGCACATGCTCCAGGGAAGTCTCTTTTTAAAAAAAAATAATTTAGGTATTTCGTGGATGAGCGACAGCTTCTGGGCTTGGGCTGCCAGGAGCCTTGGCATGCGATGAGCCCTGGCAAGGGGGCTGGCGACTCTCCTGTGACTCCACCCCTTCCCCAGATGCACCCACCACGCAGCTGGTGGCCCAAGCGGCAGAGTTCCCACCCCGCCACACCCTCCGCATCCCGAAGGCTCCTGCGTTCCCAAATACTTACCCCCTGCGGAGGAGGCCATGATCAGCCCCGTCCAGAGGCAGAGAGCCAAGAGGCTCACCCCCATTCTCCCGTCATTGGGTCTCATGGGTTGAGGCACCAGGGGCCGCTGGCAAAGGGGGGGGGCAGGTGCCAGAGGGTTTTCCAGGCAGAGGTCAAGGAGCGCACCTTCCTGCGATCAGCACCAAAGCTGGATTGAAGCTCAAAGCTCCAGAGAGAGATTTCTAGCGGGGAGGGGAGGAGGAAGAGGAGGAGGAGGAGGAGGTGACTGGCCACACCATCCCTCAAAATTCTTCTGATAAGGGCAGGGATGTGTCACCTTCAGGGAGAGGCGTCCAGCAGGAGTTGTCTCATGGAGGAAACACCCTGGGAAGTGGGGGGTCAGTTGGGCATGGGGGGGATTTGACCCGCTGGCAAGGAAAGGGCACTGGTAAGGAGGGAGGGCAGTCCTTCTTGGCTGGTATGTTCCAAGTGTGGTGCTCAGCCCGCCCAGTGTAAATAGCGACTGTGACAAAGGACCTTGGGCAAATATTTGCAGGGGGGGGGAGCTGTGAGCCAGGCCGGCCCCTCCCTAGAGCAGGTAAGGAAGGGACTGAATGAGGGAAAGGCAAAAAGGGCGATGGGGAGACTGCGGAGGAGAAAAAGTGAGAGAGGGGGGGGAGCTGATTTGGAAGGGACCCCAAGGGTCATCTAGGGCAACCCACAAATCTCAGCTGAAGCATCCCTGGTGAATGGCCAGCCAACCTCTGCTTAAAAACCTCCAGGGAAGGAGAGTCCCCCATATTCCAGGGGAGTCCGTTCCGCTGTCCAACAGCATGGAATCATAGACTGGAAGGAATCCCAAGGGAGTCATCTAGGCATCCCCCCCCCCCCGCGATGCAAGAATCACAGTTAAACATCCAGGGTGGTATTACCACCCCACACCCCAATATGGTGTCATGTGGAATGCACGAAATACTTCATAATACCCCCCCAGTATTTTTTATACTTTTGATCAATTTTGACAACTCCCCGTGCTTTTTTTCAGGGGGTCCTCAAGGGTACGCAGCGCTGGCACCCCCTCTTCTTCTTGTTGTTAAAAAGTGTGGCACTGACTGGAGCAACTTCATGCTGAGTACCAGCACCCATTTTTCCAGGAAAAAAAGCACTGATAACCTTGATAATCTTTTTAACAAGTCTGTTGAATTTTGAGAACTTTTAAACATCCTTTAACATACTAAGGCTGTACCAGGGCCAAAGGGGGAGGGGTAGTTTCGGGGGAGAGTTTTGAGATTACATTTAGGTTTATGATAATCCTAACAACTGTAAATTTTACTTATAAAACAATAAAAATCATCATCATCATTATTTTGTAGCACACTGCTTGGGAAAAGTGCTCCCCGCTCCACCCTGTGCAAGTTTACTTTGCAAGAAATATCTAACAATTTGCAAAAGGGCTGCTAAGGGTTTAAAATCCAAACTGTCCAAGGTGGCAAATATTACAGCAAAAGGTGTGTGTGTGTGTGTGTGTGTGTGTGTGTGTGTGTATTCTAGAAGCTAAATGAAAATGACAAAGGCAGTCCTGAGTTGTGCTGATGTAATGGACAGAGAAATCCAGCAATGAATTTTGGGTGACCCACGTTGACCTCTCTGGCTTCAGGAGGTTGAGGATATCTGGCCTTCCATCTCAGACCAGTCTGGTCCTCACTGCAGCTCTGATGCTCCTCTGGTCTGCAAGACCTCCTGTGGCCTCCGTGTTCGCCTTCCACAATCACTGTGCAAGTGATGCTTCAGAATCTGCTCACAACTGGACTTGTGAGCATGAGCCAGTTCCAATGAGAGACCTTGCTGCTGAGTGCAGATCCAATGTTACTGTGGTTTGTCATCCTCCAAGGCGCCTAGGAAAGTCTCCCTAGGAAAGTTGCCCCATGGAAAGCTTGAGGAGAACAATCTGAGCCCCAGAACCCGCCACTTGGCCCTTGAAGTGTGTGTTTCTGCATGAGAGAGAGACAGAGAGACTGCCTATCTCTGTACATGTTCTGTGAGAATGCTGTGGGTGGGTGGGTAAAATGTGGTTCCATGGGCTTACTTCTCTCTCCCTCTCTCTCCCCTCCTGAGGTTGTTCAACGGTGAGAATGTAGTTGGGTGAAGCATGAAAATAATGGTGCCCGTTGCCTGCATCTCGGCAGCGTCACAATCCTATCTGATTACATTTCTGTAGTCCTGGGAAAAGAGAATGAAAGAAGGCTGTGTGTGAGTCCAGACGTTGTTGTTGCAAATATGTGCCCTGTTAGCGATGGAGGGAAAACAAGACTTGTGCGGGGGACAAATCTCTGGGGCACGACCCCGGGTGTCGGCTTGCCTTTGTGCCAGGAGCAAGCATGTGTTTATCTCCGCAGTATCGCTTTCTGATAAATCCAGATTGACGTCAGGCAGTGCCCATTTGGGCTCATTTGCCTGCCTTGAAGTGGGACGTGCTACCTGCCCAGGTGAAAGGGCTCTGAGCACCAACCATACCCAAGAAGCTGTTTATCTAATAGGAGCAGCCACAGAACAAGGGCTATAAATAGCACCCCTTGGGTTTCTGCCTTGTCACTTGACTGCCTCTTAGTAATGCCCCAAATAGACACCTCCTGGCCAAGACTCCACCTAGGCCACCTCTCCTCCTCCTCCATCAGAGCAGCTCCACAACCTTCGCCCAACTTGGAGTTCGGGGGGGGGGGCTCCAAAGCTGTAGTCTTGAAAGCACAGAAACTGAAAGGTGGAGGTCAGATCAGTGGTGCTGGCAGGATGCCAGGACTTGGGGGCTTCTGCTGTCCCCGCTCCCGAGGAGTGTGGTGGCATTGGGGGACAAGCACCTCCTTCCTCTTCAAGGGCAATGGATCCTGTTGAATATTGCAGTAGCATTGTGATTTCACTAAGGCATCTTTGTGTCACTTACGGTTTTTGTAATCTTTATTGTAACTTACAACGAAAAGTCTGCCCTGAGTCTTCTTTGCCATTCAGCTTCATAAGATGATCCCAGATGGGTTCTTGCGTTGTGAGAGAGGAAAGCTTCTCTCCCTCCCCTTTCTCGATGCCTTGCCTAATTCTGCATACCTCTGTCACATCTCCCCTTACTCATCTTTTCTCCCCCCAAGCAAAAGAAAGACCCCAGTGGTGTATTCTGTCTTCTTAGGAGTGTTGCTCAAGCCCCTTCATCCTTCCGGATGCCTTTTCTGACCCTGTCCCTAAAACACTCCTTTCGGAGGCCTGGCAACCAGAACTGTACACAGTATTTCAAGTGCGGTTACACAATAGATTTGCATAAAGGCCTTACAATATTGACAGTTTCCCTTCCCTAGTGATCCCTAGTGATCTTCCCGGCCATCCTCCACACACTGGTCTCATTTGCATGTAATGCTCAAGCAAACTATGAATTAGCGAGAATGAGCACGTGTGCTTGGGGGCACAGTGAGAAATATGCGGCTGCTTTATTATCAATTGATTAATCAGTTTATATCCTGCCTTTTCCCCTTACGGGACTCAAGGCGATTTTGCTCTGCCCCAGCTCTTGCTGTGCAGCCGGGAGTTAAGACACAGTTTGGCTTAGCGTCACATCCACACACCCAGTGCACTGAGTCGCAGAGAAGATCCAGCGGATTACTCCTGATTTATGGGCTGGTTCTTCCGTGGAGCTTACCCCTTAAACTTCGATTCACCATTGAGTTCATGCCTCAGGTGACTGGGGTTTGGTTGTTTATTTCTCCACCTAGTACACAGAAAGGCTGAGGTCCCTTTTTTACTATCACTGCCACTTAGGAGGATGCAGAGGGCAGGTGGAAATCTGAACGCAGCACTATTGCGCAGTTCCTTCCTCCCCCAAGATAAGACTCTGAACAGGTTTTACTGGACTCCAAATTGTTTATTTAAGGCTATCTTGAGCAGTTATGGTCAGTTGCATGGAGTATGGTGAGGGGGGGCCTCTTTGCAAGGCCCGACCATGGAAACACCAGCTGGGGGGGGGGCGCACAGGAGGCCTGAAATGGCTTTGCACCAGTCCAATCCGAGGACCTTTTGTGCCAAGTAGGAATGCCAGAATATCTGAGATTACGGGGAGACGGGAAAGCCCCTCCCCACCTCCACCTCCCTCTGTGCATGAGCAGAGACACCTTGCCCTGCCATGCTCACACTCTTCTGCTGGAGCCACTTTCCCCCCAGAGGAAAACCCAGCTGTGCTTCCTGTTCTTGTTATTATCACTGACAAGAGTTTAGCATCGGAATTTAGAAAGAAAGTTAATCTTTACAACAATCCCATATGGTAGGTTGGTGGAATTATCCCCACTCTGCAGACAGGGCGACTGAGGTTGGGAGGGCGTGTGGGGTGTCTCAGGACCCCTACTAAGTTTCTGGTGGGAGTGGGATTTGACCTGAAGGCTTGCAGGCTCACCATGGCTCATGACCCAACAAGGCCCTTACATTTTGTGGGACAGACAGCCTGCTAAGCACTGCAGAGGATCCTTCCCAGCCAGAGGAGATGGCTGGCATTTATTACTTCCCATCCTCGAGGTTGCGGGACCATAAACAAGTAATTGCGCTGAATAAATAAAGGAGGGTTGGGTGCCACAGCTGGGCAGGGAAAGGGTGGGGGCCACAAACTATCCGTATGCCAAACCCAAGTGGGGGTTATCCAGTCTCCTGAGGGGTCCTGAGCTCCCCGTCTTCTTTTTGCCAGCCATGCAGAGGGGTTCTCCGACACCGCTGCCCTCTGTGTGTGCCAGTTGCTAGGTGCTCAGAGGGAAAGGCCCCGATCCGGAGGTCACAGGATGACTCAGCTGCACCGTTAAGAAGCCAAAGTGCTGACGCCACTCACTTCAGTGCCTCTCCCTGCCCAGGGAAAGACTGACTGCTGGCCTGGCCCTCCCAGCCCCACCAAATTCCTTGAGAACCCAGGAGTCCTGGCTGGCACCCTGCCCTGTGAGGCCTGGGACCCACTGCCAAGTCTATGCTGGCCACCCACATGACTAAATCACTTCACAGGAGGAGCCCTTCAGGGACCCAGTGTCCTCTTCCTGCTCCTCACTCCAAATGCTTACTCCCATGGTGTCCACAAGGGTATCTCCAGATTCCTGTGATTGGTCTGGGCAGAAGCCTTCCCCTCTCCTCCTTTGTTATTAATAACCCCACCCCACTGGGTCTTTTATCAAATATTGGCCGAATTTGCCCCATTGCATCCAAGCAATTTCCCCTGCGCATAGCCTCCTGCTATGCACTGAGCCTTTGTTCTTGCCACACCCTGAGCTGTGCTCAGCTCAAAAAGGGAAAGGCTCAGAAAACAGCAAGCAGCGTCCTGCCGTGTCCAGTTCTGGGGCCCCCAGTTTAAGAAGGATGTTGGCCAGCCTGAAATGGTGCTGACAAAGGTGACTCAGGGGATCAAGGTTCTGGAAACTAAGCCTTAGGAGGAACATTTGAGGAAGTTTGGGATGTGTTATGCACTGAGTTGAATAGGATCCAAATTGCAGCAGTCTGATTGGTCCTAGAACAATAGGATCCAGAATGTAGCAGTCTGGTCCGCAGGAGCCACCCAATCCAACTCCAGGTGGATGTGAATCCGCAACCTGATTGGCCTACAGGAGAATCCGGGAATTAGCCAATCATGTGGGGCCCATTGTGTAAATAATGTACCGGTATATAAAGCAGACATTTCTCGGAAACTTCTATTCCTCCTCACCACTATGAGCTGAATAAAGAGCATGAAATCCACACTCGACTCCCAGTATATTCCAGGATGCTTAGCCTGGAGGAGAGATTGAGAGAGCCCAAGATAGCCGTCTTCAAATATCTGAAGTGCCATCACAGGGAAGATGGGGTGAGCTTGCTTTCTGCTGCTCTGGAGGGGCGGACTCGGAGCAACGGATTCAAAGGGCAAGGAGGGAGAGTCTGACTAAACATTAGGAAGAACTTTCTGAGGAGCTGTTCAGCCGTGGAACTGGCAGCCTCAGGTGGGAGACTCTCTTTCGCTGGAGGGTTTTGAACGGAGGTTGGATGGGCATCTCTGGGGGATTTTTCAGCTGTGATTCCTGCATTGCAGGGGTCTAGGCTAGATGCCCCTTGGGATCCCTTGTGATTCTAAGCCATATTATGGAAAGCCCGGTGCCCCTTACAGTATATATAGTAACCGTACTTCACTGCTGGGTGAGAGGCAAGCTATGCATCTGCGACTTGCGATTTAACTTCTCAACAAAGCCACTCCTACTGCTGCTGAGCTAACATTCCCTATCCAGTAGTCGACATAGCTGTCAACTTTACCCTTTTCTTGCGAGGAATCCTATTCAGAATAAGGGAATTTCCCCTTAAAAAAAGGGAAATGTTGACAGCTAGGGTAGTCGAAGGGACAACTGAAACCAGGGCTTGCGTGCCTCCATGCAGCCATGGGTCATCGTCTATCTTTAGCTTCTGGCGCTTCAAAAAGAATGCATGCATTTTGAGTGGGGAGTGGAGGAATACATGTTCATTGTTGAGAACAGACAGTGTTTTCCCCAACCTTTCCACACAGGTCCAAGGTTTTTTTTTTAAAAAAAAGGAAAGGAACTAATAAAAGTCACTAGTTGAGGTATCAACTCAGAGTGCTCAGCCAAAGCCGTTCATGTTTAGCCAGTGGCTTGCAGACATTCGCTTCTTTGCTGGTGTCATAAATGGGTCCCGCAATAAGTCTGACTTTTGCTTTTGCTTAAAGCTTTCAGTTTATGGGTTGGTTTTTTCATTAGTGTGGGATCCCAAGCCTCATTGTACCAACCTGAAGAAACTTTTGTAATTGCAATTCTTTGTAATTGCAAGTGTTACAGCTACAATAAGGCAGGCCACAAGACAAAACATTTGGGGCTGTTGTTCAAAGGGTTGACAAGTGATTTTTATCAATTTCCTGAAAAACCTCTACCCAGAATAAGACAATTTTTGGGCACAGCCAGCACATGTGAAAAAATGTACTTCACACCCCACCCCGTCTCCAACACATTGTAGAGAGTGTCTTATTATGCAAGATGCCAACAATATTTGACTTTGGGGTTTTTTTTTGCAATATATTTTTAAATTAAAATTTTCAGACATTATCATATCATATCAAATAATTATATTGTTTCATAAATTGACTTCCCTCCTCCACCTCCACCTCCACAGTGTTTTTACTCAAAACTTTTCTACTGCATTATATCTTTATCTATTACAAAAAGTTTCTTTCTTTTCTGTTCTCTTATCATTTTTTCCTTCTGCTGCTCTTATCTTGAATCCTGCCTGTGATTTCATTTGACTATAGTATTTTTTAAAAAAATAGTCCACGAAGTAATTGAAAGAGGTAGTCTTCTTTCACACCCTTGCAGAATAGGATTTAAACAGGGGTTCAAAACTCCCTGGAGTTCTAGTAGCTTGCACTATAATAACTGGCAGCATGATCAAGTGTAATACCTGATGGAGCTGGAGCCAGGCGAAACATGCTTGGCTCTCTCAACCTCAATAAAGATTGGTCACCAGACCCTTGACCATCTCCTCTGCACACTGTCCAGCTTGTCAATATCCTTCTCGAACTAAGGTGCCCAGAAATGGACACGGGACTCCAGGTGGGGTCTGGCTAAGGCAGAGTGGAGCCTTTATTTCCCTTGATCTGGAGGAATGTTAGCTGAATGATGTGTCCTTGGCCACTGTACACCTAATAATAATAATAATAATAATAATAATAATAATAATTTTATTTATATCCCACCCATCTGGCTGGTTTTCCCCAGCCACTCTGGGCAGCTCCCAACAGAATTAAAAGCACAATAGAACATCAAACATTAAAAACTTCCCTGAACAGGGCTGCCTTCAGATGTCTTCTAAAAGTCAGATAGTTGTTTATTTCCTTGACATCTCATGGGAGGGCGTTCTACCGAGAAGGCCACTACCAAGAAGGCCCACCGCCTGGTTCTCTGTAACTTGGCTTCCCGCAGGGAGGGAACCGCCAGAAGGCCCTCGGAGCTGGACCTCAGTGTCTGAGATGGATGATGGGGGTGGAGATGCTCCTTCAGGTCTACTGGGCCGAAGCCATTGAGGGCTTTCAAGGTCAGCACCAACACTTTGAATTGTGCTCAGAAACGTACTGGGAGCCAATGCAGGTCTTTCAGGACCGGGGTTATACGGTCATATTGGAAACCGGGATGCATTTCTACTCAGGCAGGCAGCAACACCGCATGGCATGATTGGGATCTCGTAGCCGTGCAGGTGTTGGAGATGAGACATTTCAGTCGGTCTCTATGCTGAGTGATTATCCGATGTCAAAGAGAACCAAACAAAGAGTTCTTCCTGGATTTATTTCAAGCTCCCCATTCCTATTTTTTTCCTGGAGCGGGACTTGTTGCACTGCAATTGGCAAGAAAAAGGTGCAGCTTCCATCTATGTTCCATCAGCTGAACATTGAAAGGAGAACTTAGGGCTTGGCTTTTACGAGCTGCATCAGGAAACAAGTTCACCTGATGTTTGAAGGCTACATTCCTGCTGGATTAAATGCTCGATGCATCACTCACACTGACATGTAGAACACACTCCTTCCTGCTGTTGTGCTGTGATACTTGGAGGCATCCTCAGCAGGTGTTGTTTGCATTGGAACAGCAATTATGGGTTGTGTTTGATTCCCAACTGATCATTGCCTTTCACTCATTTCATTTGCATGCTGCTTTTCCACACACCCAAAATCATGCTCAAAGTGGCTCACAGCAAAGAAACAGGGGTGCCTTTCCAACAAACGCTACAAAAGCCATTTCATAATAACATAGGAAAACAATAGCAAATATAGCAACATACCAAAAAAGACCCCAACCATTCCAGTATTAGAGATATAACAAGATTACCTGAACGCTATGCAGCAACCAAGAGCAACCATAACAAGGGAGCTTCACAGTTTCACCGTATTCCTGGAAACACTCCTTCCAGGATGTTGCTCACAGTCCCTCTCCTGCAACCACTTGCAAGGCTTCTGGGGGCAAAGGGTGGGGTAGCTGGAAACACTCCTCCCATGACAATATTCGCTGGTGGCGGACGTACCGCCTTTGCTGCTTGCAGTCTTGCTTGTTCATTGAACGGGCACATCATAAAGCGTACCTTAAGTCTTCAGTGTGCGTTCGTTGTCAGCTTTCCTTGTTGCAGTTGGAGGACCTGTGGTGCTTTCCATCCACATGTGACAAAGAAATGTAAGGGCCTTGCATCACAGTACTTGCCAAGCTGCACTGAGGCAGGGCTTTGGGTCTGGCTCCTTCCCCCTGACCACATATCTGGCACAATGTGGGCAGGGGGGGGTGGATAGAGCAGGGATTCTGCTGCAATCTGCATCTCCTCCTCAACACCTGGAGGCGATTCTTGTGGTGAGGCCAGTTGCCATCAGTTTTCAGTACAGGAACGCCAACATCTTTATGGCCATTTTCATAAAGGAAACATGGTTAAGCATCCATGGCACTTGTGTTTGTTAAAGGAGTCCTGGATCTCATAGGAAGCATACTGTTTCCTCCTCAATGTACGCACAAGGATTGCAGAACATCACGCCCAACAAACAAATGGATTTATGCTGCAGGCATGTCAATGCCCACCAAGGATAGGAAATGGATGCTAGGAGTGAAGCTGTTGTTCAGATCTAAAACTGAGTTCGAGAAGAGCAAGATTAGGAGTCTGGTACCAAACACTTCAAAACTCAATATGGTGGCTTATCTGGACTCCCCATGGTTGGGATTACACTTCCAACCCAAAGGCAGCAAATACATAGGACCCTGATGGCAATGGCACAATGAGTGGCAAACATCGCACAGATCCTGGTGCCCAGTGGGGGACTTTCAAATTTCAGTAGACCCCTGTGTGTGTTAATCACACACACCCCCACCTGTCTCCCACCTTCCATTCTGCATTACTGTTGTGTCACCCCCTCGGATTGGTGCCCAGTGCGGGCGAACCGGTCGTGCTCCTCTAAATCTGCCTTTGCTAGTAACCATATTGTGGTACTGAGTTACCATCTGGTGGATCAGTTCCAACTACAAAGCAAAATCCACACCATTTGTGATTCTCTGGTGTTGCGAGGTGTCGTCTGAACCCACCCGCACACACACCAGCCCTGAGTGTCCCTCTGTGCGCTCCCCAGAGTTTCAGGTTCTTCTACTGGAGCTCAAAGCTGCATCTGTCATGGCTGTGTGTACCTACCCTTGGCTTTGTGCCCACAATAAGTTCCCAGACAAGTGCAATAAAGGAAGATTGGTTTACAACTTGAAATAAAAGTGATGGAGTACATGGCTGCTGGCTGAAACCGCAAAATTGCAATATAAGCTGGCAGCAAATCGCAAAGTACATACACGTCTGAGCAGGATCCCTACGTAACCGCCTCCAAAGCCAAAAGAGCAGGTACAGAGCCACTCGAAGGCATATCTTGCGCAGTTTCTGGTTGAAAGGACATGACCTTAGTGGGAAATGTTGTTGTTGGAATCCGTCTGTCTCAAGGGACAATGGAGTGTGCCTCTGGGGGTGAAGTCAAACCGCTGCGTTAGCAGCACCCAAGTTACCTCCCCGGGGGCCAGGTGAGACCCTGGTCAGGGCCATTCGTCCACCATTTTGCTTTGCTGACCAGCAGCTCCACACACACAGCGCAGCATCCTTGTAGACACAGAAGTTTTTACTCTTTCCTCCAACGTCCTTTTCCTGATCCAAATCCCCCCCTCCCAAATTCTGCAAGGGGGCCAAACAGTTAAAAAGTCTCTGTCTTTTTTTCCCTTTTGGGGAAGAGGGGTTAAGTTTGAGGAAAGTACTTGCAAATGGGAACTTAAGTGCCCTTCCTCAGCCTTCCTCCAGATTGGTGCTGCTAATTAGCAAAGCAATCTCCTAGGGGGCAGCTCATTGCAGAACCTCTCTGGCCTCCCGCTTAGCCATTTCTGGAAAAAAGAGCAGCTGGGACCCAATTCTGCTCACGCAAAGCTATCTCTTCTGCAAGTTCTTCCCCAGCTCTGGTTCTTGCTGTGGCTTCTCAGGGCTGCTGAGAGAAGTGCACTCTGCACTTGCTCAGGGGCCCTTGAATCTTATCATTGCATTTTAAAAAGTAAATAAATTGGAAGTGTGGGGTTGAGGAACCATGAAGAAAGACCACAGTACAAAACAGGGAAAGTCAACAGGCATCTAAACAAACAGCACAAATCATGTTTATTTGATTTTACAAATATGAATTTATAACCATGCCAAATACACATCCATGTAGAGAGATCACTCTGAATCTCAGGTCTTCCCCCCCCCTCCCTCCCATGTGTCCTCTTGTCAACATTTTCAACTGCATATTATTTCGTAATCTCTATTTTATATCTATCCATATTGTCCATAGTATTTGTTACATTACAAGTGAGATTAAAATCCTGCTAATGTTTTCATCTTCTTACACTGGTCTCCTAAATAAATTATAAACTTTCCCCATTCTTTCTTGAATTTCTTGTCTTCTTGGTCTCTAGTTTTTGGGTCAATTTTGCCATTCCGTCGTAAGTCTAACAGCTTGGTTTGCCATTCTTCTCTGGGGCTCTTTCTTCTTTCCATCTCTGGGCTAGTAGCATCCATGATGCTATTGTCATGTACATAAAGAGTCTTTTCTGTTCCTTCAGAATGTCAGTATCTATAATTCCTAATAGAAAGGATTCTGGGGTTTTTTACAAACGTTATTTTAAACATTTTTTTCAGTGCATTATATATCATTTCCCAGAAAGCCTTTATTACCTTACATGACCACCACAGGCATCTAAACAAACCAGCACCTCTAATTCTACAAATGGACACACACTCACCAAGTGTCCCAGTTTTCCAGGGACAGTCCCAGAATTGCGAAACCCATCCCAGCTTCTGATGTGATTCCAGAATGTCCCTATTTCCCTGAAATAGTCTCGCAAACAAGAGATAGTAATCTAAACTTCAGTTAAATACCCCTCCAAGAAGACAGACAACAGGTTAAGGACACTTTATTCTGATAGTTTTGGTTTCTCACTTGGTGAACTGAGAATAAATTTCATGACTTCCGGTTTGCCGCGGACCGCATCGTAGCACGGATATAGTCCTCCAGGAAAGGCCCGATCTTCTGAAGGGTATGGGCCGGGGAAACGCAAGGGCGCTATGTACCCCTGTAAAAGGCTCAAAAGGATATTTTGATCACCTGGATCTGGCTGCACTTGTCAGTAGACTCTCCCAGCCCGAACCGCGCTGCAAAGAGCGGAGGAGAGGTGGGTTCGAGTGGCGAGCACTGGGATCTATTTGATTCCCTCGGAAGAGAAGCTTCAAGTTTCAAGTGGATAAAGCAGCAAATTTTCCATAAAATATATAAAAAAGCCGAAGGAGCTATCAGAAATTTGTATTACAATTTGGACTAAAATTGGCGTTGAAGGCGGGATGAATAAAGGAAGTCCGTCCCGGCTGTGGTGAGCTTTATATTGCATGGGGAATTCTACAAGTGCTAAAGGTTCTTCCCCCCCCCCCTTTTGACTTTGCCTACGCTGCCAAATAACTTATCCTATGCAAATTACATGGTGAATTAAGGGGTGCAAACCCCTCATCTGTGCATTGGGGGGCATCCCTTTGGAAATCAACCCACCAATTGCACTGTGCATCCAACCTGTGATCCATCTCAGGATCAGCAATGCTGTGGGTACAGGTGTGTGGCATTGTGGGTCATCAGTGATGTTACAGGTGTATCTGGGGCTGGGATGGAAGGGGATGAGTAAGTTTGTACCAAGAGAAGGAAAAGCCAAGTGGGAGCAGGTTGGGGCTGGAGGGAGGAATCCAGAGCCAAACTGGAGAGAGGCAAAGGGGAAATAAATAGGTTGGGACAGAAAGGGAGAAAGCGATTTCTCCAAAAGTGCTAGCCGTGGCCCCCGACCTGCAGAGACGACGCGAGACCCTTGCAAGGCAGCCTCCTCTTGCACCAGCTGGCCTTGGCATCCAGGCAGTGGTCAAAGGCCCCTCGCTGAGGGAGGTGATTGTGCAAGTTCTGCCTCTGTGGGCAACGTGAGTCCTCGGGGGCAGGAGCCCAAATACCCCCATGGGGCCCTGTTCCTCCCCCACGTCCTGCTTCCAGCATCACCACGAAGAGGCA
Organism: Podarcis vaucheri; assembly: GCF_965113315.1. Taxonomy (NCBI): domain Eukaryota; kingdom Metazoa; phylum Chordata; class Lepidosauria; order Squamata; family Lacertidae; genus Podarcis; species Podarcis vaucheri. The sequence continues at coordinate 980,593 of NC_138751.1, read as the reverse complement.
CCGGTATTCAAGGGGGCAGCAGCAGCACCCCACTCCTGAAGTGCGAGAGGAAGCAGGAAGGCATCACCGGCATGTCCTGTGCAAATCCAGACCCAGCTTGCTTCCTGTTGCCCCAGGGCTTCTTCACAGCCGGGCCAAGTGGGGCCGAGCAATCCGTGTCTTCAGGGCGCAGGGAGAGAAGGAGAAAGCAGGGTCAGCGGAAATGACAAGCACCTTTCAGAAAGTGCCCCACTACTCAGAGCTAAGTCCACCTGCAGCAGCACCCGGATTCTGGCCAGATGCCCAGAAGAAAAGCCCACAAGCAGGAAATGGAGCCAACAGCCCTTCCTTGCTGCTGACGCGGATCTTCTGCCTCTCCCTGAGCAACTGGCAAACAATGGTAGACTGCTTCTGATCTTGGAGGCTCCATTTCACTATTCTAACTGGTAGCTTTTAACTGATGGACTTCAGGTCTGCCAGGAATTTGGTCCACCTCTCATGCCACACACGACCACACGCCTTTAAAGCTCTCCAAGAGGGAGCAGCCTCTGCCACATCTTGTGGCAGGGCGTTCCATATGTCAATTATGGCACCAGTGTGAAGAAAGACTTCCCCCCCATTCTGAACCTCCTGCCCTTTGGCTTTGTGGAATGACCTCGTATCATGAGAGATAACCCTCCTCTTGTCCACTGTCTGCTTACCACCCATAATGCTATAAACCGATCATGTCCCTTTTTTTGTATTCGAAAAGTCCCTGTCCTTTTTGGCTCTGCCCCCGGATTGTTCTGGCTGTGCTTTTCTGCCCCACTTCTAATCCCTGCCTGCTGTCTCTCAGCTGTGACACACACACCGAACCCCAAATGCCCTCGTTTCTTGTACCGGCAAGGTTGTATCCACCGTGTCCAGCCGTGGTCGGAAGGAGCTGTCTCTGTCACCAGCGAAAGGGTCTTCTGTGCAAAGGGCGAAGTAGGAGGGGGGCATGTCAGTCATTTTTTAGATTTGGGCTTCCCTTCTCCCCAGTCCAGCCTTTCCACTTGCCCACCCAAGAAGAAGAAGAAGAGTTTGGATTTGATATCCTGCCTTTCACTCCCCTTCAGGAGTCTCAAAGCGGCTCACAATCTCCTTTTCCTTCCTCCCCCACAACAAACCCTCTGTGAGGTGAGTGGGGCTGAGAGACTTCAGAGAAGTGTGACTGGCCCAAGGTCACCCAGCAGCTGCATGTGGAGGAGCTGAGACGCGAACCCGGTTCCCCAGATTACGAGACTTCCGCTCTTAACCGCTACACCAGACTGGCTCTCAGTAACCTCTTCCGAGAAGGGAGAGGCCTACAAAGCACAGCTAGAACCTGCTTTATTTTTACAAAATGCGTTTTCAAAGCTCTGGCAAGCAAAGTGGTCTTCCCTGGTGTGATAATGCAGCCCGTAATCAGGGCTGAGGCTCATCCTCCCCCTCAGGTGCCTAGCGCTCCCTCCCCAGAGCACAGAGTACATGAGAACCCCCACATCTCATTTATTTATTTCTATTTCCTTCTCCTGGATCAGGGCAGGGTGGGGGGGCAGGGCATGGAAAGCCCTTCCGCCTGATTGCAGTTTGGGGACGTGGCTGTGTTTGACCTCCCCTCCTGCTCTCCCCTCCCCTTTCTTATTTCCTTATTTCTGCATGTGGGGTGGAATGTTTCTGTGCAACTTGAACCCCTCCTGCAACCCCAGACCATCTACAGTTCCACTGGCGTATTTTCTTTCATGCATTAACCCGCAGGGCAAGGGAAGAAGCACACTTTGGGGGCCAGCAGTTGACATGGACACCAAGGCATGCCACCCCCACCATGGCCTCCCCTTCCTGGCCTAGACCTTGCCCCACATACCTCCTGTGGCAGTTGCAGGGTGTTCGGGATGGAACACCCACTCGGGCTCATTTTCATACCGCTTCTCTTCATCGGGAGGCAAATGCGTCAGCCTGGAAGTGGGAGACCAACAGAGGCCATCAGGGCAAAGATCTGTCCTTCAGCCCATTTCAAGGACAGCTTCCAGAGTCAGTGCCAGTTGAAAACAGCAGAGACTGACCTATGGCGGGTGAGGGGGGTGACCGAAACGTGCACCTGCAGCCCCACCAGCAGCAACTGGAAATAGGGCAGAGAATGAGACAGGAAGGAGCCGGGCCTCTGAGGGGCTCCATCCAGACACAAGCAGCTTGGATAGCCTTTCTACAATGTGATAATAATAATAATAATAATAATAATAATAATAATAATAATAATAATAACAACAACAACAACAACAACAACAACAACAACAAAACAACAATAATAATAATAATAATAATAATTTATTTGTACCCCGGCCATCTGGCTGGGTTTCCCCAGCCACTCTGGGCGGCTTCCAACAAAGATGAAAAATACACTAAAATGTCACATATTAAAAACTTCCCTGAACAGGGCTGCCTTAAGATGTCTTCTGAATGTCGGTAGTTGTTTATCGCTTTTACATCTGGTGGGAGGGCGTTCCACAGGGAGGGCGCCACCACCGAGAAGGCCCTGTGCCTGGTTCCCTGTAACTTGGCTTCTCGCAATGAGGGAACCGCCAGAAGGCCCTCGGCCCTGGACCTCAGTGTCCGGGCAGAACGATGGGGGTGGAGACGCTCCTTCAGATATACTGGACCGAGGCTGTTTAGGGCTTTCAAGGTTAGCACCAACACTTTGAATTGTGCTCAGAAACGTACTGGGAGCCAATGTAGGTCTTTCAAGACCGGTTATTAGTAGTAGTAGTAATAGTAGTAGTAGTAGTAGTATAATGCCCTTCATCCGTAGTTCCCAGGGCAATTCACAGAGAATGCCTTTCCAATCCCAGTGAACTTTCCCCCCAAGGTGGTCATTGAGAGAAGATGCAAAGCAGAGACTGACCGGGACTCGGAGCTGACCGAGCTGACCGGACTTTGAGTGCAGCTGCCCAGCCCTCCTCCTACCTGTGTCCTTTCTCCCTTGGGCAACAGCGCCTCCAGCAGAGAAGCACGACCAAGACCAGGATGACCAGCAGCAGCACCGCCAGGCCCAGGGCCACCCCCACGGCCACCCCCACCTTGCTGATGCCCTGCTCACAGCGCCGGCCCACGAACCAGTAGGAGCCCGACTGCTCACAGCTGTGGGAGGAAAGGCAGCGTCAAAAACCGGCAGGGAGGCAGGTAATGGGGCCCAGGATGCCTGGGTTCTTTACGGGGTGGGGAGCAGGGGGTGTTTCTTATGCTGCAATTCAGGGGGGGGGGCTGAGTGGCATCCAGGGCCCTAATCCAAGACAGGAGCGGTGGTGACGGGTGCCCACGGGGAATTGCAGCAAAAGACAACATGCACATGAATGACACTGTTTTCTTTAAAATGACATTTAAATGGTTCCTACTAGCATAGCTGCTTTTGAGTTCTGGTGCTGGAGGAGACTCTTGAGAGTCCCATGGACTGCAAGAAGATCCAACCTCTCCATTTTGGAGGAAATCAGCCCTGAGTGCTCACTGGAAGGACAGATCCTGAAGCTGAGGCTCCAAGACTTTGGCCACCTCATGAGAAGAGAAGACTCCCTGGAAAAGACCCTGATGTTGGGAAAGATGGAGGGCACAAGGAGAAGGGGACGACAGAGGACGAGATGGTGGGACAGTGTTCTCAAAGCTACCAGCATGAGTTTGGCCAAACTGCGGGAGGCAGTGGAAGACAGGAGTGCCTGGCGTGCTCTGGTCCACGGGGTCAGGAAGAGTCGGGCACGACTAAACGACGAAACAACAACTAGCACTGCTGGTAGGAACAGCCTACGGGCACCACCCACTTCACCCCCTGGCATGCTACTCACTAGCAACTGGGACCCTCAGGGGTGATATAGCAGTTTCCGTTCACACATCTGTAGGGGTCGGGGTGCCAAACGCTGCAGTTAGAGACACACTGGAGGTTGCCACTGATGTTTCGTGCCACGTAAAATTGCTGGATGTTTTTTGCCACCACGGAGGTGTTCTTGCATTCTTTTGACAGATCTGGAAAGGGGAAGGAAGGAAGCAGAGTCAGAAACGGGAGAAGGCAAGTGCCTCTTAGAAAAGCACTGCATGCTTGAGACCAGGAGATCAGAAGAGGAGCCTGCTGCAGGATTGGGTCCAAGGCCCCGAGGGTTCAGCCTCCCAGAATGCTCAGCCCCTTGTCTCCGGGAAAGGCACCAGCAGAAACACTCTCTGGCTCTGCTTCTCCCAGCAACTTAGACTGACCCTGAATATGGAGGTAGTCTACAGCCACAATGCCACAAAACCCTTTCCTCTCATCCTCCTTTGAAGCCATCCAGACTTGTGTCAGAGAATCCCACAGGTTAATTGCACTTGATGGGACAAAGGATTAGCCTCTGTGCATCTCAGTTGTGCCTGCACTTTGCCGAATCCTGGCAACATCTGCAGTGTCCACACCAGCAATGCATTTGTTTGCATGTGGTGGCCATGTTTTCTTCCTCATACGGCTCCACCGCCCCCATCCAGGCAGCCCACTGCAACTCTTCAACATCAGGAGTGTGTTAAGCACACAGTGACCCCCTCTCACACCCCAGTCCTCACCTTCAGGGCTCAGGGGCACTGGAGTCACACGAGATGCTCCTTCAGTAAAGCAGAGCTGATCTAAAGGAGAGGGGGAAAGCAAAGGTGAGGCTTCTGAAGGGAAGAAGTCACGGGGGGGGACATTCATGGGGAGGGACCTCTTCCCCCACCCACTCGCCATGTCTCCCTGCCAGTTGAAGGAAACACACTTCCTCTGCCATCCCTCCTATGTTCAGCCAGCACCCTGACATCCGTCTCTGCTGGGGTTGTTGATGTGAAAGGGGTCTGTCACTGGGTATCCCCTCAGCTTGCATGGATAACACTAGCTGGCCTCAGATCTGGCATAGATGAAGCTTGCTGCCTGTGAAATGGGCACACTAGGAAGACTACGTTTCCCCCCAATAAGCTTCCGTACTTCTGTTCCTAGAGAAACAGCATGATTGTTTGGATCAGGGGAGCAGGGGGTGGGCTTGGGCTCAGAGAAGCTGCTCAGATTCTGTAGAGAGGTGGGTCACGGGCTGTCTCACTGCTTCGATTGACAAGTAGAGAAGTGGACAAGCTCTTAAGTGCCACTGATGCTGGCAGGATTTATTGTATTTTTTGCTCTATAAGACGCACCAGACCACAAGGCGCACCTAGTTTTTGGAGGAGGAAAACAAGGAAAAAAATATTCTGAATCTCAGAAGCCAGAACAGCAAGAGGGAGCCCTGCGCAGTGGAAGAGGCAATCCCTCTTGCTGTTCTGGCTTCTGGGATAGCTGCGCAGCCTGCATTCGCTCCATAAGACACACACACATTTCCCTTTACTTTTTAGGAGGGAAAAAGTGTGTCTTACACAGCGAAAAATACGGCACTCCCAAATAAAAAGGGGCAGGATTGCTGCCCTTGGATGGCCCCTGCTTCCTCGTGGCATCTGATCTGGAGACGTCTTATGAGGAACCTTTTCCTCGCACTCCACAAGCCAGATGCGGGGCAGGAATGTAGCGGCAAGAGCTGCCCCGTGGCATGCAAGCAAAGGAAGACTTTTCGCTCATGAAGCTGCCAGCCAGCCAGTGGCAGCTGCTGCCCAGTGGCGTAGCGTGGGGGGTGCAAGGGGGGCCGGCTGCACCGGGCGCAACATCTGGGGGGCACGCTCGCCGCCTCCGGAGTCGCCGAAGAGCCTCGGGCGCAGGCTGTAGCAGAGCCCCATGTCTCATGGAACCAACGAGCTGGCAGCGGCTCTCAGCGCTCGCCGCGGTCCTCACCTCTCTGCCCCCCTCCTCCTCCGGGCAAGCAGCATCGTTTGGGCGGCAGCGCCAGCGGCAACTCGCCTCAGATCACCTGACGTGGCAGGTTAGGGGTTAGGGGGCGCAAATTACTTGCCTTGCTCCGGTTAGGGGGCGCAAATTACTTGCCTTGCTCCGGTTAGGGGGCGCAAATTACTTGCCTTGCCCTGGGTGCTGACAACTCACGCTACGCCGCTGCTGCCGCCTCACCTGTTTGGTTGAAAGTGCAATTATTTTGCAGGACCTGGATGATGTCCTTAATGGAGGCCTCATAAGAACCACTGAAGTTCGAGAATGGCTCACGCAGACGCACCTCGTGGTCCACGATGACACTGCCTTGTCTGGAAGCAAGAAGGATAAATCATTTAGCCCCAGCTGTGAAGGTGCCCCCAGTTGGCCTGTTGTGAGGGGGGTCGACATGGCCTGTTCAGGCTTCTGTGTTCAAGGGAGTGTGGTGTTTTACATTGGGCGCCAAGGAATTTGGTGGAAGCCAAAACCACACTCTCTCCAATGCTTGGTCGCCAAACTTATCTATCTGTGCCTCACCTCAGATTAATCACATGTACGCCCTGGTACCCAAAAACGCCCGAATAGAAGATGTTCATCTGCACAGAGAGAGAGAGAAAATCTGAGCTCCGCTGCAGTGACAACGGAATGTGAGGAGCATCAATCAAGAGCAGGTCTGGCCAGGAGCGGAGGAGTTACTGCCACTTGGCAGCATCAACAGCTTAGAAGGTGTGCATGTCAGCAATCCTGCTGATGTGCACAACGTACCAAAAAGGCGACACCAAAAATCAGAAACAACAAAATACTCTACATGTACAAGATACTAGTTTGTTGATCTGAGAAATACTAACCCCCCCATCCCAGAGATTCTGGGTCCCTCCTGTGTGCTAAGTAGGACCTCTCTATCCTGCTGTGCTCCATTAACTCCTCTCCCCTTCCAACACACCTTTGGAGTATCTCCTGTGCTGGGCATGGCTAGTCAGTGGCCCTCCCCCAGCTGTTCTTGGACTCCAGTACCCAGCAGGCAGCCTGGCCAAAGGGATGGGATGATTATAAAGGCTGGAAGATGACCTTTGACATTTTAACATTGGTCTTTCAAAAGTGACAATTAGGAAGACGGTTCCTGATGTGTGTATTAGGGTTTGAACCATCAGCTCTGAGCTACATATTACAGAAACAGCTTTCTATACTCATCTGATGGCTCCATTTCCGAAGCTGGATATCTAGGTGTTCCAAACGATGGAAATCTGACTGTGTTTCCAGATGTGCTAAGCGGACAAATCTCTGTTAATGAAGTTTACCACAAAGGAATGGCACGTTAACGGGACCCAGACTCAAAAGTAACAATAGGTCTGCCTGGAAGTGATCATTTTCCTGAGTGGGCATCCTCTATGCACTCCCAGCCACCCCTCACCTGTTGCTCAAAGACATTCACGAATCTCTTGAAGTCATGTGAGCCGTAAATCGCCATCTCTGGTCTAAAGTCCCGATTCTTCACTGTTACAGAGACATGGATTATGGCCACAATAGTCACTGTGATCAGAAAGCACAGGAGTCATTAAACATGAAGGTACAGCCACAGTTTCAGATGTGAGGATGAGCACTTCAGGTGTTCATTGAGTCACAGTGATCATGGAAACAACATGAATCACCTATGGATCCACACCAAAGTGTGCAGAGAAAGTGCAACAACAGCAGCAAGAATACTTATCGCGAAGTATTGGAAGACACAAGATTTACCCACCCGGGAAGAATGGCAGATGAAGGTGATGGACTATATGGAACTGGCAGAAATGACTGGCAGAATCCGAGACCAGGGAGAAGAGTTGGTGGAAGAAGACTGGAAAAAGTTTAAAGACTATCTACAGAAATATTGTAAAATGAATGAATGTTAGAAGAATGTTGGAATGAAGTTATATGGCTTTAGTAGAAAGGTTATAAGGAATTAAGTATAAATAGATTAATAGAAAATTAAAGGGGAAAAATAAGGTTAGTTTGTGTTAAGATAATTATAGGATAGAAAACAGGGGAAGATGGAAAGGAATTGCTGAAATAATTAATATAAGTGGAATACAAAAAGGGAGGTGTGAGGAGGTCGTTGAAATATGTGAAAGAAAGATAAGATATTGAATTTTTTTTCTTTTTTGATGTGTTTTTAAATTGTTTTTGTTTTGTCTTGTTAGTTTCATGTTTTAGTGTTATGTAGTGTTTTTGTATTGTAATGTACTGTTTTTTCTTTGGGTTTTTTTGGTAGTGTTTAAATTGTTGTAAAAGTAATATTTTTAAAAAAAAAAGTGTGCAGGGAAAGGGCGCTGGTACAGGGTGTGAAATACACTGGAATGTGCGCATATCAGCTCAGTGTAGTCTACTCTTGCTGACAGAAACTCTCCAGGTCCTGAGGCAGGTGACATTCTGGTCCAGCTGCTGCTGCTATCAGAAGCTTTTTAAACTGAAGGTGTCAGGGTGATGCCCCAGAACTAACACACCACTTTGAATCAAGCAAGTTGGCCGCAGGACCACAAACATTGCCCACCTAGAAAATTACTACACATACCCGGACATTCCTGAGCTTTTCTTTTCAAAGGAAGAGCCAGAGAGCGGGAGGATTGTACTAATAATTTGTACTAAGACTTACCCACTTGGATTTCATTCTTTGCCTCTTCGCAGCGTCGCCCAGTATAGGGAGATGGGCAGTGACAGCGACCCCCGACAAGCACTCCTCCATTAAGGCACCCGAGAGGGACAGCTGTGGTGGAAGAAGCTGAGCAAGAGGAAGAGAACAACATTTAAGAACAAGCCGACAAAAGAGCCCTCATATATGATGATGATGACAATAATAATTTATATATTGTACAGCCTAATGCTATTATTTCTAAGTGTATAGTGAGGCTGAAAGAGCAATACATAAAATCAATTAGAATTAATCAGAACTTTAGCTGCTTGCTGAAATCAAGAAAGCCAAGGGCCTGGAGTTCAATAAAGAATGGCTCTCAGCCAGGAAGGAGTTACACGGTGGCTATAAGTCGTGTGCCTTGACTCATGAGGGACCACGTAGAACAACTCCCACAAAGAGAGCACTGATCAAACAGGGATATAACACATTAATAGGTATTGAAGACATTCTGGACTCAAGTATATTAAGGGCCATGTAAACTGATGCAAGAACTTTGTAATGCGCCAAGAAGCATGATTGCAACAAGTGCAAACCATTAAGCCCTGTAGTCATGTGCTAGGAGATAAACATCATTTCCATATGAAAATATAGGCCCCTAACAGAGGAACTTTTCAGTTCCAAAGGAGTCAATGTATGTGAACGGGTAATGGTGAAAAGGAAGGGGACCCCAATGGTGGATATTTTCATACCGGTAGATGTAGATGCCTTTGATGTGCTTGTTTCAGGACGCTCTTCTGTGGAACTGGAGGAGGTGGTAGATGGACTCAGCTTATCAGTCACACTACTCGTTCTTAGGATCGCTGTAGTACCCTCAATGGAAGGGGCAGGCAACGTTGACAGAGAAGATGTCCCTGCAGTGGATGGTTCCTCCGAGGTGGAAGAAGCGGAGGTCGCTGCAAGCGTAATAGTGGTGTCTCCTGCTGTACTCTGAGTTGAGGGTTCATCTGCAGTGGTGGTGCTTCGGGATAAGATAGATGTACTTGTTTCAGAACGCTGTTCGGTGGAACTGGAAGAGGTGGTAGGTGAACTGACCGTTTCAGTCACACTAGTTGCACGTAGGATCGCTGTAGTACCATCACTGGAAGAGGCCGGAAACGTTAACCCTGGAGTGGATGGTTCCGATGATGTGGAAGAAATGGAGGTCACTTCCTGAGGAGAAGTAGTGCCTCCTGCAGTACTCTGAGTTGAGGATTCAGTTGCAGTGGTCACACTGGCAGCGGCAGGCAACGTTGACAGAGAAGATGTCCCTGTACTGGATGGTTCCTCTGAGGTGAAAGGAGCAGAGGTCCCTGCCTGTGTAGTACTAGTGTCTCCTGCTGTACTCTGAGGTGAGGGTTCAGTTGCAGTGGTCACACTGGAAGAGATCCTCAACGTGGACAGAGAAGATGTCCCTGTGGTGGATGGTTGCTCAGAGGTGGGAGAAGCGGAGGTCCCTGCCTGTGTAGTACTAGTGTCTCCTGCTGTACTCGGAGGTGAGGGTTCAGTTGCAGTGGTCACACTGGAAGAGGTCCTCAACGTTGACAGACTTGTCCCTGTGGTGGATGGTTGCTCAGAGGTGGGAGAAGGAGAGGTCACTGCCTGTGTAGTACTAGTGTCTCCTGCTGTACTCTGAATTGAGGGTTCAATTTCAGTGGTCACACTGGAAGAGGTCCTCAACGTGGACAGAGAAGATGTCCCTGTGGTGGATGGTTGCTCAGAGGTGGGAGAAGCAGAGGTCCATGCCTGTGTAGTACTAGTGTCTCCTGCTGTACTCTGAGGTGAGGGTTCAGTTGCAGTGGTCACACTGGAAGAGATCCTCAACGTGGACAGAGAAGATGTCCCTGTGGTGGATGGTTGCTCAGAGGTGGGAGAAGCGGAGGTCCCTGCCTGTGTAGTACTAGTGTCTCCTGCTGTACTCGGAGGTGAGGGTTCAGTTGCAGTGGTCACACTGGAAGAGGTCCTCAACGTTGACAGACTTGTCCCTGTGGTGGATGGTTGCTCAGAGGTGGGAGAAGGAGAGGTCACTGCCTGTGTAGTACTAGTGTCTCCTGCTGTACTCTGAATTGAGGGTTCAATTTCAGTGGTCACACTGGAAGAGGTCCTCAACGTGGACAGAGAAGATGTCCCTGTGGTGGATGGTTGCTCAGAGGTGGGAGAAGCAGAGGTCCATGCCTGTGTAGTACTAGTGTCTCCTGCTGTACTCTGAGGTGAGGGTTCAGTTGCAGTGGTCACACTGGAAGAGATCCTCAACGTGGACAGAGAAGATGTCCCTGTGGTGGATGGTTGCTCAGAGGTGGGAGAAGCGGAGGTCCCTGCCTGTGTAGTACTAGTGTCTCCTGCTGTACTCGGAGGTGAGGGTTCAGTTGCAGTGGTCACACTGGAAGAGGTCCTCAACGTTGACAGACTTGTCCCTGTGGTGGATGGTTGCTCAGAGGTGGGAGAAGCAGAGGTCCCTGCCTGTGTAGTACTAGTGTCTCCTGCTGTACTCTGAGGTGAGGGTTCAGTTGCAGTGGTCACACTGGAAGAGATCCTCAACGTGGACAGAGAAGATGTCCCTGTGGTGGATGGTTGCTCAGAGGTGGGAGAAGCGGAGGTCCCTGCCTGTGTAGTACTAGTGTCTCCTGCTGTACTCGGAGGTGAGGGTTCAGTTACAGTGGTCACACTGGAAGAGGTCCACAACGTTGACAGACTTGTCCCTGTGGTGGATGGTTGCTCAGAGGTGGGAGAAGGAGAGGTCACTGCCTGTGTAGTACTAGTGTCTCCTGCTGTACTCTGAATTGAGGGTTCAATTTCAGTGGTCACACTGGAAGAGGTCCTCAACGTGGACAGAGAAGATGTCCCTGTGGTGGATGGTTGCTCAGAGGTGGGAGAAGGGGAGGTCCCTGCCTGTGTAGTACTAGTGTCTCCTGCTGTACTCTGAATTGAGGGTTCAGTTGCAGTGGTCCCAATGGAAGAGGTCCCCAACGTGGACAGAGAAGATGTCCCTGTGGTGGATGGTTGCTCAGAGGTGGGAGAAGCGGAGGTCCCTGCCTGTGTAGTACTAGTGTCTTCTGCTGTACTCTGAGGTGAGGGTTCAGTTGCAGTGGTCACACTGGAAGAGGTCCTCAACGTTGACAGACTTGTCCCTGTGGTGGATGGTTGCTCAGAGGTGGGAGAAGGAGAGGTCACTGCCTGTGTAGTACTAGTGTCTCCTGCTGTACTCTGAATTGACGGTTCAATTTCAGTGGTCACACTGGAAGAGGTCCTCAACGTGGACAGAGAAGATGTCCCTGTGGTGGATGGTTGCTCAGAGGTGGGAGAAGCGGAGGTTCCTGCCTGTGTAGTACTAGTGTCTCCTGCTGTACTCTGAATTGAGGGTTCAGTTGCACTGGTCACACTGGAAGAGGTCCCCAACGTGGACAGAGAAGATGTCCCTGTGGTGGATGGTTGCTCAGAGGTGGGAGAAGCAGAGGTCACGGCCTGTGTAGTACTAGTGTCTCCTGCTGTACTCTGAGGTGAGGGTTCAGTTGCAGTGGTCACACTGGAAGAGGCAGGCAACGTTGACAGAGAAGATGTCCCTGTACTGGATGGTTGCTCAGAGGTGGGAGAAGCAGAGGTCACGGCCTGTGTAGTACTAGTGTCTCCTGCTGTACTCTGAGGTGAGGGTTCAGTTGCAGTGGTCACACTGGAAGAGGTCCTCAACGTTGACAGACTTGTCCCTGTGGTGGATGGTTGCTCAGAGGTGGGAGAAGCGGAGGTCCCTGCCTGTGTAGTACTAGTGTCTCCTGCTGTACTCTGAATTGAGGGTTCAGTTGCAGTGGTCACACTGGAAGAGGTCCTCAACGTGGACAGAGAAGATGTCCCTGTGGTGGATGGTTGCTCAGAGGTGGGAGAAGCAGAGGTCCCTGCCTGTGTAGTACTAGTGTCTCCTGCTGTACTCTGAGGTGAGGGTTCAGTTGCAGTGGTCACACTGGAAGAGGTCCTCAACGTTGACAGACTTGTCCCTGTGGTGGATGGTTGCTCAGAGGTGGGAGAAGGAGAGGTCACTGCCTGTGTAGTACTAGTGTCTCCTGCTGTACTCTGAGGTGAGGGTTCAGTTGCAGTGGTCACACTGGAAGAGGTCCTCAACGTGGACAGAGAAGATGTCCCTGTGGTGGATGGTTGCTCAGAGGTGGGAGAAGGAGAGGTCACTGCCTGTGTAGTACTAGTGTCTCCTGCTGTACTCTGAATTGAGGGTTCAGTTGCAGTGGTCACACTGGAAGAGGTCCTCAACGTGGACAGAGAAGATGTCCCTGTACTGGATGGTTGCTCAGAGGTGGGAGAAGCGGAGGTTCCTGCCTGTGTAGTACTAGTGTCTCCTGCTGTACTCTGAATTGAGGGTTCAGTTGCACTTGTCACACTGGAAGAGGTCCCCAACGTTGACAGAGAAGATGTCCCTGTACTGGATGGTTGCTCAGAGATGGGAGAAGCGGAGGTCCCTGCCTGTGTAGTACTAGTGTCTCCTGCTGTACTCTGAATTGAGGTTTCAGTTGCAGTGGTCACACTGGAAGAGGTCCTCAACGTTGACAGACTTGTCCCTGTGGTGGATGGTTGCTCAGAGATGGGAGAAGCGGAGGTCCCTGCCTGTGTAGTACTAGTGTCTCCTGCTGTACTCTGAATTGAGGTTTCAGTTGCAGTGGTCACACTGGAAGAGGTCCTCAACGTTGACAGACTTGTCCCTGTGGTGGATGGTTGCTCAGAGGTGGGAGAAGCAGAGGTCACGGCCTGTGTAGTACTAGTGTCTCCTGCTGTACTCTGAATTGAGGGTTCAGTTGCAGTGGTCACACTGGAAGAGGCAGGCAACGTTGACAGAGAAGATGTCCCTGTACTGGATGGTTGCTCAGAGGTGGGAGAAGCAGAGGTCACGGCCTGTGTAGTACTAGTGTCTCCTGCTGTACTCTGAATTGAGGGTTCAGTTGCAGTGGTCACACTGGAAGAGGTCCTCAACGTTGACAGACTTGTCCCTGTGGTGGATGGTTGCTCAGAGGTGGGAGAAGCGGAGGTCCCTGCCTGTGTAGTACTAGTGTCTCCTGCTGTACTCTGAATTGAGGGTTCAGTTGCAGTGGTCACACTGGAAGAGGTCCTCAACGTTGACAGACTTGTCCCTGTGGTGGATGGTTGCTCAGAGGTGGGAGAAGGAGAGGTCACTGCCTGTGTAGTACTAGTGTCTCCTGCTGTACTCTGAATTGAGGGTTCAGTTGCAGTGGTCACACTGGAAGAGGTCCTCAACGTGGACAGAGAAGATGTCCCTGTGGTGGATGGTTGCTCAGAGGTGGGAGAAGCGGAGGTTCCTGCCTGTGTAGTACTAGTGTCTCCTGCTGTACTCTGAGGTGAGGGTTCAGTTGCAGTGGTCACACTGGAAGAGGTCCTCAACGTTGACAGACTTTTCCCTGTGGTGGATGGTTGCTCAGAGGTGGGAGAAGGAGAGGTCACTGCCTGTGTAGTACTAGTGTCTCCTGCTGTACTCTGAATTGAGGGTTCAGTTGCAGTGGTCACACTGGAAGAGGTCCTCAACATTGACAGACTTGTCCCTGTGGTGGATGGTTGCTCAGAGGTGGGAGAAGCAGAGGTCCCTGCCTGTGTAGTACTAGTGTCTCCTGCTGTACTCTGAGGTGAGAGTTCAGTTGCAGTGGTCACACTGGAAGAGGTCCTCAACGTTGACAGAGAAGATGTCCCTGTGGTGGATGGTTGCTCAGAGGTGGGAGAAGCGGAGGTCCCTGCCTGTGTAGTACTAGTGTCTCCTGCTGTACTCTGAATTGAGGGTTCAGTTGCAGTGGTCACACTGGAAGAGGCAGGCAACGTTGACAGAGAAGATGTCCCTGTGGTGGATGGTTGCTCAGAGGTGGGAGAAGCAGAGGTCCCTGCCTGTGTAGTACTAGTGTCTCCTGCTGTACTCTGAATTGAGGGTTCAGTTGCAGTGGTCACACTGGAAGAGGTCCTCAACGTTGACAGACTTGTCCCTGTGGTGGATGGTTGCTCAGAGGTGGGAGAAGCGGAGGTCCCTGCCTGTGTAGTACTAGTGTCTCCTGCTGTACTCTGAGGTGAGGGTTCAGTTGCAGTGGTCACACTGGAAGAGGTCCTCAACGTTGACAGACTTGTCCCTGTGGTGGATGGTTGCTCAGAGGTGGGAGAAGCGGAGGTCCCTGCCTGTGTAGTACTAGTGTCTCCTGCTGTACTCTGAATTGAGGGTTCAGTTGCAGTGGTCACACTGGAAGAGGCAGGCAACGTTGACAGAGAAGATGTCCCTGTACTGGATGGTTGCTCAGAGGTGGGAGAAGCAGAGGTCACGGCCTGTGTAGTACTAGTGTCTCCTGCTGTACTCTGAATTGAGGGTTCAGTTGCAGTGGTCAAACTGGAAGAGGTCCTCAACGTGGACAGAGAAGATGTCCCTGTGGTGGATGGTTGCTCAGAGGTGGGAGAAGCGGAGGTCCCTGCCTGTGTAGTACTATTGTCTCCTGCTGTACTCTGAATTGAGGTTTCAGTTGCAGTGGTCACACTGGAAGAGGTCCTCAACGTTGACAGACTTGTCCCTGTGGTGGATGGTTGCTCAGAGGTGGGAGAAGGAGAGGTCACTGCCTGTGTAGTACTAGTGTCTCCTGCTGTACTCTGAATTGAGGGTTCAATTTCAGTGGTCACACTGGAAGAGGTCCTCAACGTGGACAGAGAAGATGTCCCTGTGGTGGATGGTTGCTCAGAGGTGGGAGAAGCGGAGGTTCCTGCCTGTGTAGTACTAGTGTCTCCTGCTGTACTCTGAATTGAGGGTTCAGTTGCACTGGCCACACTGGAAGAGGTCCCCAACGTTGACAGACTTGTCCCTGTGGTGGATGGTTGCTCAGAGGTGGGAGAAGCGGAGGTCCCTGCCTGTGTAGTACTAGTGTCTCCTGCTGTACTCTGAGGTGAGGGTTCAGTTGCAGTGGTCACACTGGAAGAGGTCCTCAACGTTGACAGACTTGTCCCTGTGGTGGATGGTTGCTCAGAGGTGGGAGAAGCGGAGGTCCCTGCCTGTGTAGTACTAGTGTCTCCTGCTGTACTCTGAATTGAGGGTTCAGTTGCAGTGGTCACACTGGAAGAGGTCCTCAACGTGGACAGAGAAGATGTCCCTGTGGTGGATGGTTGCTCAGAGGTGGGAGAAGCAGAGGTCCCTGCCTGTGTAGTACTAGTGTCTCCTGCTGTACTCTGAGGTGAGGGTTCAGTTGCAGTGGTCACACTGGAAGAGGTCCTCAACGTTGACAGACTTGTCCCTGTGGTGGATGGTTGCTCAGAGGTGGGAGAAGGAGAGGTCACTGCCTGTGTAGTACTAGTGTCTCCTGCTGTACTCTGAATTGAGGGTTCAGTTGCAGTGGTCACACTGGAAGAGGTCCTCAACGTGGACAGAGAAGATGTCCCTGTGGTGGATGGTTGCTCAGAGGTGGGAGAAGGAGAGGTCACTGCCTGTGTAGTACTAGTGTCTCCTGCTGTACTCTGAATTGAGGGTTCAGTTGCAGTGGTCACACTGGAAGAGGTCCTCAACGTGGACAGAGAAGATGTCCCTGTACTGGATGGTTGCTCAGAGGTGGGAGAAGCGGAGGTCCCTGCCTGTGTAGTACTAGTGTCTCCTGCTGTACTCTGAATTGAGGGTTCAGTTGCAGTGGTCACACTGGAAGAGGCAGGCAATGTTGACAGAGAAGATGTCCCTGTGGTGGATGGTTGCTCAGAGGTGGGAGAAGCAGAGGTCACGGCCTGTGTAGTACTAGTGTCTCCTGCTGTACTCTGAATTGAGGGTTCAGTTGCAGTGGTCACACTGGAAGAGGTCCTCAACGTTGACAGACTTGTCCCTGTGGTGGATGGTTGCTCAGAGGTGGGAGAAGCGGAGGTCCCTGCCTGTGTAGTACTAGTGTCTCCTGCTGTACTCTGAATTGAGGGTTCAGTTGCAGTGGTCACACTGGAAGAGGTCCTCAACGTGGACAGAGAAGATGTCCCTGTGGTGGATGGTTGCTCAGAGGTGGGAGAAGCAGAGGTCCCTGCCTGTGTAGTACTAGTGTCTCCTGCTGTACTCTGAGGTGAGGGTTCAGTTGCAGTGGTCACACTGGAAGAGGTCCTCAACGTTGACAGACTTGTCCCTGTGGTGGATGGTTGCTCAGAGGTGGGAGAAGGAGAGGTCACTGCCTGTGTAGTACTAGTGTCTCCTGCTGTACTCTGAATTGAGGTTTCAGTTGCAGTGGTCACACTGGAAGAGGTCCTCAACGTTGACAGACTTGTCCCTGTGGTGGATGGTTGCTCAGAGGTGGGAGAAGCAGAGGTCACGGCCTGTGTAGTACTAGTGTCTCCTGCTGTACTCTGAATTGAGGGTTCAGTTGCAGTGGTCACACTGGAAGAGGCAGGCAACGTTGACAGAGAAGATGTCCCTGTACTGGATGGTTGCTCAGAGGTGGGAGAAGCAGAGGTCACGGCCTGTGTAGTACTAGTGTCTCCTGCTGTACTCTGAATTGAGGGTTCAGTTGCAGTGGTCACACTGGAAGAGGTCCTCAACGTTGACAGACTTGTCCCTGTGGTGGATGGTTGCTCAGAGGTGGGAGAAGGAGAGGTCACTGCCTGTGTAGTACTAGTGTCTCCTGCTGTACTCTGAATTGAGGGTTCAATTTCAATGGTCACACTGGAAGAGGTCCTCAACGTGGACAGAGAAGATGTCCCTGTGGTGGATGGTTGCTCAGCGGTGGGAGAAGCGGAGGTCCCTGCCTGTGTAGTACTAGTGTCTCCTGCTGTACTCTGAATTGAGGGTTCAGTTGCACTGGTCACACTGGAAGAGGTCACCAACGTTGACAGAGAAGATGTCCCTGTGGTGGATGGTTGCTCAGAGATGGGAGAAGCGGAGGTCCCTGCCTGTGTAGTACTAGTGTCTCCTGCTGTACTCTGAATTGAGGGTTCAATTTCAGTGGTCACACTGGAAGAGGTCCTCAACGTGGACAGAGAAGATGTCCCTGTGGTGGATGGTTGCTCAGAGGTGGGAGAAGCGGAGGTCCCTGCCTGTGTAGTACTAGTGTCTCCTGCTGTACTCTGAATTGAGATTTCAATTGCAGTGGTCACACTGGAAGAGGCAGGCAACGTTGACAGAGAAGATGTCCCAGTGGTGGATGGTTGCTCAGCGGTGGGAGAAGCAGAGGTCACTGCCTGTGTAGTACTAGTGTCTTCTGCTGTATTCTGAGGTGAGGGTTCAGTTGCACTGGTCACACTGGAAGAGGTCCTCAACGTTGACAGAGAAGATGTCCCTGTGGTGGATGGTTGCTCAGAGGTGGGAGAAGCGGAGGTCCCTGCCTGTGTAGTACTAGTGTCTCCTGCTGTACTCTGAATTGAGGGTTCAATTTCAGTGGTCACACTGGAAGAGGTCCCCAACGTTGACAGAGAAGATGTCCCTGTGGTGGATGGTTGCTCAGAGGTGGGAGAAGCGGAGGTCCCTGCCTGTGTAGTACTAGTGTCTCCTGCTGTACTCTGAATTGAGGGTTCAATTTCAGTGGTCACACTGGAAGAGGTCCCCAACGTTGACAGAGAAGATGTCCCTGTGGTGGATGGTTGCTCAGAGGTGGGAGAAGCGGAGGTCCCTGCCTGTGTAGTACTAGTGTCTCCTGCTGTACTCTGAATTGAGGGTTCAGTTTCAGTGGTCACACTGGAAGAGGTCCCCAACGTTGACAGAGAAGATGTCCCTGTGGTCGATGGTTGCTCAGAGGTGGGAGAAGCAGAGGTCCCTGCCTGTGTAGTACTAGTGTCTCCTGCTGTACTCTGAGGTGAGGGTTCAGTTGCAGTGGACGAACTAGGCATACTAGTTGGGCTTGCTTCTGTTGATTTCACTGCAATTTCAAAACATTCAAATTGGTTACAGAAAGAACAAGCAATGAATGTATAAACAATATATTTTTTCATAAACACAATATCATCATAGGTTTTTATTTTTCAGAACATGCAGTTTTGTGCTCTTTTATTCCGGTTGGGACTTTAGAATCAGCAAGCATTTTATAAGTGCTTTAAACCAAATATATATATATATAACACCCGTGAGCCATTTTTACTTTGCCAGCTTTCCCTTGCTGGGCATCTTTAACCTTTCTCGGTCCAGGTGATTCTGAGCAGGGCGGCTCCTCTTTGGGTCACATACATCTTCAGATTCAGTTCTGAAGCTTCAGCTGGCGCTGCATCAACAACGCAAAATTTAAGGGGGAGCATTTTTATCATTCAACACATCACCTTTAGCATTTAAACAGGCCGCCTATTTTTCTTTGGCTTGTGCTTAATATCCTGGCATTAAAACAGTTGAGAGCACCTCAAGGAGTGACTATAGTCAAATGGACCTGAAGCTACAGAGCCTAGGACTTGCCGATCAGAAGGTTGGAGGTTTGAATCCCCGGGACGGAGAGAGCTCCCGTTGCTCGGTCCCTGCTCCTGCCAACTTAGCAGTTCGAAAGCACCTCAAAGCGCAAGTAGATAAATAGGTACCACTCTGGTGGGTACCTATACCAACAACCTATACCAACAAAGGTCTGTATAGTAAAAGCTCTGGTTTTCCCAGTAGTGATGTATGGAAGTGAGAGCTGGACCATAAAGAAGGCTGATCGCTGAAGAATTGATGCTTTTGAACTATGGTGCTGGAGGAAATCAGCCCTGAGTGCTCACTGGAAGGACAGATCGTGAAGCTGAGGCTCCAAGACTTTGGCCACCTCATGAGAAGAGGAGACTCCCTGGGAAAGATCCTGATGTTGGGAAAGATGGAGGGCACAAGAAGAAGGGGACGGCAGAGGACGGGATGGTTGGACAGTGTTCTCGAAGCTACAAACATGAGTCTGACCAAACTGTGGGAGGCAGTGGAAGACAGGAGGGCCTGGCGTGCTCTGGTCCAGGGGATCACGAAGAGGCGGACACGACTCAACGACTAAACAACAACCGGTGGGAAGGTAAACGGCGTTTCCGTGCGCTGCTCTGGTTCTCCAGAAGCAGCTTAGTCAAGCTGTACGCCGGCTCCCTCGGCCACTAAAGTGAGATGAGCGAAGCAACCCCAGAGTCGGCCACGACTGGACCTCATGGTCAGGGATCCCTTTACCCTTTACCTTTACACCAGTGGTTGGGGAGGTGAGTCTCTCTTCTATTATTATTTTCTCCTGTATCCATATACCACTGTTTTCTCCAAGGAGCTCAAGGTGGTCTACTTGGTTCTCTCCCCCTTTCCACCTCACAACAACCCTGCGAGGTCGGTTTGTCTCAGAGGCAGCGAATGGTCGCCCCGTGAAGTTCATCGCTGAGCGTGGAATGGAACTCTTGTGTCCCTGCTCCTTGCCCAAAACTCTGACCACTACACTGGCATGGATGAGAATTGAAAGTCATAATAATATTATCATATAATAATTTATTATTTCTACCCCGCCCATCTGGCTGGGCGGCTTCCAACAAAAGATTAAAAATACATTAAAACATCAGTCAGTAAAAACTTCCCTGAACAGGGCTGCTTTCAGATGTCTTCTAAATGCATTGTATACCTGGCCTTCTTTAAGGCCTTCTTTGTTTGGAGTCTCTCTCTGAAAAGGGTCACAATGCCCCTTCCGATCGTCAGGAGGAGGGGGTTTTGCGGGATCACGACACCACCCACACTCGCCCTCGCGAGGCTGGTGCCAGCCTCGCGGGAGGCCGCCGGGATTCCCCCAATTAACATCCCCTTGGCGCCAGCCAATCGGCTGGCGGCAGGGGCGGGCCTTAGAAAGGCCACTTAAGGTCGGGGCAGCCCTCGGCTCGCCCCTTTTCGCCCGGGAGACGACGCGGTTCTTGAAGTTCTATCCAAATAGACGTGCGGCTCACCTACTTGAGGAAGGGTTTCCTGAAGGTTTTAGAATTCCGATTGCTTTTACACCCAATTCCAGTTGCCCACCTAACCAGAAATCAGTGTTAGAAAGACCCGACATCGCGCTTAAAAAGATACAGAAGGAAATTACAGCTGGCAGGGTAGCTGGTCCATTCGCAACTCCGCCTATTGAGGGGCTTCATATCTCCCCGCTGGGTATTGTCCCAAAGAAGGCCCCAGGTGAATTTAGAATGATACACAACCTGTCCTATCCCAAGGGAACCTCGGTTAATGACGCCATTCCCCAAGAGATGTGCACGGTGAAGTACTCTTCATTCGATCAAGCTGTGCGGTTGGTGCGGAGCTTTGGCAGGGGCGCCTTTTTGGCTAAATGCGACATTGAGTCAGCATTTCGCTTACTCCCGGTTCATCCGGAAGACCACCGCTGGTTGGGTTTCAAATTCCAGGGAGCATACTTCATTGACAAAGCTATGCCCATGGGTTGTTCTATTGCCTGTGCTGCGTTCGAGACCTTCAGCACCTTCTTGGAATGGGCCCTAAAGTTTAGAACTGGCTCTCTAGGGGTGGGTCATTATCTCGATGATTTTATTTTGGTGGCAAGCGACGTAGGGGAGTGTAGGTCCCTCCTCCTGGCCTTTGAATCCTTAGCTGGGGAACTGGGGGTCCCTCTGGCAGGCGAGAAGACCGAGGGTCCGGTCACTACTATGACCTACCTGGGCATTGAACTCGACACCGTAGCCCAAACCTCGCGATTACCGGCTGAAAAGTTGGCTGCCTTAAGAGAGCTTATCGGCCAAATGCTGCCCCTAAAGAAGGTCACCTTGAGACAAATTCAATCCCTCCTGGGGCACCTCAACTTTGCCTGCCGTGTGATCTCCCCCGGTCGTCCTTTCTGCGGCCGCCTAGCAAAGCTGTCCATGGGCTTACGGTCACCCCATCATAGGGTACGCCTTTCTAAGGCGGTAAAGGCGGACCTCCTCATTTGGTTACAATTCCTGGAAGGGTTCAACGGCATATCGCTGTGGCAGGATAGCTTGGCGCTGCATTCCGATTTCCAAGTACATTCGGATGCGGCCGGGTCCCTTGGTTTTGGGGTCTACTTCAGGGGCCAGTGGTGTGCCCAGCACTGGCCCCCCTCCTGGCAAGGTAAACCTATACTACGCGACTTGACATTCTTAGAATTCTTTCCCATCGTAGTTGCAATTCACTTATGGGAGGACCAGTTCAAAAACCATAGGGTCTGTTTCTGGACGGACAATCTAGCGGTGGTGTCAGTTTTGAATAAACAAACGTCACGCTCACCCAGAGTAGCGTCCCTTTTAAGGTACTTTGTCCTTTCCTGCCTGCGGTTGAACCTTCACGCTTCAGCCAAGTTTGTCCCTGGTATCGATAATAACATCGCGGATGCTCTATCTCGTTTCCAGATGGAACGCTTTCGCTCATTGGCGCCGGATGCGCAGCAGCAGCCGCAACCATTCCCGGAGCACCTCTGGAATATTGGCAGCGAGAAGCAATAAAGGGAGTATTGTCTGCGCTAGCGCCTTCTACCCTGAGATCGTATAATAAGGCCTGGCTAGACTTCACATCCTTCCGCATCAGAAAGGGACGGTCCAAGCCAGGCAGGCCACCGTCCAAGTCCGAAGTCATAGAGTATTTGGTCCACCTTAGAGATCTTGGCCGGGCCCCCAAAACCCTCAATATCCATTCAGCGGCTATATCCTTCTTTTCTAAAACTCTATTTTCCGTGGATCCCTGTTCGCATTTCGTGGTGCGTAAGATGCTTGAGGGCTGGCGCAGGTCCAGGCCTCATGGCAGGGACAGGAGAAGACCAATAACTTTAGATATACTCACCCAAATCCGTAGGAAGTTGAGGGCCCTGTGTTGGTCAAGATATGAGGCAAGACTATTTTCAGCAGCATTTTCTTTCGCATTCTTTGGCGCGCTACGCATAGGTGAAGTGGTATGTGAGAACCGCACAGCCTCTAAGGGGCTACTGCTTGAGGACGTGACGGTGGGCAGTTCGCATGTAATGTTAAAAATTCGTAGTTCAAAGACTGATCAGCTTGGCAGGGGAGCCTTGGTGCGCCTCCAGGCGACTCAAAAGGCGGGCCCTTGCCCGGTAAAGGATGCTAGAAAATACCTGTGTGTGAGACCAAAATCCAGTGGCCCCTTTTTCTTGCATTCTGACGGTTCCTCCCTCTCAAAGCAGCAGTTCACGAGGGTTATGCGCAAAGCAATTGCTGCCATCGGGCTTCCCCAGGAGGAGTACGCTGCGCACTCCTTTCGCATCGGGGCGGCGACTACCGCCGCCCATATGGGCTTACCGGCTGAAAGAATCATGGACATGGGGCGCTGGAAATCCAATGCATTCCAGGGTTATATCCGTTAGCCCTTCAAATTTCCCCCAGCTTTCCCCTAGGGCACTCCTCCTGATCCGGTTCTCCAATTCTCTCTTTTCAGGTACTGGTGTGGTTCGACTGTGGATCCTCGGCCACAGCATCGTTTATTGGGCAAAGCGGCGCGCCGAACGAAGGGGCTGGGTTAAAGAGCTACAGCTACCCAGCAGGGTCAAATTATCTTGGATCACTAGGCGGGGTATGCGTTGGGAAGAGTTTTTCCCAGTTGTATCCAAAAGAATCGCTGCCGAGGGCCCTCCCGATGCCTTGGTCATCCAGCTGGGCGAGAACGACTTGGCATATAGGAAAGGGGTAAACTTGATGTGGAACATTATCAATGACTTGGAACTGTTGAGGGCATCCCATGAAAGCATTACAATCATTTGGTCATCTTTGCTGGAAAGGCGATGCTGGCGGGACGCAGAGAAGCCCGTGGCGGTGAATAAGGCTAGAAGGATTGTGGAGCGCACGGTGGCGCGCAGAGTGGTTGCACTGGGAGGTCGGGTCATTCAGCACCCAGGTATACGGTTTGACAAGGAAATGCTTTATCGCTGGGATGGCGTGCATCTATCTGATGCGGGAAATGATATTTGGTTGGCGGATATTTTTCAAGGTGTGAGGGATTGGTTACAGGTCTAAGGGTATTGGCGGCGAGCCGGCTTGCGGCTCGGTGGCGGTAGGCATTGGCCGGGGTATTGTCATGCAGATGAGGTTGGGGGGGAGGAACGCCATCACCTCCCCCAATGCTTGAAGGGTAGTTCGTTAAAGGACTCCGAGGGGCGACGCCTCGTCCGAAACCTACGGAGGCTAGGGCCTAAAGCGCGCCCCCGAGCGGTAACCCCTCGGGGAGCGCCTAGGGATACTCATCTCGGGTGGCTCCCCCTGTTGGTGTTTAACCCTTCCTGGTTAGACCGGATAGTCGGTTAGGGGCCAATGCCTAAAGCCAATACCCTTCTTTCCTGTAATCAATAAAGTTGTGGCCAATTTCGCCCATTAAACCTAAATCGCTGTGTCCATTGTCTTTATTTATTCCACCTGTGGGGGGGAGGGAATAGCCACGCAATGCCCCTTCCGATCGTCAGGAGGAGGGGGTTTTGCGGGATCACGACACCACCCACACTCGCCCTCGCGAGGCTGGTGCCAGCCTCGCGGGAGGCCGCCGGGATTCCCCCAATTAACATCCCCTTGGCGCCAGCCAATCGGCTGGCGGCAGGGGCGGGCCTTAGAAAGGCCACTTAAGGTCGGGGCAGCCCTCGGCTCGCCCCTTTTCGCCCGGGAGACGACGCGGTTTCCCACCCACCCGCCCTTTAGGTTTTGCCACCGATCTTGCTATGGGCTTCGGCTGGTCGCCGCAAGGGGCCTGGTAGGAGTTTTTCCATTTGGCTAATTGGCTGGTTTTGTGAGCCACTTGGTTTTTTCGCCTACCTCGTAGCAAATCGTCACAACTCCCTTGGTTTTGGCGGTAGGCATTGGCCGGGGTATTGTCATGCAGATGAGGTTGGGGGGGAGGAACGCCATCACCTCCCCCAATGCTTGAAGGGTAGTTCGTTAAAGGACTCCGAGGGGCGACGCCTCGTCCGAAACCTATGGAGGCTAGGGCCTAAAGCGCGCCCCCGAGCGGTAACCCCTCGGGGAGCGCCTAGGGATACGCATCTCGGGTGGCTCCCCCTGTTGGTGTTTAACCCTTCCCGGTTAGACCGGATAGTCGGTTAGGGGCCAATGCCTAAAGCCAATACCCTTCTTTCTTGTAATCAATAAAGTTGTGGCCAATTTCGCCCATTAAACCTAAATCGCTGTGTCCATTGTCTTTATTTATTCCACCTGTGGGGGGGAGGGAATAGCCACGCAATGTATAGATGGATATTCTTTCAGATGCATTAGTATCATCAGAACAATCTGAAACAAACCAGAATCTTCTTTCTGGTTTCATTGACAAGTGTGCATATTATTTATTTACTCTGCATTAGTAAAAATCCAGCACATTAAATAGGGCAAGGATATCAGTACAGCTTGTGCCAGCACTGAAACAGTTACAGTGGTACCTCGGGTTAGGTACTTAATTCATTCCGGAGGTCTGTTCTTAACCTGAAACTGTTCTTGACCTGAAGCACCACTTTAGCTAATGGGACCTCCCACTGCTGCCGTGCCGCCGGAGCACAATTTCTGTTCTCCTCCTGAAGCAAAGTTCTTAACTTGAGGTACTATTTCTGGGTTAGCGGAGTCTGTAACCTGAAGAGTCTGTAACCTGAAGCGTCTGTAACCTGAAGTGTCTGTACCCCAAGGTACCACTGTATATTAATTTCTCCTTTAATGCTCTTCAACATGCGTGCGTTCTTGGATTTTACAGGTTAACTTTTTTTTTTTTTTGGTAATTAGGATTGTGGCATATGTTGACTAATTTCCCCCCAGAAGTAAGAATTCCCGGTGTCTTTAGTGGAAACATGCTCTTTTTCACCCCTGTCTCTCTGAAGATGTTTAAAAGGGGATGGAGTCCCCTTTTATGCAGAATCCAAGAACACCCCAGAAATAGTAGAACATAAATATTTTACGTACACAAGTCTCTGGCTATACATGTACAGTGGTACCTCAGGTTACAGACCCTTCAGGTTACAGACTCCGCTAACCCAGAAATATCAAGTTAAGAACGGACCTCCAGAATGAATTACTGTATTTTTCACTCCATAAGACGCACCTGACCATAAGCCACACCTAGTTTTTAGAGGAGGAAAGCAAGAAAAAAAAATATTCTGAACGAAACAGTGGATATTTGATTTTTGTGGTTCATGCTGTGGCCACAGACATGTGATTTGACGGTGAGTTTGGGGTAGCCCAATGCAAAAATCTTGAGAATCCATGTGGATCCATGCTTTGTTACCACATTTTTGTGCCATTGCAGCCCCACAAAACAGTGGATGCGTGATTTTTTGGGTACAGGCTGTAGCCATGGACATGCTATGTGATCTGATGGTGAATTTGGGGTGGCCCAACGCAAAAATCCTGAGGATCCATGGGCTTTTACCTCCCCCCTCCCAGGCAGCCTCCTTTATCTCTAGAATCCCTTATCTCCCTTCCCAATCGCTTGCCAATCAGCTGCTCAGCGGCTTTGTTTCAACACCCCCTTGCCTCTTCCCCCCCCCAAAAAAAAAGCACAATCTGTTTTTTCCCCCTGGGCAATTCAGCTCCAGGAACCACACATTCACTCCATAAAACACACAGACATTTCCCCTTACTTTTTAGGAGGAAAAATATGGAGCGAAAAATACAGTAAGTTCTTAACCCGACGTACTACTGTACTAGTTCACAAATACAAGCTTAAAATACAAAAATTCATGGGGAAATTATGAAAAAAGAGGCTGAATTGTATAAATTCCCAATGCAGCCCTGTATTGGGAAGTCTGGAGAGCCACTACTGGTCAGTGTAGAGGACGCAGAGGCCAATGGACCAGTAAAGCAGCCTGGGATTCTAAACAAAGGGCTTCCTGGCCCAGTGCAGCTAACAGCAAGTTCACTTAGCCCTTCACAAAGCCAAGGAGACGGCGAACCGATCTGAGCTGATCAAAACCCAGAGCTGGCAGCAAAAACAACATGGAAATGGGAATCCACTGCACAAAATATGAGAAGCAGAATCCGTTTTGAAAGCTGCAAATTCATTCCCCAAACTTGGCAATAGGAGGAGGGTAGAAAGCGCAGGGGAAAGAGAAGAGAGGAAATAATGAGATGTGGGAATTACGAGATGTGCCTGAGAGGGGCAGCACCACCAGAAGCATCTTGCCATGACAACGTGCGGATGGTACAGGAAGTGATCACAGCAGTCAATGGCTTTCCGGCTGCTCCAGCTGCTAGACACACATCAAGGAGGAACATGACAGAGTTTTGTAGGTGGAAAAAGACCCTCCGAAAGAGTTCAGCCTTCCATTCTGACTGCAAGCTGCCCAGAACCCAAACAGGGCTGTCAAATAAGCTGAAGAGGGAGACACTCAAAACAGAGAAACAATCAGAATCATAGAGTTGGAAGGAAACCTGAGAATTGTCCAGTCTGCAGGAATACAGTGGTGCCTCGCAAGACGAAATTAATTCATTCCGCGAGTTTTGTCGTCTTGTGATTTTTTTCGTTTTGCGAAGCACGGTGTCGGGAAAGTTTTGGAAAAGCTTCAAAAATCACCAAAGTCTTCAAAAACCTCAAAAAAGGCTACCACACCGCGTGCTGTGAGTTGCTCCTCGAAGTCAAGTCGCAACTGTATTAACGGTGTTAAGAAAAAGGAAACAAACTTGCAAGACGTTTCCGTCTTGTGAAGCAAGCCCATAGGGAAATTCATCTTGCGAAGCAGCTCAAAAAACAAAAAACCCTTTCGTCTAGCGAGTTTTCCGTCTTGCGAGGCATTCGTCTTGCAAGGTACCACTGTATGCAGCTGTCCCTTACGGGGGATCGAACGTGCAACCTTGGCGTTATCAGCACCACACTCTCGCCAACTGAGCTTCATGCAGTGCTTGTGGAACTCACTCCCACAGGAGGCAGTGATGGCCTCCAATGTAGACGGCTTTTAAGGAGAATTAAATAGTTTCATGAGGGAGGATACTAATCGCGATGGCCATGTATGAGGATGAGAGGTGGTCTGCCACAGGATACTCATCATCAGTGGGGAGAAAATCATCAGGAGAGGGCTGCTGCTCTCCTGTCCTGGCTTGTGGGCTTCTCACTGGTCTATCTAGTCAGCCACTGGCGAATGGGATCCTGGACTAGAGAGAACTTTGGTCTGACCCAAGAGCCATCTGGCTCCCCTGACGTTCCTTGTCTGACTGAGTTTCTCTGTGAGGAGGGAATGGGACTCTGCACATGCTCCAGGGAAGTCTCTTTTTTAAAAAAATAATTTAGGTATTTCGTGGATGAGCGACAGCTTCTGGGCTTGGGCTGCCAGGAGCCTTGGCATGCGATGAGCCCTGGCAAGGGGGCTGGCGACTCTCCTGGGACTCCACCCCTTCCCCAGATGCACCCACCACGCAGCTGGTTGCCCAAGCGGCAGAGTTCCCACCCCGCCACACCCTCCGCATCCCGAAGGCTCCTGCGCTCCCAAATACTTACCCCCTGCGGAGGAGGCCATGATCAGCCCCGTCCAGAGGCAGAGAGCAAAGAGGCTCACCCCCATTCTCCAGTCATTGGGTCTCATGGGTTGAGGCACCAGGGGCCGCTGGCAAAGGGGAGGGCAGGTGCCAGAGGGTTTTCCAGGCAGAGGTCAAGGAGCGCACCTTCCTCCGATCAGCACCAAAGCTGGATTGAAGCTCCAAGCTCCAGAGAGAGAGCTTTTAGAGGGAGGAGGAGGAAGGGGTGTCTGGCCACACCACCCTTCAAGATGCTTCTGATAAGGGCAGGGACAAGTCACCTTCAGGGAGAGGCATCCAGGCAGAAAGAGAGAATGAGGAAAAGGAAAGAAGGCCTGGGGAGTCTGAGGAGAAATAAAAGGTTTAGGGTGTGGGGAGATTAGAGGCAGAGAACAGCAGCAGTGATGCAGAGGCCACAAAAATCCAGCAATGAATTTTGGGTGACCCACTTTGGCCTCCCTGGCTTCAGGAGGCTGAGGATATCTGGCCTTCCGTCTCAGACCAGTCTGGTCCTCACTGCAGCTCTGATGCTCCTCTGGTCTGCAAGACCTCCTGTGGCCTCCGTGTTCGCCTTCCACAATCACTGTGCAAGTGATGCTTCAGTATCTGCTCACAACTGGACTTGTGAGCATGAGCCAGTTCCAGTGAGAGACCTTGCTGCTGAGTGCAGATCCAATGTTACTATGGTTTGTCATCCTGCAAGGCGCCTAGGAAAGTCTCCCTAGGAAAGTTGCCCCATGGAAAGCATGAGGAGAACAATCTGAGGCCCAGAACCCGCCACTTGGCCCTTGAAGTATGTGTTTCTGCATGAGAGAGAGGCGGAAAGAGAGACAGACTTCTGAAGGCAGCACTGTTTAGGGAAGTTATTAATGATTGATGTTTTAATGTATTTTCCCTCTTGTTGGAAGCCGCCCAGAATGGCTGGGGAAACCTGTGGGTGAGTGGGTGAAACGTGGTTCCAACCGTGGGCTCACGCCTCTCTCCCTCTGTCTTCTCTAAATATATGAGGAGCAGGAAACAGCCTAGGGAGGTGGTTGAACCCGTCGGTGACAAGGTGTGCTGCAGGAGGTCAAGGAGATGTGGCAGAGAAGCTGAATGAATTATTGGCATCTGTCTTCACCGTGGAAGATCTAGAGCAGAGCTCAGTACCTGAATTGACTTTTGCAGGAGGAACTGGGCCAGATAGTGGTGTTGAGAGCTGAGTTTCTAGGCCCGATAGGCAAAATAAAAACTGACAAATCACCGGATTGGGATGCCTGATCCAGACGGCCTTCTGGGCCAACTTTTAAGCGTCTGCTAAAAACTTTTATATTCCGCAAGGCCCAAGCAGGCAATCAAGGATACATCCCCCACAACGCCCTATAAATGTTTGTTTTTAATTTATGTTTTTCAAACATTTTTAACGTTTTATGATTTTTTAGTTTGGTTTTATGTTTTTATATTGTTGTAAACCACTGTGGTATATTTTTTATGATACAGTGGTATAGAAATGTTTTTATAAACAAACAAACAAAAATTATGTCACTTGTTCCTCAGCTCTGCCTCCACACCTGAGGACAGGAAAGTATCCTGCGTAACACCAATTTTTGAAAAGGTGTTTCCAAGGGCAATCCTGGTGGGAAGTATTGCTAAAGATAATATAACCAGGCATGTAGAAGAACAAGACTTAGGGCTCACCCACCCTTCATTCCCTGCCCTGCTTTCTAGCACAGCCCCAGGATTTCCAGGTCCGTGTGTATGTGTGTGATTTTATTATTACTTTTACTCTCACTCTTTACCTGGGAACACCTGCATTTTACTGCTGGATCAGAGCAAACAGCAATCTTTGGGAATCCCAATTGCCATTTCCTCCAATTCAGTGGTAAAATCTCGAGAGGAAAGAACCCTCTCAGATACAGACCTGGAAATCCCAGACCTGTGCCTAGAAATGCGGCACAAAATAAGGATTTGTCCACACTTCCCTTTACTCCGGGCTTTCTAGGTGCTGTCCGTGCTTTAAAGCTCTGTGTCCCAGCTGAATCAGGGCAAACTGCAATCTGCAGGAAACCTGAATTGTCATTTATTGCACTTTGCTTTAAGTGCGGAGAAAGCTCAGGAGCAGGTAAAAGGGCCCTTGGAAGCATTGACCTGTGCTCAAAAAGGGGATGAAAGGTAAGTGTGGATAAGCCCATTCCGAAGTAAAGCCAGCGTAGCTTCTGCAAGGACAAGTGATAAGGGGTGATATGATAGCCATGTTCAAATATATAAAAGGATGTCACCTAGAGGAGGGAGAAAGGTTGTTTTCTGCTGCTCCGGAGAAGCGGACACGGAGCAATGGATCCAAACTACAAGAAAGAAGATTCCACCTAAACATTAGGAAGAACTTCCTGACAGTAAGAGCTGTTTGACAGTGGACTTTGCTGCCAAGGAGTGTGGTGGAGTCTCCTCCTTTGGAGGTCTTTAAGCAGAGGCTTGACAACCATATGTCAGAAGTGCTCTGATGGTGTTTCCTGCTTGGCAGGGGGTTGGACTCGATGGCCCTGGTGGTCTCTTCCAACTCTATGATTCTATGTTTCTATGAAGTCCTGTCTCATGAACCTATTAGGGTTCTATGAGTGTGTCAACAAGCATCTTGACAGAGCTGATCCAGTTGACGTAGTACACCTGGGCTTCCCAAAAAGCTTTTGATGAGGTACCGCACCAAAGACTGTTGAGTAAACTTAGCTGACATGGAGTAAGATAATAACAGTAATAATAATAATTTATTACTTATACCCCGCCCATCTGGCTGGGTTTCCGCAGCCACTCTGGGCGGCTTCCAACAGGTGATTAAAAATACATTAAAACATGAGTCATTAAAAAACTTCCCGAAACAGAGATGTCTTCAGATGTCTTCTAAAAGTCAGATAGTTATTCATTTCGTTGTCATCTGGTGGGAGGGCGTTCCACGGGGCGGGCACCACCACCAAGAAGGCCCTCTGCCTGTTCCCTGTAACTTTGCTTCTCGCAGTGAGGGAACCGCCAGAAGGCCCTCGGATCTGGACCTCAGTGTCCAGGCTGAGCAATGGGGGTGGAGACGCTCCTTCAGGTATACAGGGCCAAGGATGTTTAGGGGACCTCTTAGGGGTCAGGAATTGGTTAAGTAGCAGGAAGTGGAGAGCAGGAATAAGCGGACAGCTCTGTAGAAAGTCGAGTCCCCCAAGGATCCGTATTGGGAGCTGTGAGGTGGCCACGTTTGCTGATGATAATAAATTGTTCAGTACCGCTAAAACAAAAAGAGATTGCCAAGAGCCTCCAAAGGACCTTTCCAAACTGGATGAGTGGGCAGCAAAATGGCAAATGCAATTCAATGCAAACAAATGCATTGCAGGGGTTGGACTAGATGTCCTCAGGGTCCCTTCCAACTCTATGACTCTCTGATTCTAAGTATAAAGTGATGTCTGGTGATGCAAGAAATCTTCCTTTCACATATACGCTCATGGGGTCTGAACTGGAGGTGATAGTCATAACAGATTGCTTGATGAAGACGTCAACCCAGCATGAAAAGGGCAATTTCCACTTGGGATCACTGGGAAAGGAACTGAAAATAAAACTGCTCATATAATAAAGCCATTCTACACATCTATGATGTGATTGCATTTGGAATACTGTGTACAAATCTGGTTGCTTCACCTTGAAATCTAGCCATAATAATAATAATTTATATCCCGAAGCTGGGCTCAGAGCGACTAACAACAGTAAAAGTAAAATCACTAACAACAGTTTACATAAAATCACAATCAATTAATTGAAATACATTCTAAAATCAATTCATTCTAAAATCAATTCAGAGTCACATTAATGGCAACCATTGGGTTAGAGTTCTGTGAGGATTACAGAAGGAGAGAGGGAGTCAGGCTGTGCCTTGGCCAAAGGCCTGGCGGAACAGCTCCGTCTTGCAGGCCCTGCGGAAAGATGTCAAGTCCTGCAGGGCCCTAGTCTCTTGGGACAGAGCGTTCCACCAGATCGGGGCCACGGCCAAAAAAGCCCTGGTTCTGGTTGAGGCCAACCTAACCTCCCTGTGGCCAGGGACCTCCAAGATGTTTTTGTTTGAAGACCGTAAGGTCCTCCGTGGGACATACCAGGAGAGGCGGTCCTGCAGGTACGTGGGCTTTAAAGGTTAAAACCAGCACCTTGAACCTGATCCTGTACTCCACCGGGAGCCAGTGCAGCTGGTAGAGCACCGGGTGAATGTGATGGCCTTGCTCTGCCTTCCACGGTTGGAGGCATCAATGCTTCTGAATACCAGTTGCTGGAAACCACAGGAGGGGAAAGGGCTGGTGCTCAAATCTTGCTTGAAGGGTTCCCACTGAGGCATCTGGAGGCCCACTGTGTGAACAGGATGCTGGACCAGATAGGCTGCTGGCCTGATCCAGCAGGCTCTTACACTCCCACAATCCTATCTGATTATGTTTCTGGAGCCCCAGGAAAAGAAAGCAATCTCTGTTTGAGTCCAGGTGTTATTGCAAATATCTCTCCAGTGCCTTGTTTGCACTGGAACGAAAGCAAAACTCATCTGTGGGGTTTGGAGCTGTGGGGCATGGCCCCAGGTGTTGGTTCCCCTTGTACCAGGAGCAAGCGTGTCTTTGTCTCCGCTGTATCGCTTCCTGATAAATTCAGGTTGTCGTCAGGCAGTGCCCATTTGGCTGCCTGCCTACTCTGAGGTGGGGTGTGTTACCTGCCCAGGTGAAAGGGCTCTGAGCACCAACCTCCCCAAGGAGCTGTTTATCTAAGAGGAGCAGCCACAAAACAAGGGCTATAAATAGCACTCCTAGTTTAGGTCAACACAGCCCAAGGGGTGCCAAGTGCAGGGACCCAGCGCATGGCAGAAGGTTACCTGCAGGGCAAATCTGCCACGGGGCAAATTCAGCCAAAACTTGATTCAGCCATGGGGCAAATTCAACCCAAACCAGACGTGTTGGTGGTGGGGTTAATAACAGAGGAGAGAGAGCGCAGGTCTTCTGCCCAGATCCTTCACAGGAAGTCTGAGATCCCCTTTTGGGGTGGCAGGAGGCCTGCTGGGTATATGAGCACAGCACTGTTCTGCAGTTCCTTCCCCAGTCCCTAGATAAGACTCTAACCAGGTTTTCTTCAACTCCAAATTGTTTATTTAAGATTACATTGATGGGCCATGATCGGTTGCACAGGGCGCGGGCCTTGCAAGGCCCGATCGTGGCCACAGCAGTCTCAGCAGGCGTGAAACTGCTTGCTTTCCACCAATCCAATATGTGGGCCTTTTTGCCCAGCAGGAATGCCATTTTATCTGAGATACCACACCTGCACTCACCTCTGTGCATGAGCAGAAATGCAGACGCCTCGTCCTCCCATGCTCACACTCTTCCTCTGAGGCCACTTTTCCCCCAGAGGAAGACCCAGCTGGCCACGCGGCATAACCTTCAACCGTCCCGATTTGAGTGGGACATCCCAGAATTGCAGAAGCCACCCCAGCTTTTGATTGGATCCTAGAATGTCCCATTTTTTGGTTTGGTGCTCTGGCGCAAGGAAGCTGACTCACGCCAGAGCGCCGACCAAAGGATGCTCGTTTATTGATTCTGTGCTTTCATGCAAATCAGCTGGTTACCAAGAGAGATCAGGACCAAAAAAACAAGCAACCCAGTTTTGATCAGTGGGGTTTTGGAGGGTATGTATTGGCCTGGAGAAGGTGGGGGGGTCACAAAGATGGGGAGGGGGCAGCCTGAGTCCTCTAGGAAGAGTGGAGGGGACACGCAGCAGGCCGCCCCCCCCCAAGGGCAGGACATTTGGGGTGAACAGTAGCCAGAGTCGGGAAGGGACCTGCCCTTAAATTGATCCAGGTTGTGAGTTAGGGCGCAAAGGAGACTCTTTCTCCATTGTTAAAGTAAGGGAGGGGTGGCATTCAGGAGTTTGGAAAGGGGACAGGACTCCTGGGTCCCTGAGAGCCACAATGGAGTGATTGAGCTGGGAGGGGGGCAGTCAGGGAAGAGGTGGAGGGCAGGGCAGGCTTGGCAGTGGGCCTCAGGCCTCACAGGGCAGGGTGCCAGCCAGGACTCCTGGGTTCTCAAGGAATTTGATGGCAGGGAGTGGCACTGAGTGAGTGGCGTCAGCACTTTGGCTTCCTAACGGTGCCGCTGAGTCATCCTGTGACCTCCAGGTCTGGCCCTTTCCCTTTGAGCCAGTAGCAACTGGCACACACAGGGGGAAAGTGTGGGCATATGTGTTCACCTCTCCCTCCTGCTGCTGACAT
The DNA here is from genome assembly GCF_965113315.1 of Podarcis vaucheri. Classification (NCBI taxonomy): domain Eukaryota; kingdom Metazoa; phylum Chordata; class Lepidosauria; order Squamata; family Lacertidae; genus Podarcis; species Podarcis vaucheri. The sequence goes on along the minus strand of NC_138751.1, from coordinate 946,573 downwards.
GGCATGACTGGCAGAAAGAACTGGATGGCCCTCACCTGGGCTCTTGTGGGGCTGGGAAGCAGGCAAGGGGCAGGGGAGGGCAGGGAGCAGCTTTGGTCCACCTGGTGGCTAAATTTGTTATTAGACTGGGAAACCAAAGACAAGCTTGTCAAAGCCTCTATGACACACTGGGCAATAGAAAGAGGACATACCGTACTTTTCCATGTATAAGACTAGGTTTTTCCCCTAAAAAATAAAGTCAAAAATTAGGGGGCGTCTTATACACAGAGAGATGTGAGTCCCCCAAAATAGAGAACATCTTATACATGGGGGCGTCTTATAGACAGAAAAATGCAACGATCTAGATTTTAACCTCTGGCGAAAACTCTGGAGGAGTGATCTAAAGTTTACAGCATGTTATTTCCTGAAGGAGAACTACTTGAAAATTATTTATAGGTGGTATTTAACTGTGATTAGACATGCTAAGATGTATAAGACTGAATCGTTTAAGTGCTGGAGATGCAAAGAGGTCGAGGGCACGTTCTTTCATAGGTGGTGGACCTGTAAAAAGGTAAACGAGTACTGGGAAATAATTTATAATGAATTGAAAAAAATGTTTAAAAGTACTTTTCTTTAAAAACCAGATGGGGATAATTCAGATGGAAAGGTGTGAAAAAAGATTATTTATGTATGCCACTGTGGCAGCCGTGTTTCGTTCGCCCAAAAATGGAAAACAAGCAAGGTCCCAATCAAAGAAGAATGGCAAAATAAGCTGATTGAATATGCGCAGCTTGCGGACCTAACATATAGAATAAGAGAACAAGAAGAACAATTGTTTAAAGAAGATTGGGAAATGTTTATTGAATATATGGGGGGGATTGTGTATGGCAGCATTAAGATAAATTCAACACTGGAAATAAGTTTTGATGGAAGTAATAATGGGATGGTTTACACAACAGAACAGTGGCATAGCGTTGTGGTGGCGATGGGTGGTTGCCTGGGGCGCAAAATTGTTAGGGGCACAAAATTTCAGCACTGGGTGCTGCCTCAATGCAGCTGTGTGTTTCCATCACTGGGCTCCGTTGAAAACGGCTTCTCCATGCGAACCAGGGAGTGACCTTTCCAGACAACCGTTGAATGTGTGCCCCTGTGTGCTTCAGGGCTCGAGGCCTTGGGGTCTTGTGTTGCTCCTTGAATTGGTGGGGAAATTGGCAGAATGGGCACTGCTGCGGGTGCCACAGAATGCCTGTTTTCTGCATTTGTAAGAACTCAAACTTTTAGCCTGGAAGCGCCTGCGCCTTTGGAACTCCTTGCCTCATGGCACCAGGCAGACACCTTCCCTGCACTCTTTTTGGCACCTGCTAAAAACATTACTGTTTAGACAAGCCTGTCCAGAGGTTTAGAAATCTGGCGTGAATCTTAATCTGTGTTTCGTCTCTTGCCATTTCAACTTTTGGAACCGTCGATTTGATTGCTTTATCTTTTGTGCAAACCACTTTGAGGTTTTTTAAACTATCCCTAGTGGTGTGCAAATTTTAAATTAAGCCCGCTGGGGGCTGTTGCAAACCTAACAGCAGACAATTCTAGTGCACTCTCATGCAAAACTTCAACCCTCCAGGTTTGCCATCTCCCTCCTTGCGGCAGCCACTCCTCATTCCCAACTAATCCTGGCTTGGCCTGGGTCTCTTTGTCTCTGCCCCGCTTCACTTCTTCTCGGCTCTCAGCGAGGCCCTCTCCTCCCACGTCACAAATATTTCCCACCGAAATTCAGATTTAAAAACTTCCCGTTTCCTCTTTCTGGCGAAACCTATCGCACAATGCTGCGCTGTGTTGATCAGAATTGGCTTGCGCTAGCCAGAGAGGGGCAACCTTTGAGCCGAGGCTTAACTTGCGGGCCATGCCTCAGCGCCAAGCTATGTGAGGTAAACACTGAGAATTGCATCTGAGAGGAGTGCTGCTCCCTCACGGCTTCGCACACAGCCAAGGCAAATGGGGAGAGCTTTACTTCCTTCTCAAGGCAAGAAAGGAAGGAGGTGAGAATAACCCCCCTGGGGAAACTGAGGCACACAACAACTTCCAGGTGGGTGCTGGGGCTCAGCAGCCTCCCTGCCCCCCAGTCTCAGTGGGAGAGGCTCCTCCTGACGACTTGTGTTGGTGCACTCTGCGCATGGTCTCAGGAACAGTGTGCGAACACTATGCTTTTCTTAAAGCACATTTCTCTCCCCCCATCAGAGAGTTCTGGGTGCTGCAGTTCATTAGGGGCAGCTGTGGGAATTGTCATGGGGGAAAGCACAGGGCCCGGAATTATTTGAGGAGAGAAAGAATGCGCCTTAAATGCACTGTGAGTACACAGCCTTGGGGTCCAATCACCAAGAGGGTTGGGCTAGATGACCCTCTGGCTCCCGACCAACTCTGCAAGTCTATGATTCTGTAAGCAAGGAAGCAACAAAGGCTTCTCTTCTAAAACAAGCCTGAACAAGTGTTTTCGCAGCCTAGAAATTCCTCGTTGCCACTTCCGACCTCTGCGCATGGGCTGAATCCTTCTGGCTGCCTTAAGACTTCCAGAGATGCTCTGCATTAAATCCCCACATTCAGCTGCTCCTGAGCTTCACCCAGTGTCAGGAAAAAGGTCAGTCAGGAAAAGAGCCCCCTCCTTGACTCCAAAATAGGGGGGGGGGAGAGCAAACAGCCTTCGCCTTATTTCCCCTGAGCTCTCAAAGCAAGACAAAGCCACATTCCCCTCCCTGCCCCAAAGGCCTTTGCAAAGATGCTCAGACAAACCTGCAAGAGGGACTTGGGGGGGGGGGGCGCCAAAGACACCCACAAACAATTGGCGGTGCTGCGATTATTTTGTACGTTTTTATTTCCCCGACTCTTGAGTGAGCTGGGAGTGGGAGTGTCCCAGCTGAAGACCAAGAGATGTCCCTCCGCCCTGGGACAAGGTGATGCGCAAAGTGGTGCAGCCCCCTCAAGACCCCCTCCTCATTTTTTTACAGCGGGTGCTGATCCGGCCTCTTCCTCTCCCTCTTCTTGGTGGGATCCAGACAGGCCACTTTCACATCTCAAAGGGGGCATTGACCACCTGCGCTAGGGAGCCCCCGGTGGACCAGCACCCCCAGATCTGGCCAGAGAGTTCACCCTGAAATGGAGCTGCAGAACTCTGCTTCTTACACGCCTCAGCTGTGAATGCGGCTGGAGTCACAGCGCCACGCGGAGGCAAAGTCTTCAGGCGCATTGCAGGGGGTTGGACTGGATGACCCTTGGAGTCCCTTCCAACTCTACAATTCTGCGATTCTAGAATAATGGGGGGGGGGAGGAGGAGGCAGCCTTGGATGTGTACATGCGATAGTTTTAAAGCACATGCAAAGCGCGCGCACACCAAAGAATTCTGGGCACGGTAGTTTGCCAACAGTTCGCAGCTGGTTGGACTAGATGACCCCACTGGGTCTCCCTTCAATTCAATGATTTGAAGAGTTGCTGGCGATTGTAACCCTGTGAGGGGAAACCCCAGGGCCCATAATTCCTTGCTTCAGAGGCATCGTGTGAACTCGGCCTTAGCGTCACCTCCTTCTCTGCTCCGCCCCAAAAGAGGGTCTGCTCGTCAGTGGCGTAGCGTGGGGGGTGCAGGGGGGAGCCGGCCGCACCGGGCGCAACATCTGGGGGTTAGGGTTAGGGGGCGCAAATCCACGGGTGAGGGGGCACAAATGACTTGCCTTACCCCGGGTGCTGACAACCCACGCTACGCCACTGCTGCTCGTGTGGACGCTGCCGGCGCCCCGGGGGGAACCGACGCGCTGCTGCCGCCTGCTGGCCGCCAGGGGTCCTGTTTGCAGATTCAGTCCCCTGGGACGTGTGAACTGGCTGGATGGGGGCGCGGGGGGGGGGAGAGACGTGGTGGTTGTTTGCGCGCGTGCACGTGCCTGCAAGCCCCGCGCCTCCCCATAACCGGATCTTTCTCCCTCCCCTCCCTCCTGCCGGATTCCAGGCATCGCCGGCCAAAAATACCCCCGGGGGGGGTCCATCTCTGCCGCCCCCCGGCCCTTGGCGGCCCCCCCCCCCCCCGCGGCCAGCAGCGCTCCTCTCCGGGCGTCGCCGCGAAGGGAATCCCGGCCAGGCCCGGGCCAGGCCCGGCTTGCGGGGGGGGGGAGGGGGAGTGACGTCAGCGCAGCGCTGTCCACCCGGCGGAGGTGCTGGAGAGAGAGAGAGAGAGCCGGAACTCCTGGGTTCTCGCCTGAGTAGATGGGGGGGGGGCTCCAGGCTGGTGGCCGAAAGGCGCTTTGCACGCGCTCAGGGGCGCGCTCTTCCTCCTCCCCTGGAGCTGGCGCGAGGGAGGGGGCCGAGGGGGTGTATGAGGTCGTTAGGAGGAGAATTGGGGTGCGGGGCTGGGCGGAATTTGGAGGGCCCCGACTGTCGGGGATAAAAATCGGGCCCCATCCCTGCGAGGAACCGTCCGCCCCCTCCCCTCCGGACCGGACCCTCGGGGCTTGTGGCGCACTTGGCGGGCGGCTGCCGAGCCCTCCTGGAATTCGCTTCCCAAAGGGGCCGACGAGTCCCGGGTTCTCGGGGTTCGCCGTCGGGGTCCCGGGGGTTCTCACGTGCCGTCTTTGTAAAACAAAACCAAACCACCGCGAGGCATCCTTTGCAATCCGCCCCCTCCAAGGAACCCGAGGCTAAACGGGTGGTCCCAATTCTGAGACCCAAAGAAGAGGAGGATTTGGGGGGGCCTGGGGGCCTCGGGCGAAGCTCCAGAAGGCTGGCGCTGCGCACCTCTCGGGCGCTGGACGGCCGGGGGTCTCCCGTCGGAAGCGGCGCCTGAGGGTCCGGCACTCCGATCCCCGACGGGGGGGACCCGCAACTTGCCCGCCACGTGCCAGGCGGGGAGGGGCCCCAAGCCCCGCCCTGGCCCGCCTGCTTGGCTGGAGGGGGCGTCTCCAAGGGGCCCCTGGGCTTCTGCCCCTTCCCCCGGGTGGGAGCGCCCGGCTTAGCCGCTGCCCCCTCCTGCTCCACGGGGAGCCCTGGGCTGGCGGGGGGGGGGGGGTGAGGCTCGCGAGATTTGCCGCCTCTGGCCGCCGCCCGGCGGGGTGGGGAGGCTGGGCCAGCCGGGCGGGGCTGGGGGGGCGCCTCTGCTGCTGCTGCTCCTCTCGCCCCCGCCAGCCCGGAGTCGGCAGAGGCAGCGGAGCCAGAAACAGCGGCGCCCTCGTCCTCCTCCTCCTCCTCCTCTTCGGCCCAGGTAAGGGGCAGCTGCTCCCCCCGCCGGAGGGAGGGGGGTCAGGGGCTCCCTCCTCGGCCTGGGCGCCTCTGACGCAGACGCCCCAGCATCCCTTCTCCACCCCCACAAATCGTCTTTCCCCAAATCTGGGCATCTCTCTCTTCCGCAAAAAAGGCTGGGGCTGGAAAATGGATGGAGGGGGGGCAGGCCTGGGAAATTACCGCACCCCCTCCCCCCCGGTGGAGGTCGGGGCGCCCGTGACAGGCTGGGGGGGGGGCGGCGAGGTTCTGACTCTCCCTCCCGGGCCGCTGTTTTCCAAAGTCGTCCCCCCCCCACGCCGTCCTCGAAGGCGCAGCTCCCTCCGGCTCCAGCCCCATCTCTCCCGTCTCATCTCCTGCCCCTGCCCCGCCACCACTTCCCTGTTCCTTGTCTGCCCATCCAGCGCCGCCCCACAGTTCTCTGCCCCTCTTTCTCCACCGCCCCTTGCCGGCTCCCCTTCCTCAGCACCTGGCCTGTGTTTGGGTTGGGGGGGGGCTATCGAGGACGTCCTGCCTGGGGGTTTTCCCAGCCGGGGAGGCGGGGGGGGCTGAGCAAGGCCAGAATGTTTCGTTCGTGGGGGGGGGGAGGCTTGGAGGAAACACCTCTGAGAGTGTGAAGAGTGCGCACCCCTCCAAAGATGTGGAGCTGGATATGCAGGGGAGGGGCACCTTCTGATGGAAAATCATTAGCTGGGGGGGGGCGGAATCCTGGCTTCTCCCAGGTGGGGTGAGGCTGTCGGGAGATCCGGCGGAGGTGGGGGCCTGGGAACCTCCGTTGGTGCAAAGAGAGGGAGTCCTCTGCCTGTGCGCCTGCGCATCCACGCGCGGGGGGGGGGCGCTGTGAGGAGCAGCGGGTGGGTCGCAATCCTGCCGGGCGCTCATCCGGAGCCAGATGCGGCCCTTAATGCGCACAGCTGCACTTGGCTGCTACAGGGGGTGAGGGGGTCCGGCCGGGCGCATCCCCCCCCCCCAGGTCACATCAAGGCTGTCTCTATGGCCACCTCCCCCTTGTTTGCAAACAGAGCAGCTGCAGGAATCAAAGGGAGGAAGGAGGGGGAGGGGAGAGCTATTAAAAGCCTGGCGAGGCTGGGGGGGGGGCGCTGGGTGTCCCAGAAGCAGCCAGGCTAAATCTGCCCCTCTCCCAAATGCTTGGAAGGAGCCACAGTGGTGGGGAGGCATGTGCTCCCCCACCCAGGAGCATCTAAACACTCACCAGACTTGCCACCCCCAGCCAGACATGCAGACTCAGTCTCCCACCCCCTCCCACCACCCCCCAGCGGTGGCCTGATCCCACCCCCTCCAACATCCCCCCCCCCCGATGAAAATACGGACATCCTATTCCACATCCGGAAGCTTCTCCTGCGTTTGATCTCATTGCACACATGGATGTCATGCGCACACAGACTTCGGTCACCTTGAGCCAAGTGCAACCTCTCCACCTCACCCACCTAGCAGGATCGTTGTAGGGAAAAAATGTGTGAGGGGAAGGGATTGTGTGCAACACTTTCCACAGATAAATGGAAAGAAATAAAATGTTGGCGGTAAGCTGCCTTGAGTTCCTGTCAGGGGAAAAGGTGAAATAATATTGGTAGTACAGCGGTACCTCAGGTTAAGTACTTAATTCGTTCCGGAGGTCCTTACGTAACCTGAAACTGTTCTTAACCTGCAGCACCACTTTAGCTAATGGGGCCTCCTGCTGCTGCTGCGCCACAGGAGCACAATTTCTGTTCTTATCCTGAAGCAAAGTTCTTAACCTGAAGAACTATTTCTGGGTTAGCGGAGTCTGTAACCTGAAGCTTATGTAACCTGACCTGAAGCGTATGTAACCCGAGGTACCACTGAAGTAGTAAAATAGACTTGAAAAAGAAGTTGCTGAATTGCAACATATTACTAAACTGAAAACCATGGAGAGACCTGGTCTGAATAGAGATATTGAATTCTTGTCTCTTTACATATGCTAAAGCTATTTTTGGTCATATGCATACCATCCCTTGAAGATCAAACGTATCCATTGTTAAGGAAATCAGCCCTGAGTGCTCACTGGAAGGACAGATCCTGAAGCTGAGGCTCCAAGACTTTGGCCACCTCATGAGAAGGGAAGACTCCCTGGAAAAGACTCAGAAGATTGAGGGCACAAGGAGAAGGGGACGGCAGAGGACGCTCTGGACCAGGGGGTCACGAAGAGGTGGACGCAACTAAACAACAAAAACATACCATCCCTTGCTTTTTCCTGTAGGACTAATTGCAGTCGTTAACAGTCCTCAACAGGTTTACCATACCCATTGAGTCAATCACCCATCTCCTACTACCCTTCTGAGGAAAACCCCACCCCACCCTCTCACTTGGTGACTTCTGTTTCAGTGTTTCTGAAGAAGTGTGCATGCACATGAAAGCTCATACCAGAACAAACTTAGTTGGTCTCTAAGATGCTACTGGACATTTTTTTAGTAATAGTAATAAATGTTGTTTAGTCGTGTCCGCCTCTTCGTGACCCCCTGGACCGGAGCACGCCAGGCACTCCTGTCTTCCACTGCCTCCCTCATGCTGGTAGCTTCGAGAACACTGTCCCACCATCTCGTCCTCTGTCGTCCCCTTCTCCTTGTGCCCTCCATCTTTTCCAACATCAAGGTCTTTTCCAGGGAGTCTTCTCTTCTCATGAGGTGGCCAAAGCGATGGGCTGCGCTTCACAACGGTTGGGAGAAATGTTTTTGCCAAAAATCTCAGAAACCTCATCAGGAGGGCTTTAAACTGACTAATGTGGGGGAGGGAGACAGTGCTCCTGAAGGTAGGAGTCTATCAATTGATGAAGATGATCATCCAAATGTCATAGACCAAATGGAGCAAACAGCACGCAGACCTAGTGGTGGGAGGAAAAAATCCTTAAATAAGAGACACGGGGGAATGATTAATGGACTTCAATGTCTGTACACTAATGCGCAAAGCATGGGAAATAAACAAGATGAGCTTGAGCTCTTGGTACAGCAAACTAAATATGACGTAATAGGCATCACTGAAACCTGGTGGGATAAGTCCCATGATTGGAATGTAATAATGGGGGGATACAACCTATTTCAGAGAAACAGACCAGACAAGAAAGGAGGAGGAGTGGCGTTATATGTCAGGGATGTGTATACCTGTGAAGAGATCCAAGATTTAGAATCTCAAAGCCAAAGTGAGAGCATTTGGGTCAAAATTAAGGGAGAGAAGAATAACAGAGATCTCATTAAAATAAAAAAATTCCTTCCAGTAGCACCTTAAAGACCAACTAAGTTAGTTCTTGGTATGAGCTTTCGTGTGCATGCACACTTCTTCAGATACTATGGCAGACCAACACGGCTACCTATCTGTAACAGTGACCTCATTGTGGGAGTTTACTATAGATCCCCAAGCCAAACGGAGGACATAGATGATGCCTTCCTGGAACAGATGGCCAAGCATGCAAAAGGAAGGGAGATAGTAGTAATGGGGGACTTCAATTACCCGGATATTTGTTGGATGTCAAACTCAGCCAAGAGCATAAGGTCAAACAGATTCCTCACTGGCCTTGCAGACAACTTCATTGTCCAGAAAGTGGGAGAAGCAACAAGAGGAACAGCCATTTTAGATCTGGTCCTAACCAATGTTGATGACCTGGTTAGTGGGGTAGAAGTGGAAGGATCATTAGGCGCGAGTGATCATGCTCTTCTGAAGTTTACTATACAGCGGAAAGGAGCAGCCAAGCATACTAGGACTCAATTTCTTGACTTTAAGAAAGCCGACTTCATAAAACTTAGGGAAGTGCTGGATGAGATCCCATGGACAGTAATACTAAAAGGAAAGGGAGTTCATGATGGCTGGGAGTTTGTTAAGAGGGAGATAGTAAAAGCACAACGTCAGGCAATACCAATGAGACGGAAACATGGAAGGTGCCTAAAGAAGCCAGGGTGGCTATCTAAAGAACTTTTAACTGAGTTAAGATTAAAAAAGGATGTGTACAAAAAATGGAAACCATCAAAGAGGAATTCAAACAAATAGCCAGCACGTGTAGACACAAAGTCAGAAAAGCTAAAGGACAGAATGAACTCAGGCTTGCTAGAGAGGTTAAAAGCAACAAAAAAAGGCTTTTATGGGTATGTTCGTAGCAAAGGGAAGAACAAAGAAACAGTGGGGTCACTCAGAGGAGAAGATGGTGAAATGCAAACAGGGGACACAGAAAGGGCTGAACTCCTCAATGCCTTCTTTGCCTCAGTCTTCTCCGATAAAGAAAACAATGCCCGACCTGAAGAATTTGGAGCAAATGATTCAGCAAAGGAAACACAGCCCAGAATAACTAAGGAGATAGTTCAAGAATATTTGGCTAGTTTAGATGTATTCAAGTCTCCAGGGCCAGATGAACTGCATCCAAGAGTATTAAAAGAACTGGCAGATGTGATCTCAGAACCACTGGCAGTCATCTTTGAGAATTCCTGGAGAACAGGCGAAGTCCCGGCAGACTGGAGGAGGGCAAATGTTGTTCCTATTTTCAAAAAGGGGGAAAGAGAGGACCCAAATAATTACCGCCCAGTCAGTCTGACATCAATAGCAGGGAAGATTCTGGAGCAGATCATTAAGCAAAGAGTCTGTGAGCACCTAGAAAGGAATGCTGTGATCACCAATAGTCAGCATGGATTTCTGAAAAATAAGTCATGTCAGACTAACCTGATCTCGTTTTTTGACAGAATTACAAGCCTGGTAGATGAAGGGAACGCAGTGGATGTAGCCTACCTTGATTTCAGCAAGGCATTTGACAAGGTGCCCCATGATATTCTTGTAAAGAAGCTGGTAAAATGCGGTCTTGACTATGCTACCACTCAGTGGATTTGTAACTGGCTGACTGCCCGAACCCAAAGGGTGCTCATCAATGGTTCCTCTTCATCCTGGAGAAGAGTGACGAGTGGGGTGCCACAGGGTTCTGTCTTGGGCCCGGTCTTATTCAACATCTTTATCAACGACTTGGATGATGGACTCAAGGGCATCCTGATCAAATTTGCAGATGACACCAAACTAGGAGGGGTGGCTAACACCCCAGAGGACAGGATCACACTTCAAAACGACCTTGACAGATTAGAGAACTGGGCCAAAACAAACAAGATGAATTTTAACAGGGAGAAATGTAAAGTATTGCACTTGGGCAAAAAAAATGAGAGGCACAAATACAAGATGGGTGACACTTGGCCTGAGAGCAGTACATGTGAAAAGGATCTAGGAGTCTTGGTTGACCACAAACTTGACATGAGCCAACAGTGTGACGCGGCAGCTAAAAAAGCCAATGCAATTCTGGGCTGCATCAATAGGAGTATAGCATCTAGATCAAGGGAACTAATAGTGCCACTGTATTCTGCTCTGGTCAGACCTCACCTGGAGTACTGTGTCCAGTTCTGGGCACCACAGTTCAAGAAGGACACTGACAAACTGGAACGTGTCCAGAGGAGGGCAACCAAAATGGTCAAAGGCCTGGAAACGATGCCTTATGAGGAACGGCTAAGGGAGCTGGGCATGTTTAGCCTGGAGAAGAGGAGGTTAAGGGGTGATATGATAGCCATGTTCAAAGATATAAAAGGATGTCACATAGAGGAGGGAGAAAGGTTGTTTTCTGCTGCTCCGGAGAAGCGGACACGGAGCAATGGATCCAAACTACAAGAAAGAAGATTCTACCTAAACATTAGGAAGAACTTCCTGACAGTAAGAGCTGTTTGACAGTGGAATTTGCTGCCAAGGAGTGTGGTGGAGTCTCCTACTTTGGAGGTCTTTAAGCAGAGGCTTGACAACCATATGTCAGGAGTGCTCTGATGGTGTTTCCTGCTTGGCAGGGGGTTTGGACTCAATGGCCCTTGTGGTCTCTTCCAACTCTATGATTCTATGAAAGTCTTGGAGCCTCAGCTTCAGGATCTGTCCTTCCAGTGAGCACTCAGGGCTGATTTCCTTCAGAATCGAGAGGTTTGATCTTCTTGCAGTCCATGGGACTCTCAAGAGTCTCCTCCAGCACCAGAATTAAAAAGCATCAATTCTTTGGTGATCAGCCTTCTTGATGGTCCAGCTCTCACTTCCATACATCACTACTGGGAAAACCATAGCTTGAACTTTACGGACCTTTGTCGGCAAGATGATGTCTCTGCTTTTTAAGATGCTGTCTAGGTTTGTCATCACTTTTCTCCCAGTAATAAACAAACCAGACAGTAAATCCTAATGAACTCAGTGGGACTTACTTCTAAGTAAAAATGCTGAGGATTGCAGCATCAGGCTCAATTTACAATAACGGAATAAACAATGCCTGTGTTTCCTAAGAAGTGGCTGGTTGCTTTTTTCCTTTTTTTCTAGTAACATTTGATTAGTTTTCCAAAAATAACAAAAATAAAAACAATACAAAACACAAAGAAAAAAGATCATATGCAAGTTTTAAAAACCATATTCTTTTTAGCAGACTTCCCTCCCCTCCACTTCTTGGTTACATTACATTAAGCTTATCTATACACATCCGTGGAACCTTATATTCTTAAGAATCCAATTTTAAAACCACCTTCATTTTATTACAAGTTATTTTTAAAAGTTATGCTAATGTCAATGTCTAAACACAAGCTGAATAGATATTCTTTGAACATTTGCCCCTTTTTAAAACTCAAAGTCCTTCTTTCTTTGGCTTCAGATTAACTAAATTGCCCTGCATGGTTCAATAGTTTATTCAGTAGTACATCTTCATCTTCTTTGGCGTGGGTTCTTCCTTAGGTAGGAACTGGCTGGTCTTGGCCTGGGATTCTCAAATACAGGAACAAAGTCAATGAGTCCATTGAGTCCACTGAGTCCCGTACATCTCAATATCATCACTTTGATTTTTTTAAAACATTAATCATTTCCCACATACTCTTCAAATCTTTATACGTCTTTTCCAAGGCCTTTTAAAAAAATTATACTTTGCTACCAGAAATAGTAACCTCTTGTGCATTTTGTCCTCCCTTCCTGCTTCTTGTCTATCACGGTCAAAGCCGCCCAAATCTTTTCACATGTAATACCATTTTTGTCTTGTACTACTCTTACTTTTCCTTGTATTTTCCTTGAACCTCGTCTCGCCATTTCCACCTTGGTGGTTTGTGTTGTCGCCGGAAACCATTCGCCTCCTTTAATTGTCTCACAGCCTCTGCAAGTAAGTTATTATTTTTACAAATTTGAGAAGATGCCTTATGAACGTCTTCTTTTACCTGATCAAACAATTCTCTTTTCATGTCGGAAAGAAAACCATACAATTCATCTCTTCTAAAAGAATATAAGAAGGGACTGTCTGCCGAAGCATCACAATTAAAGAATTTAAGGCAGGTTGGCAACATTTTCCTTCAAAATTATAGGAAAGGCTTCATATGCCAGCTTCACTATTTTTTTAATCTGGTGCAGGAATTTTATTTTCAGTTCAAACAGGACTCTGTTTTTGCATCTACACACCACTTCCAATTGTCCTCTGAGATGAGGAGGGGAGGGGGAAAGGGAAAGGGACATTCCAGGACCAAATCCGTAACCGGGATGACTTCTGTCATTCTGGGACTGTTCCTGGAAAGTCAGGAAACTTGGAGGGCATGTGATCCTGTGCCTTGCGTAGGAAGTAAACACCTCCCATCCTTGAGCTTGACCCCTCTTGCAGCAGCACAACTTCCGCAGGGACAGGCAGAGTCTCTTTCCTGTTTGCCCCCACCCCCCCGGAGAGAGAGGATTTCCCCGTTGTGTTTACAGAAAGCCCTTCCTCTTCCACTCTTAGCCAGGGCGGAGATGGAGACACTCCAGGGATGCGGTCCAGAATCTCAATGTCTAGAATATGTATAGCAATGCCAGGCTGCCTCTGGGCATGTGCAGAGCACTTTGCCCTCAAGGAACAGGAGCCAGCCCCCACTCCATGCTCTTCTGGACTGTAGGCAGGTTAAGTTTCCAAAGCTAAACTCTGTAGGAGTTCATTGACTGGAGCGAGCTAATATAAGAGGATCCACCTAGTTAGGGTATTCTCTGGAAGACAAGTGGGTGGGTGGCTTTCTGTCAATCTCAAAGTAACTGAAACACTGCCTTGGTTGTAAGAAAGACCATAAGCAGAGCTGGATCAGGCCAAAGGAGGTAGGAATCTAGACAAACAGTGGGAATCTAGACCTGGAGCTTCCACAGGAACATAAGAAGTGCCTGTTGGATCAGACCAAAAGGGACCCATCGAGTCCAGCGTTCTGTCCTCACAGTGGCTGAAGGAGATGTCCCAAGACAACGCAGGAGCCATCTTTGGCTGGGGCCCCATAAGCAAGTGACATTTGGGGCATGGTGCCCCCAATACAGGAGGCAGTACATAGCCATGATGGCTAATAGCCCTTCCCTCCATGAATTTCCCCCATCCGCTCTTAAATTGGCAGACAACACTCTATTAGGAAGAACTTTCCGACAGCAAGAGCAATTTGATGGCGGAACAGACGCCTTGGGAAGGTGCTGGATTTTTTCCTTCATCAGAAGTTCTTAAGCAAAGGTCCGATGGCCGTTGATCGGAAATTGTTTAGCTGGGATTCCTGCATTGCGGGGGTTGGGCTAGATGACCCTCGGGGTCCCGTCCAACCCTGCAGTCCTCTGATCTTCTGGAATTCCATAATTTTCACGACATGCTTCAGAGAGAAGGCCCTTCCTTTGATCTGTCCTCCATCTCCCAGATTCCGTCCAACCCACACATGAAAGGGCCTCTTTCACGCACCCAATTCTAAAAATTCCAGCCTCGTCAAGAATGCCAGCAAACACTTATGAAACTAAAGGAATGAAGGGAAGGCAAGCCTTGAGCATCCACATCACAGCTCCCTTCCCACGTTTCACAAACACACATCCATGCTCCAAAGTCGGATCATTTCCCCCCTATTGCCTTTTGATGCTGGGGCTTTGGTGAGGTCCCACGAGGGAGGAGCTGCCGACGTTTGAGACAGCGCCCAAGAAGGCCTCATCCTGAACACCGGGTGTCCTTAATGTGGCTCAGAGGTGGCGTGTGGCCAAAATGGAACCCATCAGAGAACAGCCACTAGGGACAAGGAGGCGTTTGCCCGGCAATTCCCGTGTAATGTTTGTGCTTTCCTGTTGTGAGAATCAAATGAAAGCAACACACTCCTTGGGGCCAGGTGGCTTGGAAGAGCCTGTCTCCCTTTATGAACCTGCCCTGCGTGCTAAGACCCTCAGGGAACACCTTCTGTTGGTCCCACCAACATCAGAGTCACGGCCAGTGGTGGAAGGAGACAGGAAGAGCCTTTTCTGTCTGCTCCCAGATTGCGGCATTCCCTCCCAAGAAAGACCAGACTGGCTCCCTCCTTCATTTTCTTTGGAAACTAAGGTGCACTGCACTGTTAATTGCTGGTTCTAAATGTGCTTTGATGTATTTTAATTCCTATTTTTAATTCCTATTGCTTTAGTCTTCCTGTCTCCTCTCCTTGCAAGTTCGCTGTCTTTACCTCCCCCTCCCAGGCAGCCTCCTTTATTGCTGGCATCACTTATCTCCCTCCCCAATCGCTTGCCAATTAGCAGCTTTTTTTCAATAAAGCTTTTTTCTTTCAAAAAAAAGCATGAGCTGCTTTTCACCCCTGGGCAATTCGGCTCCAGGGACCAGGCATTCGCTCCATAAAACGCACAGACGTTTCCCCTTACTTTTTAGGAAGAAAAAAAGTGTGTCTTATGGAGCAAAAAATACGGTACCTTGTTTTCACAACCTTGATCCCCCATTTGGAAAAGAAAAAAAACATTGGCAATACAGTCAAACCTCAGCTCCTGAACACCTCTGCTTTGGAACGCTTCAGCTCACGAACACTGAAAACCCAAAAGTAACTGCTCCGGTTTTTGAAAGCCAAATGGCTTCTGGGAGTCCCCCCCCCCCCTTTTCCCTCTATTGACTTTGCCAATCACCCTTTGATCCTTGGTTGTCGAATGTTTCGGAAGTCGAACGGTCTTTCAGAATGGATTACATTCGACAACTGAGGTTTGACTGTATCGGGATCACAGACCCAGTTTCTTTCAAACTAGGAGAGGAAACCAACACACACGCCCCCCCATTGTGGCCCTTTAGCCCCATACTGACCACAAACCAGTTATCAAGAGTCTCTCAAAAACCCTCCAAGACTACTTTGAAGACAATGACGTAGACAACATAACAACCCTCCTCCTCTGGGACGCCATGAAAGCAGTCACCAAAGGAGGCTGTATAAAAGAAAAAGCATCCCTTAAAAAACAAACCTCAAACAGTAATTATGGGAGCCGCCTTGAACCCCACCTTGTAAGAAAAGCTGGATACAAATACATGAAATCATTATCACTGACTCATAGAATTGCTGATGGTCAACAGTTGACTCTCTTTCCACTGGAGGCCCCCAACATGCGACCACGTCTCACAGTGCAGGGAGCGCATCATCGAGGGCCATGTGCCCGGAGCTGTGCCAAGACCAGCTTCTGGCCCTTATTTCTGAAGGTGCCCTGAGCACCTTGTCTTCCCCTCCTGCTCCTGGTCTCATCCTGTCCTCCCCAGAGTTTGCAGTCCCTCCTGCTTTCGTATCATCTGCAGTAATGTGTAGGCCAGAAGCAGAGTTGCAGGCGAGAAGCCAGGCTCCAAATTCCGAACCACGTGCTCAGCTTTTGCTAGCCAGGGAAGTCGAGAGGGGCTCCTTTGCAAAGACTCAGAGAGCCTCTGCATGCAGGAAAATGCTCTTCTTGAGCCCAGCCAAGGAAAAGCCTCTAGCAGAGGCTTCCAAGAGCAAACCACAAATATCACCTCTTTGGCTCGCTTCCTTTTGGTGGGCAGAGCTGGATAAGGTACACGAAGGGAGTTGTGGGGGTATCGAGAGGGAGCAGTGACCCTAAAACCGGGGTCAGCAAATTTTTCAGCAAGGGGCCAGTCCACTGTCCCTCAGACCTTGTGGGGGCCCGGACTATATTTGGGGGGGGTGGGAAAATTAATGAATTCCTATGCCCCATAAATAATCCAGAGATGCATTTTAAATAAAAGGACACATTCTACTCATGTAAAAACACGCTGATTCCCAGGCCAGATTGAGAAGGCGATTGGGCCAGATCCAGCCCCCGTGCCTTAGTTTGCCTACCCATGCCCTAAAACCTGACATTTTTAAGCCATGACTATTGGGAGGTGAGAATGACACGTTTCAGAAGCAGCTCCTCTAGTCCCCGGGAGCATTTTATTATATTCTTAGCAAAGGCTCAGGGGAAGCCAGCTGAGACCCCTGCAAGTGGCAGCTGGTGGATCTTGCAGAGTTGCCCAGTGCCTGCTCTAAGGACCACCCGCCTGTCTGTCTCTGCCACCCCATCCCTGCGGGCTACACGTGGCATTGGGCTGAAGGGTGCATGGAGCCCACAAGACGCAGGTTCCCCAGCCCAGGATTACAGAACCCATTTCTGCATGCCCCACATCCTTGCCATGCAGCCTCCAAGTGCGGGTTCCTGGGAGGCAGTGGGCCCAGCCAGCTCCAGGGATTGCACCAGAGACCTTCAGCCCGCAAGGCATGTGCTGCTGCCACTCAGTGAGAAGGCCCTTCTTCTCTCTTTGGCAAGGGGCCCAAGACCTGGGTGGCAATCTTGGTTGCCCCCCTCCCCCACCTCTGCTGTTTATTTACTTATCAAGTCTGCAGATGGCACAAGACAGGGAGGGGCTGCATGCACTTCTGGAGGGCGGGATTAGAAGGAGGCAACGTGATGAGAGAAGCAACAAAGGAGAGCAGGACAGTGAGGTGTGACAATGAGGTTCGGGGAAGACAAACAGAAGCAGCAGAGCCAGGAGAGACAAGGCAGGTGAGGGGGGCAGGAGCAACTTCTGCCAAATTCCTTTGGGGTGCCTCGTCAACAGGTGGCCCCCTCCCGATGCTGCTGGGGGGCTGCAACTCCCACTATCCCTGGCTGCCGGCTGTGCCAGCCTGGGGACACTTTTTTTTTGGGGGGGTGTCATAATCCATAGCAGCTGGAAGGCTTGAGGATGGCAGAGGTCAAGGCTGCAGTCCTCAAGAAAGTCTTACGGGCAGGGGGCAAGGAGCAGCACCCCCTACTCAAAAGAGGCAGGGAAATGGGGAGGAAGAGAAAGATGGAAGCAGCGGGTTGGGCTAGATGACCCTTGGGGTCCCTTTCAATGCTGCCGTTCAATTATTCAGTGTCTGACTGGCAGCCGAGACAGGAGGCACCTTTCTCCGAAAAGCAGGCGGGGAGCTCTCTCTGGGGCACAGACCGGGCGAGGGGCCTCCAACTGCCCCTGATTCCAGCTCCTATTTCAACTTTGGGGTGGGAGTCACAGGAGGGGGGGAGGAAGTGTCTCCTTCCCTGCTAAACTGCAGGAGCGACGGGGGGGGGGTGACTGGCAGCATGAGCCCTGGCACTCGGATGGCGGGGTTTCAGTTTCCACTTGCTAATCCTTGGGCAAGGGACACATTAGTTCCGGCTGGAGGGTTTCCTGACAGGCGCATGACGAGGGATGCAGATGGCACTGTCAGGGAGACTGACCCCCCCCCCATCTCCTGTCGTCCCCCCCAGTCAAAAGCCACGACGGAGACATTCTGCTGCAGCAGATCAACACCCAAATGCAAAAAAAAAAGGCTGTCATTGCAAACCTGGCTTCATCCTGGTAGGAATACAGGGGTATTTTGCTCTGTGTCCCCCCCCCGGTGCCCCTGCTGGGAGAAGGGGAAACAAGTGTCCCTTTTATGTGCAATGCCCCCCCCAAAAAAACCCTCTAGGAACCAGACCAGTGTTGCCTCCCCAGCAGCCACGGAAGGGCCGATTCTGCCCTCCGCGAAAGGGGGCACACATGTGCCCTCGCCCCACCTGCCAGCGCATCAGGATACCTAATGGGTCAGAGCAAACGATTCCAACCCCCAAGTACACACTCCCCCCCCCCTGTCTCCCCATATCACACACAGCCAGCTGGTTTATTTTTGACCTGGCTTCTTTTAATAGCTGAGCAGCTGCTGGGAGGACATCCCAGAATAGAAACCGGACACCCGAACCCCACCCCACATAATGCACACTTGGGGTCTCCGTTACGCTCCTTCCCTGGCCCCACACGGAACGGTGACCCCACCTCTAAGGTCCACAGGGGAGAAGAGGGACTTCCAGGGAGTTGGAAGGGGACCCTGAGGGTCATCCAGCCCAACCCCCTGCAAGGCAAGCTCTGCTTGAAGACCTCCAAAGAAGGAGAGTCTGCCTCCTCCTGAGGGAGCCCATTTCTCTTGCTGCCAGGAAGCTCTTCCTGAAGTTGAGTCTCCTTTCTTGTAACTTGAAGCTGTGGGTTCGAGTCCTCCCACAGATTTGCATTAACATTGCGATATCAGCAGTTTTGTTTCCAGCTCATTTCCTAATGATCCCTAGCATGGAATTCGCCTTTTTCTCCACACACAAAGTCAACCTCTCCGTTGAGGGGAGAGGGGCTTGGCTCCGCGGTTAGGCCTGGGAGAGACCCACTGCCGCAGGGATCCATGCTCTGACTCTGTGCAATGCCTGTGGGAAATCCCCTCACATTCCTGGGCTGTCTTTCGTCTTCTTCTTTGGCGATCACTCATTTCTCCCTTGCGTCCCGAGTTCGAGTGTCTTCAGCGCCCACAACACCTTTGGTCAAGGCTGCTCTCCAACTGGAGCCCTCACAGTTGTCGGTGTTTATACTGCATTTTTTTACATTTGCCTTGAGAGAATCTTTAATCCTCTTTTGTTGACCACCAGAGGGGAAAGCAGGCTTTACAATAAATATAGAATAATAATCAAAATCCTAATCCTAATACACCGAGGGGTTGCTCAGAGATTCCTTCCAGGTAACCCAGATTCCCCAGCGTCCATCTGAGGGGCCTGAGGCGTCTGGGGAAGAGGAACCTAAGGAGCGCCAGGACTGGAAGCTGAGGAAACCTTAATCTCTTTCAGCATTTCCACTTTTGTATGTTCCGAAGTGCACTTGAGAATCTCTCTCAGTTTTACTGCTTTCTCCTTCGAGGGTTCCTGTTATTTTTTGCAATCAAGCGGCGTGTAGGTAGAAATCAGGGGTCTGCAACCCGCGGCTCCGGAGCCGCATGTGGCTCTTTTACACCTTTGCCGCGGCTCCGGGGCGGATACTAGCGAGGGGAGGAGGCGCATTGTGTGCCCTGACACTCCCCACTGTGGCGGGCGCTGTACTGGCTGTGACGTCGCATGGGGGCGGTGCGTGCGTTAGTCACACACCGTCCTGACGTCGCCTTCCCGCCCGCTGTCAGATCGGAGGGCAGCGGCGCGCATGCTTTAAATGTCGCAATGGTTTTGCGGCTCCCAGGGTTTTTTTTCCCTTCGGAAACGGGTCCAAGTGGCTCCTTTTGTCTTAAAGGTTGCAGACCCCTGGTATAAATGAATAAAAGGAAGGGGTTGTTCCTGAGGAGATGCTTTTCCTCCTCCGAAATGAGACTCTTTCCTCAGAATGGGGACCCCTTTTCTCCTCAGAAGAGGCCGGGATCTGAGGAGACGCAGCAGAGGCCAAGGAGGAGACAGAGCAGGCCTCCCTCCTCCCCCCCCTCCCCCCTCCCCCCGCCTGAGGCCTTTTCCCGCCTTTTTCTCCCCCTCAGAAAGTGCCGGAAGAGCTGCCCCTCCCCCCCTCTCTCCCCTCAGGCAAGGGAGGCCACCATCCCTGGCTCCCTCGGGAGGATTTTCTTTCTTGCATGAGGATTCAAAAGGTTCTTTCTTGTCCTCTTCCTGACATTTCTATGCTCTTGATGGTGAGGGGTGTGTGTGTGTGGCAGTTTGGGGAAAAGAAGGCCAGGCCCTCATCTCCGGAGGCCTCCCAAACAGCCACAGTCATGCACTAGATTTTTCCGTGTATAAGACGCCCCCTACTTTTGGGGACCCCAAATTTAGAAAATGGGCATATGCACTATCCGTGTATAAGACGCCCCCAGATTTTGAACCTTATTTTAAAGCAAAAAAAACCACCCTAATCTTATACACGGAAAAGTACGGTAATTCCCTCATGTGCCCATGAGGAGTTTTAGGGGGTCCCTGGCCAGAGGATGCCTTGGGGTTCCCCTCCGGATTTGCCAAGTGTGCCTTCCTCTTGTGTCCTGAGTTCGAGCGCCTTCCAAGCCCAGGACCCCTTTGGTCAAGGCTGTTCTCCAACTGGAGCTCTCACAGTGTTTCCCAGTTGTCGGTGTTTATACTACATTTTTAAAGATTTGCCTTAAGAGATTTTTAAAACTTCTTTTGTTGATCACCAGCATTACGCTTTCCATTTTTAAGTTTGGAATAGAGGAGTTGCTTTGGAAGACGATCATCAGGCATCTGCACAACACCACCAGTCCAACAAAGTTGGTGTTGAAGAATCATTGCTTCAGCACTGGTGATCTTTCCTTCTTCCAGTACACTGGTATTACCGTATTTTTCGCCCTATAGGATGCACCGGCCCATAGGACGCACCTAGTTTTGGGGGGGGGGGAAATCAAGGGGGAAATTTTTATTTCTCCCCCAGGTTTGCGCAGTCATCCCCAAGCTAGAAGAGGGAGACGGAGCGCTCCGTCTCCCTCTTCTGCCTTCAGGGACAGCTTGCCCCGCTGTCCCCCGAGTTTGTGGGGCTGGCGGGGGGAGAAGCAAGCTTGCTTCTCCCCCCCCCCCCGCCAGCCTCCAGATCAGGTCGGGGAATAGCGGGATGGCAGCGCTCCGCCACCCCGCTATCCCGCGAGCTTGTGGGGCTGGCGGGGGGGAGAAGCAAGCTTCTCCCCCCCCCGCCAGCCTCCAGATCAGGTTGGGGAATAGCGGGGTGGCGGCACTCCGCCACCCCCCTATCCCCCGAGCTTGTGGGGCTGCAGGCTACTGCCCACAAGCCTTGCGAGCCCGCGGGACATCCCTCCGGGCTTGCAAGACTTGCGGATAGCTTCCTGAAGCCTGGAGAGTGAGAGGGGTTGGTGCGCACCGACCCCTCTCGCTCTCCAGGCTTCAGCGAAAGCCTGCATTCGCCCCATAGGACGCACCCACATTTCCCCTTCATTTTTGGAGGGGGAGAAGTGCATCCTATAGGGCGAAAAATACGGTAGTTTGCCTGTCTTCCCAAGTGATGTGTAAAATTTTCAGGAGACCCCGTTGATGGAATCTTTCAAGGAGTTGGAGATGGCATTTATAAGTGGTCCATGTTTCACGTGCATACAGTAAGGTTGGTAGTACAATAGCTTTGTAAACAAGCATTTTGGTCTCCCTGTGAACGTCTCAGTCCTCAATCAGAAGAAAGCCGCACTCGCAGAGCTCAGGCGATGCTGGATTTCGGCATCAATGTCGGCCCTTGTGGAACAATAACTGCCCACGCAGAAGTGGTTGACATTTTCCAACGCTGCACCACTGAGTTGGATTTGTGGCGCTGCAGAGGGGTGGTTTTGTTCTTGTTGGTGCAGCACTTTGGTTTTTGGGATGTTGAATTATAGGCCAAACTTTTTGTAAGCTGCGAAAATATTTAGGATGGTTTGGAGGTTATCCTCTGAGCGTGCGCACACTACGTTGTCAGCGCATAGTGAAGCTCTGTGACGGAAGTTACGGTAACCTTACTCTTTGCTTTCAGCCAGCTTTCCATCTGTTCGATATATGATTTCTACCCTATTGTGGAGTTTCTCTTCAACAAAGTGTAGAAACAATGAAAATAATGAATAGAGCTGAGGTGATAACACATCCCTGTTTAATACCCAATCGCACTGTAAATTTTCACTTTGAGAGCCATATGTTATGGATTGTTCCTGTCATATTATCATGGAGGAGCCGAATGATATTCACAAATTTATCTGGGCAGCCAATTTTTAAAAGGACAGTTCACAGGGCAGTATGATTGACAGTGTCGAAGGCCTTAGTCAGGTCAATAAACGCCATATACAGGGGCTGGTTTTGCTCTCTGCATTTTTCTTGAAGCTGTTGAGCAGTGAAAATCATATCCACTGTCCCCCTAGAAGGTTGAAAGCCATTTTGGGATTCAGGAAAGGTGTCCTCAGATATAGTTTGGAGACAGTTTGCTAAGATCCTTGCAAGAATTTTGCCATCCGTAGAGAATAAAGAGATGCCTCGATAGTTTCCACAATCCGTTCTATCACCTTTTCTAAAGATTTTGATAATTTTGGCATCCCTAAATCTGCTGGGATCTCCTCCCAGATTTTTTCGATGAGCTTGTGAAGTTGTTGTGTAAGTTCAATTCTGCCCACTTTGAAGACTTTGGCAGGAACCCCATCAGGTCCGCTGGCTTTGTTGTTTTTCATTTGATTAATAGCTGTACACAACTCTCCCAGATTTGAGGATACTGGAGGGGCCACTAGGGGCGCATCAGAAGATGGCTGACAATAAAATCTCTCTGACCCACACGAGGTAATTTGGAGGCTGTGATGGGAGTAAATAGCCTCCCTACCCCCCCAAGGTTGTGGGGGGGCTGCCCTTGCCTGCTGTGCCCTATACCACCCCCGAATTTGTGGGGATGGGGGCACCAGGCAGAATGCCCTCCTGTGGGATCTCGGCGCTCCTGGACGCTGCCTCTGATCCGCGCCACTAGCTGCAAGAACTTCAAAAGAAACGATTAGGATGAAGCAAATGCACATATTTCAAGGAAGGAGGGGGAGTAAAGACTGCTAACAGAAGAGATCTCTGATAAACAAGACGAGTCGGAGGAACAAGAATCAATCATGAGAAGATTTGCCAAGACTCAGTATGGCAAAAGGACTGGATGGGGAAGGGGGGAAAAACTTTCCTTTCTTTCCTCTATGTGATTAAACAAGAAACCCCCCCCCCTCACGAGTCAGAAATGCCGTTTGAAGGACTTAAGCTGTGGATTTACGACTGTGTGGAGATAAACTTTCTAACCAAAGCATGCTTTAAGAAGAGCGTGGAATGTATAAGGGCTTTGGAATGACGCAGTTAAAAATACCGTCGCCTTATTGGGAAGTTCTGTCGGAGGACTTAAGTCTGGGAGGAGAAATAGAGAAATATAGCTGTTTTTATATTGTGGGTGAAACTCCTCAGAGGGACTTAAGAGCAACAGTTCTGTGATTAATGATGGAAAGAGGATAAGACTGGATAGAATTATGAACTTTGTTTGGACTGATTTGGACATGAACACAGTAGCAAGAAGATGATCAGAATCCCCCTTCGGATCTTGAAATATGGGTCCCCTCAACAAAATTTAAAAATTCGGCTTTGTAATTCGGAATTTATGTGATGTGATTTGATTTGATTTGATTTGATTGGTCGGTTAATAAAAATTATTTTTAAAAAAAAACAGATTTGAGGATACTGCAAGCTCATCTCTAATTTGTTAAAGCATTTGCTCTCCAGGTAGGCCAGGATGGATCTCACTGCCTGATGGATCCATGGTCTGACTCTGTACGATGCAGCTGCCTACGAGCAATCCCCTCTCATTCCTGACCCCAGGAGCATATATATGGAATATATTTTTGCCGTGATCTGCATCAACTCATGCTTGCTTGCCGTATTTTTTGCTCCATAGGACGCACCTTTTTCTTCCTAAAAAGTAAGGGGAAATGTCTGTGCGTCTTATGGAGCGAATGAGTTGAATTGCTCAGGGGCAAAAAGCAGATCATGCTCTCTTTTTTTGAAAGAGGGAAGTGGGTGTTGAAACAAAGCTGCTGATCGTTTGCCGGATCGGGGAGAGAGATAAGGGAGGCTAGAGATAAAGGAGGCTGCCTGGGAGGGGGGAGGGAAAGACAGCAAACTTGCAAAGGGGGGAAACATGAAGACCAAAGCAATAAGGAGAGAAATTAGAAGAAAAGGACGAGCAAAAAACTCCTCCAGCTATGGAAAAGACACTAAGGCAAACAAGAGGGAAGGGAGTGTTGAAAGGAAACAGCTGATCGGTGGGATCAGGAGAGAGATAAGGGGGGAGGTAAAAGCCCATGGATCCTCAGGATTTTTGCATCGGGTCACCCCAAACTCACCATCAGATCACATAGCATGTCCATGGCTACAACCTGCACCCAAAGAAACACGCATCCACTGTTTCGTGGGGCCGCAATGGCACAAAAGCGTGGTTACAAAGCACAGATCCACTTGGATCCTCAGGATCCTTTTTGCATTGGGTCACCCCAAAGTCACCATCAAATCACATGTCTGTGGGCACAGCATGAACCACAAAAATCATACATCCACTGTTTCATTCAGAATATGTTTTTCTTGTTTTCCTCCTCTAAAAACAAGGTGCGTCTTATGGTCAGGTGCGTCTTATGGAGCGAAAAATGCGGGTGCATTGAATTGCATTTGCCGTCTTGCCCTCCATGATTTGAGAGGTCCTTAAGCAATTTGGTATCACCAGTAAACTTGGCGGCTTCGCTCTCTGTGTGGCTTATGAGCAAACACCCAACGGAGGAATTTAAGCAGAGAGTTGTTTGGCCATCTGTTGAGGTTAGGTAAGATTCCTGCCTTACAGGGGACTGGACTAGATGACCGCTGGGGGTCTCTTCCAACCCTACAATTCTGCAATTCTATGATTCATCCCGATATCAAATCCTGGGGGACTCCACGCTCTGTGGAGAAATGCCCTATTTATTCCTATTTTCTGCTTCCTGTTTCTTAGCTAGCCACTGATCCGTAGCAGGCCTCTCCTCTCCTCCCACGACTGCGAACCTTTCTCAGCAGCCTTTGGAGAGGCACTTAAGCAAAGAAAGCTTTCTGAATGTCTAAATACACAAAGGCTTGTCAACAGAGGACTCTGAAAGGCTAGCGAGAAAGGGGGGGGGACTCCCCAGGCCAGAAACCTATTACGTCCACAAGAGGAGGGTGGGACCACAAAAGCACAAGTCTTGGGTGTCAGAGGCCACACACCCAGGCGTGTGTCACCCCCTCCTCTGTGGCGCCCTCACCCACCCCGGGTGGCACTCAGGGTCTGGATTCCTTCCTCCACCCCCTAGAAAGACCTTGAGTCAAACACCCACCCTCCCAGGAGACGGGGGGGGGGCTGAAGGAGGGGAAGGGGGCCTCTCAGATGGGGGCACTGAGGCACCTGAGAGTGGGGGTTTCTGGCTTCTTTTAGGGCAAAAGCGAGTCTTTTGACTCCCACGTTGGCATAACCTCCAAGTGTCCTGGTTTCTGATTTGATCCCAGAATGTCCCACTTTTCCTGCTTGTTTTTGTTTTTCTTGCTTGTGTTGGTCCAAAAGTCCAGTTTGAGTCCTGTTTGAACTGACAATAAAATCCCTGCATCAAATGAAGGAAATAGTGACGCCGGCATGCGAAACCCTTCCTATGGCTTTGAAGGAGAAGGTCACCAATCTGCTTTAAATTCTTTAATTGCAAGGCTTCCACAGCCAGCCATTTCTTAGGAAACATGTGGAGTGTTCATTCCTTTATTGTAAATGGAGCCTTACACTGTCTACTCAGAAGTAAGTCCCACTGTATTCAGTGGAGCTTACTCCCAGGTAACTGGGTCCAGATTGGGCAGCCTTCCAATGCAATCCTAGACATTTTTACTCAGAAATAAGTCCCACTGAGTTAAATAGGATTTATTCTCTGCTATGTTATTGATCATTCTCATGTTGTTGTTGTTGTTACATCCTGTCTCTTTCCCTGACAGGGACTCAAGGCAGCTTACTGCCAAAATTTCCTTTCGTTCCATTTATCTGTGGAAGGTGTTGTATTTGATCCCTTCCTTCGCACATTTGTTCTTTACCACAATTCTGCGAGGTAGGAAACATGCAGCTGTCCCCTGTGAGGATTGAACCTGCAGTCTTGGCATTATCAACGCCATGCTCTAACCAACTGAGCTATCCGCACAGCTGAGTGTCAGGCTCCCTGCCTGAGCTGGAGGCTCTGGGCCCGCTCCTCCACTTGAACCCGGGGCCTTGCCCTTCTCCTTCAGCCCCTGAATCGGAGGCAGAGAAGGAGCCTGCTATTCTCCCCGCTTCCTCCCCCCGTGGCCTGGCCTGCGCTGATATCAGCCTGCGCTCCCTTTATCAGACAGCAGAAGACGGGCTGGGCAGGCCGGGCCCTGACTCTGTGGCAACTGCAGGCGGCTAGGCAGAGGCCTCTTCTAACCCTCTCCCCTTTCTCCCACAGGTGCCCCCCAGGCAGGCTGGCACGATGCCCGCCTCGCGGCTGCAGCCCCTCTTCCCCCTGCTCCTGGCCTTCCTCGTCGGCTTGGCCCAGGCGGATGAGCTGCTGGTGGCCACCCAGACCGGGCGGGTGCGTGGCATGCGTGTGAGGGTGCTGGATGGCCAGGTCTCGGCCTTCCTGGGCATCCCCTTTGCAGAGCCCCCCGTGGGCCCACGCCGCTTCCTGCGCCCGGAGCCGGTCAAGCCCTGGAGCCATGAGCTGGACGCCTCGTCCTACCGGCACGCCTGCTACCAGGCGGTGGACAACACTTACCCTGGCTTCCACGGGACGGAGATGTGGAACCCCAACCACAACATGAGCGAGGACTGCCTCTACCTCAACGTCTGGGTGCCCTCTCCCCGCCCCAAAAACGCCACCGTCCTGGTCTGGATCTACGGAGGCGGCTTCTACAGCGGCTCGTCCTCGCTGGACGTCTACGACGGGCGCTTCCTCACCTACACTCAGAACGTGGTCCTGGTCTCCATCACTTACCGGGTGGGCTCCTTCGGCTTCCTGGCCCTGCTGGGCAGCCAGGAGGCCCCGGGCAACATGGGCTTGCTGGACCAGCGCCTGGCTCTGCAGTGGGTCCAGAGCAACATCCAGTTCTTCGGGGGCAACCCCAAGGCTGTCACCATCTTTGGGGAGAGTGCCGGCGGTGCCTCGGTCAGCATGCACCTCCTCTCGGCCCAGAGCCGGCCCCTCTTCCAACGGGCCATCCTGCAAAGCGGGACGGCCAACGCTCCGTGGGCCACCATCACCCCGGCGGAGAGCCGCCGCCGTGCCACGCTGCTGGGCAAGAGGGTGGGCTGCCACTTCACCAACGACTCTGAGCTGGTGAGCTGCCTGCGCACGAAGCACCCGCAAGAGCTGGTGGACGAGGAGTGGTCGGTGCTGCCCTACAAGAGCATCTTCCGCTTCTCCTTCGTGCCCGTCATCGACGGGGACTTCTTCCCGGACACCCCCGAGGCCATGCTCAGCACGGGCAACTTCAAGGAGACGCAGGTCCTGCTGGGGGTGGTGAAGGATGAGGGCACCTACTTCCTCATCTACGGGGCGCCCGGCTTCAGCAAGGACAACGAGAGCCTCATCAGCAGAGAGGACTTCCTGGACGGCGTGCGCATCGGGGTGCCGCACGCCAACGACATCGCCGCCGAGGCCGTGGTGCTGCAGTACACCGACTGGGAGGACGAGGACAACCGCGAGAAGAACCGGGAGGCCATGGACGACATCGTGGGCGACCACAACGTCATCTGCCCCGCCATGCACTTTGCCCGGCGCTACGCCGAGCACGGCAACAAGGTCTACGCCTACTTCTTTGACCACCGCGCCTCCAACCTCATGTGGCCGCTCTGGATGGGCGTCCCGCACGGCTACGAGATCGAGTTCGTCTTCGGGCTGCCGCTCAACGACAGCCTCAACTACACCCCCGAGGAGAAGGAGCTCAGCCGCAGGATGATGCGCTACTGGGTCAACTTTGCCCGCACAGGGTAACGAGGCTGGCGGAGGGGGCGGGTGGGAGCAGAGAAGGGAGGAGGGAGGGAGGAAAGGGGGCAAAGTTCCTCCCCACTTGGGGGGTAGCGGGACGCAGGGGAGGGCCTTCTCTGTGGCGGCCCCTGAGCTGCAGGACTCCCTCCCCACAGAGGTACACCTGGCCCCTTCATTGCACAGCTTCTGGAGGATGCCGGAGACACACCTCTTTGCCCTGCCTTTTGGCACTTGAGGTGCATGTTTTTGGGCCCCACCTTATTTTACAGCTGCTTTCTTGAACCGTTTTTAATCTTGTGTTTTAATGCTGAAATCTGCCCTGCGACCAGGGCAGGTATTTCATTCATTAGTTAATTAATTAAATGTTTGAAAAAGCTGCCAGTGGGGTCACAAACAGGGCCCTGGGCATAGGTCCATTGGGGGAATGAATTTTGGAAGATTATCAAAATTCAAGTTTATTTGAGGACTTGGTTAGATTTATTTATATCCCCCACGCACACAACTAGAAAGATGAAAAATATTCCTAGTTATGGATGGTGTTTGATTGTCTGGCTGGTTTTAAGTGAGAATTCCTGCAGGAATTGGCAGTATTTCCTTAGTTTTGCTTTATACGTAGCAACCAGGCTATTCTGTCCCTCAATATAGATATTCAAATTTCAAAATGTTGACCCTTGACCATGATGAGAAAAACCTGGGTTTGAAATTTAAAATATACAGACCCACCACTTTTGATTTCTGCCCAGGTGTGTCTTGAGTCTGTGTGAGTTTGTTTGGGAAAACAGCAGGAAGAGAAGGGATTAATACAAATCCGTCTCTGAGCAGGAAGGGACTCCAGCCGCTTCCCCAGGGCTCAGTTTCCTTGGAATGAGGGACAGCAGACATGGTTCTAGAATATGATGGAGGGGATCACAGTATTAAGACCTCAACGGATCTTGCTTCTCGGTTAGTCGCAGCTCTGCACAGAGCAAGCCGGTCTCTGTGTCTTCCAGCTCGGCTCACACACCTTCTCTGGCTCCTCCTAGGTGAGGGGACTAGAGAAAAGGCCCCCCCCCTCAGCCTGGAGGGCCCCCCCACTTGCAACCTGGCCGGTTCTTTTGGGATGTTGAGGAGGACACTTGAGCGGCCAGCTGAGGTCATTGCCCTACAAAGAAACTTGTCTGACCAGTTCAGCAACAGAATCTGCCATGAAATTCTAACCCTCCCTGGGTCCTGGACCCCAAGGCTTGGCAGGGACTCGAGGCATCATCCAGACTGACCCCCCACCCCCATTATACCTCAAACCCACAGCAGGGGAAAGGAGGAGAGCCGTGACTTAAAAGAACAATGAAGCACTGAGCCAGAATACTGGGCTAGTCCTGGCCCTGTGCTACTGTTGTTGTTGTTTTGTATACCACCCTCCATCCATGGATCTCAGGGCAGTTAACTGCATAAAAACACAAGATAAAAAGACCCCAAATGCAGCATTTGCTGCTAGCTTGACCCAAGCACAGAGGCCGGTGCAAGAATTCAGGGGGGGGGCTGGTCCAGAAACTGACCTCTCACTCTCTCTCCCCCCACCTTCTCCACGCAGGAACCCCACAGACCCCTCGGACAAGGAGGAGTCCTGGCCCGTCTACAACCTGTCCGACCAGCAGTACGTCAAGCTCAACACGCAGCCGCTCAGCACCGACCGCAGCCTCCGGGCCCAGATCTGCGCCTTCTGGAACCACTTCCTCCCCAAGCTCCTCAACGTGACTGGTGGGTCAGGGCCCCTGGCGGGGGGAGCCTCCTGAGAGTGGGCAGGGGCATGGCATGGGGGGGGGGGGAGGAACAGGAAAAACACAACCCAGCCCAGGAATTGGGCTGCTCCATCAAAACAGATGCAGAAAATCCAGCCCCCTCCCCAGGTCTTTTTCAGCCGGCCCCTTGACCGCCCCCCACCCACTAAGTCTCCCCAAATCCGATCTTTTACTTCCCACCCCTTTCCACCAAGAATGACCTGCTTCTCCAGACTCCTCTCTATCTCTATCTCTGTCTTGACCAAACTGACCTCTCACTACCACAGCAGAAGGTGATGCGTTTGTGGGCAGCCCGTGGCTGCCTCCTCCCTCCCTGCCACCATTGCAATCCAATGAGTGTTGAGACGGGCCTTGCACCCCACACACCCCTCTCTCCCCTTTGCCCAAGGGTTTAACTCCTCATTCTCTTCTCCCTTGTAGAGTCTTCCAGGCATTGTGCTGAGTCCAGCTGGGGGCCTGGGGGGCCCTCCGCCCCACTGGTGGTCCTCCTCCTCCTCCTCTTCCCCCCGTGGCACCTCCTGTCCTGAGCGCCCCACGGAGCACACTGAGAGAAGAGCAGGTGGAAGCCGCTGCTGCCTGCCGCAGACTGGCGGAGGGCTGGGCCGTGGCGAAGGGGGGAGGGGGGCTCAGCCCAGCTGCTGCCGCTGTTGCTGCTGCTGCTATGCATGGACTGGGAGGCCAAGAGGGGCCTATGCCCAGGGGTGTCGTGGGAGCAGAAGGGCAGAGGGGAGGGCAGGAGGCAGGGGCTCACTGGGCACGCAGCCCCACAGGAGCCCACAGGCAGCAAAGACAGGCTGCCCTTTGGCACTGTGGCGGATTGACTTAGGGAGACAACGACCTGTGAGTGATCCAGCATGGATTTTGAGGCGTGCTGCAAACCGGAATGCGCCGTCTAGGCAACTGAGCCCCGCAGTTCTTCCGTGACAATCCTGCTTGTCCCAGAACCAGCACCTGGACCCCTGAGAGCCCAGCAGTGCTTCCCCTTTGGGCTTGGGGTAGAACAGTTGGATTTTGGGAGCGGGACACACGAACACAAATTCAGATTTCGGCAGCTGAGGGGAGGGTTTCCACCCAGTTGCAGCAGGATGGAGTGGAGGGTGTCTCTGGTTTTAAGGGCAAAGCAGGCAGACTGGGAGACACTGAGCCCCTTCTCACATCTTCCCAGTCCACCCCCCTCTTGGCAGGGAGCTGAGCCATTGTCTGAGGGGGCTCAGCAGCCCCTGCCCAGGCGCCCCAAACCAGACCTCCCACCCACCTTGTGGCAAATGTCTGGTTCAGGCACAGTGTCGGGATGAGCCAGGGTCACTGTGTGTGTGTCTATAGCTCGTTTTCAATGGTTTTATGGTTCTGCTCCTGTCTGGTGTTTGGTTGTTCTCGTTTCATGTTCACATGCTTGAAACTTTGTGGGTTGTGTGTTCCTGAGGCCCCTGTTTGGGGGAATTGCAATAAGAATCAATCATTTCAAGCACACACAGTCTTTGTCGCTTTGCAATTTGGGGGGAGGCGAGGCAGGCAGCAAGTGGGAGATCCACACTTTCCATCAGCTCTCCAACTGCATGACCAGAGGGGGAAACAGAGGTGGGGGGTGAAGAGGAGGGTGCATGGGGGGTGCATAATGTGTCTGCAAAGGGGGGGTTCAAGGAAGGCCTTTTGGGGTGAAGGGAGAGGCTGTAGGAGGAAGCATGCTCCATGTCCTGCTGGACTTATAGGCACACAGATATTGGGGGGGGGGCTTCATTCCTTGGTGGGTGATCTCTTTCTCAGCCTGGCTGTGGCCCCAGACCCCTTTTCACAGGGCCTTCTTGGGGGCCACCTGAATGCCAATTGCCATTTGCAGAGATGGCTGCAGCCTTGGTTGTGGGGAGTGTGTTAGATGTGAAGTTTGGGGTCACCCTTCGTTTAGCCAAGGGGCCAGGGCTGTAAGATGGAGTTTGGAGGCAAGGCACATAGTTAGTTAGTTAGTTAGTTAGTTAGTTAGTTAGATGGATAGATAGATACCGTATGTTCTGCTGTATAAGACGACTTTTTAACCCAGGAAAATCTTCTACAAAGTTGGGGGTCGTCTTATACGACGGGTATGGTTGTGGCGACGCAGAGCCACCTGTTGGGAAGGAGGAGAGGGAGCCGGTGAGCACAGCCCACCGCTTTGCTGGATGGCCGATCGGGGCTCGCTCACCTCGCCTCGGGCTGCTGCTGCTGCTGAGACGGCAGAGGCAGCGGAAGCGGAGGGGTGCGCGCTCTGCCCCTGGAGGCGCTTGGGGGGCTTTAGGTTGGGGGGCTCCGGCCTGTGCCTGCTCCTCACCTCGCCTTGCCGAGGGTCTGGCAGCTCTGGGCCCGTCTCCCTCGCTCCAAGGAGTGGCAAGCAAAGCGGCGTCCGGAGCCAGAGCACGGCTTTTCTTGGTGCACGGACTCACCACGTCGTCCCAAACCACAAACATGGCAAGAGGGACACGGAGTGCGCAGGGAGCCCGCCAGGGGCACCACCTGCCCCGGCGTCATGTGGGGTGGGGGCGGCAGCCGGCCAGTCCCCACCCCTTCCTCTCCGCCCCCACCCCACGAGGAAGACCAGAAACAGGTGGGGGTAGTCTTCTACGGCGAGTATATACCAAACTCTATATTTTAACTGGAAAAGTTGGGGGTCATCTTATACGCCCAGTCGTCTTATACGCCGGAAAATATGGTAGGTAGGTAGGTAGAGATAGATAGAGACATGTCCATCCTCCAGCCCAGAAAATAAATGCAGCTGAGTGATGAACCTCCGAGCTCCTGGCCCGCAGATCATGCTCTTAACCGCAATGCCTCCGCAGCTGTCTTTAGCTTGCTAATGCTAACCACCTCTTTCTTACACCTGGGGGTCCTCAGTGCGTCTCCCCCACCCTCAATAAATCTTCTGCCTGGTCCACCCAAAGACTCCCCTCCCGGCCCCAGAGCTCTGAGTCAAAATCAAACTGCCCCCCTTTCAGACCCTTCTGGGAAGCCACCCCAAGAGGCTTCCCACCCAGTGGCAATGCATTCCACAGGCTAGCAGCAGCTGCATGATGGAAGGGAAGCTGCTGCCTGCCAGTGAGAGAGGTGCAGTGGTTACAGCACTGGATTATTATTATTTATTTTATTTTATTTATGAAATTTGTATACCGCCCCTTCATGGACTCGGCTTTTGAGCAGAGGTTGAGTAGCCTTCTCTCGGGGATTCTTCAGCTGGGATTCCTGCCTTTCAGTGGGGTGGGGTGGGTGACCCTCGGGGTCCCTTCCAACTCTACAATTCCAGGATTCACTGGAGGTTTTTAAGCAGAGCTTGGCTGGCCGTCTGTCAGGGATTCTTGAGTGGGGGGGTCCTGCATTGCATTCCTAGCCATGAAGCCCACCAGGGTGACTTTGGGGCAGTTGCTACTTCTCAGGCCAACTTTGTCTTTGTGAGGATAGAATTGGGGGCGGACAGAGTCATGCAGGCTGCTTTGGAGAAAAGTTCAAAAAGGTGAACTTCACAGTGAAATCTCTGCCGGAGGAATCCACTTCCCCCTGTCCAATTTGTGCACCGAGACTCTGGGTTTCATGGAATTGTAGAGCTGGAAGGGACCCAAAGGGTCATCTAGCCCAACCCCCTGAAAAAGCTACTTTTATCACTGGAAGTCATCATTTGAGGGAAAAGGTCCCTGAGGCAGAGGGGCTGTGAGCCATCGCAGCAGGAGAGACACAAATGTCCCCTCCTCTGGAAGGTAGAGGACGAAGGAAGGAGGAAAGAGAGGCCAGAATCCCTGAGAGGTATCAGCCTCGCATTGGAGGGAAAGTCATGGTGAGAGGATGAGGTCAGGAGAGAAGCTGGGGGGCACCATCTCCCCCTGGCCGCGCAGGCCCCCCCCCCCGTGAAAGCTGAACTGCATCCTCAAAACTCCCCACAGACAGAGGGAGAAGAGAGATGGAGGAAGATGTCTCCGCCTGACCCCAGGCGTGGAGTCCGGGGCTCTGCAGTGGGGAGGGGGCTTTGGAGCCTGGTGAGTCTGCACCCCCCCCCCACCCCGCAAATGCGCTTTGGCCTCTTGGCAGCTCTTCCTGCCGCTTAACTCTATTTCCTTTCTCCTCTTTTCTCTCTCCTTCCCTTCCGCCCTTCTTGCTTCCCCTCCGCGCCTGCCCCCCCCCCAGACAACATCGAGGAGGCCGAGCGCCAGTGGAAGCTGGAGTTCCACCTCTGGAGCGCCTACATGATGCACTGGAAAAGCCAGTTCGACCACTACAGCAAACAGGACCGGTGCTCAGAGCTGTGACGCAGAGGGGGGAGGCGAGGGAATGGCCCCTCAGCCCCAACTCAGTCAAGCAGCTCAAGGGAAACCCCCCATCAGCCCCTCTGGTGACATTCTCCCCCCACCCCAACCCAAACACCTTCCACTGCAGCTGGATCCCAGCCGATCTGAGCGTCCCTAATGGACCCCCCCCCGTCCAACTTCCCTCTCCCCTGACCACCCGCCCAGCCACCCAAAGCCAAGAGTTGTGCCCATCAACGCAAGCCAACCAATCCAAGCAGCTCCTCCAGCCTCTGGGCACCCCCATCAATCTAGCTGGCCCAGCCTGCCAACACCCCCCACCCCAAATCCCCACCACCCCCAGAAAAAGGAACCGGGCAGCAAGTTGATCTACTGCTTCCGTACTGGGGTGGGGGACACAGCGCCCGGCCTTCCCGAGGCCCCTCCATGGACCCCGCGGTCACCAGTTCCCAGACCCCCCCACCAACTGCCGCCCCCCAACGCAGCACCCCAAACTCGTTGAACCCACCCTCTCTGTGGTTCCTCCCCTTTGCTGTTTGGGACCCCCCCCCCCGCCCATCTCCTGACTCTTTGCTGTGATTTGTATATAATGTTTATTTAAAGGTGGGGAATGTGATAAATAAATAAATACACACACATATATATAAATATAAATATAAATATATATCTATATTTGGACTGTATAGCGACCGGAGCTACAGGCAACACTCCCCGCCCCTCCACACGCATCACCCCCCCCCCAATCATTCACTCTGATTTCCCCAGACATGTCACGAGGCACCCCAAGGGAATCCACCCCCCAAGCCATCCTCAGAGCCCACCCCCAAATACTTATTACCGTAGAGCCTTGGTCAGCTCCAGGGCCTAGCCCCCACCCCTCAAAGCAACTGCTCTCCCAAATCCACACACACACCCCTGACACCCCAAAAGCCCAACTGACCTGCTGTCCCTGTTATCAGCCCCGACCTCTGGACAAGCCCCGTGACTCAAGGGCCCCTTCGGAAACAGAGAGAGAGACAGACCCACTCGCAGACCCCTGGAGAGCTGGGTCCCCCGCCAAGTCAGTTTCCCCCCCCTCCCTGCCCCCAGCCTCCCGCCTCTTCCGCCTGCATGGCCACCACCTGTGGAACTCCGACCTGTGTGTGAACTCCTGCAAAACCCAATAAAAAGAGTTAACCTGGTGCGGCGTCTGTGAGTGTCTGTGATGGGCGGGGAGGGGAGGGCAAAGTGGGCCGGACCCAGGGAGGGGGGCGCTGGGGGGGCAGGCAATATGAGGCAGCAGTGCTCAGCAAGCGGGAAACCAGCCAACCTCTGTTCGACTTTGAGAAAGTACTGTTGCGTTCTGAAGGCAAAGGAAGGACTGGGCCCTGATTCATACAATGGACACGAGGCTTGACCAGCAAGACTCTGGGAGAAAGTGTGCGTCCCCCTCCCTGGCTCAGGTCGTTTAACACAGCGTTTGTAAGAACGAATCAGATTTCCTCTGAGCATTTCAAAAAATCCCCATGTGGAGACAAAGTCAGATCAGAGGAAGCCTCTTCACTACAAAGAACTATTTGCCATTTGAGCATGCGTACATGTTCAGGCTAAATACACAAGAACCAAGGAGGAATGCGTTTAGTAAACCCTGGCAGTAATAAATCCATAGGAAAGACAGGCATTTTACCACCTCCATGTGAACCCTGTTCCTGGCCCGAAGATCTACCTAAAGATGAACAAAAGCTACATCAAAGCTACCTCCTTATTTTTATGCACCCAGGTAAGCAACTGGTCTGTGTCAGAATGCTTTACACGTGATCGTCAGGCAGAGAGAAAATGGGGCAGAGATGCAGAGGCTTGTGGGATCGATCAGAAGTCATGTCAATGACCCAAACCCAGTCAAAGTGGCGCTTTCACCGCTGACACAATGGCTCGCTTCGTTTTTCATAATTCCTCATAGCAATCCCACATGACTACAAAGTACTAGATCATTCTGAGAGATAATGCAGAAAGAGTCGATGGACAGCAGGAGGGACTCTCTGGACAGGCGGGGGGGTCTCTCCTTCCTTGGAAGCTTTTCAGCAGAGGTTGGAGGGCCGAGGTTCTTGAGCAGGGATTCCTGCATTGCAGGGGGTTGGGCTGGATGACCTTTGGGGGGCTCCCTTCCAACTCTATGAGTCTATGGGCATGTGAAGAGGCACCCAGCGGGTTCAGACTAGGGCTGGGCGATATCTTGTTTTCAGCATCTCAGTATATCGCCAGCTAAACATTGTGATATCCAGTACCAATATGTTGCGATGCCTGAAATAAGGATGGAGCTCAGCACCCTCTTTCTCATAGTGGCTGACCAGACAGCTTGCAGTATTCCATGGGGTTCATGCCTTGCCTTTTAAAATACCTTTCGCCTCTGGAAAGCCCGCAAGAAGTCCTCTCCAAAAAAGTCCTCTGCTGTGGCTCCTACACAGAAGTAAGTTGCTGCCTTGTAGGAACAGAAGAAGAGCCTGCAGCTGGATCAGGCCAAGAGCCCACCAAGACCAGCATCCTGTTCCCACAGCAGCCAACCAGAAACTTACAAGCAGGATCCGAGTTCAAGAGTAACGCTCTTCCCTCCTGTGGTCTCCAGCAGCTGGGATCCAGAGGCTCACAAATTCTGGCCAGCTTTTCAGCCATCGATCGCTCTCTCCTCCTCCACAAATCTGCCTGATCCTCTTCTAAAGCCATCCCAAGTCGCTTGCCTTCCCTGCCTCCTGTGGCGGCAGGGAGTTCCACAGTTTCTACTCTGCCTGCACTTGGAAGGCCCTCAGAGCAGCCTATTCCCAACCTGGCACCCTCCACTTTCAGACTACAACTCCCATCAGCCCCAGCCAGTATGGGTCACATGATGGGAGTGAGGTAAGAAAAATGAAATAAGTGCACTAGGTACAAATAAGTGCATTAAACACACATCCAGAATCGGAGAACCCAGAAAGCAAACCCATAGGAGCTTGCAAAACCCACACCTTAAAACAGGGTCTCTCGTTTTACTTTGGCCAGTGAGCAAACATTGAAGGTGTGCAAGTCCTTTGATTGGGTCTGAGCTGAAACGGTGATCCCTGTTTTTTTATAACTGCTTTGGCGACCACGAAAGGACTTTCGGTCCACCTGTTTCGGAGGTGCCCAGCATGCGCCTTTTGAGAGGCTGCCCCCTCTCCCCCAGCGGACGCGGGAGGAACGCGGATAAAATGCCATCCCTGCATGATGACCAAGATAGGGGCCTCAGACAAATAAGTACCCCACCTTCCCCACCTGTGGTGGGCAGATGTACGGACGCTCCTCAGCGCCCTACTTAACAAAGCAGAAAGAGGCGAAGTTATGACTACAGCAGGAGAGGCAACACAATCACTCCTGCAAATGTCCCCCCAAAACACTTCATCAGTTTTTTCCTATCTCTATTCAAAAGAGCCTCAGCTGCACATTACCAAATGTAACAATGCACTGATAAATGTATTTACATCCTGATTTTTAGAAAGTCATTAAAAATCGCTCCAGTATTGGATTTGCATCTTTCCAACTTTGTTCTGTTCAGGAAAGGAATGGCTACCAAGGGGGGGGGGAGCCTGGGATGTGGGCAGCCGTAATCCTGAAACCTGAGACCAGGTACACAGCAGCCTCTTGCACAAGAGACAGTCCCTGGCATCCTGGCAAATGGGTGCCAGGCAGGTCGCCACCCTGTGGACAACAGCAAACCATCCAGGAATGGGTTAGGTTCTTGGTCGGGACAAAGAGGTGGGATTAACTGGGGGGGGGGACCAGGAACTTGTAAATATTTCTTTTGTCTTCCTTGATGGGTGTGACGTGGAGGTCAAGAGGAGGATGGGGACAAGCCTGATGCTCAGGTTTCTGTTACCAGACCCTCCCAATTTGTGATGTATTTGTGATGTAATTTTAGGGGTCTTGTGGGTATCTTTGTAAAACTGATAAAAGTGGGAGCCATCCTTTGTTCTGGGCTTCTTCCTGCTTCTCCAGTGTGTTAGGTGGAAGCCCTGTTGCAACAGTCGTTTGAAGAAAGACCAGGCCTAGTGGCTGCTGCTTTGCTCCTCTATTCCTGGCCGGTGTCTTTGGTAATCCAAGTGAGCCCAAGGATTTCCCTATAACACCCTTGAAGGGTGCTGGAGTTTTAAAAAGAAGTACAGTGGTGCCCCGCAAGACAAATGCCTCGCAAGACGGAAAACTCGCTAGACGAAAGAGTTTTCCGTTTTGGAGGTGCTTCGCAAAACGAATCTCCTATGGGCTTGCTTCCCAAGACGAAAATGTCTTGCGAGTTCCTGCAGGTTTTTCCCCTCCCCCCCCTTTTTCTAAGCCGCTAAGCCGCTTATCAGCTGATCTGATCAGCAGATAAGCCGCTAAAAGCCGCTAATAGCACTAATCCGCTAATCCGTCAATGGGCTTGCTTCGCAAGACGAAAAAACTGCTAGACGAAGAGAATCACAGAACGGATTCTTTTCGTCTTGCGAGGCACCACTGTATGAGACAGAATTAAACCTGCAGGCAGCAATGGAGGAATCCTCCCCGGCATCCAGTGTGGGGCAAACTGCCCGGTGACGCACGCACAATGTCCGTACAGGCTGCGCATGTGCGGCATCCTGTACAGAGTATGCACACGCAGCAGCCCGTACAGTTGCCATGCAAGAGGCAGCCCATACGGACGCCCATATGGATGGCACGCGAGAGCGGCAGCCTGTACGGTCACTGTGCGAGTGGCAGCCCTTACGGACGGCGCCTGAGAGCGGCAGCGCGGCGTCCGTACAGACTGCATGCACCCTCAGCCACTCTACAGCTGGGGGGAGCAGGGGCCATCTTGTGACACCCCCCCCCAGAGTGGCACCCGGGGCGGCCCACCCCCTCCGCCCCCCCCACTTCATACACCCCTGCCTGCAGGGCAGCAATCCATCAATCAGACTAACATTCAAGCAGTCATATGAAAACCCAACAAGCGTCCGTCCGAATATTATACCCGTTTGTCATTTCTCTCCACATTGGTAACACCCCAGTGAAGTCTGTTACGGAAAAATTCTGGGTGCCGCTTTACTCCGCTGCTCAGTTCGCTGGGCTGCCACTTCCCACTGGTCTTGTCAGCAAAAGAAGGAATTTCCAGCAAAGAACAGTGGTACCTTGGTTCTCAAACGCTTTGGTTCTCAAACTCCAAAGTAAGTGTTACGGCTAAAATCTGGGTGCGGGGTTACTCTGCCACCCAGCTCATCGGACTAAGTCCGTGGGTCCCTGCGGAAGAAAATGAGCTCAGCCGGACACAGGAGCAAACTGCAGAAGGTCCAAGTTTATTGCGCAACAGGTTCAAGGCGAGATTGAACAGCGAGAAAGGGGTGGCATGAACTTTTGAGATTTCCCTCCATGTCCCAGAATACAGTGCATGAAACGTCACGAATACATTATGGGAAGGTTGGGTTTCACAAGTTACATCATGAATATACTTTACACGTCATGAATACATTATGAAAAGGTGGGATTACATTAATTAGCATTTTCGGATGAGGGAGGGGGGATATGCGGAGCGGGAAATATACATAGATACACATTTATTGAGTACCGGTGGTGGCAAGACAATGGGCCAGGAATATACATCGTCTGTCACCTAGTATTGCCCGAAGGAAGGATTTGCAAAACTATCTGACAGGATTAAGAAGTTCCTGCGTACGTGACCTGCCGCTTTGGGGATTATGGAAGTAGGGACAGCATCATGGAGTCCAAGGGGAACTGAGTTGAATGGCACCGAGAACGAGCAGATCAGAACCACGGCTGATTTTATATCAATTTTTGAAGATTTCAGTGATTTCTAAGCCACTCTGTACTAGAGAGCAAAAGCAGAAACAGAGTGGATACATTGTAACAGGATTTTGACAGTATTACTTGAGAGATTATGGAGGACAGGGGAGGGGTGATGGAGTCCTAGAGAAATTGAGCAAATATATTGTAGTGAAGAAGACATTGCCCCCCCCCCCGTTCCGTATCAGTCCCCCATTCGGAGATAGATTTGCATTAAAGTTCTGTAAGAACTTGCAAATCTTTTCTCCGCACCCTAAATCTCGGTGAATGGGATGTGTGGCTTTATGCAAACCTGAAAGGGACTTGAAAGCCATGCCTCTTACGGTCATTTGCAAGTATATCAGTGCAGGTAGCTGCATATAGGGTATTATATAAAGAACATCTCTTGTATTTTGTTGCTAAATTACTTGTGGCATTCTCAATAGTGTTTTATGCTTTGCACTTAACAGGAAGGTGTAATTGACTGAAAAATGCAGTTGGTGTTTTGTCCTTCGCCATTTTTGTGTGTTTCTCAGGTGTCAAGCTAGCTCTTTTGTGGTCTCACAC
Source organism: Podarcis vaucheri (assembly GCF_965113315.1). Taxonomy (NCBI): domain Eukaryota; kingdom Metazoa; phylum Chordata; class Lepidosauria; order Squamata; family Lacertidae; genus Podarcis; species Podarcis vaucheri. The sequence goes on along the minus strand of NC_138751.1, from coordinate 906,421 downwards.
TGACATAGTGCTACAGCAACACATCCTGTCTGTTGAATCCCCTCAGGGCTTTCATTTAACCATGTCGCCTGGCATTCACCATAGCTGGCACAGGTTTGGGCATCTCTGAGGGAGATGTCTTCGCCTTGGCCTTTAGCTATGGGATTGTATTATAGGCTGTGGTTTTGCACGCATGGGGGTTGCTCACTTGCACTTAAAGGACCAAAAGGCTAATTGCAGCCTGGATACACGTGCCCAATTCAAACTGAGTCCAATTTGAATTTATCTTGCCCCATGGTTCTCAACTCTTCAAACCAATCTGTTAAAAGAAAACCATTCTTAACAAGGGCAGTTGTCCAAATAAGTCAATTTAAGTCTATAAGGAATCATTCCTGCTAAACCAAAGCATATCCACCTTCATGTTTCTTAGAAGCTTCTCCTTGGTAAAGCAAGTTTTAGCACATTTTTAAAATGGGTAGGGAAGGTTGGCATAGTGCCAGGTGGGACAACGAATTGTGGTTATCTAAACATTGGACTACACAATAGTGTGAGCTATTAGAAAGTATAAAATGCATGAGAATTCTCCACTGGTGTGTAAGGAATAAGACATTAAACATAAAAACAGTTACACACAATAAATTGCCCCCCTTTGTGGAAATCACACTGTCAGACACATTTCAACATTCTTACATAATAACACATAATACAAAACAAAATAATTAAATATCTGTTGCATATCTTGACACCATTGTGATCTTTTACGTATGTATCCTTTGAATCTTGGAGCAGAGGCTTGAGGTTCAAGTGAAAAGATGTCCTTGTAAGTCAACTCCACCCCCCTTTGTCAGGCCCACTCCCCCAGCAGTCTCTGTTGTCTGTTGTTGCTGGTCTTGCGATGGCGAAGTACTGAGTTGAGGGGTTGTTGCTGCTTTTCATCATTGCACATCTGTAGAAGTGATATCCTGTAAGGGGGCAGGGTTTTGGGGTGACTTAAAAACACAGTTAGACAAGGAAAGGGCAAAAGGTAAAAGGGATGTCCTCCAGTTTCCATGGGAAGCTGCAAATAATAACAATCTTAGTGGATTAAACATTTTATTAATTATCACATTTCTATATAATTACTGTGATTATCTGCTAAGTTTGTTTGCTTTCCTTCAGTTAATTTTTGTTGTTGTTGTTCTTTTCATATTATAAAATAAAAAATTACTCCACATGTATAGAAAGAGAACTGTAAAAAATACAAAGGTTAAAAAATAAAAAAGAAAGCAAAAATTAGATTACCAGTTAGATGAAAATGGACTTGACACAAAGACATCAGATTCAGAAAATAACTATTATTAAATAGTACAAAGATATTATCAAAACCACACATATTACTACTGGACTGGAAAAAATGGAAAAACAATGAGGAAAACTTAAAATTCACCATGTGCTATTCAATAAAAGAACTTCGTGAGACTGACTTTCAACATGTGATGAACATGTCCCCCAAAGTAAAACACAAACACACAAAAATGAGCTATGAGGAACCAAAAATAAATAAATGCTAAGACACACAATTAATAAGTAACCTGAAGTAATCTGTTTTGGCATTCTAACATCCCAAATGAAAATAAAAGTGTTTCTTGATGTGACATCAGCTGTAATGTTAATAGCGGAATACTGGGAAATGAGTTAATACCAATAAAATGAATGGCAATTTAAAGTTGTGCAGGTACCTTGCACTAGCCAAAATGACAGAATTAGTAAGAAATGCTCAGGCCAAAGGTAAACAAGTACCATTCCACAAACAATGTTTGGTTGTGCTTCGATTAACTTCATAGACATCATGGAGAAACTGATTAAATAAATGAAAACAGATTATTTGTAACTTAAAAAAAATGTCAAAGGCACAAAGAGATAGAGGTCACTAATACAGCAGGGATTCAGACTTGTTTCACAGAACAGAAAGAAAGTTGCTGTGGGAGGAAAAGGGACAAACACTTTGTTACCGGGGTTCACATATCCTGTTAAAAGGGAAAATTATTTCATGTGAAAAGCCTGTCAGGAAATGCTGTTCCTAAAATTCCCAATCAGGGGGGAATGCTTTGATATTTACCTGTGAAAAGAATTTTGCATGTTAAGATTTGGAACCTGGAAAGCTCTTGGCTTTTGATGGGCTAGTTTTTTGTTTTTTTGTTTTTTTTTTTTTGTAGCCTTTTGTCTTAAGTAGCCCTTGGAGCAAAGACAGATTAAGGGTGATTTCCCTCAATGGTTCTGACTTTTCTTTTACATTTGGAAGAAACCTCCTCTCCCTCCTTACAGTCCCCCCCCCCCCGTCCTCTCTCTCTCTCTTCTTTAGCTGATCTAGCCTCTGTGCATGTGCAGAGTTCATGTCTCAGCAAACCTTTTGTACTATTGAAAATGTTGCATCCTTTGGCTAAATTAACATTTGAATAAGGGAAGGGAAGGGTATGGAGTAGATTTTGAAAACAGGGTTTGATTTTAAACAAAAAAGAGAAACTCAGCAATTTAAGTATTTACCAAAGCTAGCGATTTCGGCCCAAGCAAACGAGACTGCTTCCTTTATGTACAGGAAAGGGCTAATATCCCTCTGGCCATTCGCGGAACAATCAACCGCTCTCTTATTTATGAGTAAAAATGGCCAGAGAGTTAGAATTCATAGGAATTTTTTTTTTTTTTAAACATTCTCAGTCATTTCGGCCTTACCATTTGCAGACAAATGGATTGGTCAAGGCTAATTCTACTTGATTATCCATTTGTATGTGCTTAAACTTTGAGTAGACTTTTAAGTCTGATTTTTGTAAATAATAGACAAAATGATAAACACTGTAATCACTTAAATGCTTGATATCACCAGTTCTGCTTCAAACATCATGGCTTTCACCTCTCATCACACCTTTTAAAAAACAAAGAGCCAACCTGGGCTGAATTTCAACTCATCAGCCACAAATTGGGAAAGTTGAAAGGGACCTGGGGTCATCTAGTCCAACCCTAAAATACAGGGTTCATAGCAAGATTTGTACTACCAGAAACACACACATACCTATAGAAATTATCTTTAAAGGAAGATTGAAGTTAACATTTTCCTAAGATAGGGAGAGGATCTTTTATAAAGCAAAGTTAATTCAATTGATATAACCACTCACAAATAATTACAACAGCCAGAGATTTGACAATTTTGTTGAACTTGCAGAGCAATAGTAAGCCTAATCTATGCCCCCCCTTGCAGTTTCCTTTAAAGGAAGCTTACTCAGGAGTAAATTTACCTGGCACAGAATAAGAAGGAGAAGGAGGGGAAAAAAAAACCCTGAAAGAGACAGAATGAAACGGGGGGGGGGGGCATTTTCTAAGAAAAGAGGCCAGGAAGTCTTATAGAGACTGATATCAGGAGCCTTACAATAACTCTTCTGTCCAACCAAATCAAAGTTAAAACTGGACTCAGATATTTTCTTAGAAGGAACACCATACTTTCATAGGCATATGCTTAATGAAATACATACACTGCATTTTAGCTTGAGAGCAGTTGGCTCAACTAGGCTTTTGCAGCAGAAACATTAGGTTATCAGCACCTTCCAAAATAAGACTGTAGACTCGCAATCTCAAAAGTTGGGGCAAAGCAAGAGGTGGGGTAAACATTTGCACACTTCATTCTCATTTTCTCTTATTTAGGACTGCTAAGATCCAGCATGACTTCCTTAGATTTAAATTTTGAAGCAAGCTTGCAGTTTAAACTATGCACACTTAAGAAAGGCAGTCTGCCAGAGACAGAAGGAACAGACAACACACATAACGGACAACATGTAAACATACATATTCTCATATATGTATTAACAGACAACACACATAACAGACAACATGTAAACATATATATTCTCATCCTTTAGTTGGTTATTGCAAGGAGATGGGCCACTACCTTTGGCTTCATTAAGTGAAATTAGTAGGAAGGTCCCACATGGTTTTATGAGCCTCCTTGCCTCTTCAAACACACCACCAGGTAATCAGACTGGTAGGGCTCACAACGCTTGGTTGACTGGGTACCCCTTTATAGATGCATGCGTTGCTGTTGTTGCTTTTTTGCTTTTTCCTTTTTTTGGGGGGGGTGTCTGGGATAGAGAAGGGGAAAAAAGAGGGGTTGATTAGGATTGGTATGTCTAGGGGTTTGGTACGCTTAGTACAGGGACGTATAGTAAAGAGGAGAAGGGGCTTCTAGTTGCCTGGCAACTTCCTTAGTGGGTTTTAGAGAGCTCTAGCTATCCGGTTCCTTGCGTTCCATTTCCTATTTCCTTATTTCCTTATTTCCTATAACCTGGGGTCTCTTTCCACTCTGCCGGTCCTGCCCAATTCCTCATGGGCTATCCCTCCTGGCAACCTCCTACCTATCGTCACATCTCAGGAAAAGGGGCCCTACTGGACGCCCGCGCCATGCGGTGCCAGATCGGGTGGTCCCTGGATAGAATTTCGGGTCGAAAATCCCCCTTGCTTTTGGAAGCGGGCTCACGCACGGTTACGTGGCACCGACCAGTGCGGCTGGGATTGGGATAGAAAGCAAGACCACTTCCCGCCCCCTTGCCGGGCGCTAGAGAAGTTCGGAAAGAGAGCCCCAACCCCTTGCTTTCAACTGGGATGTCCGTTGCGGAGAGTCGGCTATCTTTCAAGTCGGCTCTCTCCGTCTTACTTTCGGACTCCCAATTGGTGCGGCTGGCTGGGGGGTTCAGAGAAAGAGATAGAGCTCAGAGCCCCCCCCTTTTCGGGCTGAGCAGTGGTCCACGGTCTCTCTCGTTAACCGGACCAAGAGAAAGGTAAGAAGGAGCGATAGGGAGGAGGGCAGAGATTCAGTTGCCAGGAGATTCCACCCCCTTCCCACCAGTGCACTGGATTTTCCTTTTTCCTTATACTCACGCGTCTTCTATGATGATCCCGGGATCGATGAATAAGCCGGCTGGATCCCTCTTTTGCTCCCCGGCTGAACTCCTAGGGCTTTCGATTACCGCCCAGAAGATGGCTGGGGGTCCAAAAGGATCTTCCCAGGCAAAATGGCCTGGAGCCGGCTGAAGATTTCGGGGCCCCCAGTCAGCAGCTTGGGAGAACCACAAGCCCCACGTTGGGCGCCAACTGTTACGGCTAAAATCTGGGTGCGGGGTTACTCTGCCACCCAGCTCATCGGACTAAGTCCGTGGGTCCCTGCGGAAGAAAATGAGCTCAGCCGGACACAGGAGCAAACTGCAGAAGGTCCAAGTTTATTGCGCAACAGGTTCAAGGCGAGATTGAACAGCGAGAAAGGGGTGGCATGAACTTTTGAGATTTCCCTCCATGTCCCAGAATACAGTGCATGAAACGTCACGAATACATTATGGGAAGGTTGGGTTTCACAAGTTACATCATGAATATACTTTACACGTCATGAATACATTATGAAAAGGTGGGATTACATTAATTAGCATTTTCGGATGAGGGAGGGGGGATATGCGGAGCGGGAAATATACATAGATACACATTTATTGAGTACCGGTGGTGGCAAGACAATGGGCCAGGAATATACATCGTCTGTCACCTAGTATTGCCCGAAGGAAGGATTTGCAAAACTATCTGACAGGATTAAGAAGTTCCTGCGTACGTGACCTGCCGCTTTGGGGATTATGGAAGTAGGGACAGCATCATGGAGTCCAAGGGGAACTGAGTTGAATGGCACCGAGAACGAGCAGATCAGAACCACGGCTGATTTTATATCAATTTTTGAAGATTTCAGTGATTTCTAAGCCACTCTGTACTAGAGAGCAAAAGCAGAAACAGAGTGGATACATTGTGACAGGATTTTGACAGTATTACTTGAGAGATTATGGAGGACAGGGGAGGGGTGATGGAGTCCTAGAGAAATTGAGCAAATATATTGTAGTGAAGAAGACATTGCCCCCCCCCCCGTTCCGTATCAGTAAGTGTTCCGGTTTTTGAACATTTTTCGGAAGACGAACATCCGATGCAGCCGTCAGCTATTGTTTCCAGGGCACCTGCACCAATCAGAAGCTAAACCTTGGTTTTTGAACCTTTCAGAAGTCAAATGGACTTCCAGAACAGATTTAGTTTGGCGCTTTTGTTTTTCCGATTTATTTTTCTTTCTTTTTTTAAGTCTTTTTAGTTTAATTTGTTCTTGTGACTGTGTGGAACCCAAATTTTGCAACCTTTCCTCCTCGCAGGATTTCTCCATTCCCTCCATCGCCTCTGTCATCTGTTTCTGAAGCTTTTCCAACTCTACAGTTTCCATTTTATCCCTTTTTTTTTAGTTGTATGCTGCTGTGGGGTGCTGCTGTTTATAATAATAAATGCAAACAATAAAAACCATATAAAAAGCTAAACTCCGAAATCAGCTAAGCTTTGTGGAGCGAAGTCTTGCCTGCCTGGGCTTGTCGGAATAGAAACCTGACCAGCCGGTGTTTGGAAGTGGAGGCCATCTCCAGTGGCAGGGAGTTCCACAGGCTGGGCAGATGGCACTCCTTCCCCGTCCTGGGCAAGTGCCAAGGGCGCCCCTGCAGCGCTCCTTGCAAGGCTTCAGAGGATGCCTCCCGGGGGGGGTCTCGCAGGGTTGGGGGTCCCACGCGGGGGGGGGTCTTCTCTTTGCCGAGGGACCTTTCTCCCCCGCCCTGCCCGGGCTCCTTTTCACGTGCAGGTGTGTATGCGTGCGCGCGTGTATTCTGCCCCCTCCTCCCGTGCACTTCCTTCCCGCGACCACGGGGGGGGAGGAGGGGGCGGAGTCTTCTCGGGGGCGGGGCTCCCCGAGGGGCGGCTCCCCCTCCCGGCCTGCCCCCCCCCGCGAGGAAGTATTTGGACGGAGCCGCCAGAAGAGCCCCCCCTCGCCGCCTCTTCCTGCGGGGGGGCTGGGATGCGAGGCGTCGGGCTGGGGGGCCCCCCATGGAGCGCATGGAAGTGGAGGCCAGCGGGGCGGGGGGGGCCCTGCGGAGGTCCAACAGCGCCCCCCTCCTGCCGGGGTCCTGCGGGTAGGAGAGGGGGGGGGTCCGCGGCCGGGGGGGGCAGGAGGGGGGTCCCGGCGCAGCCCGTGACGCAACTCACCCCCCCCGCCTTTCTTTCCTTCCTTGCAGGACCCCCCCGCGGAAGGAGGAGCCGGCCGGGCCCCCCCGGAGCCGCCGCAGCAGCGTCTGCCTGGACAGCGGGCTGGGGGTGAGCGCCCCCCCCATAGCCGCATTGCAAGGGGGGGCTGTGCATGTGGGCCCCCCCCCCATGAAAGCTCATTGCCCTTTCCCCTTTTCTCTTGCCAGGTTGAGGCCATGAGCGAGACGCCCCCCAGAGTATGGGGGGCCCCCAGCAGCAGGTGAGGCTTTTCTTTTAGGGGGTGCAAAATGGGGGGGGCGCCTGGCCCCGCAGCTCCGGCTTCAGCTTGTCCTGCCTTTGCAGGGCGCCCCCCGGCGGCCTCCACGGCGGCAGCCCCGGCCCGGGGACCAGCTATGGGGTGAGTGTGGGGCGCAGAGGAGACCCGGGGAGGGAGGGAGGGAGGGAGGGAGGGGGGTCTCAGGGCGGGGCAGGGCCCCCCTAATTGTTTCCCTCTCTCCCCCCCCCAGTTTTCCAGCCCCCCCAGTGCTGTGACCCCCCACGCCTGGCATCTCCAGAGGTGGGTCGGAGGGGGAGGATTGCAGGGGGTTGGGATGGATGACCCTGGGGGTCCCACCTCTGCTAGAGCAGGGGAACTGACATGACCTTTCCCCCCCCCCATCTGCTTCCCTCTTCCAGGCTCCCCTCCTCCCCAAGGACCCCCCCAACGCTGGAAAGCCTGAAGAGGAAAGGTAGAAAAAGAAAGGGGGAGTGTCGTGGGGGGGCCCAGTCTCATTTGTGGGGGGCTCCAAGAGCGTGAGCAAAATGGGGGGGTACCTGGGAGGGGGCTGTTACGGGGGGGGCACAATACTGATTCTCTACCCCTCACCCCCATCTCTGCTTCTCATTGCAGGCGGACTGGACATCGACTCCCCCCCGAAAAAGCTCTTTGTGGCGGGGGTCCCCCGCACACCACCAGCCCCATAGCTGACCCCCCCCCAGGCGACGGCAAAGGGCACTCCAGCTCCATTCCTTGTGTTGGGGGGGTCACATCAGGCTGTGCTCGGAGCTGGTCTTTGTTGTGGGGGGGGGGAGATACCCTCCAGCAGGAAATAAGGGAGTCTTCTTTAAACTTCCCCCCAACATCCCCACACAAAGTGGGGGGCACCCTTGGAGTTTCTCAGGACGGGAAGCCCAGGAGTGACTTAGCATTGGGGGGGGGCCCAGAAGTGTTATTCCCTGACTTCACTGGGACAAGGATGCCCCCCCAGCAAGAACTGTGTACCAAGATGGACTGAAAGGGGTCTCTTATCACACCCCCCACCCTTCTGCTACCGAATCATGTACTGTATAAACCATGTTTTTTTGGGGGGGGGGGGCATTTGCAGGACTATTTTTTCTATTCTCTGTATATATATATAATTTGTACATATCTTCTATAAATATATAATATATATTTTTCTGTTAGGGAATCGGGGAGGGGGTTGCCCTGGGGGTCGGGGGGGGCATTGCTTGAAACAGGGCAAACCCCCCCCCTTGCCACTCCTGGTGGCTCTGCTGTGCATTTTGCAATTCTGTAATAAAAGGACCTTGAAGCAAGGACCCCACGGGCTCCTTATTGGCTTTGCAGTTTTGGAAGGGGGGGGAGTTTAAAAATGCCTGCAGGCAAGAAGAATGTGCCCCACAAGGTGGTTTGGTGGGGGGGGGGCGAATTACAGGAAATGAAAGCCCAGCGGAAGAGGAGGAAGAGGCCCTGCCAGCTGGGGGGGGGGGGTTGGGTCATCTCGCCAAAAAATTTTCCGGCGACACTGGAAAAGAATGTGTCTCCCAACACATACAGCTGCCCCCCTCCAAAAAAAGGAAGAATGCCACTGCTGCCCTAGCAACCAACCAGCTGCCCCCCCCCCAGCAAAAAAACCATATGCAATTGGTGGGCCCAGACCCACAAGCAAAAGGGGGCTGGACTAGATGTCCCTTGGGGTCCCCGCGCTACAATGCCATGAAACGCAGAAGACCCCCCAGCGCGACTATGGGGGCTCCCTGCCTTGGAGGAAACAAGCCCCCCCCCGCCGCCCTTTGACCTTTGCTGCCCGCAGGTTGATTGACACTTCCTCCCGGGAACCTGCTGCCAGACCTGGCTTCTGCAGAGGTCAAACGGAGGCCGTTGCCCTTTGACCTCTCCTGCCAGGGGCAGCCAAGCAGCTTTTGGGGGGGGGGCCGCTCTGAGATGAAGGCGGGGAGGGAGGCTGCTTGCACAGGGGGAGGGGGCCTGCAGGGGGAGGGGGGTCAAGGGGTGCCCCCAGCCCCTGCCTGGGGGGGGCACATGCCCTGTGCCAGGGGAGGCCTGCCCGCCCGCCTTGCCAAGGCCCCGTTTGGGGCAGGGGGGGGGCTCTGGCGCTGCCCGGTAAAGCCGGCTGGCGTTTTGCATCGGCAGATTCAACAGCCTCGGTGGCAGGAAAGCGAGAGGCGCACAACACACACACACACACACACACACAGAGAATGACACTGGCCTGGCTTGTGGAGAAAAGCACACTCACACGGGGGGGGATCTGGGGGGGGGCTGCAAGGCCGAAGCCTGGCCCCGTGCCGTGGGGCGCCCTCCGTCCGGGGGGGGGGGTGGAGGGAGCCAGAGTGGCCGTTTGAAAAGCTGAGCGGCTGCCAAGGCAGCCCTGCAAGTTGGCACCGTGTCAAAGTCAGCTGGGGACGTTGAAGCTGGCGGGAGACGGAGCCGCTCAAAAGCTATTTTTCCCCCGGGGAGCGCCTGCCCGGATCCGCCCCAAACTCCGCACGCCGCCAGTGGGGCACCAAGGCTCCCCCCTGAATTTTTTGCAGATTTTTCCAAGCGCCCCAAAGGGGCTTTTTCAAGTGTAGAAACTTGCGTAGGGGGAAAAAGGACCAGGCTTTTCTCCGTTCACCCCTGCTCTTTTTTTCTCTCTCTCCCTCTCTCGTTGCCTCCACAATCGCACGGAAAAGGGCTGGCAGCTCCTGGGGGGGGGCCTGCTTTGGGAGGGGGCCCCTCTTATTTTCTTTTATTTCCTTTTGCCCCCCACACCCTCCGAATCTGGACTCCCTGGAAAAATCAAAGAGTGGGGCGAGCTGGAAGGGGGTCCCCCGATTCTGGGACCTGAACAAAAAGCGGGGGGCCAGTTTTTCCTCCCGTTTGCAGGAGGGGGGGCCACACGCACACAAACCCCACGCGGATCCAGAGCGGGCATCGTGCCAGGACTGGGTGGCAAAGGCATCAGGGCCCCCTCTTGCTATCTCTCCGTGGGTGTAAAAGTGCTTTTTAAGGGCTTCTGGAAAACCCGCCCCCCCAGCGCCCGGATGGGGGCAATGGGGCAGCAGAGGAGGTAAGTTGGAGGTGCCCAGGGAGGTGGCGTGGGGATCGGGGCCGGGAGGAGCTGGGTGTGTTCCTTTACACGGCTGCAAGCTGGGCAGAGTGTGGTGCAGGCAGCTGAGAGGCCTGGCAGGCCCCAGACAGAATCCAGGAAATCCAGGAGGGGGCGAACCCCAGAGGACACCCCAAAATTGGCTTCGTAGGCCAAAAAAAGGGGGGTGGGGGTCTGATCCTGAAACAGAGAAGGGTGACACCTCACCTCACCAAACCAGCCCCAAAGCACACCCTGTGTGGCTGGGAAACAGCAAAAAGAGGCTCCCAGGACAAGAAAGGCTCGGATCTTGCAGGGGTGAAGCCCCCGGGAACCCCAGAATTAGATTGCAAGACACCCCACCATTAAAAGAGAGGAGCCCGGCCCCCCCTGCGGACCCCCTCCTTGAAGAAGAAACCCGTCATTTACAGAACACACCACATCCTGCCCTCGAAGGCGTCGCCTCTTCCTCCCAGAGGAAGGATCGGGCCCTGGACACCTCTTGGGTGTCTCACTGCAAAACAAAGGGGTGGGGTTGTTGTTTTCCAGTGGTGGGGGGGATCACGCCACCCCCCACCCGAGAACCCCGAAATTTAAGGGCACCCACCACAAAAAAAACCAGCAGCTGGACATTCTGAAGCAAAACAGGTTCCTTTTTACTCTCCCTCCTCCACAATAAAAAAATAAATCAAGCCCCCCCCCCCAATATTTCGATCCCTCGCCCCACCAAATATGTATATAAGCTTTCGGAGCCTCTAACCCTGAAAACAGGGAAATGTTGAGAGCAAGGTTTGGGCCCATCGAGGATTTGACTGCCATCCGCCCCACTGCCAGTCCCTGTACCCCAAAAACAGCATTTTGTGGGTGTCCTTTCAACTCAGTGCCCACAAATGAGCACCCCCTGCTCTGAAAAAAACCACAAAACCCCCCACCCCACGCCCCCAGGGACACCCCTCTCCCATTCCTCTAATTCCCCCGGTTTTCCTTTTGAGCAAATCACACCCTTTGGCTCTTGAGGAGGGAGGAGGCCAGCCAGGCAAAGGCTCCAGGCGCCTCTGAAACTCCTCTCCGGCCATTTGCAGCCTTGGAGAAAATAGGTGGGGAGGGCGGAGAGACGGAAAATGGACGCGGTGAATTCACACCCCCCCCCCAGTTAAAAAGAGTTTGGGGTCACTTTTTTGAGGGGGTGGGAGAAAGATACCCCTGAAAAAATTAATAATAATGGAATTAAAGTGAACACTTCATTTCCAGTTAAAATGGAACATGGCGAAACGGGGGGGGGGGAGCAGTTATTATTATTATTATTATTATTATTATTATTATTATTATTATTATTATTATTATTTTATTCATACCCTGCCAATCTGGCTGGCTTTCCCCTGCCACTCTGGGCGGCTCCAAACAGAAAATTAAAAAAAATGATAAATACATCAAACATTAAAAACTTCCCTAAATAGGGCTGCCCAGCATGTTACCGGGGGGGGGGGGGGTTGGTGGTAGTTTTAGAGGACAAAAATGCTATTTTCTTTGTAACTGAAATAAGGTCTGCCAAAGAAATTTCGGGAATCATGGGGAAGGCAGGGCTTTGTCCCCACTGCACACAGACCCACCGGCTCTCCACCAAGTGGGAGGGTCCCAAGTTCTTAGGTGTCGGCCTGTCCCATCTACCCCCCCCCCAACAGGGAGGGACGGGTTCTTTTGGGGAGGACAAATGCCCCCCCCGGACCCATGGTCTTTTGGGGGTGCAGCCGGATGTGTGCACAATTGCATGACCCCCCCACCGCCACCCCATCCCTTGGCATGAATGGCTTGTGTGCAAATTGTGGCGGGGTGGGGGGGGTGTGCTGCCCCTTGAGCAGCCAGGAAGGGGGGGCTGGGCCTTGCCCCCCGCCCGGTCCATTTCCTCCTGCTATGCCACTGCCCTTGGGGGGCTGCAAGGCCTCCTCCTTGGGGGGGGGCACCCTGGCTGCTCCGCGTTCCTCGTGGGGTGGGGGTGGCGAGCCCACCAGCTACTTCGGGAAGGGGTTTGGGGTGGGGGGACACACAGGGACGTGTTTCCCGAAATGCAGGCCTTGCACAGAACTGCCGAGCCAGGCCGGGTCCCGGGGGTCATCTAGTCCAACCCTCCGCAGTGCAAGCACGGGTTCAAGACTGGCCAGGCGGCAGGGGCACAAATAATAAAATGATTATTCGTTATGATGGTGTAGATAAGAGAGCCCCCCTACCTACCAACAAACACACACACTGTGATTTTATCCCAGTTTCACAAGCTCCTTCCTGACCCCCCCCCCAAGATACAGGCCCCCTTCTTCCCCCCACCCCTTTTCTCTCCACCCCCCAGGAGTGGGAAATGGCACAAGCGAAACCGAAGGCGCTGAGGTCGGCAGGACTGAACTTGCATGGTGAGCATGTCGGGGGGGGGGCAGAACAAGCAATGCTCCGGAGCCCCCAGCACTGACTCCCCCCCCCCGCCCCCCCAACAGTTCTGGACCGGATGCTGCTTCCGCCCAAGCAGCACAATATGGTTTGTCTGGTGGTCTGGGAATCCACAAACCGTCTTGTGGTGTTGGCGCGAGCGCAGAGAGGACTTCGAGGGGGGAAGAGAGTGGGGGGGCTCTCCAGCCCCCCCCACATGATGGAAAGCAGATGCCCCCTCTGGACACACCCCCAGCGGACCGTGCCCCCCCCCTGCTCCACACTGAGGCTGGTCCCGCCGTAGCAGCACAGAAATATTGGCACTGCCTTGTCCAGCCAGTATTGCTTGCGCTGCTCCCGTGGGCCTGGCACACACACAGGGGGGGGGCTGGAAATGTGGGGTGAGGAGATGGGGGGCACGTAAAAAAGAGGCTGGGGAGAGGAAATGGCGAGGGGGGGGGCGGAGACGTCCTGCTCTGCTCACATTCTCAATACAAGACAGTATCTTTATTGTCATTGTCCCATACAGAACAATGACATTCTCCCACCAGAGGACTCTCCCTCCGCACCTGCCAGGCCGCCCCCTCTCAGCCCCTGGGTCCCAAATTGCTGGGGGGGGGGAGGTCTGTGTGTCATCAGTGCCCCCCCCAATCCCTGGTGCTGCTGTCTCCAGAGGCCTCGGGCGCAAGACGGGATGCTCAAAGAGACAGGAGACCCAGGAGGGAGGCAGGAGGCTTTTATTGCTACCATCATCATCATACAAAAGGACAAAACCACACTGGGGGGGGGTGAAGCTAAGGAGAGCCCCCCCCCCCGTTTGCAGAGGAGTCCTGCCCCATGGGGCGCAGCGAGGGAGTCAAGGGGGTCTCCGTGGGTCAGCAGGGAATGAGGGCAGCCGCATCCATCATGGCAGACAGGTGAGGAGTGGAGCGTTAGAACGCCCAGGTGGGGAAGAAGGGGGCAGCCCCCCAACTCCTCAACCTCTCCTCTCCCCACTGGGGGGGGGGCAAAGATCCAGGAGGAGGTTGAGCAGCTGAGATTGATACCCCCCCTTCCCAGAGGCAGGACCAGAGGTGGAGGACCAATCCTTGGCCTGGAGTGGCAGTGCTTACATGGGGGGCCACGAGATCGGGGGGGGCGGGGAGAGAGCCCCCCACCGGAGGGCAGGGGCAAGCGGTCCGTCAGCGGGAGAGGAGGGGCAGGTCTGTGCCAGGGGTCATGAGGAGTCCAGAGTCCAGATTCAGGCTGTCTAGAAAGAGAGAGAGAAAGGACCAGGGAGCTGGAGGGAGGGGGGAACGGGGGGGGGGGCACAGTCCAATCCACCCATAAGGCCCCTGCCCCATCCAGCGGGGGGAGCCCAGCCCCCTAACCCGGGGACATTTTGCACCCAGCACCTCTCACACAGCCCACCAACCAAACCCCACAAAGAAGGTGTGAGGAGCCAATTCCCCATGGGGGGGAGAGAAAGAGAGGGAGGGAAGGGCCCCCCAGCACCCACTCGGGACCCCCGAGTCTTTACCCTGGTCGAAGTTCAGCTTCTTGGCAGGGGGGGCGTCTCCCAAGCCTTCAATGTCCACCAGGTCGCTGTGGGCGTCAGAGTCGTTCAAAGCGCTGAGGGTCACGTCTGTCGGAAGGGGGGGGGAGACCCTGTTTAATGGGGGGGTGCGCATGCAGACCCCTGCTCCTGGTACAGACAGAGACCGCCCCCCAAGACAGAGAGAGAGAGAGAGAAAGCCCCCCCCCAGGTCCCACTCACCAGACGCCTTCTGCTTCTTCGCAGGGGGAGCCGAAGGGTCGGGGTGGCTGCCCGCCCCCTGGGTGGAGGGGGGGCCTTGTGGCTGCCCCTTGCGGGCCCCCTTCTTGGGGGACTCCGAGGGGAGGGGCAGCCCGCTGTCCTCATAGACCTTCCGCTTGGCCGCCCCTTTCAGCTGGGCCCTGGGAGTCGGGGGGAGAGGAGGGAGAAGAGGTCAGGTTCCCTCAACAGGAGCGCGGGGCAGTGGGTAGAGAGCCAGACACCCCCCTTCCAAAGCCTGGGCTCCTGGGCCTGGCCTGCCTCAAAGGGCTGCCGTGAAGAGAGCAGGAGCAGGATGCAAAAGGGAAATAAAGAAGCTTGATGCGTCCAGCCCCTGCTTCCTACGCTGCCCTGTGGAGCGGCCTCTCTAGAGCTGTGCAAGGACCCCCCCCCCGCCCCCCAACAGCCCTTACACAGTCCGGTCTTTGATGAGAGCACTGATGCGGTTAAGGTCGTCTCCAAAGCGCTGGACGGAGGCCCGGAGCAGGGAGATCTCCGCATCGGTCCATTTGGCCCTGGGGGGGGGGGACAGTGGGGAGTGGGGGGTCAGGATTCTTGCACCGCTGCTACCTGCTCCTCCTCCCGCCCCTTCTGCTGCCAGGGATGCCCTTCAAGCAACATTCCCACCCCCAAAATGCAAAAAAGGGCCTGCAACCTCTTGATCCCCCCCCCCTGCAGCGGGAGAACCTATGGGTGGGAGGGTTTGGGTGGTGGGTGGGGTCCGCAGAGGGGCCCAACTGCGTTTCTATGGCACTTGGGACCCCAGAACTGGTGCTAGGCCATGCAGTTATCTGCATGTTCTTAATACAATATATAAGATATATTTAATACTGTTCTATACTACACACACCTAGATCTACCTTCAGAGCCCTTTATATGGCAACTTGCAATTTATGCATATAGTATAGATAGAATCACAGGCCCGTGCAGAAGCACATCAGTTGGGCACATGGAAAAAGGTCGTCCCCAGCTATGTGATGATTTTAGTGCTCAGAGGGGGGCACACCTAGGGGTTAGTGCAAAAACTAGGGCCAGGGCCTTTTCAGTACTGGCCCCGCTCTGTCCCAAGAGACCAGGGCCCTGTGGGACTTGACATCTTTCCGCAAGGCCTGCAAGATGGAGCTGTTCCGCCTGGCCTTTGGTTTGGACTCAGTCTGACCCTTATGGTCTTGATCTATGGGCTACTTTTAAAATGAGACTGTATTTTAACCTGTATTTTAAATTGGTTTTTTTCCCCTATTATGTTTTTACTGTAATTTTACTGGTGTTAGCCGCCCTATTTATGATTATTAAAAACCACTGCTCTCCGCTGTGGCTCAGAGTGGCTAGGAACCCACCAGCTCACCTGCGCGCTATGAAGAGCACAAAAGCTGACAAAATGCAGCCTTTTTGAGTTTCCGGTCCATGGTGAGGGCGCATTTCCTTGCCAAGGTGCAAGGGAGCCGAGGGACCCCTCTGGGTG
This sequence comes from Podarcis vaucheri, assembly GCF_965113315.1. NCBI lineage: Eukaryota > Metazoa > Chordata > Lepidosauria > Squamata > Lacertidae > Podarcis > Podarcis vaucheri. The sequence continues at coordinate 890,361 of NC_138751.1, read as the reverse complement.
CAGCCTGTGGAGCATGCACCCCACCTTGCCCCCACCCCTTGGAAGAGATGGGCGGCCCCCTGACTGAGACCACAGAAGCCCCTCCCTCCCTCCTTGGGGCTCACCCGGCTGGCGAGGAGTCAGCCACGGGGTGCAACTGCATGGTCAGCTCGCCCAGCTTGGTGAAGGCGGCGCCAGCGGCAGAGAAGATCTCGCCCACCTGTGGAGGGGAGAGAAGTTGGTTGAAGAAGGCAGAGGGGAGAAAGGGTGGGCAGGGGGTGGGCAGCTGCAAAGCCCCCTTGCTGAGGGCCCTCTTGCCCTCCACCAAAGGTACAGTGGTGCCTCGCAAGACGAAAAGAATCCATTCTGTGATTCTCTTCGTCTAGCAGTTTTTTCGTCTTGCGAAGCAAGCCCATTGGCGGATCAGCTGATAAGCGGCTTAGCAGCTTAGAAAAAGGGGGGGAGGGAAAAAAAACCCGCAGGAACTCGCAAGACATTTTCTTCTTGCGAAGCAAGCCCATAGGAAATTCGTTTTGCGAAGTACCTCCAAAACGGAAAACTCTTTCGTCTAGCAAGTTTTCTGTCTTGCGAGGCATTCGTCTTGCAGGGCACCACTGTATTTTTCCTTGTGGAAATAAGGGGCTGGAGGAGAGGGGGCGCATGCAGAACACCCCCCACACAACCCACCACACCTGCTTCTTTGGGTGCCTCTGAGCATGCACAGAGTATGTTATTTATTTATTTATTTATTTGCTTGTTTGTTCGTTCATTTATTTAATTTGTATACCACCCTTCGTCTGCAGATCGCAGGGCTGTTTGCAACATCAGAACACAAAATAAATAGCTTTAGGGAAAACCAAACAATAACCCAGGACTTTTTTCTGGCTGGATCTCCGCTCAGGCCCCTCTCAGGTGGCGCCATTGTCATGAGAACAAGGGAGAAGCTTGTGGTGAGCTCTGGGGCCTCTTTTTCTAGAAAAACTGCAGATAACCCCAAACCCTTTTAGAAGGCCAAAGGCCCGTGAGAAGAGGAATGCTTTCTTCCTGGTGCTGAAAGGTAGATCAAGGAGGCGGCAGGCAAGTCTTCCGCCAACGGGGAGCCACTGCAGAAAAGGCCCCGTTCTGGCTCTCTCAGGGGACAGGAAGGCGAAGAAGGAGGAGGATCTCGGGGTCCGGGGAGGGAGAGAGGCGGCCCTTGGGGGTCCCGACCTCTTTAAGGCTTTATAGCTCCAAGCCAGCACTTTGAAGGGGGAGCCAGGATGGGTGTCCCAGGGGTGTCCCCTCTTGCAACCGGGGCCCTCCATTCTGCCCTGAGCTGCCTGGGACCCCCAGGGGTCATCCAGCCCAACCCGCCGCAGTGCGGGAAGTGGGGCTCCCCATCCCTTGAGCCGAAGCTGCGGGGTCTCGGGCGGGACCCTCGGGGAGGCGGAAGAGGCCCCGAGCCGAAGAAGGGCGAAGCAGCCCCGGGAGGGAGGGAGCGAGCTCTGCCCTCCTCCTCCTCCTCCTCCCGCCGCGCGGCACTCGGCCCATGCTCAGAGGCACCCTCCCCCCTCCCAGAATCCTTGGCGGCGGCGCTCCCCCCCCCTCCCCTCCGCGGGTACCTTGGTGGAGGCGGACGTCATGGCGCCCCCGCCGCCGCCTCCGCTGCTCCGGGAAGGAGACCGGCCGCTCTGCTGCCTCCCCTCGCCGACACTCTATGCTCCCGCCCTCGCCCGTCTCCATGGCGACCGCGCTTCCTCTTCGCCCTTCTAGGCCTCGCGCTCCTTCCCCCCCCCTCCTGGCGCTGCCAATGGGGAGCAAGGCCTCGGAGGAAGGGGCGGGACTTCGGCCTCGTTCTGGCGGGAATAATAGGGCCCTCTAGCCCGAGGAGGAGCCGAGGCTCTATGGGCGCCGCTGCCCGGCCTCTCCCTGTTCGCGGAGGCACGTGACACCCGCCCCGAGGAAGCAAGAGTCATGTGACTGTTTCTCCCCCGCCTGCGGAACTCCCTGCCCCGAGACAGGCCTTCACGAGGGAAGGGGGTCGCCTGGCCTCCGCCGAACCTCCAGGCCCAGAGGCAGTCCAGCTGCGAGGTCCAGCCCGGGAGCGAGAGGCGCAGAGTTGGCGGGGGGGGGGACCCCCAGGGTCTTCTAGCCCCACACGGGGTTGGAGCCCCCAAGCCTGAGACTGAGCGATGCCCCCGCTCTGGGCTGGTGAGGCAGGCGATGGGAGGCCGAGGAAGGACCCTTCGCAGGAGGCAGGGAGGGGAACATCTTCGGGGGGGGGAGAGAAGGGGAGGCTCCCCGGTGAGAGCTGCGAGGGCGCAGCCCCTTTGGTGCGAGCGAGAGAAGGGCGAAGATCCACGGAGGGTTAAGGCCTCTGCAGTTTCTTCTTTCTTCCCACTTTCTTTTTTTCTTTTCCCCCTCTTATGTTTTTTTTAAAAAATATTAGATTGGTTTTTATTGCATCCTACGCTGAAAAGTTTCAATAAAAATTATATCTCTATAGAAATGAGTTTCATGCTCTACTGCTGGACCAATCCCAGAGTGTGATAGGAAGGGAAGATACAGGCTGCACAAGTGTGCCAGAAGGCAGGGCTTCCTTCACTTCACCACCCCAGAGGCAGACTCCGCCATCGCCTCCCGGGACAGAAGGCTGCCAGCAACATTTACAGGTGGGCAGCACCAACGGAGACTGGAGACTTTGAGGTGTGTGGTGGGCACAAACTCTTCCCCCCGCCCATGACTCAGTGGTCCAGAGAGCTTCCTGCCCTTTCTGCCTTTGAGTCTTGGCATCCTCTTGCCAAGAGGGCCCCACATGAATGGTTTAAATTGGGATTGATGGGTTATTGTATTTTTGACAGCTTCTTATTAACTGGAGCCTCCTGTGAGCCTTTCCTGCCCCAACGTTTTGCTAGATTCACAACGAAGCACAAACTTGCTTCTGTGTGGAAGCAACCAGCAACGTCAAACAAACTGAGGCAGAAGGCGGCAATACATGGTGAACGGCCACGAAAGCCATGTTCTGCCTCCGCTATCTGGGCAGTGAATGCCTCTGAGTAAAAGTTCCTGGGGAACATGTGGGGTGAGTTGCTGTTGCACTCAGATGCCTCCCTGTGGGCTTATTGCCTCTGGGGCCCCTGGCCGTCCACTGTGAGGACAAGAGCTGGACCTTCGGCCTCATCCGGGAGCCAGGATCTTCTGGTGTCCTTATGGAACCTCCAGGTCCAGAGACAGTCTATCTTCATTCCTAAGACCTTTGGGGTATTTGGCCACTGTGAGGTCAATAGGTCCCCGTTGGCCTGACCCAGCAGCCAGGGACCTTCTGGTGTTTTCATAGCACCACAGGCTTCCCTCTCTCCCTGAAAGCCAAGTACAGAGAATGGCAGGACTAGCAGTCTTGGCCAATGCCCCCACTTCCCCAAAATGGGGGGGGGCACCGAGGAAGAGGAACAGAAAAGCAAAGCAGCCCACACAGATCAAATGCTGTTTATTGCACAGGTGACCAAACGGAGAGAGAGGAGGACAGCTTTCAACACGTTAGTCCCCTGGATGCACAACCAGATCCCCCCCCCACTGCACCCCAACCCAGAGCCCCTCCCTCCCAACACCACATCCTGATTGAGGGAGTTGCTCAGGGGACACCCCGTCGTATAGCATACAAGCATTCCACTCTCAAATCTGCAGCTCTGAGCAGCCACTTCCAGGCCAAGTCTCCAAGTCAAGCATGAAAGGGCAACTGAGCTTGCAGCCTCATTAGCCAGCTGGTGGGGGGGGGCTGTTGGCAACAGGGGCAGAGACTAGGGCAAGTTGCCTGACCACGCCTTAGTCCTACAAGAAGAGAGTCAACGTCTGCACAACAAACACTGGGGAAGAAACACCCAAGTTCTAGGATCGAGACACAAACGGGACTGGAACTGGAATGGGCTGGCTCTTTCAAGCTAACCTCCCCGGTTAAAGAGACAACAGAGACGTGGAAAAGAAGAGGTGGGGGCTGTTTTCACTGTACACATACTGCGGGGGGTGCGCCTTGTGCTATTTACAGAACAACCCCGGCACAGAGGTTCTGCCAGCCGAAACCAGCCCTTGCTGGTCTTTGATGGCGAGCAGAGGCCATCGCAGGGAGGGCGTTGGCAGGCAGAACTGGGCCATGTGATGCACTGGGGGGGCAGGGGGGGAGAGAGAAGGTGCAGCAGCCAAGAGCAGCCCTGGATATGTCCCTTTCGTAAACTAGGTGCTCCAGACCAAGTTGGGAAACTGCACTTTACCCGCACAAACACACACGGATATATATATATATGATTTAAAAGGAAATATTCCCCCCTCTCTCCCCACCCACCAGCCCCCTTCCCCAGCCGCCAGACCCTGGACTTGGGGCGACCAGAGGATCCGTTGCGTGGAGAACGAGGGCTGAGGAACCCCAAAGCAGGGCCCCAGTGTCCAAAGAGGGAATAAATATCAGAGGCAGAAGGAGAGGGCGGGCCGTCCCCACTGGCAGGAGGCTGGAGCCTGGGGGCTGGGCGTGGGGGGGCGCCATTAGCGGACCATGTACTCCTTCCGTTTGTTGAGGCGCACTTGGCAGAAGGAGAAGCCCCCCAGGAGGACGTAGAGGCCGGCCGCGATGAAGCAGTTGTAGCTGACTTGCTCATACAGGGCGTAAATCTTGTCTGGACCACCTCTGGGGGGGCAGAGAGAGAGGAAGAGGGTGGTCAGGTTCCCAGCTCCCCCAGGACACACACACACACCCAGCCCTGCCCCACAGTTCCTCCAGAATCCCACTTCACAACCCCCTTTCTCTCCTGGAGCAGCAGCTAACCCAAGGCAGTGGCGGGGGGGTTGTATGTTTGGCACCCACCAGGTGTGGGTAGGTGGGTGGGAGATGGGAACAAGTTCTCCTTCCTGGCTGATCCTCCCCCCTTGCCAGCCGCAAGGCTGCTGCCCACCACCCCACAGGAAAAGAAGGACCCCACCCTGCCCTACTCACGTGAAGTCATCTTCGTTGGTGGGAACGTCCTCAATAAGGACTGCTGAGTGGACATTGAAGAAGATGCCCAGCAACACCTAAAAAAGCAGAGGAGAAACAGGGGTGGTCTCTCCGGGGAGTGGAGGGCAGGGGGAGCCACAGTGGCCACCCCCCTACAGTAGTTGTAGTACTAGTAATTCTCATTACATACATTCATTCATTTATGCCCCGCCCATCTGGCTGGGCCTCCCCAGCCACTCTGGGCAGCTCCCAACAGAATATTAAAAACACGATAAAACATCAAACATTAAAAACTTCCCTAAACAGGGCTGCCTTCAGATGTCTCCTAGAAGTCAGGTAGTTCTTTATTTCCTTGACATCTGGTGGGAGGGCGTTCCACAGGGCGGGTGCCACCACCAAGAAGGCCCTCTGCCTGGTTCCCTGTAACCTCGCTTCTCGCAGGGAGGGAACCGCCAGAAGGCCCTCGGAGCTGGACCTCAGTGTCTGGGCAGAATGATGGGGGTGGAGACGCTCCTTCAGGTCTACTGGGCCTTTGAGGCCGTTTAGGGCTTTAAAGGTCAGCACCAACACTTCGAATTGTGCTTGGAAATGGACTGGGAGCCAATGCAGGTCTTTCAAGACTGGGGTTATGTAGTCTCGGCGGCCGCTCCCAGTCACCAGTCCAGCTGCCATATTCTGGATTAGTTGTAGTTTCTGGGTCACCTTCAAAGGTAGCCCCACGTAGAGCACATTGCAGTAGTCCAAGTGGGAGATAACCAGAGCATGCACCACTCTGGCCAGACAGTACACAGGCAGGCAGGTAGGGTCTCATCCTGCGTACCAGGTGGAGCTGATAAACAGCTGCCCTGGACACAGAATGGACCTGCTCCTCCATGGACAGCTGTGAGTCCAAAACGACTCCCAGGCTGCGCACCTGGTCCTTCAGGGGCACAGCTGCCCCATTCAGGACGAGGGAGCGCCCCAGACCCACCGTCCCCCCAAAAGGGGGAGAAAGAGCAAGCCACAGAATTGAGAGGAGAAACCAGCCCAGATCTCCTTTTGCAGCAGGCACCATCTAAGCCTGAGGAACCCAGCACCCTCTGCAGTGGGGTGGCAAGCCCCTCCAAAAACAGACCCCAAACTACATGCCAGCTGCTTGCTCGGGTCTCCTTTGCCACCTGCCACCCCCCCAAAAAAGATCGCCCAGTTCTTCCAACTGCACATGAAGGAAAACCCTGAACTCCCAGAAGGAACCCTGCCTGAGAGGAGTCCCACCCCTAAAAAGGTGTCCCCCCTGAAGGTATTCCTGCCCTCTGGCCAGTTACCTGCTGCTCTCTGCACATGCTCCGTCCCCCCACCTCCTCCTCTGCTGTTTACCCAACATGCCTCTCTTTAGACAGGCCTGGTTTCCCCCCGGGCTGTGTGCGTGTTGGGGGGAGGGGGGAGGATTCGCCCTGGTGCCCCCCCTCGCCCAGTGACTGACACCCGCCTGAGCCACAGTCACCCTTTCCAAGCCTCTCATGGGGAAGCTGGAGGAGGAAGTGGGGGGGGGAGACTGCCAGTGGCCAAGGGAGACACCCCCCCCGCCCGAAAATAAGCTTCATTACTAAATTCGTGGGAGGGGGCACCTCTCCCCATCACTTCCCCCCACATTCTGCCCTTGCTCCCAAAAACTTGCCCCCAAAATCCATCTTCCCTTCATTGCACCCTCCCCGCAAAAAAGGGCTCCTTGCAGTTCCGCTTGCACGTCTGAATCAGCCGCTCTGGGTGCAAGCAGCCCCGGGTCAAGGGCCGGGGGCCAAACTCGGGTGGGTTATTGGGGGGGGGGAGAGAAGAAGCACCAAGGGCTGTCAGCCCCCCCCCCGGCCCCGACACGCATCTGGGCGTTCGCACACACGCGCGCCTCGCTCCTCACCAGCATGATGACGCCCCAGGCGCTGAGCACGATCCCGCAGGCGGCCATCTTCGGCCCGCAGCAGAGGAGGGAGACCATGGCCCCGTGAAAAGCCCGGCGGAGGGACGGGAGCGAGAGAGCGAGCGAGCGAGGAGCCCCTGCTTGGAGCTGCTGCCTGGCCGAGCCGACGCAGCAGACTGAGCCCGCCCCTCCCGGCGCCCTCGGCGGGTCAGCTGCCGGGCGCCACCAATCGCGCCAGAGGAGGAGGAGGTTGCTGCCGACTCCCCCTCCCGCTGAGCGGAGCAGTGGAAGAGGCCGGGGGGCGGGGCCGGCGCTCGGCGCAGGCGCGCCTTGGGCTGGGCTTGGCGCGTCCCATTGCAAGAGCGGGGGGGGGGTCTGGACGCAGCCAAGAAGAGGAGGCCCCTTCCGACCAAGCAAAAGCTTTCTATATTGAAATAAAAATAGAAGCAGCTCTTTGGGAGGGAGGCTGGGCTAGATGACCCTTGGGAACCCCTTCCAATGCTACAGTTCCGTCTAGGGAGACAATGGGAGAGTGCGCCTTGGGGGGGGGTGAAGTCAAACCCTTGGAGAGTCGCAGCGCCTGCCGTGGCTGCAGAGACTGGTGCAGGAGAGACATGTTTTGTTGCAGCCGGGGCAGAGGAAGGCGGCCGGTTGTGCTGCGGCCGATGCGCCAGGTTGTTTCTTCAATCTGCGCTCCTCCCAGCGGTGAACATGCTGGGAATGTCGGCTGCTTGGGAGAGCACATCTTTGAGACTCCGTCTTGCCATGTGAGACCCCAAATCCTCCTGATGCAGCACATATTGAGGTGTGTGGAGACGTCACTCCTGGCAGGTGTAAGCTGCCCACGACTCACTTCCATAAATGCTCAGCACGCAAGCCTGGTAGACCTTCATCTTGGTGTTGGACTTCAGCATCACATTCTCCCGTACCCTTTTGGAGAGGTGAGTCGTAGCTGTGGCTGCCTTGCCAATGCACTTGTCCACCTCTTGATGGGAGAGGCTGCTGGTTATGGTGGAACCGGCGTGTGGTCACCAATGCTGATGGCGATGTCCTGATCAGAGATGTTGGTCTTCTTCAAGCCAAACTCCCTGCAGGCTTGGGCAAGGCGGTTGAGGAGTCGCTGTAGGCAGGCTTCCTCTGCGGAGTACAGTTCCACGATTCTATTCTTGTTTCTCTGTTTGCGGGTGTGGCTGTGTGTTCTCCTACAGCACATGATCAGAGGAAGAGGAGCTACTGCCGAGAGGAAGTCAGGCTGAAGGAGGAAGTTGGTAGCTAGCAGCAGTCCTACTTGGCTGACTGCAGCCTCTGGGAGCTTGTGACCAGGAGCTCATGTCCAGGGGAGTTTGAGGGAGAGGCTGTGTCCTTAGGACCAAGAGACATCGATGGCAAGGGAGCTGATAAGTGGCCCACAACACCTGTGCCATGTTTGTCTTCCTGCCCAAGAATGTTCAAAACTGCATCTGCAGCCAAATGCAAGCCGGTTGCCTCGCTGGAAGAGGAGGCACAGGAACGTGAGGCCTTCCTATCCACATTTCGAGCTACCTGGCAAGATGAGGAATTTCTCAATGGAGCAGAGTGGACTGTGCTGGAACAGCACCAAGGTGGGGTGCCCCTAGGGAAGAGGAAGATCGCCTATTGCAAATGGACGAACCCCTGGAGAAATGTGAAATACAGAAGTAGAACTGTCAGGAGCCAGGCTCCGTCACTGAAGCTGCAAAATCGATTCCATGCCCTCACCTCACACACCGATTCTGGGCCAGAGAATAATAATAATAATAATAATAATAATAATAATAATAATAATAATAATAATTTATTCTTTATACCCCGCGCATCTGGCTGGGCTTCCCCAGCCACTCTGGGCGGCTTCCAAAAGAATATTAAAATACTATAATTCATCAAACATTAAAAGCTTCCCTAAACAGGGCTGCCTTCAGATGTCTTCTAAAAGCCTGGTAGTTGTTGTTCTCTTTGACATCTGGTGGGAGGGCGTTCCACAGGGAAGGCGCCACTACCGAGAAGGCCCTCTGCCTGGTTCCCTGTAACTTGGCTTCTCGCAGTGAGGGAACTGCCAGAAGGCCCTCGGTGCTGGACCTCAGTGTCCGGGTAGAACGAGAGAAGCTAGTACAGCAGCTGCCAACCTCACACCAAGGTGGCTGTGAAAGAGACAGCGTACAGAACGATTCCTGCCACTCCCCAGAGGAGGAAGGGATGTGTGGTGGTGATAGGCGACTCCCTACTGAGGGGGACAGAGGCCAGAGTGCAGAGGTAACAGGATGTCCTGGGAGGTGTGCTGTCTTCCAGGAGCAAAAAATCACGACGTGACAGAGAAATTGCCAAGTCTTATAAAAGCCAGAGACCACAACCCCTTCCTTCTGAAACCTGGCGGGATGAGACTCATGAATGACTGGAATGTATCAACTGGGGGGGGGGGTATAACCTGTTCAAAAGGAATAGACCAAATAGGGAGGGAGGAGTAGGGGCATTATACGTAAAGGATGTTTAGCCTGGAGAAGAGGAGGTTAAGGGGTGATATGATAGCCATGTTCAAATATATAAAAGGATGTCACATAGAGGAGGGAGAAAGGTGGTTTTCTGCTGCTCCAGAGAAGCGGACACGGAGCAATGGATCCAAACTACAAGAAAGAAGATTCCACCTAAACATTAGGAAGAACTTCCTGACAGTAAGAGCTGTTCGACAGTGGAATTTGCTGCCAAGGAGTGTGGTGGAGTCTCCTTCTTTGGAGGTCTTTAAGCAGAGGCTTGACAACCATATGTCAGGAGTGCTCTGATGGTGTTTCCTGCTTGGCAGGGGGTTGGACTCGATGGCCCTTGGGGTCTCTTCCAACTCTATGATTCTGTGACACGGAGCATGGAAGGCAGACTGACAGTATCTGGGTAAAAATTGTAGGAGTGGGAAACAACAGTGGCCTTACTGTGGGCGTATCCTTGTCCACTGGCCCAAAGGTGGGTTCATGGGAGTGGTTTGCTGCAGGTATGCCAAAGGAGGATGTCAAAAACACCAGAGTGTTTGGTTCTAGTGCTTTATTGTAAGAAAGGGTAAGCTTACAGTAAATCAGCCTGCTAGATCTCACTGCCACTACAGACGCAGAACAGACACCACATCAGTGAGAGGTCGCCATAACTTGTCTGCTCTCAATCAAATGTTTATGCACACTTTATGCACTAAGCAGCATAGGTCAGTTTGCCCAGAACCTCCTGTCACATACCAAAGTGGGAGGGCAGCTAATGCCGCAGAAAACAGAATCAGGATTCAAGTTGACCTTAACAGATTGGAGAACTGGGCCAAAACTTACAAGATGAATTTCCAAAAGGACAAATGAAAGGCATGTCAGGGGTTTCCTGGCATATGAATAACCAAATAAAAGATGCACAAATATTAGATGAAGAGCACCTGGCTTGCCAGTAGTACATGGGGAAAGGATCTTGGTAGACCACAAGCTTAATATGAGTCAACAGTGTGATGCTATCCTAGGCTGCATCAACAGAAATAGAATTTCCAGATTAAAGGAAGTAAGTTCTTTCTGTTTTGCCTTTGTCGGACCACACCTGAAGTACTGTCTCCAGTTCTGGGCTCCACAATTTAAGAAGAATATTGACACGCTGGAATGTATCCAGAAGAGGGTGACCAAGATCATCAAGGATCTGGAAACCAAGCCTGATGAGGAACAGTTGAAGGAGCTGGGGATGTTTAGCCTGGGAGACGGAGAGGAGATAGGATAACCAACTTCAAAAATCTCAAGGGTTGTCCCATGTGGCTGGGGAAACTCAGCCAGATGGGCGGGGTACAAATAATAAATTATTATTATTATTATTATTATTATTATTATTATTATTATTATTATTATTAATGTAAACTTGTTTTCTTCTGCTCTGGAGGCTAGGACCCAAACTCATGGCTTCAAGTTACAAGAAGGGTGATTCCTCAAACCAAAATATCACGAGTTCATTTTCTTTATCATGCAAGAAGTCTGCAGTTTCCAATATTTAGTAAACGTTGACAATGACTTTTCTCTGATTAAACATGTCAACTTTTGACATCTCAGCTAAATCCAGTAATTTTAACAACCACTCCTCCATTGTAGGTAATGAGTCTTCCCATCTTTTTACATATAAAAGTCTCACAGCGGTAATCATATAGTGAAATAAAGTTCCATAGTCTTTTCCTAATTGTATATCCCTAACTTCCAACAGGAACAATTCTGGTTTCAGTTGAAAATATCTTCAAAATTCTCTGAATCATTTTAAAGCTTTTTATACATGTCCACCAAGCATGATGAAATGTCCCTTCATGTTCTTTACACCTGCAACAATTATTTGGAACATTTTAATACATTTTAAATAACCTCAAAGGAGTTAAGTGCCAAGGATACATCATTTTGTACACATTCTATTTTAAATCATAACACAATGTATATTGTAATTCTTTGGTCCACATATGTTCCCACTGTTCCCTCTGTATATAACCCAATTTCCCCCACAAATGTAATCATGTATTCTTTAAGATTCAGGTCGGTAGCTGTGTTGGTCTAACGCAGTCGAAATAAATAAAAAAATTGTCCAGTAGCACCTTAGAGACCAACTTTGTTTGTTCTTGGTATGAGCTTTCGTGTGCATGCACACTTCTTCATATACACTGAAACAGAAGTCACCAGACCCTTATATATAGTGGGAGCGTGGGGTGGGGTACTTCTCAGAAGGGTAGTAGGAGTTGGGTGATTGACTCAATGGGTATAGGAAAAAGCAAGGGATAGTATGCAGATGACCAAAAATAGCTTTAGCATGTGTAATGAGACAAGAATCCAATATCTCTATTCAGACCAGGTCTCTCCATAGTTTTCAGTTTAGTAAAATGTAAAGGGTAAAGGAACCCCCTGAACATTAGGTCCAGTCGCTGATGACTCTGGAGTTGCGGTGCTCATCTTGCTTTATTGGGGGAGATCCCCCCCCCATGGTCTGGTGCGTCCTATGGTCCAGTGCGTCCTATAGAGCGAAAAATACGGTATTTATCTACTTGCATTTTGACGTGCTTTTGAACTGCTAGGTTGGCAGGAGCAGGGACCGAGCAACGGGACCTCACCCCGTTGCAGGGATTCAAACCGCCGACCTTCTGATCGGCAAGCCCTAGGCTCAGTGGTTTAACCCACAGCGCCACCAACGTCCCTACAGTTTAGTAATAAGTGGTAATTCAGCAACTTCTCTTCCAAGTCTATTTCTGAAATTCTTCTGCTGTAGGACTAATTGCAGTCATCAACCGGTTTGCCATACCCATCAATCAGTCAATCACCCATCTCCTACTACCCTTCTGAGGAAAAACCCTACCCCACGCTCCCACTATATATAAGGGTCTGGTGACTTCTGTTTCAGTGTATCTGAAGAAGTGTGCATGCACACAAAAGCTTATACCCAGAACAATCTTAGTTGGTCTCTAAGGGGCTACTGAACTTTTTATTTATTTATTTCAGATATATTCTTTAATTTGTTCTTCTTGCATTTCAAATTTCAATAAAAGCTTATGGTGCTGGAGAAGACTCTTGAGAGTCCCATGGACTGCAAGAAGATCAAACCTATCCATTCTGAAGGATCTCAGCCCTGAGTGCTCACTGGAGGGACAGATCCTGAAACTGAGGCTCCAAGACTTTGGCCACCTCATGAGAAGAGAAGACTCCCTGATATTGGGAAAGATGGAGGGCACAAAAAGAAGGGGATGACAGAGGACAAGATGGTTGGACAGTGTTCTCGAAGCTACCAACGTGAGTTTGACCAAACTGCGGGAGGCAGTGGAAGACAGGAGTGCCTGGCGTGCTCTGGTCCAGGGGGTCACGAAGCGGCGGACACGACTAAATGACTAAACAACAACAAATGTTTTCACAATAACATATTTGTCTGTACACAACTATATTTCAAAACCTGTCTTTTTTCTGTACCCAAAGTCTTTTTATCCAACTTAAATCTTTGTTCGTTGTAATAAGAAAACCACTAGAATCTATAAACTTCCCTTGTTTGTTGTTCCCTTGTTTTAATTTTACAGTCTTCTTGACTCTTAGAGTGGTTATTGAACTCCTGATAAGTTAACCATTTCTCTTTGCCTATTGCCTCTTTTCTATGAACGCTTCTTGCACTGAAATCCATAAAGGTATCTTCACATATAACTTAGGTTTATATCTATTGCAAATTCTCAATATGGTATGTCTCAATAAATAGTTTTTGAAATCCACATTAACTTTGACCTTATCATACCACAAATATCCATGCTTTTAAATCATGACCTTCTAATTCCAGAAGTCTCTTATTTCTCAATGTCACTCTCTTCTTCATCCACACTAAACAACGGGCTGCAAAGGCCAATTTCATATCAGCTAAACCCAATCCTCCCCTTTCATTCTCATCTTGCAATATTTTCATTTTGAAGAAGAAGAAGAGTTTGGATTTGATATCCCGCCTTTCACTCCCTTTTAAGGAGTCTCAAAGCGGCTAACATTCTCCTTTCCCTTCCTCCCCCACAACAAACACTCTGTGAGGTGAGTGGGGCTGAGAGACTTCAGAGAAGTGTGACCGGCCCAAGGTCACCCAGCAGCTGCATGTGGAGGAGCGGAGACGCGAACCCGGTTCCCCAGATTACAAGACTACCGCTCTTAACCACTACACCACACTGGCTCCCAGTGACTCATGGTTTTTTCCCTTGACATAAAAGCTTTGATGAATCTCTTTGTCATAGTAATACCCAAGTATTTAACTTTTCATTCAATTTGAAACCCTATTTTCTCCATCAAAACTTTCTATATGAATTCTTTGATAGGAAATGAAACTTTTCTTCCAGGTAATTTCTTTCCACTTTCAATGCACTGATACGGTTTCTTCCCTGTGTGAATTCTTTGATGGGAGGTGAGACTTTCCTTGTGGGTAAAGCTCTTTCCACAGTCCAAGCACTGATACGGTTTCTCTCCTGTATGAATTCTTTGATGGGAAGTGAGATTACTCTTCCAAGTAAAGCTCTTTCCACAGTCCAAGCATTGATACGGTTTCTCCCCTGTATGAATTCTTTGATGGGAACTGAGGTGGCCCCTCGTATTGAAGTTCTTTCCACATTCAAAGCACTGATATGGTTTCTTCCCCGTATGAATTCTTTGATGGGAATTGAGAGAGGAGATTTGACTGAAGCTCTTTCTACATTCCAAACACTGATATGGTTTCTTCCCTGTGTGAATTCTTTGATGGGAAGTAAGACTTTCCTTGTAAGTGAAGCCCTCTCCACATTCCAAGCACTGATATGGTTTCTCCCCTGTATGAATTCTTTGATGGGAAGTAAGACCTCCTTTCTGAGTGAAACTCTTTCCACATACCAAGCATTTATATGGTTTCTCCCCTGTGTGAATTCTTTGATGTAAAGTGAGACTTCCCTTCTGAGTGAACCTCTTTCCACATTCCAAACATTGATATGGTTTCTCACCAATATGAATTCTTAGGTGTAAGGTGAGACTTTGCTTCTCAGTGAAGCTCTTTCCACATTCCAAGCACTGATTTACTTTCTCCCCTGTATGAATTCTTTGATGGGAAGTGAAACTTTTCTTCTGTGTGAAGCTCTTTCCACATTCTGAGCACTGATATGGTTTCTTCCCTGTATGAATTATTTCATGGGAAGTGAGACTTTCCTTCCGACTGAACTTCTTTCCACATTCCAAGCACTGGTATGGGTTCTCTCCCGTATGAATTCTTTGATGGGCCATGAGATTAGTCCTTGCACTGAACTTCTTTCCACATTCTAAGCACTGATATGGTTTCTCTCCTGTATGAATTCTTTGATGGGCTATGAGATTGGCCCCCACACTGAAGCTCTTTCCACATTCAGAGCACTGATATGGTTTCTCTCCTGTATGAATTCTCTGATGGTAAGTGAAATTTTTCTTCCAGATGAAGCTCTTTCCACATTCCAAGCACTGATATGGTTTCTCTCCTGTATGAATTCTTTGATGAGCAACAAAATTGGTCCTCCCACTGAAGCTTTTTCCACATTCTGAGCACTGATATGGTTTCTCCCCTGTATGAATTATTTGATGGGCTGTGAGATTTACCTTCCAGGTGAAGCTCTTTCCACATTCCAGACACTGATAGGGTTTCTCCCCTGTATGAATTCTTTGATGGGCAGTGAGATGGGCTCTCTGACTGAAGCTCTTCCCACATTCCAAGCACTGATATGGTTCTTCCCCTGTATGAATCCTTTGATGGGAAGTGAAACTATCCTTCCGGCTGAACCTCTTTCCACATTCCAAGCACTGATAGGGTTTCTCCCCTGTGTGAATTCTTTGATGGGAAGTGAGCTTGGCCTTCTGACTGAAACTCTTTGCACATTCCAAGCACTGAAATGGCTTCTTCCCCACTGGGTTTCTTTTACGGGAAGTGGAATGGGAGCTCTCCGCCAACTCCAAATATGTATGTGGCTTTTCCACTTTCTGGATTTTGGCGTTGTCCCCTTTGTTCTTAATCTCCAAATTATCACCACCTACAAGAAAGATAGGAACAGATTAGATCCTCAGGAAGAGGTAGAATCCCAAATTACAGAACAAGGCTAATCAACACTTGTGGTAGAGGGAGAACTGAAGAGAGTTAGAAGTGAGGACTTACTACAGGGTTCAGTGCCTTTTTTTTGACTGCCAGCTTATATTTGTGCCTTTGGTTAGGCAGGAATAAGAGCTGCAGAAACAAGATGGGGAACACCTGGCTCGCAAGTGGTAAATGGGAAAAGGTGCTAGGGCTCTTAGCAGACCACAAGCTTACCACGTGGCATAAGTGTGATGCAGTAGCAAAAAATGCTAATGCTATTCTAGGCTGCATCAAGTGTTCAGATCAAGGGAAGGAATGGACCCACTCTATTCTGCCTTGATCAGACCACACCAGTTCTTGGCACCACAATTTAAGAAGGATGTTGACAAGCTGGAACGTGTGTAGAAGGTGATCAGTCTGGAAACCAAGCCTTGTGAGGAATGGTTGAGGGGATTAGGTATGTTTAGCCTGGAAAAGAGAAAACTGAAAGAAGATATGATAGCCATCTTCAAATATCTAAAGGGTTGTCATATGAAAGATGAAGCAAGCTTGTTTTCTTCTGCTCCAGAAAGTAGAATCCAAGCCAATGAATTAAAGAAAGGAGACTCTGACTAAACATTAGGAAGAACTTTCTGACAGTAAGAGCTTTTCGACTGTGGAATGTCTTCAGTGGGAAGTGGTAGGCTCTCCTTCATGGGTGGTTTTCAAGCAGAGGTAGGATAGCCACCTGTCATGGATGCGCTGTAGGTGGTTTGCCATGGACTGGTTGGACACAGTGGTGATACAGGAAGAGAGTTAGATTCACAGACATATTTATGGGAAGCTGAGATTTGAAAAGCCTAGCTGTTTTCTGGGACAAACTTTGTTTGGCTCAGTCATGGAATCCACTCCATCTCCAACGTCAGTCATCTGTTTGGTCAACCAAAAACGGACAGAAGCAAACTAACAGTTCTAGGATTTTATTAAATAAAAATACCTGACAGAAGCTACTTCAGTTTCCCTAACCACCCTGAAGCCTACATTTAAAAGGCTTGGCCACTTCAGACCAGCCTGAAGCATGCTTAAAAAGGCAGAATTAGAGGAAGAGTAAAGGTAAAAGATAAAGGGACCCCTGACCATTAGGTCCAGTTGTGGCCGACTCTGGGGTTGCGGCGCTCATCTCACTTTACTGGTCGAGGGAGCTGGCGTACAGCTTCCAGGTCATGTGGCCAGCATGACTAAGCCGCTTCTGGTGAACCAGAGCAGCGCACGGAAACACCGTTTACCTTCCCGCCGGAGCGGTACCTATTTATCTACTTGCACTTGGACGTGCTTTCGAACTGCCAGGTTGGCAGGAGCAGGGACTGAGAAATGGGAGCTCATCCCGTCACGGGGATTCGAACCACCAACCTTCTGATCGGCAAGTCCTAGGCTCTGTGGTTTTAACCCACAGCACCACCCGAGGAAGAGTATTCACAGACAAAACATTTGATAGCCCACCATTCAAGGTGTGCTGTAGGGGTGTTAGAATCCCAGATGTGGCCGGTAGCACTCTTGAATATTGGAGGTTCATCTCATGGAGAATTTCAAAACAGAAATTATGATCCAACAGGGAGCCTTACCAAGAGAGTCTATAATCCCACAATTCTCCCCCATGACGTCTTTATGCAGAGCTCTCTGGTCAGGATCCAGCAACGCCCACTCCTCCTCCGTGAAATGAACAGCGACATCTTCAAAGCACAATGAACCCTAAAAGAAAAAGAAAAAGTTCCTCCACTTAGACAGCATAAAGATCATCTACTTCACTGGGTCCAGAGGCCCCCTGGCTGCCCCACTTCTCAGCCTCTTTGCCCACAAGACTATTTCCCCCTACCTGATCTGGCTCCACAGCCGCTACTTGCACTTTGCCACCATGGAAAGAAGGATGAGAAGGTCTTGCTGGCACCCTTCTGTCACCTGCAAGAGACAAAGGTAAGTGTGAAGCCAGGAGTGCATGGTGTTTCTCTCAGAGGTGAAGCAGTGCGTCTCTCACTGCAGGTGGGCCTTAGAAAAGTCTCCCCTGCTGAGTGCATTTTAGCATTTCTATCCAATTCATATTTTAGTAGTGCAAGAATACATGCCCCCTCCTCTGGGGTCTTGGCCTGAGATAGCTTTCTGGCAAAGATGAAAAGAACCCACAGATTAGTTTCAAAATCCACAGAATGTGAAAAAAACCGAGAAAAAACTCATTTATCGCTTGGAAGGTGGTGGACTCTCCTTTCTCGGAGGTTTTCAACAAAGGGTTTTAATTGGTTGTGGATACTTTAGTTGAGAACGATGGCATTGCAGATGGTTGGACTAGATGTCCCTTGGGGTCACTCTTCCAACTCTACAATTTTAGGGTTCTATGAATGTCTCGCCAGCTGAGTCCACTTCAATGTCCCAACCTATTTCATATTCTAGTTGTGTAAAAAATACATCTCCCCTTCTCTGGGCCCCAAGTGCCTTCCGCTAAAAGTTGAAAAGAATCCGCAGGTTAGATTCAAAATCCATAGAATGCAGCAAACAGAATCAAAGCCCCTTCCTTACCCAGCGGCCACTTCCTGGCGACCAATGGAATCCTCTCTGCCTCAGATGAATCAGGACCCATTTCTGCAAACAGATCCTTTCCCTGAAAGAGCAACAAAGATTTCAAACAGAGAGTTTTGCAGAGGCAAAATCTTTAGGGGTATCAGATATCTTTCCCTGGATACTTTCCAAAAAAGGATGGGCCATTAGTAGAGCATTTGGAGATGTTTTCCCTCCTCGGAGCCCCTTGGGAGCATCCAGAGGAAAGTCTCTCTCACCTGCTTCCTCTCCTCTGCCTGACTCAGGAGGAAACCTTCGGCCAGGGCCACCGCCTGGGAACTGGTCTCTGCTCCACATTCCCTCACCCAGCTCTCCATCTCCGCTGGAAGGACAGCCAGGAACTGCTCCAAGATCACCAGGTCCAGCATCTCAGCTTTCGTGTGCCTTTCTGGCTTCAGCCATTGATGGTCAAAGCGGTAGAGTTGGCTGCAAACTTCTCGGGGTCCTTCAGCCTCCTGGTGACAGGACTGCCTCAACTGCTGGCTCTGCGCCTCTGAGCGAAGGGTGTCCTCCTCTCCCAGGATCTTCTGCATGGAGCTTTCCCAGAATCCCCCACTGCTCCCAGTGCCAGTGCCATGGCCTCTTCCTGCTCCAGAGCCAGCTGAGTCTTGTTCATCCATCTGTGCTCTCAGAAAGTCTCCAAAAGATCAGAAGGAATTGCTTGGTCCTCTGTCAAGTTCTGTCCATCCAAACCAGAAGTGCTGGCAAATCCTACAAAGCAAATACATTATTCTGTTGTAAAATTTAAACACTGTCAGGAGAATTAAATTTATTAATGGCATTTCTATCCTGCTTTTTTCCCCAAGGAGATCCAGGTGGCATCCATGGGTCTACCCCTCCCCACCAAATCCCCACAACAACTCTTGAGAACACATTTAATTCCTATTTCAAAACAGCTGCCTTGTTGGTCAGTTCCTTTCTGGGCCCAAATCAAGATGTTCACATGAGGAGTTTACTTTGGCCTCCAAATATCTGGAGATCCGCTTCCTTCCCTACAGGCCCTCCTGGGTTCTCAGGTTGATGTTGGCGGAGGGAGCCCCCTTGCTAGTTTCACCACCCTCCATGGTTTGGGTGAAAAATGGCTCAAGAGGGGGCATCCTGGGGGCAGTTCCTTGGTTGGGGAATTCCCTCCCCACAGAGGCACCATTCAAAACTTGTTTTCAGGACCCCCCCCCCCTATTCTTGTGACTGTCATTTGTTCTAACTTTTTAAGAATGAATTTTAAAATGGTTGTAACCTGTCCTGGGTAATACCAGTAAATGTATTATTATTATTATTATTATTATTATTATTATTATTATTATTATCATCATCATCATCATCATCAACTTATTTTTTGTTTTTGTTTACTGCCCTTCATCTGAAGGCCATAGGGCAGTTCACAACATAAAAATACAGAATGAAAATGCAAAATACATAATAAAGGCCAAACAAAATCAAAGCAAACCAATAACCCCCGCCCTTTCCACTGACACATTTAAACCGCCATATAATGTTGATCAGCCAAATGCCTGGTGCAAAAGGTTTCCCCTGTTGCCTAAAGATTTGCAAGGAAGGCGCCAGGCGAATCTCCTTGGGGTAGCAGCAGTAGCTCCTTGGTAGCAGCGGTAAGAGCAATAAGACTAACAACCAGAAGACCAGTACCATAAAGCCTCAAGTCTGGGGGTGGAAAATTAAGCTTCAACATACATATGGAACCTCAAGAAAGCAAAGAGAGCATCTTCAGAGCAGGATCAGCCCCCTTTAAAGAGCCATGGCTTCCTCCAAAGAATCCTGGGACGTGTAGTTTGCTAAAGATGCTCTTTTGGGCTGGTGGGAGAGGGTCTCCCAAGCGCTCTCAGCACTTGGGGGGTGGCCTATTCCACCCCTCCCCACACCACGGGTTTGTTTCCTTTCAGTAGAAACAGAGTATTGTGGAGTTGGATGGGACCCCAAGGATCATCTAGCCCAACCCCCTGCCATGCAGAAATCACAACTCAATCACCCTTGACAGGTGGCCATGCAAGATCTGTTTAGAAACCTCCAAGGCAGGAGAATCCGCCTCTTTCTGAGGGAGCCCTTGCCTCTTTCCACAGGGACCTTCCCTGCCTTGGATGGTGAGACCTCCCGTGCCTCTCAGCAGGTGTAGCAGACCCCAATTAAAATGTGGTGGACTCACCCCCCAAGTAACCCCAATTCAAGATAGTGGACCCAGTTACAGAAATTCCTACAATTTACCACAAGCTATCTTGGGGGGGGGGGGTCTTTGTGAGGGAAAACTTAGGTCTTAGGCAGAAGTGGAACAAACAAGTTTTATTTACAAAAAAGAGGTTTGTGAAACAGAGTTGGGTTGGGAGATGAGTTTTTTCAGGTAGAAGTTAGCTTATTAAACTAAATATGGGAATGTCACAGGCTAAAACACAGCAGCACAGGCACACCTTTCCTTAAACTTCAGTGGCTCAAATGAGCTGTTCCACTTCAGATACATTGATGTTCCGGTTTCTAGACAAGGTGGGAAAATGCTCAGATCAGTTTCTGGTACTTCCCTCTCGCTCCTTCCCTAGTTATGGAGGTGGAGCAGTTCCATCCTTTTGACCAGCCCAGGTTCCTTCTCCTCAGCCTCCCTCTCTCCTCTCAGCAATGCCCCTCCTGAGGCGCCAGACCCAGGGGATCCCTCGGCCCCCTTCTTCCTCTCAGACCCCCCAGAGACTCCACCTGGCTTCCCCCCCCCTGGCCCCGAGACTCCACCTGGCTTCCCCCCCCCTGGCCCCTCCAGCCCCTCTTCCTCCCTCAGCTGCCAAGCTCCTTCTTCTGGCCCCAGAGATTCTCCTCAGGCCAGAGTCACTTCTCCCTCAGACTCAGCCCCTCTTCCCCTCTCCTTCTTCTGGCCCCCGAGATTCTCCTCAGGCCAGAGCCCCTTCTCCCTCAGACTCAGCCCCTCTTCCCCTCTCCTTCTTCTGGCCCCCGAGATTCTCCTCAGGCCAGAGCCCCTTCTCCCTCAGACTCAGCCCCTCTTCCCCTCTCCTTCTTCTGGCCCCCGAGATTCTCCTCAGGCCAGAGCCACTTCTCCCTCAGACTCAGCCCCTCTTCCCCTCTCCTTCTTCTGGACCCCGAGATTCTCCTCAGGCCAGAGCCACTTCTCCCTCAGACTCAGCCCCTCTTCCCCTCTCCTTCTTCTGGACCCCGAGATTCTCCTCAGGCCAGAGCCCCTTCTCCCTCAGACTCAGCCCCTCTTCCCCTCTCCTTCTTCTGGCCCCTGAGATTCTCCTCAGGCCAGAGCCACTTCTCCCTCAGACTCAGCCCCTCTTCCCCTCTCCTTCTTCTGGCCCCCGAGATTCTCCTCAGGCCAGAGCCACTTCTCCCCCCGACTCAGCCCCTCTTCCCCTCTCCTTCTTCTGGCCCCCGAGATTCTCCTCAGGCCAGAGCCCCTTCTCCCTCAGACTCAGCCCCTCTTCCCCTCTCCTCCTTCTGGCCCCCAAGATTCTCCTCAGGCCAGAGCCACTTCTCCCCCCGACTCAGCCCCTCTTCCCCTCTCCTCCTTCTGGCCCCCGAGATTCTCCTCAGGCCAGAGCCACTTCTCCCCCCGACTCAGCCCCTCTTCCCCTCTCCTCCTTCTGGCCCCCGAGATTCTCCTCAGGCCAGAGCCCCTTCTCCCTCAGACTCAGCCCCTCTTCCCCTCTCCTCCTTCTGGCCCCCGAGATTCTCCTCAGAGCCCCAGACTCAGCCCCTCTTCCCCCCTCTCTCGACTCAGCCCCTCTTCCCCTCTCCTCTCTCCTCAGCCCCTCTTCCCCTCTCCTTCTTCTGGCCCCGAGATTCTCCTCAGGCCAGAGCCACTTCTCCCTCAGACTCAGCCCCTCTTCCCCTCTCCTTCTTCTGGCCCCCGAGATTCTCCTCAGGCCAGAGCCACTTCTCCCTCAGACTCAGCCCCTCTTCCCCTCTCCTTCTTCTGGCCCCCGAGATTCTCCTCAGGCCAGAGCCACTTCTCCCCCCGACTCAGCCCCTCTTCCCCTCTCCTTCTTCTGGCCCCTGAGATTCTCCTCAGGCCAGAGCCACTTCTCCCTCAGACTCAGCCCCTCTTCCCCTCTCCTCCTTCTGGCCCCCGAGATTCTCCTCAGGCCAGAGCCACTTCTCCCCCCCGACTCAGCCCCTCTTCCCCTCTCCTTCTTCTGGCCCCCGAGATTCTCCTCAGGCCAGAGCCACTTCTCCCCCCGACTCAGCCCCTCTTCCCCTCTCCTTCTTCTGGCCCCTGAGATTCTCCTCAGGCCAGAGCCACTTCTCCCTCAGACTCAGCCCCTCTTCCCCTCTTCTTCTTCTGGCCCCTGAGATTCTCCTCAGGCCAGAGCCACTTCTCCCTCAGACTCAGCCCCTCTTCCCCTCTCCTTCTTCTGGCCCCCGAGATTCTCCTCAGGCCAGAGCCACTTCTCCCCCCCCCGACTCAGCCCCTCTTCCCCTCTCCTCCTTCTGGCCCCAGAGATTCTCCTCAGGGAGGATCTTCCACCCAGGCCAGAGCCGCTTCTCCACTGCTCCCTCAGACACAGCCTCTCAATCATCTTCTTCTTCTTCTTCTTCTTCTTCTTCTTTCTTCTTCTTCTTCTTCTTCTTCTTCTTCTTCTTCTTCTTCTTCTTCTTCCTTCTTCTTCTTCTTCTTCTTCTTCCTTCCGCCTCCAAACTCCCTCCGAAAAGGCGCCTCTCATCTTCCCGCCCAAAGGGCTGGCTCCGCCCCCGCCTCTCTGGGGAGCCAATCAGAGAGAGAGGGTCCCGCCCCCTGGTGGCGTCTCTGAGGGACTGCAGCTCCATCACAGCAGGGCTTTCTGTTCAGTCTCTAAGGATCCTCTGGACATCGAAGTGGTTGCATGTCTGAATGGGCACATGAGTGTCAGCCTGGAGTCCCGATAACTCCCTTGTCTGATTCACAAGTGGTGGTGGGGAAGCTTCACTCCAACTGAGGAGCACAGCATGGGAGCAGGAGAGGAGCCCTGCAGGATCAGGCCAGTGGGGCCCCTTCTGGAGTCTCTCCCCCCCCCGTTCCCACTGGGGCCTGAATGGGAAGCCCCCCAGCCGGACTGGGGCGCAAGAGCCCCCCCCCCTCTCTCTCCCCCCCCCCCGCGCTTCCTTCCAGCAACTGGGACCCAGCAGCATCTCCGGGGAGAGAAGAGCTCAGCCCTCGAGGATGAAGCCCCCAGGAGCCTCTCCTCCTCCGCCTCCTCCTCCCTGCCCTGGTCCCAGCCTGGCCTCCTGGGGCGGGGAGTTCCGCAGGCTTGACTCTGCCCCGCACCAAGAAGCGCCTTCTCTTCTCTGGCCCCCATCTTCCCACATACTTTCTTTCTTTCTTGCATAGGTCAGGTTTTCCTTTTTATTTTTTGCTTATATTTTACGTAAAATTATTTCCGTCCGGCTACCACCTCGGCTAGCAAATGGACCTGATGGTCCCCCGAGAGGAAATCCGCGCAGGACTCCAAGGAAGACTCGGGTTGCAAGCCTGGGACCTCGGTCTCTGCAAAGAGGAGGGTGGCAGGAACCTGGGGTGTGATTTGGGGGTCTCCCCAGGCCCCCTTCATCCCTGGCACCCCCTTCTCCCCATTGCACCCTTTGCAAGAAGAGAGGAGAGACTCACCCGAGGCCAGAAGGGGCAGGGAGACAGCTGCCCCCCCCTTGCAGAAGGAGCCCCCCAGGCTGCGCTTGCAGAGGAGACAAAAGCCTTGCAGGAAGGACCGGGCAGCGAGGGAGGGGCTCTGGCTCTGGAGGACCCGGCTCCCCCCTTCCATCTCTCCTTCCCTCTAGGAATGCAGCTCAGTTCCTTTAACCCTTGGCAAGCCGAGCGCACCCAGCTCAGCCGCAGGAGCGGGGGGGGGGGCCTCGAGCCTTGTGCACCCGCACCAGAGAGGATTTCTTTGGGGGACCCTCTTGGCAGACATGCTCAGGTGCTTCTCCCCTTGGAGACAGAAGCAGGGAACCCTGTCGGAGGAGAGAGTTGCAAGGGGACCCCCAGGGGCCATCCAGTCCAGCCCCCTGCAAGGCTGGCATCCCAAGCATCCCTGAGAGACGG
Source organism: Podarcis vaucheri (assembly GCF_965113315.1). Lineage (NCBI taxonomy): Eukaryota > Metazoa > Chordata > Lepidosauria > Squamata > Lacertidae > Podarcis > Podarcis vaucheri. Next base: position 866,355 of record NC_138751.1, on the reverse strand, counting down.
GAAAAGCTCCTCTCCCTCTGCGCCCCCTGTTGTTGCTTTCGTGAGACATGGGGGGTCCCGTCATCCTCTCCTTCCTGAGGAAATGGGAGGCTCGCAGGGTCTTGGTCGTGGTGGCTCCAGGGCAAGAACCAGGAGACCCAGGCGATGGGGGCGAAGAGGGTGGGGCTGGGAGACACCAGGGGCTTGTAGCAGGAAACCCCCCCCCCATCATTCAGTTTGTACAAACTTCACACACACGACATACGCTACGCTTCTGTTATAAATTCATAGAAAATCAACCATACATCGGAGTTGCACTGTTCCACTTTTATTTGACTCCATGAAGGAAGGACTACAAAATGGGGAAGGTTTGATACAGGCCAGCCATAATCCCTTGAGCATCCCAGCACATCCACAGGAGCCCTGCCCAGTCGCTATGCCAACCCTGATGATCCCAGACAGAAGACAATCAGGATCACAAAGAACTTGCATATGGGAGTGGATTCAGCATGGACTGAAACAAAGGACAATGATCAGATCTTCCCTCTGGGGGCAGGAAACTGCCAACTCCCCTGTGTCTCCTGGAAGTGACTCATGGGCAGGGGGAAAGGAAGAACCAGCCAGGTGACAGGACACTCAGGTTACCACCACAACTCCTCCCTCAACCCCTCCTTTCTGTAATGTATGCATGATGTTTCTGGGGGTGGGCTTGATCTTCAGGGTGGCAATTTCAAAAGTCTTTATAAGGTCTGGCACACCATTTTTCTGGGTCTTTCCTCTCTCCTGCAAGTGAGGGGAATACCCTGTTGCAACAGTTCAATCAAGGCCAAGCCTACAGGCTGCTGTTTTGCTCCAAGTTATCCTGGTTGGTGTCTTTGTTTTGTCCAAGGGAGCCCGCGGATTTTCCCATTAACAGTGGAGCAAGAGGGAAGTAACAGAAACCAATTTGAGCATTTTCCCACCTCGTCTAAAAAACAGGAACATCTATTTACCTAAAGTGTAACAGCTCATTTTAGCAGTTTAAGAAAAGCTGTGCATATGCTACTGGTCTACCTTATAGGAATGTTATAAAAGTTTTTTTATATGAAGCACTTTGATAAACGCTTCAGAATGTACCACACGGAGGTTGTTTCTCTCCCCATGTTGCGCCCCCCCCTCCTGCTCCACCTTCCCTCTGCATTCAGGGGGCACAGATGGGCCTTTCACCAAACACCCCCTTATTCCCACTGCCACCCCAGAACTCTGACCTGAACACTTCACCCCCAACGTTGTGAAGAATGAAGTGTGAGGTGGAGTACAACTGATTTATTTAAAAACGAGAAGTTCAAGGTAACAGTGTACAATAGGGAGCCAGTGTGGTGTAGTGGTTAAGAGCGGTGGACTCGTCATCTGGGGAACCGGGTTCGCGTCTCCGCTCCTCCACCTGCAGCTGCTGGGTGACCTTGGGCCAGTCACACTTCTCTGAAGTCTCTCAGCCCCACTCACCTCACAGAGTGTTTGTCGTGGGGGAGGAAGGGAAAGGAGAATGTTAGCCGCTTTGAGACTCCTTAAAGGGAGTGAAAGGCGGGATATCAAATCCAAACTCTTCTTAATAGCTGTATGGTTTCAAATCTTCAGTTTGCTTTTCTTTCTTTTGTCACTTTATTTGTACTGCACCAATGGGTACTGGAAGGCTGTTCCTATAGTACTGAGTTCAACTTCTGACTTTTACTGAAGAGGCCAGAGGCCATCTTGGCTGTGAGTCCTGGAAGACCTTCTGCTTTGCAGGCCTTTTCCCATGTGGCCTAGGAGAGTCCAGACTGACTCCAGCTACAAAAGCTGAGGCTGCTGAAGAGTACAGGGACTATAATGACAGGAAAACCAGGAAGTCCAGAAGGTACTAACTTTGAATATGACTATTTTAATTGTATCTGTTTCTTTGTTAATTATATTTTATACCACGTTTCATCCAAAGATCTCAGGGCAATTCATGGCATAAAAACACAAAATAGAAATACAAAATGCATAATAAAAATTGGAACAAGAACAAAGCAAACCAATAACTCCCCCTTGCCAAAACAATTTACAATCACATATATTGTTGAATTACTCCAACCCGTTTCCAACTCTCAGCCAATCAACACTCACCTCTCTCCCACTCCCTAGCTAACATTACCCTAAATCTACGATTATACTATCCTCACCACAATTGTTTTGGTACATGTGCATAAAACTTTGAATATAAAGACCAGAATATTGCACTTAATGTTAAGCAGAGGCACATGCATGCACACTTTCTGAGTTTCAAAACGGAGCTAGTGTGATATAGTGGTTATGTGCCAGACTATGACCTGAGAGACCTGGGTTCAAATCACCACTCGGCCGTGAAGCTAATTGGGAGACCTTGGAGGCCAGGCGCTGCTTCAGAGCCTAGTTTACTTCATAGGGTTATTGTCAGCCTTAAATGAAAATGTGGAGAACCATGTAACACCACCTTGGAGGAAAACGTGGTATAATTATTGTCAGCATTAGATGAGTAGGGGGAGAACTGTAACACCACCTTCAAGGAAAGGCTGTTATAGGAATGCAGAAAATGAATTCTGACAGAATTACAAGCCTGGTAGATGAAGGGAACGCAGTGGATGTAGCCTGCCTTGATTTCAGCAAGGCATTTGACAAGGTGCCCCATGATACTCTTGTAAAGAAGCTGGTAAAATGCGGTCTTGACTATGCTACCACTCAGTGGATTTGTAACTGGCTGACTGACCGAACCCAAAGGGTGCTCATCAATGGTTCCTCTTCATCCTGGAGAAGAGTGACTAGTGGGGTGCCACAGGGTTCTGTCTTGGGCCCGGTCTTATTCAACATCTTTATCAACGACTTGGATGATGGACTCAAGGGCATCCTGATCAAATTTGCAGATGACACCAAACTGGGAGGGGTGGCTAACACCCCAGAGGACAGGATCACACTTCAAAACGACCTTGACAGATTAGAGAACTGGGCAAAAATAAACAAGATGAATTTTAACAGGGAGAAATGTAAAGTATTGCACTTGGGCAAAAAAAATGAGAGGCACAAATAAAAGATGGGTGACACCTGGCTTGAGAGCAGTACATGTGAAAAGGATCTAGGAGTCTTTGTTGACCACAAACTTGACATGAGCCAACAGTGTGACGCGGCAGCTAAAAAAAGCCAATGCAATTCTGGGCTGCATCAATAGGAGTATAGCATCTAGATCAAGGGAAGTAATAGTGCCACTGTATTGTGCTCTGGTCAGACCTCACCTGGAGTACTGTGTCCAGTTCTGGGCACCACAGTTCAAGAAGGACACTGACCAACTGGAACGTGTCCAGAGGAGGGCAACCAAAATGGTCAAAGGCCTGGAAACGATGCCTTATGAGGAACGGCTAAGGGAGCTGGGCATGTTTAGCCTGGAGAAGAGGAGGTTAAGGGGTGATATGATAGCCATGTTCAAATATATAAAAGGATGTCACCTAGAGGAGGGAGAAAGGTTGTTTTCTGCTGCTCCAGAGAAGCGGACACGGAGCAATGGATCCAAACTACAAGAAAGAAGATTCCACCTAAACATTAGGAAGAACTTTCTGACAGTAAGAGCTGTTCGACAGTGGAATTTGCTGCCCAGGAGTGTGGTGGAGTCTCCTCCTTTGGAGGTCTTTAAGCAGAGGCTTGACAACCATATGTCAGGAGTGCTCTGATGGTGTTTCCTGCTTGGCAGGGGGTTGGATTCGATGGCCCTTGTGGTCTCTTCCAACTCTATGATTCTATCAATTCCAATAAGGACAAATGTCAGGATGTGCATTTTGGCAGGCACAACCAGCTGCACAAATATAAGATGAGGGACAACTAGCTAGCCAGTAGTACCGTATTTTTCGCTCTATAAGACGCACCAGACCACAAGACGCACCTAGTTTTTGGAGGAGGAAAACAAGAAAAAAAAATTATGAATCTCAGAAGCCAGAACAGCAAGAGGGATCTCTGCGCAGCGAAAGCGGCAATCCCTCTTGCTGTTCTGGCTTCTGGGATAGCTGCGCAGCCTGCATTAGCTCCATAAGACACACACACATTTCCCCTTACTTTTTAGGAGGGAAAAACTGAGTCATATAGAGCAAAAAATACGGTACATATAAAAAGCATCCAGGGCTGTTATGTCCACAGAGTGAAGCACCAACAAAGAAAGGCTAATGCTATTCTAAGCTGCATCAAGACAGGAGAAAAGAATCCTAGCACTGTAGAGTTGGAAGGAGCACTGAGGGTCCTTTAGTCAAACCCCTTGAAATGCAGGAAAGATATGTTGCCAACATGGCGGGAAAGGAGGTTTCAGCTTCCTCTCAGTAACACAGTTTATGCACTTCACTACGGATGAGGCATTTTGGGTTACCTCCATCCCTTTTGCAAGCTGCTTCTTTTATCTCCACAATGGCTTTGATGGGACCAAACCTTTTGTGCCAGATTCTGAATGAGCTTCATCCCTGATGAGCTGGAATGGGTGCAGAGGAGGGAGACCAAGGTGATCAGGGGTCTGGAGACCAAGCCTAATGAGGAACAGTTGAGGGAGATGGGGATGTTTATCATGGAGAAGAGAAGATTGAGAAGGAGATGTGAAAGCCGTCTTCCAGTATCTAAAGAGCTGGGCCATGGAAGAGGGAGCAAGCTTGCTTTCTCCTGCTCCGGTGGAAGGACCCAAACAAATCCATTCAAGTTACAAGAAAGGAGAATCTGACTAAACATCAGGCAGAACTTTCTGACAGTAAGAACTGTTTGACTCTGGAACAAACAAGTTCAGGTGGTGGAGGACTCTTCTGGAATTGAAGGATTCTAAGCAAAGGTTGAATGGCCGTCTGTCATGAATTCTTTTGTTGAATATCAGGGGGTTGGAGAAGATGACTCTCACCATCCAATCCAATGCAAGAATTCAATGATTCTGGGACACTGTGATTCTCCGAGCTATGAGTTCTTTGATGGGAAGTGAGATAGGAATACTGACTAAAATTCTTTCCACATTCAAAGCATTTATATGGTCTCTCCATTGTATGAATTATTTGATGGGAAATGAGATAGGAGTCCTGACTAAAACTCCTTCCACATTCCAAGCATTTATATGGGCTCTCCCAGGAATGAGTTCTTTCATGGGAAGTGAGACATTCCTTACGAGCAAAGCACTTGCCACATTCCTCACACTGAAATGGTTTCTCTCCCGTATGAATTCTTTGATGGGAAGTGAGATCACCCTTCTTACCGAAGCTTTTCCCACATTCCTCACACTGAAATGGTTTCTCCCCTGTATGAATTCTTTGATGGGAAGTGAGAGAGTTGCTCCATGTGAATCTCTTTCCACAATCTAAGCACTGATAAGGTTTCTCCCCTGTATGAATTCTTTCATGGGAAGTGAGACATTTTTTCTGAGTGAATCTCTTTCCACATTCAACGCACTGATAAGGTTTCTCCCCTGTATGATTTCTTTGATGAAAAGTGAGACTGGCTCTAACATTGAAACTCTTTCCACACTCCAAGCACTGAAATGATTTCTCTTTTGAATGAATTCTTTGATGAGAAATGAGATTGGACTTCTCACTGAAGCTCTTCCCACATTCCAAGCACCGAAAAGGCTTTTCCCCTGTATGAATTCGTTGATGGGAAATGAAAGAGTCGCTCCGAGTGAAGCTCTTTCCACATTCGAAGCACGGAAAAGGTTTCTCCCCTGTATGAATTCGTTGATGGGAAGTCAGGCTGGACCTGTGACTGAAGCTCTTTCCACATTCCAGACACTGATATGGTTTCTCCCCTGTATGGATTCTTTCATGGATAATGAGATGACCCCTCCGACTGAAGCTCTTTCCACATTTCCAGCACTGGTAGGTTTTCTTCTCAGTTGGATTTCTTTGATGGGAAGTTGAATGGGAACTCTGACTAAAGTTCTTCCCACATTCCAAATATTCATTTGGTTTTTCCCCTATGTGAATTTCATCATGGTCTCCCTTGATCTTCATTTCCAATTCATCATCACCTGCAGAGAAAAGAGAAATGGGTTAGAGCCTCAGCAAGAAATGGAGAACCCTAATTATTGAAAAATGCTCATTAATGCTTGTGAGAGAGGAAGAACAGAAAGGAGATAGATGCGATATTACTTCAGGGTTCACTGGCTTTGTTTACTGGCATTCAGGGATATGGGAACCTGAGAGTCCAAAAGCCTGGCTCTTTTCTGGAATGGATTTTGTCTGGGCAATCACCAAATCCATTCCATCTCTAATGTCACTCATCTCTTTGGTGAAGCAAAAGGGACAGAAGCGGTGACTTCCAAGGTGGGGGAGGCTGGCTAGTTCTTGGCTGTTGCCGCTCTGCGAGCAGAGATTCTTATGTGATGATTTATGATAGCCAGGGCAAAGATAGCAGTATCACACTCTGCCTTTGAAGATAGGGAGATGAACTGGGGTGAACCTCACATGCTCTGAAGGAGCTGCTTTTCATACTGAGATAAGAAGTTTGTTTTCAGGGGTTTCAATTTTTTTTACTAATATATTTTTACTAAAAGTTTTCCATTTAGGATACAATGAAAGCCAAACTAAGTAAAAATGAAACTAAATAGAATAGGATAAATAGAAAAAGAAAGCAAATTGGATAAATAAAAGATGATGATGATGAAGAAGCAAAAGAAAAGGAAAAAATAAAGCCCTGTGTCAAGGTTACCAGGAGAGGCCATGATTCCACAATTCTCCTCTATGACTTCTGTTCTCTGGTCAGGATCCAGCAATTCCCACTGCTCACCCGTGAAACGAACAGCGATGTCTTCAGAGGACAGTGAACTCTTTAAATGAGAGAGAGAGTATAACAATTATCTACTACGAATTGTTTTGTTGTTTTCTGCATTGTCTTCATGGGATTGTTTTGCTGCACAATCCCATGTTTCTTTTAACATCTTAATGGAATTATTTTTATGTGTGTTTTGCTGTTTGCATTAAGGAAGCTCCAAGGGCACATGGGACACAAAGAAGGGAGAGTGAGGAAAGTCCCATTGTGCATCAGATGGTAGGTGAATCATGGCTACCGCTCTTTATGGTTTGCATAACTGATGAGCGGCAGTGGAAGACAGGAGTGCCTCTGGTGTGTTCTGGTCCAGGGGGTCACGAAGAGTCAGACACGACTAAACAACAGCAACAAAACTGATGAGAAGCATGTTTTAGTATTCATGATAAACTAGTGATAGGGACAACTAGTTATAGGGACATTCAGAAGGAGAATTAAGGAGGTGGATGTTCCTTGTTCTCAGCACATAAACTTTCTTCAATAACATTGTCAGTCTTTGTTAAGGCCCATTTTGACAGAAGCCAAAAGACCCCTCCTGGAGTTAAGGGCACCAACATTTTGGAAGGATAGTGGGAAGCTGGGAGGTGGGCAGAGGAGGGCGACCTGGGGGATTGAGGGTCTGGAAGCCAAGCCTTATGAGGAATGGTTGAGGGAGATGAGAAAAGAGGAACCTGAGAGGAGGGGGATTGACTCAATGGATTCAAGGAGCTTCTGTCTAAGTCTCTGAGGGTAAGGGGTGTTCAACAATGGAACAGCCTCCCTGCGAAGGCTGGTGGACTCTCCTTCCATGAAGGTTTTAAAACTGTCCTGGATGCTTTAGTTGACCTTCTTGCATTTTACGGGGTTCAGCTAGATGACCGTCAGGATCCCTTCCAACTCTACGATTCAAGGAGTCTCCTGTGCTGAGTGCATTGCCCTCTACATGGAGCTGCCTCTGAGGAGGAATCGGAAACCGGTGCCAAATGCGGCACCCAGATTATGGACTGAGCTCCCTCCCTTGATTTATGGCATTTCTACGCGCGCGCCCCCCCCCGCGCTTTTTCTCCCCATTGCCCAGCATTTGAGTGGAGATTCCTGCATTGCACAGGGTTGGACCCTCGTGGGTCCCGATTCTGAGATTCCAGAGCTGCCAAGCTCCTGCGATCTCGCCCCTCCCTGGGTTTGCAGAGAGGGAGGGGGCATGGGCGTAGCAAAGGGGGGCGGCTGCGGGGGAGGACCCTCTGCTCCCCCCTTTGCGGGTTGTTGGGGGAGCCCCCCATGCCCCCTCCCCTGCCCCAGCCCTGGGACCCCCCCTTCTCCCCACGGCCCCCCCCCCTCTGGGGAAGAGAGAGGAGACTCACCCAGCGGAGAAGCTCGGCAAAGGCGACCGGAGCCCCCTCTTCCGGGGAGGGCGGGGCTTTGCCTCCGGAGGTCCCGCCCTCCTGCGATTCTGTTTCCGGTCCTCTCTGGGAATCCAGCTCCGCTCCTCTTAACTCTTGGCCTGCCGAGCGCGCCCATAGCCCCCTTTCCTCCCTCTCCCGAGCAGGAGGCGCGTGCTTTGCGCACCCCCCCCCCAGAGAGGGAATTTGGGGGGCCCTCTGGGCTGGCAAGAGAAGCAGGGAGCCCCAGCCTGGGAATCTCAGCAGAAGCAGCCACGAGAGGGGGCTCGCCAAGCTTGGAAACCTCATCTTCTGAAGGAGCCAAGGGCGTAGCTAGGATTTTTTTTGGGGGGGACACCTCAGTTAGCTATGCATTTAGATCAGTGTTTCCCAACCTTTTTTGGGCAAAGGCACACTTGTTTGATGAGAAAAATCTCGAGGCACACCACCATTACAGCCCCGTGACGTCAGCGCGCAGCGTCGCGCCGGGAGGGACGCACGAAAGTGAAAGTTTCAATTTTTTTCCCTCCCCTCCTGTGTAAAGGGGAATGCACTCTGCTAAGTAAAGGCACTTGCCACAGCAGCGCCAACGTCACAGCAGACCTTTTGCCAGGAAGAGGAGCAAGAACGAGAGGAGGAGGAGGAAGAGAGTCCCCCCCCAAAAAAACATTCTCCTTTTGATCTTCCTTATTTGCAATTCCTCATTGCAAAACAGCGGTTGATATTGTTATGGAAAAATTCTGGGTGCGGGGTTACTCTGCCACCCAGCTCATCGGACTAAGTCCGTGGGTCCCTGCGGAAGAAAATGAGCTCAGCCGGACGCAGGAGCAAACTGCAGAAGATCCAAGTTTATTGCGCAACAGGTTCAAGGCGAGATTGAACAGCGAGAAAGGGGTGGCATGAACTTTTGAGATTTCCCTCCATGTCCCAGAATACAGTGCATGAAACGTCACGAATACATTATGGGAAGGTTGGGTTTCACAAGTTACATCATGAATATACTTTACACGTCATGAATACATTATGAAAAGGTGGGATTACATTAATTAGCATTTTCGGATGAGGGAGGGGGGATATGCGGAGCGGGAAATATACATAGATACACATTTATTGAGTACCGGTGGTGGCAAGACAATGGGCCAGGAATATACATCGTCTGTCACCTAGTATTGCCCGAAGGAAGGATTTGCAAAACTATCTGACAGGATTAAGAAGTTCCTGCGTACGTGACCTGCCGCTTTGGGGATTATGGAAGTAGGGACAGCATCATGGAGTCCAAGGGGAACTGAGTTGAATGGCACCGAGAACGAGCAGATCAGAACCACGGCTGATTTTATATCAATTTTGAAGATTTCAGTGATTTCTAAGCCACTCTGTACTAGAGAGCAAAAGCAGAAACAGAGTGGATACATTGTAACAGGATTTTGACAGTATTACTTGAGAGATTATGGAGGACAGGGGAGGGGTGATGGAGTCCTAGAGAAATTGAGCAAATATATTGTAGTGAAGAAGACATTGCCCCCCCCCCCCCCGTTCCGTATCAGTCCCCCATTCGGAGATAGATTTGCATTAAAGTTCTGTAAGAACTTGCAAATCTTTTCTCCGCACCCTAAATCTCGGTGAATGGGATGTGTGGCTTTATGCAAACCTGAAAGGGACTTGCAAGCCATGCCTCTTACGGTCATTTGCAAGTATATCAGTGCAGGTAGCTGCATATAGGGTATTATATAAAGAACATCTCTTGTATTTTGTTGCTAAATTACTTGTGGCATTCTCAATAGTGTTTTATGCTTTGCACCTAACAGGAAGGTCTAATTGACTGAAAAATGCAGTTGGTGTTTTGTCCTTCGCCATTTTTGTGTGTTTCTCAGGTGTCAAGCTAGCTCTTCTGTGGTCTCACACTGACATAGTGCTACAGCAACACATCCTGTCTGTTGAATCCCCTCAGGGCTTTCATTTAACCATGTCGCCTGGCATTCACCATAGCTGGCACAGGTTTGGGCATCTCTGAGGGAGATGTCTTCGCCTTGGCCTTTAGCTATGGGATTTTATTATAGGCTGTGGTTTTGCACGCATGGGGGTTGCTCACTTGCACTTAACGGACCAAAAGGCTAATTGCAGCCTGGATACACGTGCCCAATTCAAACTGAGTCCAATTTGAATTTATCTTGCCCCATGGTTCTCAACTCTTCAAACCAATCTGTTAAAAGAAAACCATTCTTAACAAGGGCAGTTGTCCAAATAAGTCAATTTAAGTCTATAAGGAATCATTCCTGCTAAACCAAAGCATATCCACCTTCATGTTTCTTAGAAGCTTCTCCTTGGTAAAGCAAGTTTTAGCACATTTTTAAAATGGGTAGGGAAGGTTGGCATAGTGCCAGGTGGGACAACGAATTGTGGTTATCTAAACATTGGACTACACAATAGTGTGAGCTATTAGAAAGTATAAAATGCATGAGAATTCTCCACTGGTGTGTAAGGAATAAGACATTAAACATAAAAACAGTTACACACAATAAATTGCCCCCCTTTGTGGAAATCACACTGTCAGACACATTTCAACATTCTTACATAATAACACATAATACAAAACAAAATAATTAAATATCTGTTGCATATCTTGACACCATTGTGATCTTTTACGTATGTATCTTTTGAATCTTGGAGCAGAGGCTTGAGGTTCAAGTGAAAAGATGTCCTTGTAAGTCAACTCCACCCCCCTTTGTCAGGCCCACTCCCCCAGCAGTCTCTGTTGTCTGTTGTTGCTGGTCTTGCGATGGCGAAGTACTGAGTTGAGGGGTTGTTGCTGCTTTTCATCATTGCACATCTGTAGAAGTGATATCCTGTAAGGGGGCAGGGTTTTGGGGTGACTTAAAACACAGTTAGACAAGGAAAGGGCAAAAGGTAAAAGGGATGTCCTCCAGTTTCCATGGGAAGCTGCAAATAATAACAATCTTAGTGGATTAAACATTTTATTCATTATCACATTTCCATATAATTACTGTGATTATCTGCTAAGTTTGTTTGCTTTCCTTCACTTAATTTTTGTTGTTGTTGTTCTTTTCATATTATAAAATAAAAAATTACTCCACATGTATAGAAAGAGAACTGTAAAAAATACAAAGGTTAAAAAATAAAAAAGAAAGCAAAAAATTAGATTACCAGTTAGATGAAAATGGACTTGACACAAAGACATCAGATTCAGAAAATAACTATTATTAAATAGTACAAAGATATTATCAAAACCACACATATTACTACTGGACTGGAAAAAATGGAAAAACAATGAGGAAAACTTAAAATTCACCATGTGCTATTCAATAAAAGAACTTCGTGAGACTGACTTTCAACATGTGATGAACATGTCCCCCAAAGTAAAACACAAACACACAAAAATGAGCTATGAGGAACCAAAAATAAATAAATGCTAAGACACACAATTAATAAGTAACCTGAAGTAATCTGTTTTGGCATTCTAACATCCCAAATGAAAATAAAAGTGTTTCTTGATGTGACATCAGCTGTAATGTTAATAGCGGAATACTGGGAAATGAGTTAATACCAATAAAATGAATGGCAATTTAAAGTTGTGCAGGTACCTTGCACTAGCCAAAATGACAGAATTAGTAAGAAATGCTCAGGCCAAAGGTAAACAAGTACCATTCCACAAACAATGTTTGGTTGTGCTTCGATTAACTTCATAGACATCATGGAGAAACTGATTAAATAAATGAAAACAGATTATTTGTAACTTAAAAAAATGTCAAAGGCACAAAGAGATAGAGGTCACTAATACAGCAGGGATTCAGACTTGTTTCACAGAACAGAAAGAAAGTTGCTGTGGGAGGAAAAGGGACAAACACTTTGTTATCAGGGTTCACATATCCTGTTAAAAGGGAAAATTATTTCATGTGAAAAGCCTGTCAGGAAATGCTGTTCCTAAAATTCCCAATCAGGGGGGAATGCTTTGATATTTACCTGTGAAAAGAATTTTGCATGTTAAGATTTGGAACCTGGAAAGCTCTTGACTTTTGATGGGCTAGTTTTGTTTGTTTGTTTGTTTGTTTTTTTAAGCCTTTTGTCTTACGTAGCCCCTGGGGCAAAGACAGATTAAGGGTGATTTCCCTCAATGGTTCTGACTTTTCTTTTACATTTGGAAGAAACCTCCTCTCCCTCCTTACAGTCCCCCCCCCCGTCCTCTCTCTCTCTCTTCTTTAGCTGATCTAGCCTCTGTGCATGTGCAGAGTTCATGTCTCAGCAAACCTTTTGTACTATTGAAAATGTTGCATCCTTTGGCTAAATTAACATTTGAATAAGGGAAGGGAAGGGTATGGAGTAGATTTTGAAAACAGGGTTTGATTTTAAACAAAAAAGAGAAACTCAGCAATTTAAGTATTTACCAAAGCTAGCGATTTCGGCCCAAGCAAACGAGACTGCTTCCTTTATGTACAGGAAAGGGCTAATATCCCTCTGGCCATTCGCGGAACAATCAACCGCTCTCTTATTTATGAGTAAAAATGGCCAGAGAGTTAGAATTCATAGGAATTTTTTTTTTTTTTAAACATTCTCAGTCATTTCGGCCTTACCATTTGCAGACAAATGGATTGGTCAAGGCTAATTCTACTTGATTATCCATTTGTATGTGCTTAAACTTTGAGTAGACTTTTAAGTCTGATTTTTGTAAATAATAGACAAAATGATAAACACTGTAATCACTTAAATGCTTGATATCACCAGTTCTGCTTCAAACATCATGGCTTTCACCTCTCATCACACCTTTTAAAAAACAAAGAGCCAACCTGGGCTGAATTTCAACTCATCAGCCACAAATTGGGAAAGTTGAAAGGGACCTGGGGTCATCTAGTCCAACCCTAAAATACAGGGTTCATAGCAAGATTTGTACTACCAGAAACACACACATACCTATAGAAATTATCTTTAAAGGAAGATTGAAGTTAACATTTTCCTAAGATAGGGAGAGGATCTTTTATAAAGCAAAGTTAATTCAATTGATATAACCACTCACAAATAATTACAACAGCCATAGATTTGACAATTTTGTTGAACTTGCAGAGCAATAGTAAGCCTAATCTATGCCCCCCCTTGCAGTTTCCTTTAAAGGAAGCTTACTCAGGAGTAAATTTTCCTGGCACAGAATAAGAAGGAGAAGGAGGGAAAAAAAAAAACCCTGAAAGAGACAGAATGAAACAGGGGGGGGCATTTTCTAAGAAAAGAGGCCAGGAAGTCTTATAGAGACTGATATCAGGAGCCTTACAATAACTCTTCTGTCCAACCAAATCAAAGTTAAAACTGGACTCAGATATTTTCTTAGAAGGAACACCATACTTTCATAGGCATATGCTTAATGAAATACATACACTGCATTTTAGCTTGAGAGCAGTTGGCTCAACTAGGCTTTTGCAGCAGAAACATTAGGTTATCAGCACCTTCCAAAATAAGACTGTAGACTCGCAATCTCAAAAGTTGGGGCAAAGCAAGAGGTGGGGTAAACATTTGCACACTTCATTCTCATTTTCTCTTATTTAGGACTGCTAAGATCCAGCATGACTTCCTTAGATTTAAATTTTGAAGCAAGCTTGCAGTTTAAACTATGCACACTTAAGAAAGGCAGTCTGCCAGAGACAGAAGGAACAGACAACACACATAACGGACAACATGTAAACATACATATTCTCATATATGTATTAACAGACAACACACATAACAGACAACATGTAAACATATATATTCTCATCCTTTAGTTGGTTATTGCAAGGAGATGGGCCACTACCTTTGGCTTCATTAAGTGAAATTAGTAGGAAGGTCCCACATGGTTTTATGAGCCTCCTTGCCTCTTCAAACACACCACCAGGTAATCAGACTGGTAGGGCTCACAACGCTTGGTTGACTGGGTACCCCTTTATAGATGCATGCGTTGCTGTTGTTGCTTTTTTGCTTTTTCCTTTTTTTTGGGGGGTGTCTGGGATAGAGAAGGGGAAAAAAGAGGGGTTGATTAGGATTGGTATGTCTAGGGGTTTGGTACGCTTAGTACAGGGACGTATAGTAAAGAGGAGAAGGGGCTTCTAGTTGCCTGGCAACTTCCTTAGTGGGTTTTAGAGAGCTCTAGCTATCCGGTTCCTTGCGTTCCATTTCCTATTTCCTTATTTCCTTATTTCCTATAACCTGGGGTCTCTTTCCACTCTGCCGGTCCTGCCCAATTCCTCATGGGCTATCCCTCCTGGCAACCTCCTACCTATCGTCACATCTCAGGAAAAGGGGCCCTACTGGACGCCCGCGCCATGCAGTGCCAGATCGGGTGGTCCCTGGATAGAATTTCGGGTCGAAAATCCCCCTTGCTTTCGGAAGCGAGCTTACAGTACACGTGGTATGTAGCTCGACCGGTGCGGCTGGGATTGGGATAGAAAGCAAGACCACTTCCTGCCCCCTAGAAAGGACGCTCGGGAAGATCGGAAAGAGAGCTCCAACCCCTTGCTTTCAACTGGGATGCCCGTTGCAGAGAGTCGGCTATCTTTCAAGTCGGGTCTCTCCGTCTTACTTTCGGGCTCCCAATTGGTGCGGCTGGCTGGAGATTTTAAGGAAAAGGGATAGAGCTCAGAACCCCCCTTTCGGGTTGAGCAGCGGTCCACGGTCTCTCTCACTAACCGGACCAAGAGAAAGGCAAGAAGGAGCGATAGAGAGGAGGGCAGAGAATTCAGTTGCCAGGAGACTTCCACCCCCTTCCCACCAGTGCACTGGATTTTCCTTTTTCCTTATTCTCACGCGTCTTCTATGATGATCCCGGGATCGATGAATAAGCCGGCTGGATCCCTCTTTTGCTCCCCGGCTGAACTCCTAGGGCTTTCGATTACCGCCCAGAAGATGGCTGGGGGTCCAAAAGGATCTTCCCAGGCAAAATGGCCCGGAGCCGGCTGAAGATTTCGGGGCCCCCAGTCAGCAGCTTGGGAGAACCACAAGCCCCACGTTGGGCAGCCAACTGTTATGGAAAAATTCTGGGTGCGGGGTTACTCTGCCACCCAGCTCATCGGACTAAGTCCGTGGGTCCCTGCGGAAGAAAATGAGCTCAGCCGGACGCAGGAGCAAACTGCAGAAGATCCAAGTTTATTGCGCAACAGGTTCAAGGCGAGATTGAACAGCGAGAAAGGGGTGGCATGAACTTTTGAGATTTCCCTCCATGTCCCAGAATACAGTGCATGAAACGTCACGAATACATTATGGGAAGGTTGGGTTTCACAAGTTACATCATGAATATACTTTACACGTCATGAATACATTATGAAAAGGTGGGATTACATTAATTAGCATTTTCGGATGAGGGAGGGGGGATATGCGGAGCGGGAAATATACATAGATACACATTTATTGAGTACCGGTGGTGGCAAGACAATGGGCCAGGAATATACATCGTCTGTCACCTAGTATTGCCCGAAGGAAGGATTTGCAAAACTATCTGACAGGATTAAGAAGTTCCTGCGTACGTGACCTGCCGCTTTGGGGATTATGGAAGTAGGGACAGCATCATGGAGTCCAAGGGGAACTGAGTTGAATGGCACCGAGAACGAGCAGATCAGAACCACGGCTGATTTTATATCAATTTTGAAGATTTCAGTGATTTCTAAGCCACTCTGTACTAGAGAGCAAAAGCAGAAACAGAGTGGATACATTGTAACAGGATTTTGACAGTATTACTTGAGAGATTATGGAGGACAGGGGAGGGGTGATGGAGTCCTAGAGAAATTGAGCAAATATATTGTAGTGAAGAAGACATTGCCCCCCCCCCCGTTCCGTATCAATATACAGCTGATTTTTTTGTTATTACAGTCCCCACCCCCTCACCTAGAAAAACACCACCTGTCAATTTTTATTATTATTATTAGTATTATTATTATTATTATTATTATTATTATTATTATTATTATTCCCCGCCACTCTGGGAGGCTGAAGCCCTTTAAGGCTTCCTTCTGTCCACTCTCTGTGAATTACCTGCCCGGAGCGGGTTTCGGGGGGGGGGGCGCTGCTGCCGGTGTCCTCCCCGTCGAGTCTCGCCTTGCCCGGCACGTGGCGGCCGCCCTTTCCCACACTCTGCCGGCTGCGCTGCCAAGCCCCGCGGCTCGGCCTGTCAGCGTTACTGGGCTCGGCGGGCGGTAATTCCCAAAGAAAGCCGGCGGCGCTTGAAGAGCTGGCAAGCCCCCATTTGCATGTCTGTTTTCCGCAGCCCTTGGAGAGGATTAAGTTCCCTCCTTCCTGCCGGGGAACCTCCAAGCTTTGGGGGGGGGGGAGGCAGCAAAGCGAGGCAGGAAGGAGAGCGCGGCTTGGCTGGGTGAGCTTTGGCAGGGGCAGGGAATGAGAGCCGCGAGGCAGGCGCTGTGGACGGAAGCGCTGCCCGCCGAGCTGGCAGGCAGCCAGGCAGGCAGACGGCGAGAGCCCCGCGCTGGGCGGCCTCTCCTCGCCGCCGCCGCCCCGCCTCTCGCCGGCCGACTTGCCCGCCTCCCTCCCACGGAGGTAGGCTGGTGTGCCGTGGGAGGGAGGCGGGCGAGTCGGGCGGCGAGCACACGCGGGGCGGCGAGCGAGCTCCCTCCCACATCCCACCGCCGCTCGCTTCGGCCGGCCTACTGGGCTGTCGCAGGCGGAAGGCCTGCGCATGCGCGAGGTTTTCGCGCCTTCCTCCAGTAGGCCGGCCAAAGCGAGCGGCGATGGGATGTGGGAGGGAGGGAGCTCGCCGCCTCGCGTGTGCTCGCCGCCGCCGCCTCTCGCCGCCCGCCTCGCCCGCCTCCCTCCCACGGAACACAAGCCAACGTTCCGCAGCACACTAGTGTGCCGCGGAACACCGGTTGGGAAACACTGATTTAGATGGATTGTTCTTGATTTGGGGGGCAGGAGCCCCTCCCCGCCCCCTCTTTGCTACGCCCATGGAGGGACCCCCAGTATTTCCTTGCAATCTCCTTTCTTCTCCTGTTAGTGCTCACCTTGAAAGCCCTAAACGGCCTCAGTCCTGTATACCTGAAGGAGTGTCTCCACCCCATTGTTTGGCCTGGACACTGAAGTCCAGTGCCAAGGGCCTTCTGGCGGTTCCCTCACTGCGAGAAGCCAAGTTACAGGGAACCAGGCAGAGGGCCTTCTCGGTGGTGGCGCCTTCCCTGTGGAACACCCTCCCACCAGATGTCAAAGAGAACAACAACTACCAGTCTGTGAGCACCTAGAAAGGAATGCTGTGATCACCAATAGTCAGCATGGATTTCTGAAAAATAAGTCATGTCAGACTAACCTGATCTCGTTTTTTGACAGAATTACAAGCCTGGTAGATGAAGGGAACGCAGTGGATGTAGCCTACCTTGATTTCAGCAAGGCATTTGACAAGGTGCCCCATGATATTCTTGTAAAGAAGCTGGTAAAATGCGGTCTTGACTATGCTACCACTCAGTGGATTTGTAACTGGCTGACTGACCGAACCCAAAGGGTGCTCATCAATGGTTCCTCTTCATCCTGGAGAAGAGTGACTAGTGGGGTGCCACAGGGTTCTGTCTTGGGCCCGGTCTTATTCAACATCTTTATCAACGACTTGGATGATGGACTCAAGGGCATCCTGATCAAATTTGCAGATGACACCAAACTGGGAGGGGTGGCTAACACCCCAGAGGACAGGATCACACTTCAAAACAACCTTGACAGATTAGAGAACTGGGCAAAAATAAACAAGATGAATTTTAACAGGAAGAAATGTAAAGTATTGCACTTGGGCAAAAAAAATGAGAGGCACAAATACAAGATGGGTGACACCTGGCTTGAGAGCAGTACATGTGAAAAGGATCTAGGAGTCTTGGTTGACCACAAACTTGACATGAGCCAACAGTGTGAGGCGGCAGCTAAAAAAGCCAATGCAATTCTGGGCTGCATCAATAGGAGTATAGCATCTAGATCAAGGGAAGTAATAGTGCCACTGTATTCTGCTCTGGTCAGACCACACCTGGAGTACTGTGTCCAGTTCTGGGCACCACAATTCAAGAAGGACACTGACAAACTGGAACATGTCCAGAGGAGGGCAACCAAAATGGTCAAAGGCCTGGAAACGATGCCTTATGAGGAACGGCTAAGGGAGCTGGGCATGTTTAGCCTGGAGAAGAGGAGGTTAAGGGGTGATATGATAGCCATGTTCCAATATATAAAAGGATGTCACATAGAGGAGGGAGAAAGGTTGTTTTCTGCTGCTCCGGAGAAGCGGACACGGAGCAATGGATCCAAACTACAAGAAAGAAGATTCCACCTAAACATTAGGAAGAACTTCCTGACAGTACGAGCTGTTGGACAGTGGAATTTGCTGCCAAGGAGTGTGGTGGAGTCTCCTACTTTGGAGGTCTTTAAGCAGAGGCTTGACAACCATATGTCAGGAGTGCTCTGATGGTGTTTCCTGCTTGGCAGGGGGTTGGACTCGATGGCCCTTGTGGTCTCTTCCAACTCTATGATTCTATGATTCTATGATTCAGACTTTTAGAAGACATCTGAAGGCAGCCCTGTTTAGGGAAGCTTTTAATGTTTAACAGACCACAGTATTTTAATATTTTGATGGAAGCCGCCCAGAGTGGCTGGGGAAACCTGCATCCATTATTTTGGATCATCAAGAGAGCCCCAGATGAAACCTCAATCCCTTCTATTTTTGAGACTTGGTCTATAGTTTTGCATGATAATAAGCTCTTGGGGGAAAGTTAAATTAATGGACAAGGGAACAACAGGAAAAGCTCCTGCTGAAAGAACAAGATGAAATTCTGTTGGAGCAAATCTCATTGCAGCAATTTATAAGCCATTTCCTCCGTGGGTTCTTTTCTCTCTTCTTCTCTTCTGACTACCCATCCCTCACAGCAACTCCCTTCCTTCTGCCCCAGCAGTGAGGGCAAAGTCACAGGCACCTTTCCAGCTGAAGGCAGCAGACATAGCTCAGTGCCCCCTCCAGAACAGCCCCACTTTGAAGTCAGCTTCAGAAAGCAACAATGATCAAAGGCTAAAAAATCAGCACCTGACACAGTTCAGCACCAAACAGGTGTCAATAGATAGAAAAAATCAGACCCTTTGGGCTGAGGCAAGGAAGAGTGTCCCAGTTCACACCCTTCTCCATTTTCTTTAGCATACTGCAGGAATGGAGAAATTTTACTGGTCCACTTTATATCGATGTTTGTTTTCATGAAGCGCTTTGAACACTTCGGAATATCCCATGAAGAGGTCTAGTTTATCTCCCCATGTTATGCCCCCTTTGCCATCACTCAGAGGTGCTCTGGCAGTGCCCACACCTCCCTGCACCACCTTCCCACTTTTATTCAAGGGGCCTTTGACCAAACACCCCCTTGATTCCTGGTGCCACCCCACAGAACTCCTATCTGAACACTTCTCCCCCAACATAGCAAGGAATGACATGTCTTGTGCAGTATAAGCGTTTTATTAAAAAATAAAAATGGAAGTTCAAGGTAACTTTGTGTAGATAAGCACATGCTTTCAGATGTGCCTGTTGCTTTTATTTTATTAAAATTGCAAAAGGAGGCTTTATTATGCTGTTCCTCTTCTACTGATCTAACCAACCCTCCTTCACAACTCCCACCACTCTCCCACCCCACTCTGACCTCCAACTGTCTCTCCTGAAGAGGCCAGAAACCACCTTGGCTGCAAGCCTAGAAGTCCATCTCTCTGCCATGCAGGCCTATTTCCACATGGCCTGGGACAGAAGGGCCAAGTAAGATGTATGGAAAGAGAGACTCCAGCTACAAGTTAAGGCTGCAGAGAGCAACCAAGGGGATCAAGGGTCTCGAAACCAAGCCTTATGAGGAACGGTTGATTGGAGTGGGGGATGTTTATTATGGAGAAGGAGATGTTATAGACATCTTCCAATATCTAAAGAGCTGTGCCATGGAAGAGGGAGCAAGCTTGCTTTCTCCTGCTCTGCTGTATTGAAGAAAGGAGATTCTGACAGTAAGAACTGTTTGCTTGTGGAAACAGTAAGTTCAGGTGGTGGTGGACTCTCTTGAAGGATTTTAAGCAAAGGTTGGGTGGCCATCTGTTATGAATTATTTTGTTGAATATCCTTCATTGCAGGGGGTTGGAGAAGATGACTCTCACCGTCCAATCCAATGCAACAATTCAATGATTCTTGGGGAATCTGATTCTCCCTGCTGTGAGATCTTTGATGAGAAGTGAGAAAGGACTCCTGACTAAAACACTCTCCGCATTCCAAGCATTTATATGGTCTCTCCATTGTATGGATTATTTGATGGGAAATGAGATGGGAGTCCTGACTAAAAGTCCTTCCACATTCCAAGCATTTATGTGGACTCTCCCAGGTATGAGTTCTTTCATGGGAATTGAGACTTCCCTTCTGACTGAATCTCCTTCCACATTCCAAGCACTGATAGGGTTTCTCCCCTGTATGAATTCTTTGATGGAAAGTGAAAGAGTCACTTCGAGAGAAGCTCTTTCCACATTCCAAGCAATGATAAGGATTGTCTCCTGTATGAATTATTTGGTGGGAAGTGAGCTTGGCCTTTTCATTGAAGCTCTTTCCACATTCCAAGCACTGAAAAGGCTTCTCCCCTGTATGAAGTCTCTGATGGGTAGTGAGATTGGCCCGCTGACTGAAGCTCTTTCCACATTGCACACACTTGTATGGTTTCTCTCCAGTGTGAATTCTTTCATGGACAGTGAGGTGAGCCCTCCAACCAAAGCTCTTTCCACATTCCAAGCACTGATAAGGTTTCTTCCCATTGGGATTTCTTTGATGGGAAGTTGAATGGGAGCTTTGACTGAAGCTGTTTGCACACTCCAAATTTTTATTTGGTTTCTCCCCCGTGTGAATTTCATCATGGTCTCCCTTGCTCTTCATTTCCAATTCATCACCACCTGCAGAGAAAAGAGAAATGGATTAGAGCCTCAGCAAGAAATGGAGAACCCTAATTATTGAACAATGCTCATTAACGCTTGTGACAGGAAAAGAACTGAAGGGAGATAGATGGGAGGTCTTACTTGAGGTTTCATTGAATTGGTTGGCTGGCATTCAGGGACATCTTTATGGGAACCTAAGATTCCAAAAACCTAGCTCTTTTCTGGAATGGATTTTGTCTGGCCCAATCACCAACTCGGTTCCATCTCTAATGTCAGTCATCTCTTTGGTGAAGCAAAATGGACAGAAGCGGTGACTTCCAAGGTGGGGGAGGCTAGCTAGTTCTTGGCTGTTGCCGCTCAGCCAGCAGAGATTCTTATGTGATGATTTATGATAGCCAGGGCAAAGACACCAGTATCACACTCTTCCTTTGAAGTTATGGAGATGAATTGGGGGTGAACCTCACATGCTCTTAAGGAACCGCTTTTTATACTGAGATAAGAAGTTTGTTTTCAGGGCTTTCAATATTAATTTTTACTAAAGGTTTTCCACTTAGGATACAATGAAAGGCAAACTAAATAAAAATGAAACACAGAGGATAAATAGAAAAAGTAAATTGGATAAATAAAAGGTGAAGAAGCACAAGAAAAGGAAAATATAAAGCCCTGTGTCAAGGTTACCAGGAGAGGCCATGATTCCACAATTCTCCTCTATGACTTCTGTTCTCTGGTCAGGATCCAGCAATGCCCACTGCTCACCCGTGAAACAAACAGCGATGTCTTCAGAGGACAGTGAACTCTTTAAAAGAGAGAGAGAGAGAAAGGTCCTCCTCTTAGCCAGTATAACAATTATCTACTATGAATTGTTTGGTTGTTTTCTGCATTGTCTTCATGGGATAGTTTTGCTGCACAATTTAAGTATGGATGCTTATTTTAACGTTTTAATGCAATTATTTTTATGTGTGTTTTGCAGTGTGCATTAAGAAAACTCCAAGGGCACATGGGGCACAAGGTAGGGAGGGTGGGGAAAGTCCCATTCTGCAACAGATGGGGCTAGTTAGGTGAATCATGGCTGCTGCTCTTTATGGTTTGTAAACTGATGAGCGGCAGTGGAAGACAGGAGTGCCTGTTGTGTTCTGGTCCATGGGGTCACAAAGAGTCGGACACGACTAAACAACAGCAATAAAACTGATGAGAAGCATGCTTTAGTATTCATGATAAATAGACAAATAAAACTGCAACTAGCGATAGAGACATTCAGAAGAAGAATTAAGGTGAGGTGGATGTTCCTTAATCTCAGTACATAAATCTTCTTCAATAACATTTTCAGTCTTTGTTAAGGGCAGTTTTGACAAAAGACAAGAAGAAGCAGCGAGAGATTCGTTTGACTCCAGAGGAATCATGGCTGCCCCACCCCTCCGCCTCTTTCCCCACAAGGCCGCCTTCCCCTACCTGAGCTGGTTCCACAGCCGCTGCCTCCTCTCCGCCACCAAGAAAAGATGGATGAGAAGGTCTTGCCAGCAACCTTATATCACCTGCAAGAGACAAAGGTAAGTGGGAAGCCAGGAGTGCATGACGCTTCTCTCAAGACGTGATTCATGGCCTAACTAAAGGTGGACCTTAGAGAAAGTACAGATGTCACTCAGGAATTTCCAGAGGGACAAATGTAAGGTTCCTCACTTAGGCAGGAAGAACCAGCTACACAAGTATAAGATGGAGAACATAGGGGTTTTCATAGACCAAAAGCTGAACATGAGCCAACAGTCTGATTCAGCAGCAAAAAAGGCTAATGCAATTCTAAGCTGCACCCACAGAAGTCTAGTTTTCAGATTAATGAAGTAATAGCACCACTCTATTCTGCCTTGAGCAGACCCCTCCTGGAGTTATGGGCACCAACATTTTGGAGGGATATTGGGAAGCTGGGAGGTGGGCAGAGGAAGGCGACCCGGGTGATTGACGGTCTGGAAGCCAAGCCTTATGAGGAATGGTTGAGGGAGATGAGAAAAGAGGAACCTGAGAGGATGGGAATTGACTCAATGGATTCAAGGAGCTTCTGTCTAAGTCTCTGAGGGTAAGGGGTGTTCAACAGTGGAACAGCCTCCCTGCGAAGACTGGTGGACTCTCCTTCCATGAAGGTTTTAAAACTGTCCTGGATGCTTTAGTTGACCTTCTTGCATTTTACGGGGTTCAGCTAGATGACCGTCAGGATCCCTTCCAACTCTACGATTCTAGGTGTCTCCTGTGCTGAGTGCATTGCCCTCTACATGGAGCTGCCTTTGAGGAGGACTCGGAAACTGGGGCCCAATGCGGCACCCAGATTATGGACTGAGCTCCCTCCCTTGATTTATGGCATTTCTACGCGCGCGCCCCCCCCCCGCGCTTTTTCTCCCCATTGCCCAGCATTTGAGTGGAGATTCCTGCATTGCACAGGGTTGGACCCTCGTGGGTCCCGATTCTGAGATTCCAGAGCTGCCAAGCTCCTGCGATCTCGCCCCTCCCTGGGTTTGCAGAGAGGGAGGGGGCATGGGCGTAGCAAAGGGGGGCGGCTGCGGGGGAGGACCCTCTGCTCCCCCCTTTGCGGGTTGTTGGGGGAGCCCCCCATGCCCCCTCCCCTGCCCCAGCCCTGGGACCCCCCCTTCTCCCCACGGCCCCCCCCCCTCTGGGGAAGAGAGAGGAGACTCACCCAGCGGAGAAGCTCGGCAAAGGCGACCGGAGCCCCCTCTTCCGGGGAGGGCGGGGCTTTGCCTCCGGAGGTCCCGCCCTCCTGCGATTCTGTTTCCGCTCCTCTCTGGGAATCCAGCTCCGCTCCTCTTAACTCTTGGCCTGCCGAGCGCGCCCTCACTTGGGGGCCCTCCTCTTTGCTACGCCCATGGAGGGACCCCCAGTATTTCCTTGCAATCTCCTTTCTTCTCCTTTTAATCCTTTAGTTTGGATCCATTATTTTGTGTTCCAGATGAAACCTAAATCTATTCTGCTCTTGAGACATGGACCATCGTTTGGCATGATAATACGTTCCCGTGAAAAAGTTCTATTAAAAGGGGAAGGGGGGTTTGTAGCGTGTCCTGTTTACAGAACTATACAAATTTTCGTTGGAACAAATTTCATTGTATTCATTCATAAGGCATTTCCCCAATGGGTTGTTTTCTCTTTTTTTCTCTTCTGTGCTTGAGACATGGATCATAGTTTTTACAAGATAAGAAGCTCCTGATCAAATCTTTTGAAACATGAAAAGTTCCTGCTGAAAGAACCAGAGGACCAGATCTCGCGGGAGCAAATCTCGCGGCAGCCTTTGACGAGCCCTTTCCTCCTCTCCTCTCTCCTCTCTGCCTGCCCCTTCCTTCTGGCCCAGCAATGAGGGCTCAGCCCCCCTCAGAGCAGCCCCACTTGCAAGGCAGATCCGGAAAGGGGGCAAGACTAAGGGGGGAGAGGGGGGGGGAGAGGGAGAGGGAGAGATGGACAGCCGAGTCTGGAGCTGCAGTCCCTCAGAGACGCCACCAGGGGGCGGGACCCTCTCTCTCTGATTGGCTCCCCAGAGAGGCGGGGGCGGAGCCAGCCCTTTGGGCGGGAAGATGAGAGGCGCCTTTTCGGAGGGAGTTTGGAGGCGGGAGCTGAGGCGGGAGGAAGGAAGAATAATAATAATAATAATAATAATAATAATAATAATATGATGATGATGATGATGATGACTGAGAGGCTGAGTCTGAGGGAGCAGTGGAGAAGCGGCTCTGGCCTGGGTGGAAGATCCTCCCTGAGGAGAATCTCGGGGGCCAGAAGGAGGAGCCTGGCAGCTGAGGGAGGAAGAGGGGCTGGAGGGGCCAGGGGGGGGGAGCCAGGCGGAGTCTCTGGGGGTCTGAGAGGAAGAAGGGGGCCGAGGGATCCCCGGGGTCTGGCGCCTCCGGAGGGGCATTGCTGAGAGGAGAGAGGGAGGCTGAGGAGAAGGAACCTGGGCTGGTCAAAAGGATGGAACTGCTCCACCTCCATAACTAGAGAAGGAGCCAGAGACCGAGTTGAGCTTCTCTCCCCCCCCCTCTAGAAACCGGAACATCTAGACTTCCGGTTCGGCGCCAGCGCTAATGGCTGCTCCCTCTCCGAGCTCCGGAGGAGAGCGGCTCTGCGAGTTCGGGTCTGACCCGCTACGGCAAGCGGGGGACCCCTAAAATCACAGGAACGGAGCCTGTGAACAAGGAGATTCGGTGGGCACCTGAAGCGCCCCCCTTTACCGCAGAAAGAGCCTTTTTAAAGGCTCCGGAACGACAACGGGGAGCGCGGTGCTGAGAATCGCTACCCAGCCCGCAGGGTGAAGCCGCGTCGCCATTAGTGGAGAGCGCCGATTCCCTTCCTGAATAATCTGGACAAAAAAGACCCGTGAGTAAGATTGAACCTTTATTCGTGTCAAAACTACTTGAAATTAGGCTGAAAACGGGAAAGGCGAAAATTAAGGAAGTCTGCCTTCCCCCGACTGCATGACAATTAAAGCAACGAAAGTTACTGAG
This sequence comes from Podarcis vaucheri, assembly GCF_965113315.1. NCBI lineage: Eukaryota > Metazoa > Chordata > Lepidosauria > Squamata > Lacertidae > Podarcis > Podarcis vaucheri. Next base: position 840,848 of record NC_138751.1, on the reverse strand, counting down.
CTGCATCCATATGGGATATTGTCTTTAACTGCTTGAATCCGACATTTGGACTTTGACTATCCCCTCTAGCTTGCAGGGCAGAGGGGAGGAATAAGTGATTTTATAAGCTGCATGACCAACTTAAAGGAAAGGGAATTCTCTGCAGCCTTCAACCTGGCACAAACTGCTATTAAAACAAAGGAACACTGAACTGACTTGACTCCTGTGAAAGTAACAAAGTGGAAGTCTCATTGCTTATTTGTTACAAAGTTTTGGGACTCTGTGGACACAATATATCAGGGAAGGCTGGGACTCTATCTATTGGGAAAGTGTTGCAATATACATATAGAAGCCTCCCGATAAATTTGCTTTTTAAATACTCTTTGCCTTTGTTTGCGGACATTTTGATTTGCTCCCTCTAGAGGGTAAATTAAAAGTTGCTACGCTTTGGGACAGTGGAATTTTCCTTTAGGAGAAGGCTCTCGTGGGAAACGACCTTGGGATATGAGTGGCCCAGCAGACGAGATAAGCACGAGAGCCAAGACAAGGCAATATCAACAACAGCTACAGCAACACAAGAAAAGAGGCTCGATCTCAGGCATAACCCCTACAGCGACAACAGGACAAGAAAAAGGTACAGCAGTCTCCATGGATGCAGTGTCGCAAGCCCTTCTTAAGATAAACCAGTCTCTGGAGAATCTAACAAAGCAGACGGCTGAAAATACCAAGAAATTGACAGAGAATTCACAGAAATTGACAGATTTAACAACAAGACTTGACCTGAATACAGAATCTATAAACAGGCTTACGCAAGAAAATTCTGCCACACGTCAAATTGCGGAGGAAGCCAGAACTATTGCTGGAGAGACCCAGGAAAAATTAGAACCGATTGCCAGGAAGGTCTATGACCACGACGCAACTCTGGCATTGTGGGAACTACAAAGAAAAGAAAGGAATTTGAAACTACGATCAATTCCAGAGGACGAAGGAGACAATCTTACGGACTTTTTAACGAAAGAGTTTGCTGATTCCTGGGAAGATCTAGAGGAAGACGAATTTAAAATTACAACAGCATTTAGACTGGGCAGAAGACAGAACAGAAAGGCGCCGAGAGACTGTCTGATTACCTTGAGATCGAAGGAGGAAAGAGACAAAATTCTAAGACTGCACTTTGAAAAGGCCTTACAAATTGGGAACTCACCGATACAGATCTTTAAAGACATTCCTAAACATATTTTGGATTTGAGAGCTTCTTATAAGGATTTGGTTTACCTGTTGAAGAAGAACACCATTCTCTTCAGGTGGGAATTTCCACAGGGACTGTCTTTTGACTATAGGGGGAAGAAGGTGAAAATAAAGACGATACAGGATAAAGACAGGTTCCTGCAAAGAAATCAAGAAGATTTACAGAAAGGAACTGTAGACCCAATTGCTGAGCAAAAGAGTGTAATAGACATCCTGAACCTTTCGTTTGGACAGAATCTTCCACCACCAACAGAGGAGGAACAACAATTGGGAGCTGTTGGAGGAATACCAGAAAAATAACAAGATGGCCCTGCAATTCCTTAGCTGGAATTGTAATGGGATGAACAGTCCTTTGAAGAGACGACAAGTATTCCATATTTTGTACAGAGAACAACTGGACTTGATTTGCTTACAGGAAACCCATATAACTAGAGCACACAGGAGACTGCTTATGAATAAAAAATTGGGACAAGAATTTATTTCGTCGGACAAAGTGAAAAAAAGAGGAGTTGTGATTTATGTAAAAGAGAAGTGGGCTCCAAAAATGATGTTCAAAGATGAACAAGGAAGATATTTAGCGGTGGAGATTCAGGTACAAGGAGAAAAATTTCTGATAATTGGGATCTATGCACCAAATGAAGGTAAAGCAGAATTCTTCAAAAAACTCCATGAAACTTTGACGGATTATTTGGAATACAATATGATAATCATGGGAGATATGAATGGTGTAGTCTCTACAAACATGGACAAGACACAAAGACTGACACTTACTAAAGAAGGGAGACTCCCGAAGACTTTCTTCGAAATGACTGAAAATATGGACTTAATAGACATTTGGAGAACAAGGAACCCTCTTGAAAGAGAGGGAACCTTTTTCTCCCATGCAAAGATGACCTGGACCAGAATCGACCAAATATGGGTTACTAGTGGAATGGCTCCGAAGATTAAGAAGGTAGAAATCTGCCCAAAAACCTGTTCCGACCATAACGCCGTGAAGATGGAAATGAAATTTACAACAACTGGTCAGTTTAGATGGAGAATGAATGACACCCTATTCCGAGATAGAGAGATCCACATGAAGGCCCAAAAAACTCTAAAGGACTATTTTGAAATCAATCTAAAGGGCGATGTGGAAAAAAGAGTGATCTGGGACGCAAGTAAAGCTGTGATGCGAGGATTTTTGATTCAACAAAATTCAATAAAGAAGAGAAAACAGAATGAGAAAAAGGAAAAAATTTTGGAAAAGATAAAAGAAGGAGAGAAAAAATTAAGATCAAAACCAAAGTCCCAGGAGATTTTGAGGGAGATTAAGTTGTATCAAACACAATATATGGAACTGATGAACCAAGAGATAGAATGGAAAATAAAGCAAATGAAACAAAAGACATTTGAGTCGGCAGACAAATGTGGTAAACTTCTGGCATGGCAACTTAAGAAAAGACAGAAATTAAATACAGTCACAAGTCTAGAAGTGGATGGAAAAAATATATCTAAACCCAACGAGATAAGAAATTGCTTTGTGAGTTATTTTAAAAAACTTTATTCCCAAGGATTACAAAATGAAGAGGACATAGATAAATTCCTTAATAAATATGGATTACAAAAAATCTCTCATCATAGCAAGGTGGATCTAAACCAGAGAATAACAGAACAAGAGATAGAGGGTGCCATTCAGGACATGCAATTGGGCAAATCTCCAGGGCCAGACGGACTGACTTCCAGATATTACAAATCTTTAAAGGAATGGCTGATACAACCGTTAAAGGAAGTTTGTAACGAGATCTTAGAGGGAAAAAAGGCACCCGAATCGTGGAAAGAAGCATATATCTCACTCATACCAAAGACAGAGACTGAAAAGACTCAACTGAAGAACTACCGCCCAATTTCGTTACTGAATGTGGATTACAAAATTTTTGCAGACATTTTAGCAAAAAGATTTAAAAGAGTACTGATGGAGAAGATTCACAGAGACCAAGCAGGCTTTCTCCCAAAAAGACACCTCTCAGACAATGTTAGGAATATAATAGACATTTTGGAAAAGTTAGAGGTGAACATAAATACTAAAGCAGTTTTGATATTTGTGGATGCGGAGAAAGCCTTTGACAATATTTCGTGGAGTTTTATGAAAAAGAATCTTCATGGGATGGGGGTAGGACAAGGATTTGAGAATGGTATGGGTGCAATATATTCCGAACAAAAAGCTAAGTTGATTGTAAATAATGTAATAACTGAGGAACTTAAGATAGAAAAAGGAACACGACAGGGGTGCCCAATTTCCCCATTGCTTTTTATTTCGGTCCTGGAGGTGTTGCTGAACATGATTAGAGACGACCAGCAGGTTAAAGGTGTAAAGGTCGGAACCACCTTTAGGTCGAGACCAGGGAAAGGAGACTGCGGAAGAAGATTGGAAGAAATTCAAGATTTATCTTAAGGACTACTATAAACTTGATGAAGTTTAGAATGTCGAGATTCTATAGAGAGAAAGGGTTGCAGTAATATAAGATTAGAATAAGAAAGGACTATGATGAATTAGAGTTGGAAAAAACATTTATAAGTTGCTATAAAATTTGGACATGAGGATGCAGAAAGGGGAGGTATGGGGAAGTCCGAGGAAAGAAGTTTATGAAATGACATTATGAAATTATACTTGTTTGTTTGTTTGTTTTCTTTTTTGTGTTGGTCTGTTATAAAAACTTTTGTAAAATTAATAAAAAATATTATAAAAAAAAAAAATAAAGGTCGGAACCAAACACTATAAGTTAAGAGCGTTCGCAGATGACCTTGTTTTGACCTTGCAGGAGCCAAACACTAGTACAAAAAGAGTGTTGGAAATAATCCAACAATTTGGACAGGTAGCTGGATTTAAATTGAATAAACAAAAAACTAAAGTCTTAGGGAAAAACCTAACAGATATGGAAAAGAATAAGTTTCAAGAAGAGACAGGTCTGACGGTGGTTAAGAAGGTGAAATATCTAGGGGTTAATTTAACATCTAAAAACTTGAATCTGTATAAGGACAATTATGAAAAATGTTGGTCAGAAATTAAAAAAGATTTAGAAATATGGTCAAATTTGAGATTGTCAATGTTAGGCCGAATTGCAGTGATTAAGATGAATGTACTGCCTAGAATGTTATTTTTATTTCAAACTTTGCAGATTATTGACAAGATGGACTGTTTCAAGAGGTGGCAGAAAGACATTGCGAAATTTGTCTGGCAGGGCAAAAAGCCCAGAATAAAATATAAAATTTTAACAGATGCAAAAGAAAGAGGGGGATTTGCCCTGCCGGACTTAAAATTGTACTATGAAGCAGCAGCATTCTGCTGGCTGAAAGAGTGGATGCTCCTCGAGAATACAGATATCTTGGACTTAGAAGGTTTCAATAATGCATTTGGCTGGCATGCATATCTATGGTATGACAAAATCAAAGTGCATAGTGCCTTTAAAAATCATATTGTAAGGAAAACGTTGTTTAATGTTTGGATGAGATATAAAGATCTGTTGGAAAACAAAACCCCTAGATGGTTGTCACCCTTAGAGGCTAAGGCCCACAAGAAAGTTAATATGGAGGTCGGATGGCCAAAGTATTGTGAGATCTTAGAACAGGATGGAGAGAAACTGAAATTAAAGAGCCATGAAAAATTAAAACCCAAAGTACAAGATTGGCTCCACTATTATCAAATAATGGAGGTTTTTAAACAAGACAGGAAAATTGGCTTCCAGGTGGAAAAATCAAAACTTGAGACAGAATTGTTAGAACCCAATACTAAGAATTTGTCAAGAATGTATAACTTGCTGTTGAAATGGAATACACAAGACGAAACAGTTAAATCAGTTATGATTAAGTGGGCACAGGACATTGGTCATAATATTATGTCTGCTGACTGGGAAAGGTTGTGGAACACTGGTATTAAATTTACGGCATGTAGTGCTTTAAAGGAAAATGTGATGAAAATGGTCTATAGGTGGTACATGACTCCAGTTAAGCTAGCAAAAATTTACCATTTGCCTGATAACAAATGTTGGAAATGTAAGGAAACTGAAGGTACTTTTTATCATCTTTGGTGGACATGCCCGAAGATTAAGGTTTTCTGGGAGATGATATATAATGAAATGAAAAAGGTATTTAAATATACCTTTCTTAAGAAACCAGAGGCCTTTCTCTTGGGCATTGTCGGCCAACTGGTGCCAAAAAAGGATAGAACTTTTTTCATGTATGCAACAACAGCAGCAAGAATACTGATCGCAAAGTATTGGAAGACACAAGATTTACCCACCTTGGAAGAATGGCAGATGAAAGTGATTGACTATATGACATTGGCGGAAATGACGAGCAGAATTCGTGACCAGGGAAAGGAGACTGCGGAAGAAGACTGGAAGAAATTTAAGATTTATCTTAAGAACTATTATAAACTTGATGAAGTTTAGAATGTCGAGATTCTACAGAGAGAAAGGGTTGCAGTAATATAAGATTAGATTAAGAAAGGACTATGATGAATTAGGATCGGAAAAAACATTTATAAGTTGCTATAAAATTTGGACATGAGGATGCAGAAAGGGGAGGTATGGGGAAGTCCGAGGAAAGAAGTTTATGAAAGGACATTTTGAAATTATATTTGTTTGTTTGTCTGTTTTTCTTTTATGTTTGTTTGTTATAAAAACTCTTGTAAAACCAATAAAAATTTTATATAAAAAAAAATAGAAACCGGAACATCTATTTACCTGAAGTGGAACAGCTCATTTGAGCAAGTGAAGTTGAAGGAAAGGTGTGCTTATAAAAAGGTAAAGGTACCCCTGCCCGTACGGGCCAGTCTTGCCAGACTCTAGGGTTGCGCGCCCATCTCACTCTAGAGGCCGGGGGCCAGCGCTGTCCGGAGACACTTCCGGGTCACGTGGCCAGCGTGACGAAGCGGCATCTGGTGAGCCAGCGCAGCACACGGAAACGCCGTTTACCTTCCCACTATAAAGCGGTCCCTATTTATCTACTTGCACCCGGGGGTGCTTTCGAACTGCTAGGTTGGCAGGCGCTGGGACCGAACGACGGGAGCTCACCCCGCCATGGGGATTCGAACTGCCGACCTTACGATCAGCAAGTCCTAGGCACTGAGGTTTTACCCACAGCACCACCCGCGTCCTGCAAGGTCTACCTTATAGGAATGTTTTAAAAGTTTGTTTTTATGGAGCACTTTGATAAACGCTTCAGAATGTACCACACGGAGGTTGTTTCTCTCCCCATGTTGCGCCCACCCCCTCCTGCTCCACCTTCCCTCTGCATTCAGGGGGCACAGCTGGGCCTTTCAGCAAACACCCCCTTATTCCCACTGCCACCCCAGAACTCTGACCTGAACACTTCACCCCAATCTAGCGAAGAATGAGGTGTGAGCTGGAGTACAACTGATTTATTAAAAACAAACACTAATTTCAAGATAACTTGGTGTAGATAAGTTAGGGCTTCCGTAGGTCCAGATTTTCCCAGACATTACCAGGATTTTAAAAGTGGAACTGACGTCTGGGGGGAATTTCTGGAATGCAGTGCTTTGTCCTAGCTTTTAGGCCAATCAATTGGAAATTTGGCATTTTCATAAAACTTTTTGAGGGGGGTTCCTTAAAAAATGCTCGTCCTGGTTTTTACTTTTTGAAATAAGGCAACCCTAACATTAAGTGTATGGGACGCGGGTGGCGCTGTGGGTAAAAGCCTCAGCGCCTAGGACTTGCCGATCGAAAGGTCGGCGGTTCGAATCCCCGCGGCAGGGTGCGCTCCCGTCGTTCGGTCCCAGCGCCTGCTAATCTAGCAGTTCGAAAGCACCCCCAGGTGCAAGTAGATAAATAGGTACCGCCCTATAGCGGGAAGGTAAACGGCGTTTCCGTGTGTTGCGCTGGTGCAGGCTCGCCAGAGCAGCGATGTCACGCTGGCCACGTGACCCGGAAGTGTCTCCGGACAGCGCTGGCCCCCGGCCTCTTGAGTGAGATGGGCGCACAACCCTAGAGTCTGTCAAGACTGGCCCGTACGGGCAGGGATACCTTTACCTTTACTTTAACATTAAGTGTATGGTTTCAAATCTTCCAGTTTTTTCTGTTTATTCTTCATTACTTTAGTACTACTGTAACAATGGGTGTTACAAGGATGTTCCTATACTACTGAGTTCAACCTCCAACTGTTTCCTTGCAGGCTTTCTCCACCGGCCTGAGGGGGCCGGGTCCAAGGTGATGAACAGATGGACTCCAGCTACAAAAGCTGGGGCCGCTGAACAAATTCTTGGGCTTAGCAAGTTTGTTGTTGCTATAGGTTTTTCTATCTGTATTTTAGATCTTCTCGTGATTTATGTGGCTATTTTTCAGTGTGGTTAGGTATTTTAATGTTCTGTTTATTGTTTACTACTACTTTGCTATTTATTTATTTAATTTATTACATTTGTATGATGACTTTCACCTGAAGACATCAGAGTGCTTCACAGCATAAAAATACAAAATAAAAACACAAAAGACATAACAAAAACATGAATAAAAACAAAAGAATAACCATCTCCCCACAAACACATCTGAAAGGATGTAGATGGTTTAATTAAACAAAGCCCTGGTTATTATGCTGTAGTAACTCAGCCCCCCTTTCTGACTCTCAGTCAATCAACACTCAGAGGCAGCAGCCCAAACTTTCCCTTTCTGCCTCTCTAGCTAACAGTACCTTAAATGCTCCAGTGTTTTTTTTTACTTAAAAGAAGGTTTAGGTGTGCTCTCATTTTGACTCAAGAAAATCATTTTGACTCAAGAAAATTTTATAGTTCAAATCAGGAAAAATAAATACAGTAAATGGACAAAAGTACAAGGATTCACAAAATGTTTAGGGGTACCCTGCGTACCCCCCCAAAAAAGCACTGAAATGCACTATTATATTATTGTTTTGATACAGGTGTACACAACTTTAAAAACAAGGACCGGAACACTGCGCCTAAACGTGAAGCAGAAGCGCACAAAGGCACAATTTCTGTGAGTCTTATGACAGAGCTAGAGTGGTATAGTGGTTAGTGTCAGAGTATGACCTGGCAGACCTGGGTTCAAATTCCTACTCGGCCATGAGGCTCACCAGGAGTCCTTGGGGGCCAGGCACTGCTTCACATCCTGACAAACCTCACAGGGTTATTGTCAGGATTAAAAGAGGACGGGATTCCATTCTTACAAATATTGTAACAGGTTAAGATCTGGTGAAATACAGTAACAACAGAAAACAGAAACAAAGGATTAAAAGAGGAGGGGGAGAACCATGTAGCAGCAGCTTGGAGGAAAAGGGGGTATTTGAATGCAAGAAATGAATTTCAGCAGGGACAAATATCAGGTTCTGCACGTAGGCAGGAATAATCAGCAACACATATATGTGAAAAGGATCAAGGCCTCTTAGTAGACCACAAGCTTGTAGTGAGTCAACAGTGAGGTGCAGCAGCAAAAAACCCCCAGCTAATGCTATTATAGGCTGCATCAACATAGAATCATAGAATCACGCAGTTTGCAGGAACCCCAAGGGTCTTCCACTCCAACCGCTGCAATGCAGGAATGTTGTGTTGCACACATTCTGTCTCCACAATGGCTTTGATGCTTCTAGGGCCAAACCTTTTGAACCAGAGTTCTGGATCGGCTTCATCCCTGACAAGCTGGAATGGTGCAGAGGAGGGAGACCAAGGGGATCAAGGCTCTGGAAACCAAGACTTCGGAGAAACGGTTGAGGGAGCTGGGATGTTTATTATGGAGATGGAGAAGGAGATGTGATGGACATCTTCCAACATCGAAAGGGCTGTGCCATGGAAGAGTGAGGAAACTTGCTTTTTTCTCTTCCGGTGGAAGGACACACCAATGCATTCAAGATAAAAGTAAGGAAAATCTGATGAAACAACAGGCAGAACTTTCTGACAGCAAGAACTGTTTGACTCTGGAAGAAAGAAGTACAGGTGGGGGTGGACTCTTCTTGAATTGAACGTTTTAAAGCAAAGGTTGGATGACCATCTGTCATGAATGCTTTTGTTGAAAATCCTGCATTGCAGGGGGTTCAAGCAGATGGGACTCACCGTCCAATCCAATGCAACAATTCAATGATTCTTGGAGAATCTGATTCTCCCTGCTGTGAGATCTTTGATGAGAAGTGAGAAAGGACTCCTGACTAAAACACTCTCCACATTCCAAGCATTTATATGGTCTCTCCATTGTATGAATTATTTGATGGGAAATGAGATGGGAGTCCTGACTAAAACTCCTTCCACATTCCAAGCATTTATGTGGGCTCACCCAGGTATGAGTTCTTTCATGGGAAGTGAGACCTGCCTTCTGTGTGAATCTCTTTCCACATTCCAAGCACTGAAATGGTCTGTCCCCTCTATGAATAATCTGATGGGAAGTGAGTTTAGTGCTCTCATTGAAGCTCTTTCCACATTCTGAGCACTGATAAGGTTTTTTATGAATTCTTTGATGGGCAGAAAGGGTGGCACTCTGATTGAAACTCTTTCCACATTCCGAGCACTGAAAAGGTTTTTCCCCAGTATGAATTCTTTGATGGACCGTGAGTAGGTCACTCCGACTGAAACTCTTTCCACATTCCAAGCACCGATAAGGTTTTTCCCCTGTATGAATTCTTTGATGTGAAATGAAGCTGCACCTGTGACTGAAGCACTTTTGACATTCCTCACACTGATATGGTTTCTCCCCTGTATGAATTCTTTCATGAATAATGAGATGACCACTCCGAGTGAAACTCTTTCCACATTCCAAGCACTGGTAGGGTTTCTTCCCAATGGGATTTCTTTGATGGGAAGTTGAATGGGAGCTTTGATTGAAGCTCTTTCCACAATCCAAGTATGGAAAAGGTTTCTCCCCTGTATGAATTCTTTGGTGGAAAATGAGGCTGGACCTGTGACTGAAGCTCTTTCCACATTCCAGGCACTGAAAAGGTTTCTCCCGTGTATGAATTCGTTGATGGGAAATGAGCTGGAACTTTTGACTGAAGCTCTTTCCACATTCCAAGCACTGATAAGGCTTCTCCCCTGTATGAAGTCTTTGATGGGTAGTGAGGCTGGACCTGTGACTAAAGCACTTTTGACATTCCTCACACTGATATGGTTTCTCCCCAGTATGAATTCTTTCATGAATAATGAGATGACCCCTCCGACAGAAGCTCTTCCCACATTCCAAGCACTGGTAGGGTTTCTTCCCAATGGGATTTCTTCGAGGGGAAGTTGAATGGGAGCTTTGACTGAAGCTCTTTCCACATTCCAAATATTTTCTTGGTTTCTCCTCTGTGTGGATTTCGTCATGATCTCCCTTGTCCTCCATTTCCAATTCATCATCCCCTGCAACAAAGAGAGAGATTAACTAGAGGCTCAGCCAGAAATGGAGCCCGCAATTATTGAACATTGCTTATTAATGCTTGTGAGAGAGGAAGAACTGGAGCGAGATAGATGGAGGACTTATTTTAGGGTTCACTGCCTTTGTTGACTGGCATTCAGAGACATCTTTATGGGAACCTGAGATCCCAAAACCCTGGCTCTTTTCTGGGATGGATTTTGCTTGGCCCAATTATGGAATCTGTTCCATCTCTAATATCAGTTGTCTTTGACAGAAGTGATGACTCCAGGGTGGGGGAGGCTGGCTAGTTTTGGGCTGTCAATACCCTGCCAGTAGAGATTATGTGATGATTTATGACAGCCATGGTAAAGATACCAGTATCATGCTCTCCCTTTGAAGATTGGGAGATGAATTGGGATGAACCTAACATGCTCTGAAGGCGCCACTTTTCACACTGAGATAAGAAGTTTCTTTTCAGGGATTTTCAACATTAAATACAATGAAAGCCAAACTAAATAAAAATAAAACAGAGAGAATAAATGGAAAAAGAAACAAACAAATAACAGAAGAAGAGAAAAAGAAAGAAGCCCTCTATCAAGGTTGTATCTTAACGGTTATTCTGGAGCAGAGGAATGGAGCCATGGACAGAAACACTAAGAAACGTTCTGTGATGGCAGAGAAAGAACTGGGAGAGAAATGATCTTTTGTTCAAACTGAGGTAAACTCAGGGGGAAAAGCCACCAAGCAGCTGGTAAACTTGTCTGGAGAGAAAAAAATGGAAGAAGTGGAATGGAAGGACTTTTACGCTTCTGGTCAACACCCACATTCAAGGGTGGCAGTTCTTTAGAACCCCTCTGGGGATTGTGAATAAGTTCAGGCAGAGGGAGGGAGAGAACGAGGCATGTCCTCTCCCGGACGTCTCTGGGAAGAATCAGAGAGACTAAGGTGCATCTAGATGTTGGTTGACCCCATGACTGCCTCCATGGAAGAAGAAATGAAGGGGACGCTGGGAGTGAGTTCTCTGCCAAAGAACTAGCCTCCAGAGCCTTTTTATGAAGCGTGGAAAGAGTCCTCCTTCAATTTGGCTAATTGGATGAAACTAAGAGCCCTCTCTGGACAAGATATGCAACACAGGCTGCGACTTAACCAGCTGTCGTGTAGGAACTGGAATTTCTGAAGATATTTAAATGGAATTTTAACATGGGAAAACCCCTGCAACAGACTTGAATAGAGAAGGAGGGGGGCAGACTGTTTTATGTTACACTATTTCCCCCTGTGCTTTCCCTGCCCTCTCCTGATTAATGAAAAGAAGAAGCAAGTGTCGAGAAAATGCAGAGGTACAAGTTGGAAGACAAGAATGAACTCTGAAAAATGGAACTTATTAAAATTCAAGCCAATGTTTAAAGGGAATAATAACCACACCTGTTGTCATTGAATATATATACAGGCTGAGTCTTATTAAGGTTCACTTTTTCTGTATGCAAGGATGTAAAGGAGCAGCTGATGTATAATGATTTTGGTTAATACTAGGGACGCGGGTGGCATTGTGGTCTAAACCACAGAGCCCAGGACTTGCCAATCAGAAGGTCGGCGGTTCGAATCCCCGCGACGGGTTGAGCTCCCGTTGCTCGGTCCCTGCTCCTGCCCACCTAGCAGTTTGAAAGCACGTCAAAGTGCAAGTAGATAAATAGGTACTGCTCCAGTGGGAAGGTAGATGGCGTTTCCGTGCGCTGCTCTGGTTCGCCAGAAGCGGCTTTGTCATGCTGGCCACATGACCCAGAAGCTGTACGCTGGCTCCCTCGGCCAATAAAACTAGATGAGTGCCGCAACCACAGAGTCGTCTGCAACTGGACCTAATGGTCAGGGGTCCCTTTACCTTTAGAGGATGTTATCTAGATATTAACTGAGAACAATAAACAGCAATAGGGGTTCATCTTGGACATATCTTATACGTGGAATGGAAAGCCGGTTTGGGAAAATTATATGAAACTGAATTAATTGGTTTGCAATTGATTTGCAGCAATTTGGAAGAACAAGAAAAAATAAAGAAGTGGAAATGGAAGGACTTTTCTTCTTAAATCAAGGTGGGACATCATGGCCAACAGGAGATAGGATTGGGTACAAATTAATGAACATATAATAAGTAAAGGATTATTGATTATTATCCAGATAAGAAACATTTGTTATTCTGGACTGGAGGAAGAATTTTCATGATAGCTAGTGATAATAACAACTGGACTTTTTGCGTAGAAAGCAAAATGAACGAACTTGAGGTGTCTGGGATTGATGATTGAGAAAAGACCGCCTAGCAGATTGAGGAACAGCTGGGCACTGTCTTGCAATGTAGCTGGATATTATCCTGGAGTGAATACTTTGAACCATCTGAATATACAGTACATAATGGGCAGAGGGAGAATGGGAAGTCTTCTCTATTTATTTCCTTTATTTCTGTTTTCCTTTTTCAATGATACTTACTGTAGCTTTACTCCATTTTTTTTGTTAGTTCTCTTTTTGTCCTTGTTTTATTTCGTATTTTGAAGTTCTCTAAGCTGGTCTGATGAGGATATTCACAGAAAGCTGCTGTATTACTGATGAAGGACTCTGCGGGAGAGGCAGGGAAGGGATCATCTCCCAGGGAAGGAGGTTGGGAGAAGAAAGGGACGTTCCCTGGTGAGAGCTGGAAGCGTTGATAAGGGTTAAGATCTACCACTGGTAGAGGGCACTGTATTTTATTTTTCTTCTCGCTCACTCTCTTACCCGTTTTCTGTTTTTTCTTTCTCTCTTTGTTACTGTTCTTTTCTTCTCTATGTTTATATAGATTAGTTGGTTTTTAATTCTATTGAAAACTTACAACACAACAAGAACAAGCTACTTCACTTTCCCTAACCACTCTGAAACCTACATTTAAAAAGGACTGGGCAGTTCAGACCAGCCTGATCCTTGTTTAAAAAGGCTGTAGGTGGGGCTGTCAAAATCCATCAAAATCTGGGAGGTTCGTCACATATATATGTATGGAATTTCAAAACATATTGATCCAGCAGGGAGCCTTACTGTCAGGGAACTGACATCGGAGCTAGAGGCGGAGGGAAGGCTCTCAAATGATGCTGGAGAAGGGCCCAGCAGGGAGAGAGGCAGCTCCGCAGATGGGGAAGCGAATCAGGGCAACACCAGGGATATAGAGGGGCTGATGGGGGAATCGGCGAGAGGGCTCCAGGACTCCTCGCTGGAGACCAGCGGGGAGAGCACGGGTCCTCCACTACCCACGCCCACCCTGCGCAGAAGACTTCCGCGCAGAGAGAGTAGGAGGAGACTGGGTGTCAAACAACTTTTATGTTGGAAAAGATTTAAGAAACGCCCACTGACGGATTCTGCTAGCGACTGAGGCAGCCACGAAGTGAAGGGCTGTCCAGACTGAAAGGTTTAGCAAGGCAACAAAGCCTGGAGAGGCGGCAACTTACGCACAAGCAACCCATACACATTGCACTTACCAAGAGAGGCCATGATTCCACAATTATCACCTATTATTCTCCTCTATGACTTCTGTATGCAGAGCTTTCTGGTCAGGGTCCAGCCACGCCCACTCCTCACCCAGGAATCGAACAATGACGCCTTCAAAGCCCAGTGAACTCTAAGAAGAAAAAGAGAAAGGTCCTCCTCATAGCCAGTATAAAGATTATCTACTATGAACTGATTTGTTGTTTCCCACCTGTGCTGTTTTAAGGGGATTGTTTTGCTGCACATTGTAATTCTGGATGCTCCTTTTAACATCTTACTGGAATTATTTTGTGTTTTGTTGTGTACGTTAGGCCAACTTCAAGAGGCATATGGGGACCCAAGGTGGAGAGGGTGGGGAAAGCCCAGTATTGCAACAGATGGAGCTGGTTAGGCAGAGGTCAGCAACCTTTTCCAGCCGTGGGCCTGTCCACTGTCCCTCAGACCTTGTGGGGGGCCGGACTATATTTTGAAGGGGAAATATGAACAAATTCCTAAGCCCCACAAATAACCCAGAGGTGCATTTTAAATAAAAGCACACATTCTACTCATGTAAAAACATGCTGATTCCCAGACTGTCCATGGGCTGAATTGAGAAGGCAATTGGGCCGGATCCGGCCCCCGGCCTCAGTTTGCCTACCCATGTGGTTAGGTGTATCCTGGCCACAGTTTTTTATGAACTGGAAACTGGTGGGAAGCATATTTTAGTATTTCTACTATTTAGAAAAATAAAACAGAAACTACTGTTAAATAATGCTAGCGACGTTCAGAAGGAAAAATAAGAGGAGGGGGCTGTTCCTTATTCTCAGCAATGGAACACCTCAGAAGGTGGTGGACTCTCCTGCCATGGAGGTTTTTAAAGCGTCATGGATGCTATAATTGAAATGGCTATATTACCGTGGTTTTGACTAGATGTCCCTCAGGGTCCCTTCCAACCCCACAATTCTATTAAAGTCTCCTTTGCTGAGTGCGTTGCCAGGTTACCAGACGTCCCTGTTTCCCAGGGAAAGTCCCCAGATTTACAAATCAGTCCCCATACAAAATCCGTTGAAGTTGAAAAGTGTTCCCGGAGTAATTGAAAAAAATCTGGTAACCTTAACTCTTCGTGGAGCTGCCTTTGAAGAGGACTGGGAGACCGGTCCAAAATGTAGCAGCCAGATTACGGGCTGAGCTCCCGCACTTTATTTAGGGCATCTCTATCCCCCCCCCCTTTTCTCCAAGGAGATCCAGGGGGCATCCATGGGTCTATCCAGGGACGTCTTTTCTTTTGGGCGTAGTGGTGGGGCGAGCCAGGGCGCCAGGCAGAGTGTCCGGGGAGGGGAGAGCGGGGAGGTATGCGAGGCGGAGCGGGGGCTTGGTCCCTGCGTGCCTCCAGCACCTGTCGCAGGCAGGAAGGCTCCGGATGCCTTCGCACAGGGCAGAGCTCTCTCTGCTGGCTCCGCAACACGCCACCTCCTCGGCTGCTTACATCCCAAGCTCTGCACATAATAAACTTGACTCTGCCACCACTTCCCCGTCCACTCCGACAGAGATCCCTGGGCTCAAGGCTACACGCTGCAACTGCTGCCCCTAACACCCCTCCCTCCTTCCCCTGCTTCTCCACCGCCTTGCATGGAGCCTGCCTCCTCCCGCTGCCCCCACCACCTTGGCACTCCTTCACATGAACTGTGTCATGCTCCCCCCCCCCCAAGCAAGGATGGTGAGACTGTGGCTGAGCGAGCTGCTTCTCTGCTGCAGCGATTCAGACGGCTGGCTTGCTTCGCCTGTCCCTGCCCGAACGAGACCCCTGTCTGCCTCCCGTGCCTGGCTGCCCAGCCCCACACCACGATCTCACCACGGCAGCCGGTGTCCGGCTGTGTGCGAGGGTGGGAGCAGCCTTTCCTGAAAAAGGTCAACAACTTTGGGGTCCCCCCCTTATAAAAGGTCTGGGGGGTGCTGGAGGGATCTTTGCACCACTGCGCTGGATCTGCTTAAGACGGCCTTGGGTCTACCCCCCCTACCCATTTCGCCCAACATTTTAGTGGAAATTTCGGCATTGCACAGGGTCGGACTAGAAGACCCTTGTGGTCTAAAGCACTGAGCCGCTTCTGGTTGCTGATCGTGAGGTCGCTGGTTTGAAACCGCACAAGGGAGTGAGCTCCCTGCTCCGGCCAAGCTAGCAGTTCGAAAGCAGGCCAGTGCAGTAGATCAAGAGGTACCGCTCCGGCGGGAAGGGAAACAGCGCGCGCTCTGGCCCTCATCCCGGTGTCCCGCCGCGCCAGAAGCGGGCGAGTCCTGCTGGTCACCTGACAAAATCAGGCTGGGAGCCGCCCCCCAGAATCCCCTGGGACTGGACTTCACTGGGTCCCTCCCCTTTTCCCGGGGAGGGGGCGGGGGGGTCCCAGGCTGCATGGATTTGGCAGACCCCCGATGCACCCTCTGGGGAAGGGAGAGGAGGCTCACCAGATCCCGGAAGAGAGCGGGCAGATCCCTTCCTCTCGAGGCAGGCAGGCGCTGCGGAGGGAGGGGCTTGGGCGCGGGAGGACCGGCCTGCTTCCCTTTCTTTTCCTGTCCGCTCTAGGAAGGCAGCTCCGCTCCTCTTAACCCTTGGCCTGCCGTGCCCCCCTTCCCTCCCTCTCCCAAGCAGGAGGATTTGGGGGCCCCTCTTGGCTGGCGAGCTGAGCTGCTCCCTCCCTTGGAAACGGCAGCTGGAAGGGGGAAAGCCCAGCGGGGGGCTGGGGGGACCCCCTTCCTCCGCGGGTTCTTTTCTCTTCTCTCCCCCCCCCCATCCTGCCTAGCAATTCCCTTCCTTCTGCCCCAGTCAGAGGGCGAAGTCCCAGGCGCTTTTCCAGCTCCAGGAGGCCGACAGGGCGCAAAGCTCCTCCACTCGAAAACTGTTAAGCTGGCGCAAGTATCACAGGAGCGTAAGCGGGGCCTGAGGTGTTCAAGACGGCCCGAGCATTGGTTGCGCCTGAAGCAGTCCAGGCAACACCGTGGGACACGATCCAGAGAAGCTCCTTATTGAAAGCTGGACAGAACTGAACAGCCAACAGCTCAGCCGGCCTGCTTTTATAGGCAGCCGGCTGTCAACATTGTAGCAACAACAACCCAGGGTTCCCCGCCTAAAATAACTGACGTGGACCTGAGTGAAAACTATCTACTCTATCCCCCTGCTGGCCCAGGGTGAGAACCTCAGTACATAACAAAAACCACAATTTTAAAAAGCCACAACTAGACAATACTAGGAAATCAGCACCTGAACAGGTTCAGGAGGCGCCTGAGGGCCCCAAAGAGGCGTCAGGAGGCAGCAAATACTGTATCAGAATGGTTTATGTGTGTGACGGAAAGAAGGATCCCCAGCCAGTCAAGGGGGCCGAGGGATCCCCTGGGTCTGGCGCGCAAAAGAAGGCGCCTCAGGAGGGCCATTGCTGAGAGGAGAGAGGGAGGCTGAGGGAAAGTGAGCCTCAGTATTAGGCTGTGAAGGAACCTGGGCTGGTGAAAAGGATTGAACTGCCACACCTGCCATAACTAAGGCAAGGAGCGAGAGGGAAGTAACAGAAATGCATTTGAGCATTTTCCCACCTTGTCTAGAAACAGGAACATCTACCCGAAGGGTACAAACTGATCTTTAGCAACTGAAGTTTAAGAAAAGTTGTTCATATGGTACTGTGTTTCAGCCTGTGACATCCTTATATTTAAGTAATAAGCTAACTTCTACCTGAAAGGTGTTGTTGTTTTGTCGTGTCTGACTCTTCGTGACCCCCTGGACCAGAGCAGGCCATACCTGAAAGTATGCATCTCCTGATCCAGCTGTTTCACCAACCTCTTTTTTGTAAATCAAACTTTTCTTATTCTGTCTGAGACTCCCTTAGTTGAAGTTTCCCTCACACAAGACCCCCACAAAAATCGCAGAAATTCATTTAATTGGCGTACCATTGCGGCAAGTGTGCTAAATTTCACTGGGGGCGCTTAGCAGAGTGAATCCGCTACAGTGTGCAACTTGCAGGGAACAGTATCTGCTTTACACCCCTCTCCTTCTCTTCAACCTCCTGCATTATTTGGGTAACACTACTGGCCCATCTTTTGGGGATGTTGCAAGAGTTTGTTTTTCTGAAGCACATTTAAACATCTCAGAATGCAAAGTTTATCTCTTTGTGTTGTGCCACCACCCCCTTTGTTCTGGCAGTGCCCACACACTCCTGTGCCACATTCCCAATGCATTCAGGGAGCACAGCTAGAAGCTGGAACTTTATTGGGCCTTTCTAGGCTTGCTATACGTCAGGAAAATTCCTGACATGTCTTAGTTTCCGGGTGTAAAATTGGTGTTGGGTGTTTGGCCAAATTGGCAAAATGTCAGGGGAAAACCAGCTGTATGGCAACGTGGTGGAAAAAGCAGTGGAAACAGCTCAAAAAGTTAAACATCACTATGGGGGGGGGGAGATTTCCACAAGAAAGTCAACAATTTGGGTTTCTTCAACAACTTTGCAGGTGTCAGGAATCCTACTTGACTGGCAACCCTAAAGGTAAAGGTACCCCTACCCATACGGGCCAGTCGTGTCCGACTCTAGGGTTGTGCGCCCATCTCACTTAAGAGGCCGGGGCCAGCGCTGTCCAGAGATACTTCCGGGTCACGTGGCCAGTGTGACAAAGCTGCTTTGGCGAGCCAGCACCAGCGCAGCGCACGGAAACGCCGTTACCTTCCCGCTATAAAGCAGTACCTATTTATCTACTTGCACTTAGGGGTGCTTTCAAACTGCTACATGGACAAGAACTAGGACCGAAAGACGGGAGCTCACCCTGCCGCGGGGATTCGAACCGCCGACCATGTGATCGGCAAGTCCTAGGCGCTGAGGTTTTACTCACAGCGCCACCCGCGTCCCTACCTTTCACCAAACGCACTCTTATTCACACTGCCACCCCAAAGAACTCCTATCTGAAAACTTCACCCCTAACGTAGAAAGGAATTACAAATCTGGTGTAGTATACCCGTTTTATTGAAAAATGAAAAATGAATTCATGTTTGTGTACATAAGCATGTGGTTTCAAATGTTCCTGCTTCTTTTTTACTTAATTACAATGGTAACAATGCGCATCTTTATGCTGTTCCTCTACTCCTCTACTACTGATCTAACCAACCCTCCTTCACAACTACCACCCCCTCTCACTCTTCACTCCATCCTCCATCAGTCTATCCTGAAGAGGCCCAAAACCATCTTGGTTGCGTGTCCTGGAATACCATCTCCCTGCCTTGCAGGCATTTTCCCACCTAGCTTGGGAGAGAAGGGCCCAGTGAGATGGATGGAAGGAGAGACTCCAGCTACAAAAGCTGGGCTGCTGAACAGACTCTTTGGCTTAGGATATTTTTTTTTTGGGGGGGGGGTTGTTGTAGGGTTTTGAATATTTATTTTAGATCTTGTTGTGATTTGTGTGGTTATTCTTCAATTCGGTTGTGTATTCTACTGTTTTATTGTTTACGACTGCTTTGCTATTTATTTGATTTATTACATTTGTATGATGGCTTTCACCCAAAGGTCTCAAAGGTTTGGTGGCCATCTGTCATGAATTCTTTTGTTGAATATCCTTCATTGCAGGGGGCTGGAGAAGATGACTCTCACCGTCCAATCCAATGCAACAATTCAATGATTCTTGGGGAATCTGATTCTCCCTGCTGTGAATTCTTTGATGAGAAGTGAGAAAGGACTCCTGACTAAAACACTCTCCACATTCCAAGCATTTATACGGTCTCTCCATTGTATGAATTATTTGATGGGAAATGAGATAGGAGTCCTGACTAAAAGTCCTTCCACATTCTAAGCATTTATGTGGGCTCACCCAGGTATGAGTTCTTTGATGGGAAGTGAGACTTCCTTTCTGAGTGAACCTCATTCCACACTCCAAACACTGATAGGGTTTCTCCCCTGTATGAGTTCTTTGGTGGAAAGTGAAAGAGTCACTCCGAGAGAAGCTCTTTCCACATTCCAAGCACTGGAATGGTTTCTCCCCTGTATGAATTATTTGATGGGCAGTGAGTTTGATGCTTTCACTGAAGCTCTTTCCACATTCCAAGCACTGAAAAGGTTTTGTATGAATTCTTTGATGGGAGGTGAGATTATATTTCCAGTCAAAGCTTTTTCCACATTCCCAGCACTTATATGGTTTCTCCCTTGTATGGATTTTTTGATGGGAAGTGACATAGGCCTTTGTACTGAAGCTCTTCCCGCATTCCAAGCATTGATAAGGTTTCTCTCCTTTATGAATTCTTTGATGGGTAGTGAGATTTTGCTTCATGTTGAAACTCTTTCCACACTCCAAGCACTGATAGGGTTTCTCCCCTGTGTGAATTCTTTGATGGGCCGTGAGATGGGACCTCTGATGGAAGCTCTTCCCACATTCCAAGCACTGATATGGTTTCTTCCCAATGGGATTTCTTGGATGGGATAAGGAATGAGAGCTCTCTCCACACTCCTCATTATGACATGGGTTCTCCACTGTGTGGATTTTGTCACGGATTCGCTGGTTCTTAGTTTCTAATTCATCACCACCTGCAACAAAGAGAGATATGGATTTGAGCATCAGGAGGAAGGAGAGTCCACAATTCTTGAATAAAGTACATCACTGCTTCTATTGTAGGAAGCCCTATGGAGAATTAGATGTGAGGTCTTAGTAAAGGAATCACTGCCTTTCTGGACTGGCATTGACTGAGATATTGATGGCAACCTGACTCAAAAAGCCTGGCTCTTTTCTGGGACGATGGTTTTTTTTGGCCTTATCATGGAAACCGCACCATCGCCAAGGTCAGTAGTTTCTTTGGTCATCCAAAACTGACAAGCAGAAACAGAAAATCTGACAGTCCAGCTAACCACATTGAATCCCGAATTATTCCAACCAGCTCCAGTGACTGGCAATGCAGGAAGTTTCAAAGAATAGCAAAGAGATATTGGTTTCTCTCTTTTTTTGTTTTTATTTTCTTCTCTATGTTTATTTAGATTAGCTTGGTATTTATTCTATGTTGAATACTTTCAAGTAAAAAATAAAACCTGACAGAAGCTATATCCGTTTCACTAACCACTCTGGAGTCTACATTTAAAAAGGTCTGGGCAGTTCATACCAGCCTGATCCTTGTTTAAAAAGGCATAAATGGAGTAAGAATATTCACAGGCAAAACAGTCAACAGTGCACCATTCAAGGTAAATTGTGTGGGTTTGAGAATCCCCGATGCTGTAGGTCACGGGTGTCAAACACAAGGCCCGCGGCCGAATCCGGCCCGTCAGACCTCGTCATGTGGCCCGTGTAGCCGCTGCCGGCTGCCAGCCTTCACCTTTTATTCTCGGTTTTTTGTTGTTGTTGTTGTTTTGACACAAGAAAGCCACCTCTTCAGCACATGCGCGGCAGCCTACAAGCCAGAGAACGTCTGCCCTCTAGCGGCGCCAGCCGTTCTACACGGGAAACCTCCACTTTACATGTCCTTTACATAGTCCTACAGATACAACCGGCCCTTTGAGGGTGACCAAACTGCTGATGCGGCCCCCGATGAATTTGAGTTTGACACCCCTACTGTAGGTGGTGCGGTTCAGCTCCATCAAAGTCTAGGAGGTTCACCACATAGGTATATATACGGAATATCAAAACAAAGTTCCAACAGGGAACCTTACCGAGAAAGGCCATGATCCCACAATTCTCCTTTATACCTTCTGTATGCAGAGCTCTCTGGTCAGGATCCAGTAATGCCCACTGCTCACCCGTGAAACAAACAGCGACGTCTTCAGAGAACAGTGAACTGTTAAAAAGAGAGAGAGAGAGAGAGAGAGAGAGAGAGAGGTCCTCCTCTTAGCCAGAATAACGATTATCTGCTATGAATTGTTTTGTTGTTTCCTGCCTGTTAAGTACTGCACAGTTTTAATGGGATTCTTTTACCACACTGTTTAAGTATGGATGCTGCTTTTACCGTCTGAATGGAATTATTTTTGTGTGTTTCATTGTGTGCATTAGAGAAGAAGAAGAGTTTGGATTTGATATCCCGCCTTTCACTCCCTTTAAGGAGTCTCAAAGCGGCTAACATTCTCCTTTCCCTTCCTCCCCCACAACAAACACTCTGTGAGGTGAGTGGGGCTGAGAGACTTCAAAGAAGTGTGACTGGCCCAAGGTCACCCAGCAGCTGCATGTGGAGGAGCGGATTAGGCCAACTCCAAGGCCACATGGGACACAACGTAGAGGGGGTGCGAAAGCCCCACTGTGCAATAGATGGGGCTGGTTAGGTGAATCATAGTTACTGTTTTTTATGGTTGGCAAACTGATGAGAAATGTATTTTAGTATTTCACAATAAGTAGACAAATAAAACAGCAATGATCAATAAATAATGGTAACAATATTCAGAAGAAGAATTAAGGTGAGGTGGATATTCCTTAATCTCAGTACATAAATCTTTTTCAATAACATTGTCAGTCTTTGTTAAGGGCAGTTTTGACAGAAGCCAAGAGGAAGAGGTGAGAGATTCCTTCAGAGGCCCCCTGGCTGCCCCACCCCCTCTGCTTCTCTCCCCACAAGGCCGCCTTCCCCTACCTGAGCTGGTTCCACAGCCACTGCTTCCTCTCCACCACCAAGAAAAGATGGATGAGGAGGTCTTGCTGGCAATCGCCTGTCACCTGCAAGAGACAAAGGAAGGGGGAAGCCAGGAGTGCATGAAGCTTCTCTCAAGACGTGATTCATTGCCTTTCTAACTATTGGTGGACCTTAGAGAAAGTACAGATGTCACTCAGGAATTTCCAGAGGGACAAATGTAAGGTTCTTCACTTAGGCAGGAAGAACCAGCTACACAAGTAGAAGATGGAGAACATAGGGGTTTTCATAGACCAAAAGCTGAACATGAGTCAACAGTCTGATTCAGCAGCAAAAAAGGCTAATGCAATTCTAAGCTGCACCCACAGAAGTCTAGTTTTCAGATAAAGGGAAGTTATAGCGCCACTCTATTCTGCCTTGAGCAGACCCCTCCTAGAGCTCCATGTCTGGTTCTGGACACTGCAATTCAAGAAGTATATTGACAAGCTGAAAGGTGTGCAGAGGAGGTCAACTAGGATGATCAAAGGTCTGGAAGCCATGCCTTATGGGGAATGGTTGAAGGAGATGGGGAAAGAGGAACCTGAGAGGACGGGAATTGACTCAATGTATCCAAGGAGCTTCTGCCTAAACATCTGAGGGTAAGGTGTGTTTGACGGTGGAACAGATCCCCTTGTAAGGTGGTGGTCTCTCCTTCCATGGATAGTTTTTAAGTGTCATGGATGCTTTGACATTCTTGCATTGCAGGGGGTTGGACTAGATGACCATCAGGGTCCCTTCCAACTCTACAATTCTAGGATTCTGCTGAAGTCTCATTTGCTGAGTGCATTGTGCTCTACATGGAGCTGCCTTGGAAACTGGAGCCAAATGCAGTAGCCAAATTATAAACTAATTACTGGCTGAGGTCCCACTCTGTATTTATGACATTTCTATCCCCTCTGTTTCTCCAAGGACATCCAGGTGGCATTTTAGTGGAGATTCCTGCACTGCACAGGGTGGGACTAGAGGACTGTCCTGGGGTCTCTTCAGCGTGTTGATCAGGAGGTTAGGAGTTCAAATTTGGTACTGCTGTGACTCATCCCGGTGTCCCCCTGCGCCAGAAGCGGGCGAGTCCTGCTGGTCACCTGACCAAATCAGGCTGGGAGCCGCCCCCCAGAATCCCCTGGGACGGGACTTCACTGGGTCCCTCCCCTTTTGCCGAGGCGGGGGCGGGGGGGTCCCAGGCTGCATGGATTTGGCAGACCCCCGATGCACCCTCTGGGGAAGGGAGAGGAGGCTCACCAGATCCCGGAAGAGAGCGGGCGGATCCCTTCCTCTCGAGGCAGGCAGGCGCAGCGGAGGGAGGGGCTTGGGCGCGGGAGGACCGGCCTGCTTCCCTTTCTTTTCCTGTCCGCTCTAGGAAGGCAGCTCCGCTCCTCTTAACCCTTGGCCTGCCGCGCACCCCTTCTCTCCCTCTCCCAAGCAGGAGGATTTGGGGGGATTTGGGGGCCCCTCTTGGCTGGCGAGCTGAGCTGCTCCCTCCCTTGGAAACAGCAGCAGGAAGGGGGAAAGCCCAGCGGGGAATCGGGGGTTGGCTGCCCCTTCCTTCTGCCCCAGCAATGAGGGCCAAGTCCCAGACAGAGCAGCCCACTTTCAAGGCAACAGTTTCAGAAAGCAGCAAGGAGGCAATACTAAGGCGCGGAGTATGTGTGTGTAGAAACGCCACCAGGGGGCGGGAGCCTCTCTCTCTGATTGGCTCCCCAGAGAGGCGGGGGCGGGGCCAGCCCTTTGGGCGGGAAGATGAGAGGCGCCTTTTCGGAGGGAGTTTGGAGGCGGGAGCTGAGGCGGGAGGGAGGGAGGGAGGGAGGGAGGGAGGGAGGAAGGAAGGAAGGAAGGAAGGAAGGAAGGAAGGAAGGAAGGAAGGAAGGAAGGAAGGAAGGAAGGAAGGAAGGAAGGAAGGAAGGAAGGAAGGAAGGAAGGAAGGAAGGAAGGAAGGAAGGAAGGAAGGAAGGAAGGAAGGAAGGAAGGAAGGAGAAGAAGAAGAAGAAGAAGAAGAAGAAGAAGAAGAAGAAGAATATGATGACGACGACTGAGAGGCTGAGTCTGAGGGAGCAGTGGAGAAGCGGCTCTGGCCTGGGTGGAAGATCCTCCCTGAGGAGAATCTCGGGGGCCAGAAGGAGGAGCCTGGCAGCTGAGGGAGGAAGAGGGGCTGGAGGGGCCAGGGGGGGGGGGAAGCCAGGCGGAGTCTCTGGGGGTCTGAGAGGAAGAAGGGGGCCGAGGGGTCCCCGGGGGTCTGGCGCCTCAGGAGGGGCATGGCTGAGAGGAGAGAGGGAGGCTGAGGGAAAGTATTAGGCTGTGAAGGAGCCAGGGCCAGGCAGAGGCACCTGGAGCAGCACACAAGCTGTGCCCCTGGGGGCAGGGACAGCCACCCACAGGGGCACTACCTGCGGCAAGTGTCCAGGGGGGCAATGTCACCCCCCAGGGATGACACTCGGGGCCGCCCACCCCCACCACACCCCCCTTCCTCTAAGAGTGGGGCTGTTTCAAAAGTATTTAACTGCCACACCTGTCATAACTAGGAGAAAGACAGTGAAGCCGCAGTAGCATTGTTGGGGTAATGCTACCAGCTCACCTCACAGGTACCGTATTTTTCACCCCATAGGGCACACCGGCCCATAGGGCGCACCTAGTTTTTTGGGGGGAAATAAAGAAAAAACATTATTTCACCCCCAGGCGCGGGGCTGGGGTGGGGGAAGCCCAAGCTTCCCCCGACCCCAGCCCCTAGAGCAGGCTGCTATCCACAAGGCTTGCAGAGAGCTGCACGAAGCCTGGGGGGCACTGAGCTCAGCGCCCCCAGGCTTCGGGGTGCAGGCAGCTCCGCAAGCCGTGGGAGAGCTTCCTCCCACGGCTTGCGGATAGCTTCCTGAAGCCTGCATTCACCCCATAGGTCGCACACACATTTCCCCTTCATTTTTGGAGGGGGGAAAGTGCATCCTATAGGGCGAAAAATACGGTATGTTGTAAGAGTTTCTTTTTATGAAGCATTTTGAACACTTCAGAATGTACCAGGTCAAGGCTGAGTTTATCTCCCCATGTTGTGCCGCCACCACCTTTGCTCTGCCAGTGCCCACACCCTCCTGCACCACCTTCCCACTGTATTCAAGGGGCCCAGCTGTGAGCTCAGTCTTTACTGGGTCTTTCACCAATAACCCCCTTTCTTCCCGCTGCCACCCCAATGACTCTTATCTGAACACTCACAACCAGCATACCAAAGAATGAGGTGTCTGGAGTATAACTGATTTATTAAATAATAAAAAAGAAGTTCAAGGTAACTTTGTGTACATAAGCATGTGCTTCCAGATGTTCCTGTTCCTTTTTTTTTTACTTTATTAAAACTGAAACAAGGGGCATTATTATGCTGTTCCTATTCTACTGCTCTAACCAACCCTGCTACTACCCCCCCCCCACTCCCCACTCCAACTGTCTCTACTGAAAAGGCCAGATACCATCTTGGCCGTGAGTCCTGGAAGACCTGCTCCCTGCCCAGTAGGCCTTTTCACAAGTGGCCTGGAAGAGTAGGCCCTAGAGTGACCGGTGGACGGACTGACTCCAGCTACGAAAGCTGAAGCTGCTGAATAAACCCTTGAACTTAGGAGGTATGGTCGGGCGTTCTGAGCTTGGTCTTTGTATCTTTATTTTACATCTTGTGATTTATGTGGCTATTCTTCAGTTTGGTTGTGTATTTTTTATGAATTATTTCTAACGACTTTAATTTTATCTATTTATTTGGCTGTTTGTAAAATATTATACCACCCTTCATTCAAAGACCTCAGGGCGATTCATGGTGTAAAAATACAATATAAAAATAAAAAATGCATGCACACTTTCTTAGAGTTTCATTATAGAGCTAGTGTGATATAGTGGTTAGAGTGCTGGACTATGACCTGGCAGACCTGGGTTCAAATCCCCACTAAGCCATGAAGCTCACTGTGTGAACTTGGAGGCCAGGAACCGCTTCACAGCCAAACTTACCTCACAGGATTACCATATATAGTCAGCATTAAATGAGATAGGGAAGAACCGTGTAACAGCACCTTCAAGGACAGGGTGTTATAGGAATGCAATTAATGAATTTCAATATCTCAGGATGTGCATTTAGGCTGGCACAACCAGCTGCACAAATATAAGATGAGGGACAACTAGCTAGCCAGTAGTACATATAAAAAGGATCCAGGGCTCTTATGTCCACAGAGTGAAGCACCAACAAAGAAAGGCTAATGCTATTCTAAGCTGCATCAAGACAGGAGAAAAGAATCCTAGCACTGTAGAGTTGGAAGGAGCACAGAGGGTCCTTTAGTCAAACCCCTTGAAATGCAGGAAAGATATGTTGCCAACATGGCGGGAAAGGTTTCAGCTTCCTCTCAGTAACGCAGCTTATGCACTTCACTACGGATGGTGCATTGTGGGTTACCTCCATCCCTTTTGCAAGCTGCTTCTTTTATCTCCACAATGGCTTTGATGGGACCAAACCTTTTGTGCCAGATTCCGAATGAGCTTCATCCCTGATGAGCTGGAATGGGTGCAGAGGAGGGAGACCAAAGTGATCAAGGGTCTGGAGACCAAGCCTAATGAGGAACAGTTGAGGGAGATGGGGATGTTTATCATGGAGAAGAGAAGATTGAGAAGGAGATGTGAAAGCCGTCTTCCAGTATCTAAAGAGCTGGGCCATGGAAGAGGGAGCAAGCTTGCTTTCTCCTGCTCCGGTGAAAGGACCCAAACCAAGCAAACTTGCTTTTTCGTGGGAAGGACCCACACCAATGCGTTCAAGATACAAGTAAGGAGAGTCTGATTAAACATCAGGCAGAATTTCTTGACAGTAAGAAGTGTTTGACTTTGGAACAAGCTAGTTCACGTGGTGGACTCTTCTTGAATTGAAGAATTTTTATCATTTATGGTGGACATGTATAAAGGTGAAAGGCTTTTGGGAATTAATTTATAATGAACTTAAAAAAATATTTAAGTATACCTTTCCCAAGAGGCCTGAAGCCTTCCTGTTGAGAATGATGGATAAAGAAATTAAAAAGGAAGATAGGACGATATTCCTCTACGCCACCACAGCAGCGAGAATTATTTTGGCACAATATTGGAAAGTGGAAACCATCCCCAACATAAAGGACTGGCAGATTAGAATGGTAAACTATGCTGAGCTTGACAAACTAACAGGTAAAATAAGAGATCAGGATGAACAGAAATTTCTGAAAAATTGGAGTAAATTTTGGAAATATATTGGAATAAATGCTTAAAGTGAATTGACGGGGTTAGAACAATACGACCAGCGAGTGAATTTAAGACTATAGATTGAAAATCAAATACGTAATGGAAGGAGATATTTGATACTTATCAAAAGGACGGAGGGAAGTTCAGATTGTGTGTTTTTCTTTTTTCGGATGTGTGGTTTTTCTTTTTTTTCTTTTTTCTTTGTAATTTTTTCTCTGTATTTTCATATATGTCTGTTTTTTGTGTATAACTTCAATAAAAATGCATTTAAAAAGAAGAAGAAGAAGAAGAAGAAGAAGAAGAAGAAGAAGAAGAAGAAGAAGAATTTCAAGCAAAGGTTGGATGGCCATCTGTCATGAACTATTTTGTTGAAAATCCTTCATTGCAGGGGCTTGGAGAAGACGACCCTCACCATCCAATCCAATGCAACAGCTCAAAGATTCTGGGAGACTGTGATTCTCCCCACTATGAGTTCTTTTATGGGAAGTAAGATAGGACTCCTGACTAAAACTCTTTCCACATTCCAAGCACTTATATGGTCTTGCCCCTGTATGAATAATTTGATGGGAAATGAGATAGGAGTCCTGACTGAAACTTCTTCCACATTCCAAGCATTTATATGGGCTCTCCCAGGTATGTGTTCTTTCATGGGAAGTGAGATTGCCACTATGAGTGAATCTCCTCCCACATTCCCTGCACTGAAATGGTTTCTCCCCTGTATGAATTATTTGATGGGAAGTTAGACCTCCCTTCTGTTTAAAGCTCTTCCCACACTCCAAGCACTGATAGGGTTTCTCCTCTGTATGAATTCTTTCGTGGGAAGTGAGCTTGGCGCTTTCCCTGAAGCTCTGCCCACATTCTAAGCACTGATAAGGTTTTTCTCTTCTATGAATTCTTTGATGGGAAGTGAGATTATATTTCCAGTTGAAGCTCTGCCCACATTCCAAACACTGGTAAGGTTTTTCTCTTGTATGAATTCTTTGATGGGAAGTGAGAGTGGCACTTTGACTAAAGCTCTTTCCACATTCCAGGCACTGAAAAGGTTTCTCCCCTGTGTGAATTCTTTGGTGGACCATGAGTTGTTCACCCCGAATAAACCTCTTCCCACATTCCATGCACTGATAAGGTTTCTCCCCTGTGTGAATTCTTTGATGGGAACTGAGGCTGCACCTGTAACTAAAGCTCTTCCCACATTCCAAGCACTTATACGGTTTCTCCCCTGTATGAATTCTTTCATGGATAGTGAGGTGACCCCTCTGATTGAAGCTCTTCCCACAGTCCAAGCACTGATAGGGTTTATTCCCAGTCCTTTTTTGGGAACCTGAATGGGGGCTTTGACTAAAGCTGTTTCCACATTCCAGATATTTACTTGGTTTCTCCTCTGTGGGAATTTCATCATGGTCTCCCTTGTTCTTCATTTCTATTTCATCACCATCTGCAGCAAAGAGAGAAATGGATTAGAGCCTCAGCAAGAAATGGAGCCCCCAATTCCTGAAAGTGTTTTCTTTTTTGTGTTTTTCCCACGCCCTAAATTAAGTTTTTTCTAATAACATGGTTGGTGAAGCTTTTTCGTCTTCCCACTTTGCCATACCAGATTCAAGCATGCCAGCTGTGTTTGACATCATGACCCTCCAAGTCTAGGAGCTGTGTGTTTTCCAGCAGTATCCAGTCTTTTATCCAACACAGGCAGGCAGCTTCAAAATACAATTCCAAATATGGGAGTGCAGACCCTCCTCTGTCTTTTATATCAATGAGAATCTTATGTTTTATCCTAGGTTTATTGCCTCTCTGAATAAACTTAAACAGGTCTTTTAGGCATCGCGTGTCATTAAGTATTGGGATTGTTTGGAATAAAAATAGAATTTTTGGGAGAATATTCATTTTTATTGCCACAATTCTCCCCATTGCATTCTGTCCCGTGTATCTAAATCTTTTTTTTAAATTTCCCCAAGTTTTTGTTGGAGATTCATTTCCCGTGTCTGCAGTCATGGGATTGTTGTCTATCACATGACGGTGTATGTTTTGCATTCCACAATGTGGGAAGTGACGGAGACAGGATATTTGTGCTACTGTGTTCCGTGAAGTGGGACTATTGTCCTTTGTTTTCTCTCTCTGCTGTGTGATGAGAAAGAGGATGGAGCTAAGTCAGAATGCTCCGAGTGTATTATATGTCAATAAAGTAGATTAGGCAAAACGCTGTGCTACTGGTTCTCTTACGCAAACTGCGAATACTCTGCGGATCCCTAAGTGTGCCGATGCCTTTTGGCATTAGTTGCTGTGATGTTCGGGCTGAAGAAAGCTTTTGAAGTTCGGGCTGAAGAAAGCTTTTGAAGGTCCCGAGTGATCGACCAGGAGGGAGAGAACATGCCAGTCAGGCATGTGTCTCTGCCAGAGTCCTACACAAGAGTAGGACGCTCCTAACAGTTTTCACATAGTTATCATTATAGACATTATGATCTTTTGTCGATACCCACATTCCTAAATACTTCTCTTTTTTCTCTATTTCCCAGCCGATAATTTCCCCTAAATTCATTTTAGCTTGGTTAACCATGTTTTTAACTAACATTTTGGTTTTATCTTTATTTACTTTAAAACCCGCCAATTTTCCAAATTCAATTATCTCCTTTAATAATTCTAATATACCTTCTAGAGGTTCTTCCAGGGTTAAGACAATATCATCTTTTGTTTTATAATTTTGTTTGCCGACTTTTATTCCCCTATTTTTGTCATTATTCCTAATATTTACAGTAAAATTTCTAAGGTAAGGATAAATAATAACAGAGAGAGAGGGCACCACTGGTTTTTTCCTTTCCTAATGTTACATTTCGCTGAGATAACATTGTTTATTATAATCTTTGTCCATTGTTCCTTATATAAAGCGTTAATGCCTCTTAAGAAGGCATTACCTGGTTCCATCTTTTCCTTCTCCGTTTTTATAATACTTAACTTTTTTCTCTTTTTCAATTCTGTTGTTTTCTTCTCTATATTTACATTAGCTTGGTTTTTGTTGCATTGTATGTTGAAAACTTTCAATAATAATAATAATAATAAAAAGGACTGAAGCTACATCCACTTCCATAACCACTCTGAAGCCTGCTTTGAAAAAAGGCCTGGGCAGTTCACACCAGCCTGATCCTTGTTTAAAAAGGCATAAGTGGCGGAAGAATATTGACAGGCAAAACATTCAGTACCCTCCATTCAAGGTAAATTGTGTGGATGCAAGAATCCTAGATGCTGTAGGTGGCGCTGTTCAGCTCCATCAAAATCTGGGAGGTTCACCACATACAGTGGTGCCCCGCAAGACGAAATTAATTCGTTCCGCAATTTTTGTCGTCTAGCGAATTTTTCGTCTTGCGAAGCACGAAATCCCATAGGAATGCATTGAAAATCAATTAATGCGTTCCTATGGTCAAAAAAAGTCCAAACAAAGCCAAATTTGGTACAACAACAGTTTATTAACTGCTCTTTAAAGTCACACATACTGTAAAGAGCAGTTCAAAAATTTAAGGGAAAATAAATTAACTTTATAAACAAAACATGTCTTTGTTTTTAGTCAAAGAAAAAAAGTCGCGAGACGTTTTCGTCTTGCGAAGCAAGCCCATAGGGGAAATTCGTCTTGCGAGGCAAATCGCGAACGGAAAAAACTTTCGTCTAGCGAGTTTTTTGTATTGCGAGGCATTCGTCTTGCGGGGCACCACTGTACATGTATGGAATTTCAGAATAGATATTGCTTCATCAGGCAACCTTACCCAGAGAGGCCATGATCCCACAATTCTTGACGATAGCTTCCCTTTGCAGAGCTCTCTAGTCAGGATCCAGCAACGCCCACTGCTCACGCCGGAAACGAACAGCTATGTCTTCAAAGGACAGTGAACTCTTAAAAAAGAGATAGAGAAAGGTCTTCCTCTTAGCCAGTATGAAGATTATCCTCTATGAATTGTGGGTTTTTCCCGTTTCCTGCCTGTTAAGTACTGCACTGTTTTAATGGAATTATTTTATTGTCTGTTTTGTTGTGTGCATTGTTCTCCCAATGCCCCAAGGTGAACTTCAAGGAGCACATGGGGGACAATGTGCAGGTGCTGGGGAAACAGATGGGGCTGGTTAGGCGAATCCTGGATGCGCACCAGTGGGACATGGTGCTTGCTCAGCTGGGGAGGGAGAAGACCCAAAGAAGCCCTCCTGCCCCCCAGCTGAGCCTCACCAGTCCCCCTTGCCTGTCTTAAGGCAGCGGGGGAGAGTTCGCCCGCCTGCCTCACCCATTGCTGCTTTGAAATGGGCTCCTTTCCAATATTGTGATATATCGCCCTAGTGTGGTGTTTAGCTGGCGGTACCTTAGATGTTGAAAAGCAGTTATGGCCCAGCCCTAGTCCTGGTTACTGTGGGGTTTTTTAATAGTTGGTAAACTGTTGAGGAGCGTATTTTAGGATTTCAAAATAAATAGACAAATAAGGCTGCAACAATTGATAAATAACAGTAACAACATTAAGAAGGAGAATGGAGGTGGAGGTGGAGGTGGAGGGTTCTTATTCTTAGCACGTAAACCTTCTTCAATAACATTGTCAGTCTTTGTTAAGGGCTGTTTTGACAGAAGCCAAGAGGAAGAGGCGAGAAATTCCTGGGACTCCAGAGGACCCCTGCCTGCCCCACCCCTCCACCTCTTCCCCCACAAGGCCGCCTTCCCCTACCTGAGCTGGTTCCACAGCCGCTGCTTCCCCTCCGCCACCAAGAAAAGATGGATGAGGAGGTCTTGCCAGCAACCTTATATCACCTGCAAGAGACAAAGGTAAGTGGAGTGCATGAGGCTTCTCTCAAGAAGTGATTCATTGCCTTTCTAACTATTGATGGACCTTAGAGAAAGTACAGATGTCACTCAGGAATTTCCAGAGGGACAAATGTAAGGTTCTTCATTTAGGAAGGGAGAACCAGCTACCCCAGTGTCAGATGGAGAACACAGGGGTTTTCGTAGGCTGCATCCACGGAGGTCTAGAGTCCGGATCAAGGGAATGAGCAGCACCCCTCTCTTCTGCCCTGGGCAGACCCCTCCTGGAGTTGGGGGCACCACCATTGAGGAAAGATGTTGGCAAGCTGGGAGGTGGGCAGAGGAGGGCGACCCGGGTGATCTGGCTGCCCCACCCTCCGCCTCTTCCCCCCCCAGGCTCCTGCCCCCAACCTGAGCTGCTTCTCCTCCCCCCCCCCACAAGACAAGATGGAGGAGGAGCCTTCCCCCTCCCTGAAGGGTCCCACCTTTTACCGGGGCGGGGGCGGGGGGTCCCAGGCTGCATGGATCTGGAAGACCCCCGATGCACCCTCTGGGGAAGGGAGAGGAGGCTCACCAGATCCCCGAGGAGAGCGGGCAGATCCCTTCCTCTCGAGGCAGGCAGGCGCAGCGGAGGGAGGGGCTTGGGCGCGGGAGGACCGGCCCGCTTCCCCTTCTTTTCCTGTCCGCTCTAGGAAGGCAGCTCCGCTCCTCTTAACCCTTGGCCTGCCGTGCCCCCCTTCTCTCCCTCTCCCAAGCAGGAGGATTTGGGGGCCCCTCTTGGCTGGCGAGCTGAGCTGCTCCCTCCCTTGGAAACAGCAGCAGGAGGGGAGCTGGAAAGGGGGTTGGGGGGACTCCCAGGGTCATCTAGTCCCCCCTCCTCCTGCGATGCAGGAACCTCAGCTGAAGCATCCACGAGGGATGGTCATCTGTTTCAAGACCTGCAAGGAGGGAGAGTCCGCCAGCTTCCCAGGGAGTCCCAGTATTTCGTGGAATCTCCTTTTCTGTCCTTTTAATCCTTTGGTCCAGGGTGATGGATGTACAGACTGACTCCAGCTACAAAAGCTGAGGCTGCTGAACAGAGACTTGGGTTTAGCAGGTTTGGGGTGGGGTTGTAGCTGTAGGTTTTTGTATATTTGAGAACTTCTCATGATTTCTGCGGGTATTCTTCAGTCTGGTTGTGTATTCTAAAGTTTTATTTATTGTTTATGACTACTTTGCCATTTAATTTACTACATTCGTATAATGACTTTCACCAGAAGATTTCAGTGCCTCATAGCATAAAAATACAAAATAAAAACACAAAATACATAATAAAAGCAAGAATCAATACAAAAGAATAACCACCTTCCCACAAAAACATTTGTAAAGACATACAGTAGTACCTTGGTTCTCAAACATCTTGGTCCTCAAACAACTTGAAACCCACAAGAAAGGAAGTGTTCCGGTTTGTGAACATTTTTCAGAAGCCAAACATGCTCTGTTTCGAGCGTTACGTTTCTGATTTGAGTGCCCCACTTCCATTTTGAGTTCCCCAGTTTCATTTTGAGTGTTATGCTGAGGTCTGTCTCTTTTTTTTGCTATTAATTTCTATGGGAAAGCACATCTTGGTTTTGGAATGCTTTGGTTTGGGAACGGACTTCCAGAATGGATAAAGTTTGAGAACCAAGGTACCACTGTAGATGGTTACTCACCCTTTCTGCCCCCCCTAGCTAGCAGTACCTTAAATGCACTATTATATTATTGTTTTGATACATGTGTACACAACTTTAAAAACAAGGACCGGAATACTGCGCGTAAACGTGAAGCAGAAGCACACAAAGGCACAATTTCTGAGAGTCTTAGGACACAGCTAGGGTGGTATAGTGGTTAGTGTCAGAGTATGACTTGGCAGACCTGGGTTCAAATTCCTACTCGGCCCTGAGGCTCACCAGGTGTCCTTGGGGGCCAGGCACTGCTTCACATCCTGACCAAACTCACAGGGTTATTGTCAGGATTAAAAGAAGAGGGGGAGAACCTTGGGGAGAAAGGGGGCTTTTGAATGCAAGAAATGAATTTCAGTAGGGACAAATATCAGGTTCTGCACGTAGGCAGGAATAACATGCATATACAGTGGTACCTTGAGTTACAGACGCTTCAGGTTACAGACTCCGCTTACCCAGAAATATTACCTCGGGTTAAGAACTTTGCTTCAGGATGAGAACAGAAATCATGCAGTGGCAGGAGCGGGAGGCCCCATTAGCTAAAGTGGTACCTCAGGTTAAGAACAGTTTCAGGTTAAGAACAGACCTCCGGAACGAATTAAGTTCTTAACCCGAGGTACCACTGTATTGGAAAAGGATCAAGGGCTCTTAGTAGGCCACAAGCTTGTAGTGAGTCAACAGTGAGGTGCAGTAGCAAAATAAAGAGCTGATGCCATTCTAGGCTGCATCAACATAGAATCATACAGTTGGAAGGAACCCCAAGGGTCTTCCAGTCCAACCCCTGCAATGCAGGAATGTTGTGTTGCACACATTCTGTCTCCACAATGGCTTTGATGCTTCTGGGGCCAAACCTTTTGAACCAGAGTTCTGGATCGGCTTCATCCCTGACAAGCTGGAATGGTGCAGAGGAGAGAGACCAAGGGGATCAAGGCTCTGGAAACCAAGACTTCGGAGAAATGGTTGAGGGAGCTGGGATGTTTATTATGGAGAAAAGGAGATGGAGAAGATGTGATAGACATATCTAAAGGGTTGTGCCATGAAGAGTGAGTAAACTTGGTTTCTCCTACTCTGGTGGAAGGAGGACCCAAACCAATGCATTCAAGATACAAGTAAGGGAATCTGATGAAACATCAGGCAGAACTTTCTGACAGCAAGAACTGTTTGACTGTAGAACAAAGAAGTTCAGGTGGTGTTGGACTCTTCTTGAATTGAAGGATTTTAATCAAAGGTTTGATGGCCATCTGTCATGAATTCTTTTGTTGAATATCCTTCATTGCAGGGGGTTGGAGAAGATGACTCACCATACAATCCAATGATTCAATGGGATTCTGATTCTCCCTGCTGTGAGTTCTTTGATGGGAAGTGAGAAGTGACTCCTGACTAAACCTCTCTCCGCATTCCAAGCATTTATGTGTACTCTCTCCCAGGTATGAGTTCTTTGATGGGAAGTGAGACTTCCTTTCTGAGTGAATCTTTCCACAATGCAAGCACTGATAGGGTTTCTCCCTTGTATGGATTTTTTGATGGGAAGTGACGTAGGCCTTTGAACTGAAGCTCTTCCCACATTCCAAGCACTGATAAGGTTTCTCCCCTGTATGAATTATTTGATGGGTAGTGAGATGGGACCTCTGACTGAAGCGCTTTCCACATTCCAAACACTGATATGGCTTCTCCCTTGTATGAATTCTCTCATGGATAGTGAGATGGGACCTCTGATTGAAGCTCTTCCCACACTGCAAGCACTGGTAGGGTTTCTCCCTTGTATGAATTCTTTGATGGGAAGTGACATAGGCCTTCTTACTGAAGCTCTTCCCACATTCCAAGCACTGATAAGGTTTCTCTCCTTTATGACTCATTTGATGGGCTGTGAGATGGGCTCTCTGACGGAAGCTCTTCCCACATTCCAAGCACTGATGCTTTTTCTTCCCAGTGGGAATTCTTGGGTGGGATAAGGAATGAGAGCTCTCTCCATACTCCACATATTGATAGGGGTTCTCCACTGTGTGGATTTTGTCATGGATTCGCTGGTTCTTAATTTCTAATTCATCACCACCTGCAACAAAGAGAGATATGGATTTTCAACATCTACAAGCAGCCACTGGGAGAGATCACCAGGGGGTTTGGGCTGGGTGTTCATCAGTATGCAGATGATACCCAGCTCTACCTCTCTTTCAAATCAGAACCAGTGAAGGTGGTGAAGGTCCTGTGTGAGTGTCTGGAGGCGGTTGGAGGATGGATGGCGGCTAACTGATTGAGGTTGAATTCTGACAAGACAGAAGTACTGTTTTGGGGGGACAGGGAGGGTGTGGAGGACTCTCTGGTCCTGAATGGGGTAACTGTGCCCCTGAAGGTGCACAGCCTGGGAGTCATTTTGGACTCTCAGCTTTCCATGGAGGTGCAGGTCAGTTCTGTTTCCAGGGCAGCTGTTTATCAGCTCCATCTGGTATGCAGGCTGAGACCCTACCTGCCCGCTGATATTCTCACCAAAGCGGTTCATGCTCTAGTTATCTCTCGCTTAGACTACTGCCATGCGCTCTATGTGGGGCTACCATTGAAGGTGACCCAGAAAGACAAACAGGTCAAATCGCTGATGATACATTGAGCAATGGATATATGATATAACATTGAAATGGCAGCTTGGGAAAGATTGTGGAATGGAAAATTGAAATTTACAGCATGTTATGAGTTAAAAGAACACTATAGGAAAATGATGTATAGATGGCATTTGACTCCTATAACTTAGCTAAAATGTACAAGACCAAATCAAATGCCTGCTGGGAATGTCAAGTGAAGGAAGGTACATTTTTCACATGTTGTGTTCGTGTAAGATAGTAAAGGTCTTCGGGGAAATGATTTATAATGAGTTGAAAAAAATGCTGAAAATAATCTTTGTTAAAAAACCGGAAGCTTCGCTTTCAGGTATAATGAGGGGAAAGGTACCCAAAGATGAGGGGGAAAACCTGTATCTGTATGCTACCACAGCTGCCTGAATGGTATACACCCAAAGACGGAAAGAAAAAGCAGTACCAACAAAAGACGACTGCAAGTAAAAAAGGCTCCCTTTACCTTTTATAAGAATGAAGCCTCATTTCAAAAGGTTTGGGAAGTTCAGACCAGCCTGATCTCTGTTTAGGGTAAAGGGACCCCTGACAATTAAGATCTCTGTTTAGAAAGGCATAATTGGAGGAAGGACATTCCCAGCCCAAACAGTCCTCCATTCAAGGTGACTTGTGGAGGTGTTGGAAGCCCAGCTGCTGAAGGCAGCGCTATTGAGCTCCATCACAATAGAGAGACATGTATGGAATTTCAGAACAGATCTCATGATCCAACTAGGAGCCTTACTGAGAGAGGCCAGAATCCCACGATTCTCCTCTGTAATCTCCTTATGCAGAGCTCTCTGGGCAGGATCCAGCAACGCCCACTCCTCAACCGTGAAACAAACAGTGACATCTTCGAAGCACACTAGACCCTAAAAGGAAATAAAAAGGTCCATATTTTCAATGTATTCCATGTTCAGGCAATGGCCATTCTTGCCACGGTTACCAGATGAGTTATAAATTCTTTGTTTCCGGACTGTACAGGTTAGGCAGAGCCAGTCCTGGGGTCACAGGTTCTGTCTGTCTTGTGATCAAAGAGATCTTTGCAAAAACCTTTCCCCAGAACTCATCTATTTCTGGACACACCCATCATATGTGTTGGCAGTGCTATTTTTCAGGAAAGGAGGTGTCAGAACTTAACAGGAAAAAGGCAAATGACCCCTGGACGTTTAAGTCCAGGCAAAGGCGATTGTGGGGTTGTGGCACTCATCTCACTTTTCAGGCCGAGGGAGCTGGTGTTTGTCCACAGACAGCTTTCCGGGACATGTGGGCAGCATGACTAAACCGCTTCTGGCGTAACGGAACATCGTGACGAGTGCCAGAGCGCGCTCTTGTAATGGCAGAGGTGCCCACCTGAAAGGTTCCATAACTCAGGCTCCCACTCAAAAAAGGGTGTCGGTATGTCATACTGGTGCACCCTCTCCAACACATGGGGAAACTTTTTGGGTTTATATAGGCTTGGCATCTAGGTGTGAAGTACCAACCGTGTCTAATTTTAAGGGCTCTTTCACTGGTTGTTGCTGATCTAGGTTTATATGGCACTTTTGTCCTTTTTTTCAATTATTTATTCTTCTTTTTTGCTCTGTAATTGCCCCTTCCATAAATTTTGCCCCAGTTTCTTATACAGTTGGTATTCTGGCTATGCTTAATTTTTTATTCTTATTTCTGAAGGGGAGGATTTTGTACAAACAAGCAGAACAGTATTTGATTTGTTTATTGGGGGTACAGCTTTCTCCTGCTTTGCTTTTAATACCAGTTATAATTGCTATATTTCTGTTCTTGCTTAATCTCGTGGCTAAGAGCCTACATAGCCCTACAGATAGAGCTCCCGTAAGGAGCTAAATGGAGACACATCCATCACAACTTTGGTCCTGTTGTAAAACCAGGCCACAATCACGCTGCTTGAAGTGTTTGTTATTAGAGTCCCTCAAGGTCAGAGCAAGCATTTGGCCAATTGTGCATGATGAACTTTGAAATTTGAGGCCTCAAAAATTATTTCTGTGTCAACCTGTGGACGTTGAGATCCATTCCCCCCGCTGCCACAGCAGCACCTCTCCTTATTGGAGCGAGGGAGTCATGTTCTGTCTGGCCACCCAAATTCACAGCTGGGCTCCCCTCACTTGTCCACTGACTTCAGCCCAGGGTTGGAGGGGATCCCATGCAAAACATCGGATAGGTCCGAGTTCTTAGGTGCGTTATCCCTCGCATTGTTGTTGTTGTTCCCAAGGGTCCTGACTTGCCTCAGGTCCTTGGTTCCCTGCTGCCCCGCACTCAGAACAGACGCAGTCAGGCCTTTAAGCAGTGGATCAGCGCCACCGTATTAGATGGCTTGCTAACTGCTGAGAAGCCGATTTTAGTGTCCAGTGGTAAATATAAAAATAAAACTGCAAGAACTGAGAAATAACACTAGTGTCATTCAGAAGGTTAGCCAAGGTGAGGTAACTGTTCCTTATTCTCGGCAGATAAAACATTATGGGATGGCATTTTCTGAAGAGCTGCTGTGACAGAAGCAATGAGGAGGGGAGAGACTTGTTCTGTCTCAGAAATGCCCTGTCCCTCCCCCCCTCAGCCCCTTTCCCCCCCAAGGCTCCTTCCCCCTACCTGATCCGGTTCCTCAGCCGCTGCTTCCCCTCCACCAGGAGGAAGAGATGGAGGAGGAGGTCTTGCCGGCATCCTTCCTTCACCTGTGAGAGACAAAGGGAAGTGGGGAGGCAGGAGTGCAGGATGCTTCTCTCAGAGGTGCATTTGGGAGTTTGTCCCCATTTCATATTATGTTAAAATACATCTCCTCTTACTTGGATTCTTGGCCCCAAGTGTCTTCCCCAAAACACTGAAAGAACCCAGAGTAGTTTGAGAATAACAGGATGTGGCCTTCTCAAAGAAACTCCTTTCTCCTTACCCAGGGACTTCTCTCTGGTGTCCAACAAAGTCCTCTCTGTCTCAGAGGAATCTGGTCCTGTTTCTGCCAACAGATCCTTTTCCTGAAAGAGCAACAAGAATTTGTAATAGAGAATGTGGAGATGGGTGAGAAAAGGAATGGCTGGGACAAAAACCTGAGCGGTATCCAATGTCATTCCTTAAAAAAGATGGGATTTGGGTTTCTTCTCCCTCTTGTTTGGAGCCCCTTGGGAGCATCCAGAGGAAAGTCTCTCTCACCTGCTTCCTCTCCTCCGCCTGACTCAGGAGGAAACCTTCGGCCAGGGCCACTGCCTGGGAACTGGTCTCCGCTCCGCATTCCCTCACCCAGCTCTCCATCTCTGGTGGAAGGACAGCCAGGAACTGCTCCAAGATCACCAGGTCCAGCATCTCAGCTTTCGTGTGCCTTTCTGGCTTCAGCCACTGGTGGCAAAGGTGGTGGAGTCGGCTGCAAACCTCACGGGGTCCTTTGACTTGCAGGTAGCAGAACCAGCTGAACTGCCGGCTCTGCGCCTCTGAGCGAAGGGTGCCCTCCTCTCCCAGGATCTTCTGCACAGAGCTTTCCCAGAATCCCCCACTGCTCCCCGTTTCCGGGCCTCTTCCTGCTTCAGGGCCAGCTGAGTCTTGCTCTTCCATGTGTGTTCTAAGGAAGCCTCCAAGAGACAGGAAGGATCCCCTTGGCCCTCTGCCAAGTTCTGTTCGTCCAAATTAGAGGCGCTAGAAAATCCAACAAAGAAAAAAGAGAAGTAATGCTCTTGCCCTCCTAGAAGAAAAATGACCATCCCAGATGTGCAGGCCAGTGAAGGGATTTCTGTGAAATGAATCAGCCTCGTTGATCCTGCTTTTCAGTATTTGCAGTCAAGGAATAAAGTCAGAACGGTGAGTGACAAGTGAGTCATTCATACCAAGTGTAACGTGGAAACCAGGCTATAGCGAGGAGTTCCCACCTCCTCAAGACAAGCTACTGAGATGGGGTCCTTTTTCCCTTGTTCTGAGGGCCAGATCCTCATCTGGGAAACGCCCTGAGGGCCAAGTGGGTGAGGCCAAAGGACAGAACTCAAAAGCAGGTAAAGTTGGACCTACCTTCTTTCTGTGGTTGCAACTGTTTTCAAGGTTGTGTTTCAATCCTGAAATATGCCCTGGGAATTCAGGAGGGTGGCTGTGTAATTAATAATGTGACACAGCCGAATCCCCACACCTGCGCGGGGCACTTCTGGATCCAACATAGTCCCTTGAGTGGGTGAGGCCAAAGGACAGAACTCAAAAGCAGGTAAAGTAGGACTTACCTTCTTTATTTAAAATTTTAAAAGATGACGCTGTTAAGGTGCTACACTCAATATACCAGCAAATTTGGAAAACTCAGCAGCGGCCAGAGGATTGGAGAAGATCAGTCTACATCCCAATCCCAAAGAAGGTCAGTGCCAAAGAATGCTCCAACTACCGCACAATTGCACTCATTTCACATGCTAGCAAGGCTATGCTTAAATTTCTACAAGGCAGGCTCAAGCAGTATGTGGACCGAGAACTCCCAGAAGTGCAAGCTGGATTTAGAAGAGGCAGAGGAACCAGAGACCAAATTGCAAACATGCGCTGGATTATGGAGAAAGCCAGAGAGTTCCAGAAAGACATCTACTTCTGCTTCATTGACTATGCAAAAGCCTTTGACTGTGTCGACCACAGCAAACTATGGCAAGTTCTTAAAGAAATGGGAGTGCCTGATCACCTCATCTGTCTCCTGAGAAATCTCTATGTGGGACAAGAAGCTACAGTTAGAACTGGATATGGAACAACTGATTGGTTCAAAATTGGGAAAGGAGTACGACAAGGCTGTATATTGTCTCCCTGCTTATTTAACTTATATGCAGAATTCATCATGCGAAAGGCTGGGCTGGATGAATCCCAAACTGGAATTAAAGAACATTTTATTGAGGGTGAAAGAGGAGAGCGCAAAATATGGTCTGAAGCTCAACATCAAAAAAAGGAAGATCATGGCCACTGGGCCCATCACCTCCTGGCAAATAGAAGGGGAAGAAATGGAGGCAGTGAGAGATTTAACTTTCTTGGGCTCCATGATCACTGCAAATGGTCACAGCAGCTGCGAAATTAAAAGACGCCTGCTTCTAGGGAGAAAAGCAATGACAAACCTAGACAGCATCTTGAAAAGCAGAGACATCACCTTGCCAACAAAGGTCCGTATAGTTCAAGCTATGGTTTTTTCCAGTAGCGATGTATGGAAGTGAGAGCTGGACCATCAAGAAGGCTGGTCGCCGAAGAATGGATGCTTTTGAATTCTGGTGCTGGAGGAGACTCTTGAGAGTCCCATGGACTGCAAGAAAATCCAACCTCTCCATTCTGAAGAAAATCAGCCCTGAGTGCTCACTGGAAGGACAGATCCTGAAGCTGAGGCTCCAAGACTTTGGCCACCTCATGAGAAGAGAAGACTCCCTGGAAAAGACCCTGATGTTGGGAAAGATGGAGGGCGCAAGGAGAAGGGGACGACAGAGGATGAGATGGTGGGACAGTGTTCTCGAAGCTATCAACATGAGTTTGACCAAACTGCGGGAGGCAGTGGAAGACAGGAGTGCCTGGCGTGCTCTGGTCCAGGGGGTCACGAAGAGGCAGACACAACTAAACTATTAAACAACAACCTTCTTTCTGTGATTGCAAAGGTTGTGTTTTAATCCGGGGATTTGCCCTGGGAATTCAGGAGGGTGGCTGTGTAATTACGAATGTGACACAGCTGAACCCCCACATCTGCGTGGGGCACTTCTGGATCCCACCCCCTTGAGTGTCCGCTTCAACATCCCACTCGTGTGCCAGCCTCAGTCCCTTTGTGGCCAAGGGACTCCATGCTCTGCTTCTGGGGGCAGTTACGGGCTGGCTTCCCTCATGGCATTCCCCCCCCCCTGGGCTCCCAAAGGCAGCAGCCATGGGTCTGGCCAGCATTTGAGGGGAGATTCCTGCCTTGCTCCTGCTTGGCCTAGAGGACTCTCGTGGATCCCTCCCCCCCCCGGACCCTCTGCTCCCTGATTTGGGGGGGGTCCCCCTCCCCCCCCCAAGCGAGAAGAGAGGGAGACTCACTGGACGCAGGAGGCGCCTCCGAGGAGAGAACAGCTGCCTCCTCTGACAGGAAGGGGCTGGGGGCGGGGCTTGGGCTCCTGCATTTCTGGTCCTCTCTAGGAATCCAGCTCAGTGCCTCTTCACCCGGCTGAGAGAACCAGAGGACCAGATCTC
Source organism: Podarcis vaucheri (assembly GCF_965113315.1). Classification (NCBI taxonomy): domain Eukaryota; kingdom Metazoa; phylum Chordata; class Lepidosauria; order Squamata; family Lacertidae; genus Podarcis; species Podarcis vaucheri. The sequence continues at coordinate 797,814 of NC_138751.1, read as the reverse complement.
GCGGGAACAAATCTCGCGGCAGCATTTTAGGAGCCCTTTCCTCCTTTCTCTCCTCTCCTCTTCCTTCTGGCCCAGCAGTGAGGGCTCAGCCCCCCTCAGAGCAGCCCCACTTGCAAGGCAGATCCGGAAAGGGGGCAAGACTAAGGGGGGCGGGGGGGGGGAGGGAGAGGGAGAGATGGACAGCCGAGTCTGGAGCTGCAGTCCCTCAGAGACGCCACCAGGGGGCGGGAGCCTCTCTCTCTCTGATTGGCTCCCCAGAGAGGCGGGGGCGGAGCCAGCCCTTTGGGCGGGAAGATGAGAGGCGCCTTTTCGGAGGGAGTTTGGAGGCGGGAGCTGAGGCGGGAGGAAGGAAGAATAATAATAATAATAATAATAATAATAATAATATGATGATGATGATGATGACTGAGAGGCTGAGTCTGAGGGAGCAGTGGAGAAGCGGCTCTGGTCTGGGTGGAAGATCCTCCCTGATGAGAATCTCGGGGGCCAGAAGAAGGAGCCTGGCAGCTGAGGGAGGAAGAGGGGCTGGAGGGGCCGGGGGGGGAGCCAGGCGGTAGTGGCGTAGCGTGGGGGGTGCCAGGGGTGCCGGCCGCACCGGGCGCAACATCTGGGGGGGGCGCGCTCGCTGCCTCCGGAGTCGCCGAAGAGCCTCGGGCGCAGGCTGTAGCAGAGCCGCATGTCTCGCGGAACCGATGAGCTGTGCGCGCGTCCGGGCTGAAGGCGCCCGGCAGGCAGCGGCTCTCAGCGCTCGCCGCGGAGGACGCGCCAGGCAGCCCCTCCTCACAGCCCCGCCTCCGCCGCTGGGCCGTTGCATTTTCCTCGCCTCTCTGCCCCCCTCCTCCTCCGGGCAAGCGGCGTTGTTTGGGCGGCAGCGCCAGCGGTAACTCGCAGGTTGGGGGGGGCGCAAATTACTTGCCTTGCCCCAGGTGCTGAGAACTCACGCTACGCCGCTGCCAGGCGGAGTCTCTGGGGGTCTGAGAGAAAGAAGGGGGCCGAGGGATCCCCTGGGTCTGGCGCCTCAGGAGGGGCATTGCTGAGAGGAGAGAGGGAGGCTGAGGGAAAGGAACCTGGGCTGGTGGTCAAAAGGATTTAACAGCTACACCTCCATAACTAGGGAAGGAGCGGGAGACCGATTTGAGCTTTCCCCCCCCAAGTCTAGAAACCGGAACATCAATGTATCTGAAGTGTAACCGCTCATTTGAGCAAGTGAAGTTGAAGGAAAGGTGGGCCTATGCTACTGGTCTACCTTATAGGAATGTTTTAAAAGTTTGTTTTTATGGAGCATTTTGGAAAACGCTTCAGAATGCACCACACAGAGGTTGTTTCTCTCCCCATGTTGCGCCCACCCCCTCCTGCTCCACCTTCCCTTTGCATTCAAGGGGCAAAGATGGGCCTTTCAGCAAACCCCCCCTTATTCCCACTGCCACCCCAGAACTCTGACCTGAGCACTTCACCCCCAACCTAGCGAAGAACGAGGTGTGAGGTGGAGTACAACTGATTTATTAAAAACAAACACTAATTTCAAGACAACTTGGCGTGGATAAGTTAGGGCTGCCATAAGTCCAGATTTTCCTGGATCTTAGATAAATCAATAAAAAAATCTTGTTATTTTGGCATTGTCATAAAATGGGGGGGGGGGGTCCTATAAAAAGCACAACTATGTTAGGGTCTTCCTAAAAAATGCTCAACAGCTTTCAGAGTGTCCTGGTTTTTACTATTTGAAATAAGGCAATCCTAACATTAAGTGTATGGTTTCAAATCTTAAAGTTTTTCTTTTCTTTCTTTTCTTACTTTATTACTACTGTAACAATGGGTATTACAAGGCTATTCCTCTACTAGTGAGTTCAACCTCCAACTGTTTCCTTGCAGGCTTTCTCCACCGGCCTGAGGGGGCCGGGTCCAAGGTGATGAGCAGATGGACTCCAGCTACAAAAGCTGAGACCGTGGAAGAGGACAGAGACCATCCTGGCTGTGAGTCCTCTAAGACCTTCTCCTGCCTTGCAGGCCTTTTCCCATGCGGCCTAGCAAAGTCCAGACTGACTCCAGCTACAAAACTGGGGCCGCTGAATAAACTCTTGGGCTTAGCAGGTTTGTTGTTGCTACAGGTTTTTCTATCTTTATTTTAGATCTTCTCATGATTTATGTGGCTATTTTTCAGTGTGGTTGTGTACTTTAATGTTTTATTTATTGCTTATGACCATTTTGCTATTTATTTATTTAATCTATTACATTTGTATGACGTCTTTCATCCAAAGATCTCAGTGTGTTTCACAACATAAAGATGCAAAATAAAAACACAAAATATGCAATAAAAGAAAGAATAACCCCTTCCCACAAACACATTTGAAAGGACATAGATTTCATTAGAAAGGAAATAGGTTTAATTAAGCAAAGCTCTGGTTTTGATGTTGTTGTTACACAAGCATGATTCCCAGTTCTCAGCTACATCACCCCGAAACTCACCCTCTCTGCCTTCTTAGCTAACAGTAATTTAAATGCACTATTATTATTTTGAACCTGTGTGTTCACAACTTTAAATACAAGCACCAGAACACTGTGCCGAAACTTAAAGAGACGCACATGCATGCACACTTTCCAAGAGTCTCCTGACAGAGCTAGTGTGGTATAGTGGTTAGAGTGTCAGAATACGACTTGGCAGTCCTGGGTTCAAGTCCCCACTTAGCCATGATGCTCACTGGGGACCAGGCACTGCTTCACATCTTTCAATATGCGAAGGGCCGTGCCATGGAAGATGGAGCAAACTTGGTCTCTCCTACTCTGGTGGAAGGAGGACCCAAACCAATGGATTTCAGATAGAAGGAAGGAGATTCTGACTAAACATCAGGAAGAACTTTCTAGCAGCAAGAACTGTTCGACTGTGAAAGAAAGTAGTTCAGGTGGTGTGGGACACTCCTGAATTGGAAGGTTTTCAAGCAAAGGTTGGGCGGCCATTGGTCATGAATTCTTTTGTTGAATATCCTGCATTGCAGGGGCTTGGAGAAGATGACTCTCACCATCCAATCCAATGCAACAATTCAATGATTCTGGGAGACTGTGATTCTCCCCGCTGTGAGTTCTTTGATGGGAAGTGAGAAAGGACTCCTGACTAAAACACTCTCCACATTCCAAGCATTTATATGGTCTCTCCATTGTATGAATTATTTGATGGGAAATGAGATGGGAGTCCTGACTAAAACTCCTTCCACATTCCAAGCATTTGTGTGGACTCTCCCAGGTATGAGTTCTTTCATGGGAAGTGAGACTTCCCTTGTGACTGAATCTCATTCCACACTCCAAGCACTGAAACGGTTTCTCCCCTGTATGGGTTCTTTGATGGGAAATGAGATTATATTTCCAGTTGAAGCTCTTTCCACATTCCAAGCAATGATAAGGATTCTCCCCTGTGTGAATTACTTGATGGGAAGTGAGCTTGGCCCTTTCCTTGAAGCTCTTTCCACATTCCAAGCACTGGTAAGGTTTCTCCCCTGTATGAATTCTCTGATGGGTAGTGAGATTGGCCTGCTGATTGAAGCTCTTGCCACATTCCAAGCACTGATATGGTTTCTCTCCAGTGTGAATTCTTTCATGGACAGTGAGATGAGCCCTCCAACCAAAGCTCTTTCCACACTCCAAGCACTGATAAGGTTTCTTCCCAATGGGATTCTTCTGATGGGAAGTTGAATGGGAGCTTTGACTGAAGCTCTTTGCACACTCCAAATTTTTATATGGTTTCTCCTCTGTGTCAATTTCATCATGGTCTCCCATATTCTTCATTTCCAATTCATCACCACCTGCAGAGAAAAGAGAAATGGGTTAGAGCCTCAGCAAGAAATGGAGCCCGCAATTATTGAACAACGCTTATTAACGCTTGTGAGAGAGGAAGAACAGAAGGGAGATAGATGAGAGGACTTACTTTAGGGTTCATTGAATTGGTTGACTGGCATTCAGGGACATATTTATGGGAAGCTGAGATTCCAAAAGCCTGGCTCTTTTCTGGCATGGATTTTGGGATGGATTTTGTTTGGTCCAATCATGGAATCTGTTGCATCTCTAATGCCACTCATCTCTTTGGTGAAGCAAAAGGGACAGAAGCGGTGACTTCCAAGGTGGGGGATGCTGGCTAGTTCTTGGCTGTTGCCACTCTGCCAGCAGAGATTCTTAGATAGCCAGGTCAAAGACACCAGTATCACACTCTGTCTTTGAAGACAGGGAGATGAACTGGGGTGAACCTCGCATGCTCTGTTTTCAGGGGATATCAGCATAGAATACAATGAAAGTCAAACTAAATAAAAATAAAACAGAGTGGATAAGTAGAAAAAGAAAGTAAATTGGATAAATAGAAGATGTTGAAGAAGAAAAAGAAAAGAAAAACACAAAGCCCTCTAACAAGGCTGTTTCTTAACTATTATTCTGGAGGAATGGAGGAGCCATGGACTGAAACAGTAAGAAGCATTCTGTGATGGCTGAAGTAAACTCCGGGGGGAAACCACCAAGCAACTGATGACTCATCTGGGGGAAAGATGGAAGGAAAGTAATTGGAAGGTCTTTCCTTCCTAAATTAAGGTGGGACATCATGACCAACAGGAAATGGGATTGGGTACAAATTAATGAACATACAATAAATAAAGGATTATAGATTATTATCCTAATAAGGAACACTCATTGTACTGGACCGGAGGAAGAATTTTCCTGATAGCGAGTGAGAATAAGAATTGGAGTTTTTGCATGCAAACGAAAATGGACGAACTTGAGTTGTCTGGGAAAACACCACCTAGCAGAATGAGGAATAGCTGGGTATCGTATTACAATACAGCTGGATAGCCCTCCATTCAAGGTGAGCTGTGGGGTGTGAGAATCCCAGATGCTGTAGGTGGCGCTGTTCAGAACCATCAAAATCTGGGATGTTCCTCACATAGACAGATTAGTACGGAATTTCAAAAAAGATATTAAGATCCAACAGGGAGCCTTACCAAGAGCGGCCATGATCCCACAATTCTCCGTTATGACTTCCGTATGCAGAGTTCTCCGGTTAGGATCCAGCCACACCCACTCTTCACCTGGGAAAGGAACAGCGACATCTTCAAAGGACAGTGAACTCTTTAAAAGAGAGAGAGAAAGGTCCTCCTCTTAGCCAGTATAATGATCATATTACCACAAATTGTTTTGCTGTTTCCTGCCTGTTCATGCTGTGCCTTTTTTAATGGGATTGTTTTGTTTCCCATACATTCTAAGTATGGATGCTTCTTTTAACGTCTTAATGGAATTATTTTATTTTGTGTTTTGTTCTGTGCATTGTTCTGTGTAGGTGGAGGACTCACCCAATGCCCTAAAAACAAGTTCAAGGGGCACATGGGGGCAGAAGGAGGAAAGCCCAGTTGTGCAACAGATGGGGCTGGTTAGGTGAATCCTGGTTACATTTTTTAATGGTTTGTAAACTAGTGAGGAGCATATTTTAGTATTTCATGATAAGCAGACAAATAAAACAGCAACAATAAATAAATGATGGTAACAACATTCAGAAGAAGAATTAAGGTGAATAAGTTCCTTATTCTCAGCACATAAACCTTCAGTAACATTGTCAGTCTTTGTTAAGGGCTGTTTTGACAGAAGCCAAGAGGAAGAGGCGAGAAATTGCTGGGACTCCAGAGGAACCCTGGCTGCCCTACCCCTCCACCTCTTCCCCCACAAGGCCACCTTCCCCTACCTGAGCTGGTTCCACAGTCCCTGCTTTTCCTCCGCCACCAAGAAAAGATGGATGAGGAGGTCTTGCCAGCAACCTTATATCACCTGCAAGAGACAAAGGTAAGTGGGAAGCCAGTCTAGTGTCCGGATCAAGGGAAGTAATAGCAGCATTCTATACTGCTTGGGATGCAGGTGGCACTCTGGGTTAAACCACAGAGCCTAGGGCTTGCCGATCAGAAGGTCGGCGGTTCGAATCCCCGCGACAGGGTGAGCTCCCGTTGTTCGGTCCCTGCTCCTGCCCACCTAGCAGTTCGAAAGCACATCAAGTGAAAGTAGGTAAATAGGTACCACTCCGGCGGGAAGGTAAACGGCGTTTCCGTGCGCTGCTCTGGTTCACCAGAAGCGGCTTAGTCATGCTGGCCACATGACCCGGAAGCTGTACGCCAGCTCCCTCGGCCAGTAAAGCGAGATGAGAGCCGCAACCCCAGAGTCGGTCACAACTGGACCTAATGGTCAGGGGTCCCTTTACCTTTATACTGCTTGATCAGACCACAGATGGAATACTTTAGCCACACATGGACAACAATTTAGGAAGGATGTTGACAAGCTGGAACATGTGCAGAGGAGGGTAGGCAAGATGATCAAGGGTCTGGAAGCCAAGCCGTATGAGGAATGGTTGAGATGGGGAAAGAGGAACCTGAGAGGAGGGGAATTGGCTCGTGGCTTCAAGAAGCTTCTGTCTAAGTCTCTGAGGGTAAGGGATGTTCAACAATGGAACAGCCTCCCTCCAAAGGCTGGTGGACTCTCCTTCCATGGAGATTTTAAAAGCGTCATGGATGCTTTAGTGGAGATTCTTGTAATGCAGGGAGGTGGACTAGATGACTGCCAGGGTCCCTTCTCACTCTACAATTCTGTGATTCTATGAAAGTCTCATTTGCTGAGTGCCCTCTGATTTGGGGGGGTGTTGGGCTGTCGTGGATGGGGTGGCGCTGTAGTCTAAACCACAGAGCCTCTTGAGCTTGCTGATTGTAAGGTCAGAGGTTCGAATCTACGTGACAGGCTGAGCTCCCATTGCTCTATCCCAGCTCCTGCCAACCTAGCAGGGTTGAAAGCAAGTAGATAAATAGGTACCACTGCAGCAGGAAGGGAAATGGCGTTTCCATGCGCTATGGCACCCATCACAGTGTCCTGTGGCACCAGAAGCGGTCTAGTCCTGCTGGCCACCTGACCCTGAATCCTGCCTGGTCAAACGCCGGCTCCCTCAGGCTGAAATCAGCGATGAGAGCCACACGTCAAAGTTGAATTCGACTGGACCTAACCGTCCAGGGGTCCTTTACCCACCTGTACCTCACCTTGTCTGGCTCCTTCATGCGGAATTTTGTGGGTGCCCCAGGGAGTTGGCACAATAAGGAACACAGTTTCATACCTGCAGCGAACGCGTCTCCTACTCTGTTTTGCAGAAAAGAAGGGGTCAGGACTCTCTGCTCCCTCACTTGGGGGTCCCACGCTGCATGGATTTGGAAGACCCCCTCTGCCCCTCCCCTTCGCCCCAATGCACCCTCTGGGGAAGGGAGAGGAGGCTCACCAGATCCCAGAAGAGAGCGGGCAGATCCCTTCCTCTCAAGGAAGGAAGGCGCAGCGGAGGGAGGGGATTTGGTTCTGGAGGACCTGCCAGCTTCACCTTCCTTTTCCTGTCCAGTCTAGGAATACACCTCCGCTCCTCTTAACCCTTGGCCAGCCAATCTTTTTTGTTCTTTTAATCCTTTGGTCCAGGGTGATGGATGTACAGATGGACTCCAGCTACAAAAGCTGAGGCTGTGGATGAGGACAGTGACCATCCTGGCTGTGAGTCACAGGCACTTTTCCAGCTCAAGCTGGCAGACATAGCTCAACGCTCCTCCAAAGACACCCCCACTTTAAAATCACATTTTAAAAAACCCACAACTATCCAATACCAGAAAACCAGCACATGAGACAGTTCAGCAAATGCCTGGGATTGACACCAAATAGGTGTCAATAGGCAGCTAAAATCAGACTGGGATTTTTGGGTGGGCAAGGAAGATTCTCCATCCATTTTTTCAAACCGCCTGCATTGGAGAAATTTTACTGGTCCACTTTATATGGATGTTTGTTTTCATTGTTAACGGAAAATCAAGGGTCCTCTTGGGCAAATGAAGACACCGACCAGAGCAAGTCAGAGCAAAACAGCAGCCAGTAGGCTCGGTCTTTATTCAAGAAAGACTGTCGCGACAGGACTCCCACCGCCCACGATGTGAAGCAAGATGGAAGCCCCGAACAAAGGGAGACCCTAACTTTTATTAGTTGCTAATCCCCTTAGCTACGCCCTCAGAATTACATCATATTTACATCATGATTATATTAAAAATAGGAGGGGTTGGGGAGGAGCTGCACAGGTAACTCGAGTGTCCTGACACCTGGCCGGAGCCTCCTTCCCCCTCCCTACATGAGTCATATTCAAGAACAAAGGGAAAGGGCGAAGTTTCCTGCCCCCTGAGGGGAATCCGGTCACAGTCCTTTGTAAGAGTCCGCGCGGAATACACTATGATATGCAGTTCATTATGTCCCTGATGGCCTTCTGTCTGAGCCCATCACCGATGGCTATCAAGGTTGTCACGTACACTAGGAAAGAACACAGAGTACGTGACCGCTCGGTGAAGGGATTATGGCCGCTTGATATCAGGCCACCCCCCTTTGATAGTCCTTGTAGTATGTAGTAGAATAAAAGTGGTCCGGTGAAAATCCGAAGTACGGTTGATTTTTAGTGGATTTATAAAGAATATTGTCCTTGAAGTTCAAAGCACTTTCGCCTCCAGGAAGTGGCTTGCTACATTTTGATTAAATCAGTCACGGTCAATTGAACCCGGAAACTTTGTATCAAGAGCTGTCAAAGGTAGGGAAGAGAGCGGCAGTAGCCTGCAGTACCTGCGTGGCCGCCGCAAGGGGCGCTGTTCGGTAACACTGATTGGCTGAGGCGGCCGCCGATTGACAGCAGAGCTCGGTCGGCCGGTCTACTCGTAATAAAAATAGGGCTATGTGGAGCGCTATGGTGGGAAGCTGTCAAGCCAGCGCTTCCTTATTTACGGAAGGCTTTAGGGGATGGCCCTCTAGAAGAGACATACCCAGGGTCAGGGAGGGGAGTTGCGTGCGTGTGTGAGTGTGGTGCTTGTGTAACACGTGTCAATGAGTTGGGGGGGGGGGTTTTCCGGCGACAGTTCCCCCCTTCGGAGATAAGATTGCGAAGGTAGGGAAACCGCGCAATCCTTTTCTCCGCATAATCAATAGAGGCTTGACATGTCATACCTAGAGTCCAGGGTCCGGAGGTGGTGCAAGGGTCCCATCTCGATGGGGGTTGACTGGATTTCTGATGTCGGTGGTCGGTAGATGGCGGTCGATCGCGGACGTAGGATAGGGAGACAAGAGCCGCAGGTTTGACAGCACATTGGGAAACAGTGGATCATGCAGCAGAAGAAAACAACGCAGATGGCAACAGTGATCAATATTAAGAGGCCGTTTCCCAGAAGTTGTTTTATCCAAGTCGATCCAGGCAGCCAGTTCCAGAATTGAGTGTCCGACAGACCTTCATGTTGGATATCCCTAAGTTTATCGGTCAGTTTGTAGATGTTATTAAGGTGTCCTGTGATGTTCAAGGTCTGGTCAGTGACGTGCGTGCAGCATTCGGTTCCTATGAGGGCACAAACCCCTCCAGTTGAGGCGAGTACGTAGTCCAAAGCAAGGCGGTTCTGGATCGAATTCTGCCTGACCTCCGTTAATTCAGTTAAGATGGATTGGGTAGCTGCGTTGGACTCTTCCATAAAGTTTAGCAGTATGTCGGTCAGCTTGAGGATATCGACGTGGTTGGAGCCGGCCCCATATGCGGGAAAGAGGGCCCGGCCGTAGGTTTCCCCGTTGGCTGCAACATCGGAGAGTTCTGCCAAACTTTTCGCTCTCTTGTTGCGCCTCTTTCCGGGGGGGAGTTCTTGGGTAACGCGGACCCCCGGTAAAATTAGTCCAAGGTAACAGGTGCCACGGGAGTGGGGGCTGGCCCATGTATAGCCGCGGTGGCCGCAAATCCAGAACAGCCCCTGCAGGCACGAGTCTATGCGCCCAGTATGGAAGGTGCGGAAGAAACACTGGGAAATCGGGGAAGGGTCCCAGGGGTCAGGCAAGTTCATCACACGTTTCCATGCGGACAATAGGGTAGGGTGGGTGGAGGGTTTGCCTTGGTGCCATAGGGTAATCCTGCCGCTTAAGGTGATATCAAGGGTGTACTTACAGGTGCTCTCGCCGATAACTTTGTCGTTGCCACTGAATTTCCGGCAGAGGTCGCCTGTTGTGGGTCCGGTCAGGTAGATGTACTGGTGGGTTAAGTTCACAGCGGTCAGGTTCCAGGACCGTACATCAGCGGAAAGGTGTTGCTCTAAAGTGAGGGGCACTCCAAGGAATGGTATGCCACTGTGGAGGTGTGAAGGAGCGTTGGCGCAGATCCAGCATTCGTTGGTGGTTGTTCGTTTTGCAATTTGGGAGATCAGTTTTACATAGGTGTTGGAATGCCAGGTGGACAAGAGGTAGTTGTTGTTGGGGTCTTGGGACGTTGACAGTTCCCCCCTTTGTCTAGGTGCAGTGCCCGCCGGATGAAGGGGGTCTTGGCGCAACAGGTAGGTTAAGTTTGTGGCAAGGCCTCCACATCTCTGGGGGCCGGTGGTGTCCCATTTTGTTGTTGGAGGTACGGAATAATGCCATCCTTCTAGGTATGCCTTGCCGTCCCAATTGGAGGCTAATCCAATATCCCAGACGCAGCAGTACCTTCGGAGGCAGATGCCTTGTAAAATGGTTTGGCGGGGGGTGGAATCTACCCTTTGGCAGTAAAATCCGTGGATCAACCGTTTCGTGGGGTGGTTCTGGTCAGTATAAACTGACTCTCCGCCACCGTTGTCGAGGACAGTCCAGTTCAGTGCTTGTTGAGGTGTACCGTCAGAAAAAAGCACGTAAGAGCCATTGAGGCAATGAGCACGGTTCCAGGGGCCGTCTCTGGTGAGGACGAGTTTCCCTAGAGGTGTGAAAGATGGTGAGCGAACAAAAAGTTCCCAGGTTTGGTGTGTGGCGAGGATAGGCGAGATGGAGTGTCGAAGGAGCACACGGGTCTCTGGCAGGCAGAATTCAAAATCTCCAAGGCGGTCTAATGTTCCTTGTTTCACCATGTCGACAATCCCATAGTCTAGGTGTTTGTATTCAGTTTGTAATCCAGGGCAATAGGAATGTGTGATCGTAGCGTTCTGGGAAAATACGGCGGTGAGTTGAAGGAGGAGCAGGGTCGGTACGGCGGTGGCCATCGTTCAATGGGGAGTGATGAGGTGGTGTGGAGCTGTCAAACTGCAGAGCTGTCAAATGGGGAGCGATGAGATGGTGTGGAGCTGTCAAACTGCAGAGCTGTCAGATGGGGAGCGATGAGATGGTGTGGAGCTGTCAAACCGCAGAGCTGTCAAATGGGGAGCGATGAGATGGTGTGGAGCTGTCAAACCGCAGAGCTGTCAAATGGGGAGCGATGAGATGGTGTGGAGCTGTCAAACTGCAGAGCTGTCAGATGGGGAGCGATGAGATGGTGTGGAGCTGTCAAACCGCAGAGCTGTCAAATGGGGAGCGATGAGATGGTGTGGAGCTGTCAAACTGCAGAGCTGTCAGATGGGGAGCGATGAGATGGTGTTGCTTTCCGGAGTTTCAGACGGATGGGGGGTTGACCTTTTGGAGTTGTTGCAGTGATGAGTTCGGAGGACCAAAGCGTTGACGTGTGAGGTGAGTCCGGTCCGGTCTGTTGGGCCCGATTCGTGCCCCGATCTGGTCCGGTCTGTTGGGCTCGATTCGTGCCCCGATCTGGTCCGGTCTGTTGGGCTCGATTCGTGCCCCGATCTGGTCCGGTCTGTTGTTTCTGGTCGTCGTAGCTGTCGTCGTCTGCTGGTTGGCGTGGGACGTGGTAGGGTGACTCGTCTGGTGTGGGTTCGGGTGGTAAAGCCGGCTTGCAGCGGGTATGATGCAACCAGGCAGTCTTTTCCGCTACCTTAACAGAAGTTGGAGTGGTTAAAAGTACTTGGTAGGGGCCCTCCCAGGTGGGCTGCAGGGGTACCTTGTGATAAGTTTTTGCTAATATCCAGTCCCCTGGTTGGTACGAGTGAATGTTTTCATCTAGAGGGATGTTTTGGCTTGAGGCAGCATATCTGTGGAGATGAATGAGTTGCCTCTGTAGGTGTATCACATATTGTGTCAATTCTGATTCGCCTACCTCTAATTCGGAAGTTGGAAATTGGGTATTATATACCGGGGAGGGTCTACCAAAGAGTATTTCATAGGGGGATAGGTTCAAGTTTCCCCGGGGACAAGCCCTGAGATTATGTAGAACTAAGGGGAGAGCGTTAATCCACTTGATTCCGGTGTCTTTACAGAGCTTCCCTAGTTGTGACTTCAGCTGTTGATTCATTCTTTCAACCTGGCCTGAGGATGGGGGGTGGTATGGGGTGTGCAGCTTCCATTTGATCCCTAGGGCTTTGGCGACTTGCTGAACTATCTCTGAGGTGAAGTGGGAGCCCCTGTCGCTGTCTATATGTCTCGGTACCCCGAAGCGTGGTATTATTTCGTGCAATAGAGTCTTTGCAACTGTTTGGGCATTAGCTCGGCGAGCTGGGAGGCATTCTACCCATCCGGTCAATTGATCAATGATGACAAGGGCATACTTGTAACCTTGACAGGGGGGCAAGTCTATGAAATCCACTTGAAGACTTTCAAAAGGTACAAAAGCCCATGGTCTGGCCCCGGGTGGGCTTCTGGCAGTATGCTTGGGATTAAATGTTTGACAAGTGTGACAGTTCTTAACTGCCGTCTTCGCGGCAAGGGCTAGTCCAGGGGCATACCAGCAGCGTTGTACTGAGTCTATAAGCTTGTCCCTTCCCCAGTGGGTACACTGGTGCAAAATTCTTACGTGTTTGGGCACCCATAATCTGGGCATTATAAGTCTCTTGTCGGGAAGGTACCAGATGCCATTCTCAAGGACGGCTCCGTGCTTTTCCCACCCTTTCCTTTCTTCAGGGGTGGCGGTTTTATACATCAGGTCAAAATCTACGTCAGATGGAACTTGGGGCCCCTGGAATTCATTATCTGAAGACAGTGGTTGGAGGGCTGCTTCCTGTGCCATGCGATCTGCGCATCGGTTCCCTGTGGATATTGGGTCTTTCCCCTTGGTGTGAGCTTTACAGTGGACTACCGCTATTTCCTCAGGGAGGTGTATGGAGTCCATTAGGCGCTGTACTAGGGGTGCATGGGCGATCTTAGTGCCCGCAGCAGTTAGAAAGCCTCTCTGCAGCCAGATTTGTCCCGTGGCATGAACTAAACCGAAGCAGTATTTGGAGTCTGTGTAGATTGTGACTCTTTTTCCTGCCGCTAACTCGCATGCTCGAATTAAAGCGATGAGTTCGGCTGCTTGTGCACTATACTTGGCGTGAACAGGACGCGCTTCCAAGATATCTGTGTCACTAACAACTGCATATCCGCTCTTTCGCTCTCCTCCTACTATTTTTGAACTTCCGTCCGTGTACAGTACTAAGTGGGGGTTGTCTAAAGGGACATAGTCGAGGTCTTCTCGTGGTTTCTCTGCATGTCGTACTACTTGGCTACAGTCATGGTGTGGGGTGCCGTCATCAGGGAGGGGAAGGAGGGTTGCGGGATTTAAGGAATTCACCCTCTTTATGGTAACATTAGACGGACTAAGGAGGATGGCTTCGTATTTGTTGAGTCTTTGTATCGTGAAGCGTTGGCACCCTTGCAAGCTGAGAAGGGTAGCGACAGCGTGGGGGACGTTTAAGGTTAGCTCATGTCCAAGTACAGTTTCTTGAGCCTTTTCTAGGAGGAGTGCTGCAGCTGCTACTGCTCTAAGGCATCCAACAGTCCCCATGATGGTGGTGTCTAGTTGAAGGCTGTAGTACGCCACGGGTCTATTCTTTCCTTGAAAAGGTTGTGTAAGGACGCCTGAGGCTACCCCTTTATTTTCGTGGACAAATAAAGAGAAGGGCAGCCTATAGTCTGGGAGTCCAAGAGCGGGCGAAGACCTTAATTCCCGTTTGATGCATTCAAAGGCTTCGAGTGCCTCTGCAGTCCATTGCAATTGATCTGGGGCGCTATCATGCGTCATTGCAGTGAGGGGCCGAGTGAATTCGCCATAACGGGGGATCCATGCTCGGCAAAATCCACTCATTCCAATGAAACCCCTGAGTTGTCTCTTGGTTTTTGGAAGGGGCAATCTTGTTATGGCCTCGATCCTATCGGTGGTGAGGGCACGGGTACCTTGTCCGAGGATGTGACCAAGATATTTTACCTCCTTTTGGCAGTATTGTATCTTCTTCGGGGATACTTTGTGGCCTTTATGTGCTAATATTGTCAGGAGAGTTATAGTATCTGATTTACAGGATTCCAAATCTCGCCCGCAGAGTAAGATATCATCTACGTAAAGTCTGATGGCGGAGCCACCCGGAAGGTTCACATCAAGGAGATCTTGGTGTAATATGGAGGAGAAAATCGCTGGGGACTCTACATATCCTTGGGGTAACCGGGTCCACGTTAATTGGCCTGTTTGCCAGGTAAAAGCGAAGAGAAACTGACTTTCTGGATCCACGGGGATACTGAAGAAAGCGGAGCACAGGTCTATTACGGAATAAACTACAGTTCCCTCCGGGATGGTGCTTAAAAGGTGGTGTGGGTTCGCCACCACGGCGTGCCTGGGAATAACGAAGGAATTAATCAATCGAAGGTCTTGCACCAAGCGCCATTTTACGGGATTGGTATTCGGCTTCTTGACGGGAAGTAGGGGGGTATTACATGGTGAGGCACAGGGAACTAGAACTCCCATTTTTAGAAATTCATCGATCATCGGAGTGAGACCGTCGATTGCTTCGGGAGGTAGGGGATATTGTTTAGTACAGGGAAAGGGCAGGTCTTTCCTATAGTTTACTTTTACTGGGGTTGCAGACTTTAGAAGTCCAACGGAGGTCGATTCAGTTCCCCATAGCCAAGAAGGGACACTATTCAGAAGTTCAGGAGGAAGATCAATGGGTGTGTTGTTAGCTTCTTGCAGGACTCCTTGGAAGTTGAATATGGAATCATTTGGCATATGTAAGTAAATTCCTTCCTGGCCGCATTGAATAGTAGCATTTAGTTTACATAGCAGATCCCTACCGAGAAGGTTGACCGGGCTGGAGGTCAATAGGAAAGTATGTTTAACTGATAACGGTCCGACGGAGACCTTTGCAGGTTTGGATAAAGGGCAATTTCGGGGGATCCCATCGAGCCCCATTACGGTTTTGGTTTCCTCTCCTGGGGTTAAATGGCTGTTTGTGAGGGTGGAGTAAGTGGCCCCAGTGTCCAAGAGACAGTCATAGGACTGTCCATCGATTTGCATAGTGCATATGGGGTCTGTTGAGGATAATTGCAAAACTGGGCAGAGAAATGAGAAAGAGGCGGGATCTGCTTTTAATTGTCAATGTTCTTGATATTCTTCCATCACCATTTCGTGGGTTGGGTTTGTAGGATGGTTCCCTTGGTCAAAGGGGTTGGTGGCGCCGTAGGGTAGGTTTCGGGGCCGCGGTTGCGGAGGTACCACACGGGGTTGCATTTGGGTTGGGGGTCGGTTCGCATCGTAGGAAGAGATAGGTTCCCTACTCCTAGGATATGCACCTTCTTTGTATTCTGGCCTGTATGGTTTAGTATTTTTATATTCAGACCTCTTGGTCAGAAGGGGACAGTATCTTTTTATGTGTCCAACTTCCTCGCAGTGGAAACAGACGCGTTCGTCCTGTAATTCCGGTACGCCTGATTTAAATTTTTCTTTCAAGGTGGGAACGGCGGCCGCATAAGCTAATACTCGGGGAGTGTCTGGTTTCTGGTCTTTCTTCTTCCTCTCATCCCTCGAGTTAAAAACGGACTTTGCGATGGAAAGAATTTCGTTTATGGTTTTACCATCGTATCCGAGATGTGAATTTAGTGCCTTTCGGATGTCGGCGGTGGCTTGATCTTTGAAAAAACCTTTGACTATCACTTCGTGCTGTGGGCTCTCCGGGTCTATTCCACCCCAGGTCTTAATAGCGGAGACTAGCCGTGAATAGTAGTCAGAGGGATGTTCGTCAGGTCCCTGAAGGACCGCTTGGACTTTGGTCCAGTTTACAGTTCGCTGTCCTGCAGCTTTAATACCATCTAGGATGGCCTTCTTGAAAATTTTTAGACCCCATTGGCCATCGGTAGTGTTATAGTTCCAGTCAGGGTCGTTAAGTAACGTCTGAGTGGTCAGTGGGGTCATTGAGGCGGGACAGTTTGGCTGGTATCCTTCCCGGTTGAGGGCTTCTCCCGCCTTTGCTAAGATCTCCCTCTTCTCTGCCTCATTAAAGAGGGCTCCCAACAACATGTGCACATCCGCCCATGTGGGGTTGTGGGTGGAGAAGATGGTAGCCACTTGGCGGTGGCATTTGTCTGGGTCGTCTCGTAGAGAGGGCATCTTATCGGACCAGTTCATTAGGTCAGAGGTAAGGAAGGGCTGGTGGGTAAAAACCATACGGGGAGGGTCTCCTGCTCTGACGGGAGGTATAGGTAATGCACGTAGTGGAAAGGCACCTTCTATTTCTCCGTTTAGTAGATTGTCCCTGTTTCTGGTTCTACTGGAAACAGGTCCCTCTCTTCCTTCAGTTAGGAGCTGCCCACTGAGCAAAGGCCCAAGGTCCACGTCTGCCTGGTTCTCTGCCGAGTTCGATGCGCTTGAGGAAGGATCGGACGGCAGTGTGTTAGGTGTGCTTGGGGGAGGGGCAGTGGCTGTGGCTGGTGGGTTCGTTACATTCTCCCTTGGTCCTGCGCCTGGTGGGTTTGCTGTGCCTCCCCCTCCGGCTCCTGTCCTGCCTCCTGCACCGGGCCCTGGCTGTCGGGGTGCTTCGGGTTCAGGGTAGTAGAAGGGGACGAGGGTTCGATCCAATTGTTCCTCCTGAGCTCTAATCTCATCGTATGGGGGGGGTCCATTTGTTTTTAAAACAGCCATTTGGCGGACAATTTGGGCTTGCTGCCGTTGAAATAATTCGCGGGCTTCGGCAAAGGCGTTTAGGTAGTACAGTTGTCGGGGCCTCTCGTCAGCCAGGTAAGTTTTAAGTGCTTGCATTTTTTGAAGATTGAAAGAGCCGTGGCATGGCCATCTAGAAGCTGGCTCTAGGTGGTGGGTAAAGGCAACCCACGAGATGTTACAAAGGTCCCTCAGCTTGGACTTTGAGAGCCCCTTTCTCCCTTTCAGTTCCTTCCAGTTTAAGAGGACGAATTGAAGAGGGGTATCAGAGTCCTCCCTGTGGCGGAAAGGCTCCGCGGAAGCCTTGTCGCCGGGAGGAGTCCAGTCTGAGTGTTTGGAAGCTTGGGCTCCCATTCTCTCTTCTCTATCAGGTTGTTGTTTCGCTAGCGAAGAACGCTAAAGGCAGAAAGGGATGAACGTACACACACAAGGGAAGAGGGAAGAGGGTTTGGGTAGAAAAGGGGTAGAAAGAGATCCTTTCAGTATTTTGGAATGTCCTTATCTTAGTGGAATCTCTACTTATTTCTGAACCACGAACTATTTGATTAAAACCTCGAGCCTGAACGGAAATTTAAACCACGGGTCGCTGCCCGGAAACCTAAACCACGGGTCTCTGCCCGGAAACCTAAACCACGGGTCTCTGCCCGGAAACCTAAACCACGGGTCTCTGCCCGGAAACCTAAACCACGGGTCTCTGCCCGGAAACCTAAACCACGGGTCTCTGCCCGGAAACCTAAACCACGGGTCTCTGCCCGGAAACCTAAACCACGGGTCTCTGCCCGGAAACCTAAACCACGGGTCTCTGCCCGGAAACCTAAACCACGGGTCTCTGCCCGGAAACCTAAACCACGGGTCTCTGCCCGGAAACCTAAACCACAGTACTGCTTCAATGCTAATCCTAGTGTGGGGCCCCAGTTGTGAACCTCCCCTCTATCCTCCACAACAGCCCCCTGCCTAGCCTTTAAACTAAATTCGGCTTCCCTACTGGACGCCTGCGCAGTGCAGTGCCAGATCGGGTTCCGAGAAAAACAAAGGTTTGAAAGGAAGCAAATGACCTTGCGTTCTCACGTACCCGGGTCATCCCTAACAAAGGTCGCCGGGCAGGAGGGGCGGCTTCATTTGCACAGGCAGATAAGGTGGGGAGAGATTTGTAAGGACACCCCTGGACGACTCCGAAAGGGGTGTCAGAGAAATAACAGGCACCGCGCTTCCCTGGCCACACTTCCGAAAGGGAAAACGGGGGAGAAAAGGAGAGGGAGAGATTTGTAAAGGACGCCTTTGGCCGACTCCGAAAAAGGACGTCAGAGAAACAATAAGCACCACGTTTTCCTGGCCATACTTCCGAAAGGGAAAACGGGGAGAAAAAGGGAAAGGAGGTTCAAGATTTGCAGATGCAACGTTGGAAATAAAGGAGAAAGATTTGGCTGTTGTGGAGACGTTACTTTCCACCCTCCTCCCAATGTACTTTCTTCAGAACCATACTCACGTCCGTTGATGTCCCTCGCAGATCCCGGGATCTTTCCTTAGCCGGCTTTACCTCGCCTTTGCTCTCTCTGGTTGGGCTTCTGGTGACGGTTGATTACCGCCCGCAAAGAGGAGGCAGGGAGAGGAAGAAAAGGATCCCCGGGCTAAAGTGGCCGGTGGCGCCCGATCCCCTCTATCTCCCCTCTCACCTTTACAGGAGAACCAAGTGTCCCTGAGTCGCGGTCGCCAACTGTTAACGGAAAATCAAGGGTCCTCTTGGGCAAATGAAGACACCGACCAGAGCAAGTCAGAGCAAAACAGCAGCCAGTAGGCTCGGTCTTTATTCAAGAAAGACTGTCGCGACAGGACTCCCACCGCCCACGATGTGAAGCAAGATGGAAGCCCCGAACAAAGGGAGACCCTAACTTTTATTAGTTGCTAATCCCCTTAGCTACGCCCTCAGAATTACATCATATTTACATCATGATTATATTAAAAATAGGAGGGGTTGGGGAGGAGCTGCACAGGTAACTCGAGTGTCCTGACACCTGGCCGGAGCCTCCTTCCCCCTCCCTACATGAGTCATATTCAAGAACAAAGGGAAAGGGCGAAGTTTCCTGCCCCCTGAGGGGAATCCGGTCACAGTCCTTTGTAAGAGTCCGCGCGGAATACACTATGATATGCAGTTCATTATGTCCCTGATGGCCTTCTGTCTGAGCCCATCACCGATGGCTATCAAGGTTGTCACGTACACTAGGAAAGAACACAGAGTACGTGACCGCTCGGTGAAGGGATTATGGCCGCTTGATATCAGGCCACCCCCCTTTGATAGTCCTTGTAGTATGTAGTAGAATAAAAGTGGTCCGGTGAAAATCCGAAGTACGGTTGATTTTTAGTGGATTTATAAAGAATATTGTCCTTGAAGTTCAAAGCACTTTCGCCTCCAGGAAGTGGCTTGCTACATTTTGATTAAATCAGTCACGGTCAATTGAACCCGGAAACTTTGTATCAAGAGCTGTCAAAGGTAGGGAAGAGAGCGGCAGTAGCCTGCAGTACCTGCGTGGCCGCCGCAAGGGGCGCTGTTCGGTAACACTGATTGGCTGAGGCGGCCGCCGATTGACAGCAGAGCTCGGTCGGCCGGTCTACTCGTAATAAAAATAGGGCTATGTGGAGCGCTATGGTGGGAAGCTGTCAAGCCAGCGCTTCCTTATTTACGGAAGG
Source organism: Podarcis vaucheri (assembly GCF_965113315.1). NCBI lineage: Eukaryota > Metazoa > Chordata > Lepidosauria > Squamata > Lacertidae > Podarcis > Podarcis vaucheri. The sequence continues at coordinate 778,352 of NC_138751.1, read as the reverse complement.
CTTTAGGGGATGGCCCTCTAGAAGAGACATACCCAGGGTCAGGGAGGGGAGTTGCGTGCGTGTGTGAGTGTGGTGCTTGTGTAACACGTGTCAATGAGTTGGGGGGGGGGGTTTTCCGGCGACATCATGAAGCGCTTTGAACACTTTGGAATGTCCCATGAAGAGGTCTAGTTTATCTCCCCATGTTATGCCCCCTTTGCCATCACTCAGAGGTGCTCTGGCAGTGCCCACATCTCCCTGCGCCACCTTCCCACTTTTATTCAAGGGGCCTTTGACCAAACACCCCCTTGATTCCTGGTGCCACCCCACAAAACTCCTATCTGAACACTTCTCCCCCAACATAGCAAGGAATGACATGTCTTGTGCAGTATAACCGTTTTATTAAAACATAAACAGGAAGTTCAAGGTAACTTTGTGTAGATAAGCACGTGCTTTCAGATATGCCTGTTACTTTTATTTTATTAAAACTGTAAAAGGAGGCTTTATTATGCTGTTCCTCTTCTACTGATCTAACCAACCCTCCTTCACAACTCCCACCACTCTCCCACCCCACTCCGACCTCCAACTGTCTCTCCTGAAGAGGCCAGAAACCACCTTGGCTGAGAGTCCTGGAAGACCATCTCTCTGCAGGTCTTTTTCCACATGGCCTAGGACAGAAGGACCCAGTGCTACAAAGGTTGAGGCTGCTGAAGAGGACAGAGACCACCCTGGCAGTAAGTCTCCAAAACCTCCATCCTTGCAGGCCTTTTCTCATGTAGCCTAAAAGAGTCCAGACTGACTCCAGCTACAAAAGCTGAGGCTGCTGAACAGACTCTTGGGTTTAGCAGGTTGGGGGGGGGGAGTTGTAGCTGTAGGTTTTTGTATATTTGAGAACTTCTCATGATTTCTGCGGGTATTCTTCAGTCTGGTTGTGTATTCTAAAGTTTTATTTATTGTTTATGACTACTTGCCGATCGTCAGGTCAGCGGTTCGAATCCCCGCGGCGGGGTGCGCTCCCGTCGTTCGGTCCCAGCGCCTGCCAACCTAGCAGTTCGAAAGCACCTCCGGGTGCAAGTAGATAAATAGGGACCGCTTACCAGCGGGAAGGTAAACGGCGTTCCGTGTGCTGCGCTGGCTCGCCAGATGCAGCTTGTCACGCTGGCCACGTGACCCGGAAGTGTCTGCGGACAGCGCTGGCCCCCAGCCTCTAGAGTGAGATGGGCGGACAACCCTAGAGTCTGGCAAGACTGGCCCGTACGGGCAGGGGGACCTTTACCTTTTTACTTTGCCATTTATTACATTTCTATAATGACTTTCACCAGAAGATCTCAGAGTGCTTCACAGCATAAAAATACAAAATAAAAACACAAGATACATAATAAAAGCAAGAATCAGTACAAAAGAATAACAATCTTCCCACAAACACATTTGTAAAGACATACAGTAGTACCTTGGTTCTCAAACGCCTTGGTCTTCAAACAACTTGAAACCCACAAGAAAGGAAGTGTTCCGGTTTGTAAACATTTTTCAGAAGCCAAACATGCTCTGTTTCGAGTGCCCCACTTCCATTTTGAGTGCCCCACTTCCGTTTTGAGTGTTATGCTGAGGTCTGTCTTTTTTTTGCTATTTATTTTTGCGGCTCTTTTTTGTGTGTGTTTTAGGGGTTGTTTTTAAAAGTCTGAAATGGATTAATCCATTTTGCATTACTTTCTATGGGAAAGCGCATCTTGGTTTTGGAACGCTTTGGTTTGGGAATGGACTTCCAGAGCGGATAAAGTTCGAGAACCAAGGTAGATGGTTACTCACCCTTTCTGCCCCCCTAGCTAACAGTACCTTAAATGCACTATTATATTATTGTTTTGATACAGGTGTACACAACTTTAAAAACAAGGACCGGAACACTGCGCCTAAACGTGAAGCAGAAGCGCACAAAGGCACAATTTCTGAGAGTCTCATGACAGAGCTAGGGTGGTATAGTGGTTAGTGTCAGAGTATGACTTGGCAGACCTGGGTTCAAATTCCTACTCGGCCATGAGGCTCACCAGGTGGCCTTAAGGGGCCAGGCACTGCTTCACATGCTGACAAACCTCACAGGGTTATTGTCAGGATTAAAAGAAGAGGGGGAGAACCTTGGGGAGAAAGGGGGTATTTGAATGCAAGAAATGAATTTCAGTAGGGACAAATATCAAGTTCTGCACGTAGGCAGGAATAACATGCATATACAGTGGTACCTTGAGTTACAGACACTTCAGGTTACAGACTCCGCTTACCCAGAAATATTACCTCGGGTTAAGAACTTTGCTTCAGGATGAGAACAGAAATCATGCAGTGGCAGGAGCGGGAGGCCCCATTAGCTAAAGTGGTACCTCAGGTTAAGAACAGTTTCAGGTTAAGAACAGACCTCCGGAACGAATTAAGTTCTTAACCCGAGGTACCACTGTATTGGAAAAGGATCAAGGGCTCTTAGTAGGCCACAAGCTTGTAGTGAGTCAACAGTGAGGTGCAGCAGCAAAAAACCCCCAACTAATGCCATTCTAGGCTGCATCATCATAGAATCATGCAGTTTGCAGGAACCCCAAGGGTCTTCCACTCCAAGCCCTGCAATGCAGGAATGTTGTGTTGCACACATTCTGTCTCCACAATGGCTTTGATGCTTCTGGGGCCAAACCTTTTGAACCAGAGTTCTGGATCTGCTTCATCCCTGACAAGCTGGAATGGTGCAGAGGAGGGAGACCAAGGGGATCAAGACTCTGGAAACTAAGACTTCGGAGAAATGGTTGAGGGAGCTGGGATGTTTATTATGGAGAAGGAGAAGGAGAAGTGATAGACATCTTCCAACATTGAAAGGGCTGTGCCATGGAAGATTGAGTGAACTTGTTTTTTTCTGTTCTGGTGGAAGGACACACCAATGCATTCAAGATACAAGTAAGGAAAATCTGATGAAACATCAGGCAGAACTTTCTGACAGCAAGAACTGTTTGACTGTAGAACAAAGAAGTTCAGGTGGTGTTGGACTCTTCTTGAATTGAAGGATTTTAAGCAAAGGTTTGATGGCCATCTGTCATGAATTCTTTTGTTGAATATCCTTCATTGCAGGGGGCTGGAGAAGATGACTCTCACCATCCAATCCAATGCAACAATTCAATGATTCTTGGGGAATCTGATTCTCCCTGCTGTGAGATCTTTGATGAGAAGTGAGAAAGGACTCCTGACTAAAACACTCTCCGCATTCCAAGCATTTATACGGTCTCTCCATTGTATGAATTATTTGATGGGAAATGAGATAGGAGTCCTGACTAAAAGTCCTTCCACATTCCAAGCATTTATGTGGGCTCACCCAGGTATGAGTTCTTTGATGGGAAGTGAGACTTCCTTTCTGAGTGAACCTCATTCCACACTCCAAGCACTGATAGGGTTTCTCCCCTGTATGAGTTCTTTGGTGGGAAGTGAAAGAGTCACTCCGAGAGAAGCTCTTTCCACACTCCAAGCACTGGAATGGTTTCTCCCCTGTATGAATTATCTGATGGGCAGTGAGTTTGATGCTTTCACTGAAGCTCTTTCCACATTCCAAGCACTGAAAAGGTTTTGTATGAATTCTTTGATGGGAGGTGAGATTATATTTCCAGTCAAAGCTTTTTCCACATTCCCAGCACTTATATGGTTTCTCCCTTGTATGGATTTTTTGATGGGAAGTGACATAGGCCTTTGTACTGAAGCTCTTCCCGCATTCCAAGCATTGATAAGGTTTCTCTCCTTTATGAATTCTTTGATGGGTAGTGAGATTTTGTTTCATGTTGAAACTCTTTCCACACTCCAAGCACTGATAGGGTTTCTCCCCTGTGTGAATTCTTTGATGGGCCGTGAGATGGGACCTCTGATGGAAGCTCTTCCCACATTCCAAGCACTGATACGTTTTCTTCCCAATGGGATTTCTTGGATGGGATGAGGAATGAGAGCTCTCTCCACACTCCTCATTTTGACATGGGTTCTCCACTGTGTGGATTTTGTCACGGATTCGCTGGTTCTTAGCTTCTAATTCATCACCACCTGCAACAAAGAGAGGAACAGATCAGAGCCTAAGAATGAAATGGAGTTGCCAGTGTTCGAAAACCAAGGTTCAGCTTCCAATTGGCTGCCGGAGCTTTCTGCACTCAAGCGGAAGCCACGTCGGACGTTTGGCTTCTGAAAAATGTTCGCAAACTGGAACACTTCCAGGTTTGCAGCGTTTGGTAGCTGATTTGTTTGGTAACTAAGCCATTTGAGAACCAAGTTACCACTGTTTATTATGCCTTTACTGGTTAAAGTAGTGGTTAACATTGAGAACTGTTCAGATTTTGTAGTTAGAAGGGCATGATCATAAATTGGGCTGGTACGCATATTTGTGGTATGGAAAAACTGAAAGGCATAAAGCTTTCATGAATCATGTTATTAGGAAAAACTTATATATAGTTTGGGATAAATGTAAAAACTTGCTGGGAAATAGAAACCATAATGGCAAAATATTATTAGAATGGTAGACAAAACATGAACAGGTCAAATCGCTGATGATACATTGAGCAGTGGATAGATGATATAACATTGAAATGGCAGCATGGGAAAGATTGTGGAATGGAGATTTGAAATTTACAGCATGTTATGAGTTAAAAGAAAATGATGTATAGATGGTATTTGACTCCTAGTAACTTAGCTAAAATGTACAAGACCAAATCAAATGCCTGCTGGGAATGTCAAGTGAAGGAAGGTACCTTTTTCACATATTGTGTTCCTGTAAGATAGTAAAAGTCTTCGGGGAAATGATTTATAACGAGTTGAAAAAAATGCTGAAAATAATCTTTGTTAAAAAACCAGAAACTTCCCTTTCAGGTATAATGAGGGGAAAGGTAGGCAAAGATGAGGGGGAAAACCTGTATATGTATGCTACCACAGCTGCCTGACTGGTATACACCCAAAGACGGAAAGAAAAAGTACCAACAAAAGGCAACTGGCAAGTAAAACTGACGTAACATGCTGAGATTGCCAAACTTGCCAGAAGAATAAGAGATCAACGTGAGATACTTATTTTTAACAGAATGGGGAAATTTTGCTGAATATATAAAGACAAACTGAAAACAATTGAAAATGTTAGCAGGATTGACATAAATATGAGCAATTAGAAGTAAGTTAAAGGAAGTATAAGTATAAGGATACATTTGCAAATAGATTTGAATTGATTATGCAGTAAGAATAGAATATCAAATAAGGAACCCCAGAGTTGGGGGTGGGAGGGAAGTGGCAGAAAATGTAGGCTGAATTTGTTTAGATTTAAATGTTGTTGTTGAAACATTATAGAATGTAAAAATGCATATATATATATATATATATATATATATGCTTTCGTAGATTTTCACGGGTACAGGAATGCAGGTTTTGGTGTCTTCGGGTGTCTTCCCGTGTAAGAGTCGGGGTGTCTGTGCGACGTTTCGACGAGGTCTCACTCGTCATCTTCAGGCTGGTGCTTTCGGCTTCTTGTTACTGGAACAGAGCAGAGTCTGGTGTTTTAGTTCCTATAAATACTGTTGAGGGGTGTGGTGTATAGCCTCCAACGTTCTGGGCAGAGAGGAAGTTCCTAGATTAGTGTGCCTTTTCTTCTTTTGTTCCTTAATTACTTGAGGGATATCTTGGGTGATTTCATGAGTGATATTCTGAATATCACTGGGTGGGTCATTAAGTGTAGATTAGTTGCTAAAGCTTTCGTGTCTTGACCTCTTGAGCTTGTGAAGAGTTTTTCTGAGAAGATGGCTGTGCTGCATTTAGTTGTGCTCTGGCTTGGCTTCGTGTATAGGGGCGAGCTATGGTTTTGTGCCTTGTGCCAGCCAGATCTGTGTAGGGATTGCAGGGGGGTGCAGCATCCGGAGGTGCCACTATAGTTTGGCTACTGGATGGAGTCTGTAATATGTCTGTGGAGAGGGTCTGGGTTTGGGTCTGGTGTGGTTGATTGGTGACGGCGTTCTGTGTGCCTCTGGTTCTGGTGTCGGTTTTTGTGGGGAGGGCTAATTTCCAGATGTCTGGCAGGCGGGACGTGTCGTCACGCTTGTTCATGTTGTGAGGGTGTTTCTCTATCTCGATGGCTTCCATGATTATTCTCTTGTGGTGATGTTCCATGTTAAAGAGCAATTTGGAATCTGCAAAATTAATTTCGTGTCCTGTTTCTTTCATGTGTTGGAAAAGAGAGGAAGTTTTTTCAAGAATGCCGTCAAAAAAGAAGAAAAAACTTCCTCTCTTTTCCAACACATGAAAGAAACAGGACACGAAATTAATTTTGCAGATTCCAAATTGCTCTTTAACATGGAACATCACCACAAGAGAATAATCATGGAAGCCATCGAGATAGAGAAACACCCTCACAACATGAACAAGCGTGACGACACGTCCCGCCTGCCAGACATCTGGAAATTAGCCCTCCCCACAAAAACCGACACCAGAACCAGAGGCACACAGAACGCCGTCACCAATCAACCACACCAGACCCAAACCCAGACCCTCTCCACAGACATATTACAGACTCCATCCAGTAGCCAAACTATAGTGGCACCTCCGGATGCTGCACCCCCCTGCAATCCCTACACAGATCTGGCTGGCACAAGGCACAAAACCATAGCTCGCCCCTATACACGAAGCCAAGCCAGAGCACAACTAAATGCAGCACAGCCATCTTCTCAGAAAAACTCTTCACAAGCTCAAGAGGTCAAGACACGAAAGCTTTAGCAACTAATCTACACTTAATGACCCACCCAGTGATATTCAGAATATCACTCATGAAATCACCCAAGATATCCCTCAAGTAATTAAGGAACAAAAGAAGAAAAGGCACACTAATCTAGGAACTTCCTCTCTGCCCAGAACGTTGGAGGCTATACACCACACCCCTCAACAGTATTTATAGGAACTAAAACACCAGACTCTGCTCTGTTCCAGTAACAAGAAGCCGAAAGCACCAGCCTGAAGATGACGAGTGAGACCTCGTCGAAACGTCGCACAGACACCCCGACTCTTACACGGGAAGACACCCGAAGACACCAAAACCTGCATATATATATATATATATATATATATATATATATATATATATATGAATGAATGGATGCGGGTGGTGCTGTGGTCTAAACCACTGAGCCCAGGGCTTGCCGATCAGAAGGTCGGCGGTTCGAATCCCCGCGACGGGGTGAGCTCCCGTTGCTCGGTCCCTGCTCCTGCCCACCTAGCAGTTCGAAAGTATGTCAAAGTGCAAGTAGATAAATAGGTACTGCTCTGGCGGGAAGGTAAACGGCATTTCCGTGCGCTGCTCTGGTTTCGTCAGAAGCGGCTTAGTCATGCTGGCCACATGACCTGGAAGCTGTCTGCGGACAAACACCAGCTCCCTTGGCCAGTAAAGCGAGATGAGCGCTGCAACCCCAGAGTCATTCGCAACTGGACTTAAGGGTCAGGGGTTCTTTACCTTTTAAAAATGAAGCCTCATTTTAAAAGGTTTGGGCAGTTCAGAGCAGCCTGATCTCTGTTTAAGGTAAAGGTATATAAAAGGATGTCAGATAGAGGAGGGAGAAAGGTTGTTTTCTGCTGCTCCAGATTAGCGGACACGGAGCAATGGATCCAAACTACAAGAAAGAAGATTCCACCTAAACATTCGGAAGAACTTCCTGACAGTAAGAGCTGTTCGACAGTGGAATTTGCTGCCAAGGAGTGTGGTGGAGTCTCCTACTTTGGAGGTCTTTAAGCAGAGGCTTGACAACCATATGTCAGGAGTGCTCTGATGGTGTTTCCTGCTTGGCAGGGGGTTGGACTCGATGGCCCTTGAGGTCTCTTCCAACTCTATGATTCTATGATTCTAAAGGGACCCCTGACAATTAAGATCTCTGTTTAGAAAGGCATAATTGGAGGAAGTACATTCCCAGCCCAAACAGTCCTCCATTCAAGGTGACTTGTGGAGGTGTTGGAAGCCCAGCTACTGAGGGCAGCCCTATTGAGCGCCATCACAATAGAGATACATGTATGGAATTTCAGAACAGATCTCATGATCCAACTAGGAGCCTTACTGAGAGAGGCCAGGATACCACGATTCTCCTCTGTAACCTCCTTATGCAGAGCTCTCTGGGCAGGATCCAGCAACGCCCACTCCTCCGCCGTGAAACAAACAGTGACATCTTCAAAAGAAACTGAGCTCTGAAAGAAAAATATCCTTCTCTTAGGCAGCATAAAGATTATTTCCTGCACGTTGCTCTTTTGCTTCCTGCCTGGATTGTTTTAATTGCATTGGTCTGCTGCACATTCGGATTATTGGTGCTTATTTTAATGCTTTAATGGAGTTCTTTCATAGTGTATTTTAATGATGGGTAGGAATCTTAGTGAAAATGGGTGGAACTCCACCTTGTTTTATTCAGATCAATATGTCTACGCAAGCATTCCAGTTTGCCAAATGGAAGAATCCCTCTCTCCTCTCCCTGTGTGTTGTTCTGGGATGGAAAGACTCCCCAGATGTCCCAAAGACAATTTATCATGAATAATACTAGTGACATTCAGAGTTAAGGTGAAGGGGTTACTCTTTATCCTCAGCACACAAACCTTCATTAATGGCATTTTCAGCCTTTGTTAAGGGCAGCTTTGACAGAGAGCAAGAGGGGATTCATTTGACCCCAGAAACGCCCTGTCTCCCCCCCCAGCCTCTTTCCCCCCAAGGCTCCTTCCCCCTACCTGATCTGGTTCCTCAGCCGCTGCTTCCCCTCCACCAGGAGGAAGAGATGGAGGAGGAGGTCTTGCCAGCATCCTTCTTTCACCTGCGAGAGACAAAGGGAAGTGGGGAGACAGGAGTGCAGGATGCTTCTCTCAGAGGTGAAGCAGTGCATCTCTAACTGCAGATTAAGAAATACTCCCCTATACCTATTTCAGATTTAATTGTGCAAAATTATATATCAGGCTCCTCTGGGCTCTGGGCCTCAAGTGTCTTCCCCAAAAAGATCAAAAGAACCACTAGATTACTTTCAACACCAACAGAATGGGACCAAACTGAGAAAATACTCCTTCCTTCTTACCCAGTGGCTTATCTCTGGTGTCCAACAGAGACTTCTCTACTTCAGAGGAATCAGGACACAATTCAGTAAACGGATCCTTTCCCTGAAGCAGCAACAAGGATTCAAAACAGAGATGGGGAAAAGAATCAGAATAGGAATGACAGAGACAAAAAATTTAACAGCATCTGGTAGCTTTCCGAAAAAGGATGAGATTTAGGGTCCTGCTCCCTCCTTGGAGCCCCTTGGGAGCATCCAGAGGAAAGTCTCTCTCACCTGCTTCCTCTCCGCCTGACTCAGGAGGAAACCTTCGGCCAGGGCCACTGCCTGGGAACTGGTCTCTGCTCCGCATTCCCTCACCCAGCTCTCCATCTCCGCTGGAAGGACAGCCAGGAACTGCTCCAAGATCACCAGGTCCAGCATCTCAGCTTTCGTGTGCCTTTCTGGCTTCAGCCACTGGTGGCAAAGGTGGTAGAGTCGGCTGCAAACCTCTCGGGGTCCTTCAGCCTCCTGGTAACGGAACCAGCTGAACTGCTGGCTCTGCACCTCTGAGCGGAGGGTGTCCTCCTCTCCCAGGATCTTCTGCCCAGAGCCTTCCCAGAATCCTGCACTGCTTCCCGTTTCCATGGCCGGGCCTCTTCCTGCTTCAAGGCCAGCTGAGTCTTGCTCTTCCATGTGTGATCTAAGGAAGCCTCCAAGAGACAGGAAGGATCCCCTTGGCCCTCTGCCAAGTTCTGGTCGTCCAAATTAGAGGCGCTAGAAAATCCAACAAAGAAAAGCCATTGTTCTGTTATAAAATCACAACACAGAGAAGAGGAGAAAAATGTTCTCTGAGCAAGCGAGGATGAGTCTCGCTAGGAACCAAGGCTGGGCTTTGCGAAAGAAGAGAAAGGAGAAGGAAAGTGACCGTCCCAGATGTGCAGGAAAGTGAAGGCATTTCTGTGAAATGAATCAGCCTGGTTGATCCTGCCTTTCCGCGTTTGCAGTCAAGGAATAAAGTCAGAACAGTGAGTGACAAGTGAGTCATTCATACCAAGTGTAACGTGGAAACCAGGCTATAGCGAGGAGTTCCCACCTCCTCAAGACAAACTACGGAGATGGGGTCCTTTTTCCCTTGTTCTGAGGGCCAGATCCTCATCTGGGAAACGCCCTGAGGGCCAAGTGGGTGAGGCCAAAGGACAGAACTCAAAAGCAGGTAAAGTAGGACTTACCTTCTTTCTGTGATTGCAACTGTTTTCAAGGTTGTGTTTTAATCCGGGGATTTGCCCTGGGAATTCAGGAGGGTGGCTGTGTAATTACGAATGTGACACAGCCGACCCCCCACATCTGCGTGGGGCACTTCTGGATCCCACCCCCTTGAGTGTCCGCTTCAACATCCCACTCGTGTGCCAGCCTCAGTCCCTTTGTGGCCAGGGGACTCCATGCTCTGCTTCTGCCATGCCCTCCATGCGGAGCTGCGCTGGAAGATGACTCGGAAAGCGATGGAAAGCAGGGAGCAAGTGACTGGCTGGCTTCCCTCATGGCATTTCTATCCACCTTTCCCTCCCTGGGCTCCCAAAGGCAGCAGCCATGGGTCTGGCCAGCATTTGAGGGGAGATTCCTGCCTTGCTCCTGCTTGGCCTAGAGGACTCTCGTGGATCCCTCCCCCCCCCCCGGACCCTCTGCTCCCTGATTTGGGGGGGGTCCCCCTTCCCCCCCCCCAAGCGAGAAGAGAGGGAGACTCACTGGACGCAGGAGGCGCCTCCGAGGAGAGAACAGCTGCCTCCTCTGACAGGAAGGGGCTGGGGGGCGGGGCTTGGGCTCCTGCATTTCTGGTCCTCTCTAGGAATCCAGCTCAGTGCCTCTTCACCCGGCTGAGAGAACCAGAGGACCAGATCTCGCGGGAGCAAATCTCGCGGCAGCCTTTGACGAGCCCTTTCCTCCTTTCTCTCCTCTCCTCTTCCTTCTGGCCCAGCAGTGAGGGCTCAGCCCCCCTCAGAGCAGCCCCACTTGCAAGGCAGATCCAGAAAGGGGGCAAGACTAAGGGGGGCGGGGGGGGGGAGAGGGAGAGGGAGAGATGGACAGCCGAGTCTGGAGCTGCAGTCCCTCAGAGACGCCACCAGGGGGCGGGAGCCTCTCTCTCTGATTGGCTCCCCAGAGAGGCGGGGGCGGGGCCAGCCCTTTGGGCGGGAAGATGAGAGGCGCCTTTTCGGAGGGAGTTTTGAGGCGGGAGCTGAGGCGGGAGGAGGAGGAGAGGCTGAGTCTGAGGGAGAAGTGGCTCTGGCCTGAGGAGAATCTCGGGGGCCAGAAGGAGGAGAGGGGAAGAGGGGCTGAGTCGGGGGGAGAAGTGGCTCTGGCCTGAGGAGAATCTCGGGGGCCAGAAGGAGGAGAGGGGAAGAGGGGCTGAGTCGGGGGGAGAAGTGGCTCTGGCCTGAGGAGAATCTCGGGGGCCAGAAGAAGGAGAGGGGAAGAGGGGCTGAGTCTGAGGGAGAAGGGGCTCTGGCCTGAGGAGAATCTCGGGGGCCAGAAGGAGGAGAGGGGAAGAGGGGCTGAGTCTGAGGGAGAAGGGGCTCTGGCCTGAGGAGAATCTCGGGGGCCAGAAGGAGGAGAGGGGAAGAGGGGCTGAGTCGGGGGGAGAAGTGGCTCTGGCCTGAGGAGAATCTCGGGGGCCAGAAGAAGGAGAGGGGAAGAGGGGCTGAGTCGGGGGGAGAAGTGGCTCTGGCCTGAGGAGAATCTCGGGGGCCAGAAGAAGGAGAGGGGAAGAGGGGCTGAGTCGGGGGGAGAAGTGGCTCTGGCCTGAGGAGAATCTCGGGGGCCAGAAGAAGGAGAGGGGAAGAGGGGCTGAGTCGGGGGGGAGAAGTGGCTCTGGCCTGAGGAGAATCTCGGGGGCAGAAGAAGGAGAGGGGAAGAGGGGCTGAGTGGGGGGGAGAAGTGGCTCTGGCCTGAGGAGAATCTCGGGGGCCAGAAGAAGGAGAGGGGAAGAGGGGCTGAGTGGGGGGGAGAAGTGGCTCTGGCCTGAGGAGAATCTCGGGGGCCAGAAGAAGGAGAGGGGAAGAGGGGCTGAGTCGGGGGGGAGAAGTGGCTCTGGCCTGAGGAGAATCTCGGGGGCCAGAAGAAGGAGAGGGGAAGAGGGGCTGAGTCTGAGGGAGAAGTGGCTCTGGCCTGAGGAGAATCTCGGGGGCCAGAAGAAGGAGAGGGGAAGAGGGGCTGAGTCTGAGGGAGAAGTGGCTCTGGCCTGAGGAGAATCTCGGGGGCCAGAAGGAGGAGAGGGGAAGAGGGGCTGAGTCTGAGGGAGAAGGGGCTCTGGCCTGAGGAGAATCTCGGGGGCCAGAAGGAGGAGAGGGGAAGAGGGGCTGAGTCGGGGGGAGAAGTGGCTCTGGCCTGAGGAGAATCTCGGGGGCCAGAAGAAGGAGAGGGGAAGAGGGGCTGAGTCGGGGGGAGAAGTGGCTCTGGCCTGAGGAGAATCTCGGGGGCCAGAAGAAGGAGAGGGGAAGAGGGGCTGAGTCGGGGGGAGAAGTGGCTCTGGCCTGAGGAGAATCTCGGGGGCCAGAAGAAGGAGAGGGGAAGAGGGGCTGAGTCGGGGGGGAGAAGTGGCTCTGGCCTGAGGAGAATCTCGGGGGCCAGAAGAAGGAGAGGGGAAGAGGGGCTGAGTGGGGGGGAGAAGTGGCTCTGGCCTGAGGAGAATCTCGGGGGCCAGAAGAAGGAGAGGGGAAGAGGGGCTGAGTGGGGGGGAGAAGTGGCTCTGGCCTGAGGAGAATCTCGGGGGCCAGAAGAAGGAGAGGGGAAGAGGGGCTGAGTCGGGGGGGAGAAGTGGCTCTGGCCTGAGGAGAATCTCGGGGGCCAGAAGAAGGAGAGGGGAAGAGGGGCTGAGTCTGAGGGAGAAGTGGCTCTGGCCTGAGGAGAATCTCGGGGGCCAGAAGAAGGAGAGGGGAAGAGGGGCTGAGTCTGAGGGAGAAGTGGCTCTGGCCTGAGGAGAATCTCGGGGGCCAGAAGAAGGAGAGGGGAAGAGGGGCTGAGTCTGAGGGAGAAGTGGCTCTGGCCTGAGGAGAATCTCGGGGGCCAGAAGAAGGAGAGGGGCTGAGTCGGGGGGGAGAAGTGGCTCTGGCCTGAGGAGAATCTCGGGGGCCAGAAGAAGGAGAGGGGAAGAGGGGCTGAGTCTGAGGGAGAAGTGGCTCTGGCCTGAGGAGAATCTCGGGGGCCAGAAGAAGAAGAGGGGAAGAGGGGCTGAGTGGGGGGGAGAAGTGGCTCTGGCCTGAGGAGACCCTGGGGGCAGAAGAAGGAGAGGGGAAGAGGGGCTGAGCCTGAGGGAGAAGGGGAAGAGGGGCTGAGGAGAATCTCGGGGGCCAGAAGACGGAGAGGGGAAGAGGGGCTGAGCCTGAGGGAGAAGGGGAAGAGGGGCTGAGGAGAATCTCGGGGGCCAGAAGAAGGAGAGGGGAAGAGGGGCTGAGCCTGAGGGAGAAGGGGAAGAGGGGCTGAGGAGAATCTCGGGGGCCAGAAGAAGGAGAGGGGAAGAGGGGCTGAGTCTGAGGGAGAAGTGGCTCTGGCCTGAGGAGAATCTCGGGGGCCAGAAGAAGGAGAGGGGAAGAGGGGCTGAGTCTGAGGGAGAAGTGGCTCTGGCCTGAGGAGAATCTCGGGGGCCAGAAGAAGGAGAGGGGAAGAGGGGCTGAGTCGGGGGGAGAAGTGGCTCTGGCCTGAGGAGAATCTCGGGGGCCAGAAGAAGGAGAGGGGAAGAGGGGCTGAGTCTGAGGGAGAAGTGGCTCTGGCCTGAGGAGAATCTCGGGGGCCAGAAGAAGGAGAGGGGAAGAGGGGCTGAGTCGGGGGGGAGAAGTGGCTCTGGCCTGAGGAGAATCTCGGGGGCCAGAAGAAGGAGAGGGGAAGAGGGGCTGAGCCTGAGGGAGAAGGGGAAGAGGGGCTGAGGAGAATCTTGGGGGCCAGAAGAAGGAGAGGGGAAGAGGGGCTGAGCCTGAGGGAGAAGGGGAAGAGGGGCTGAGGAGAATCTTGGGGGCCAGAAGAAGGAGAGGGAAAGAGGGGCTGAGTCTGAGGGAGAAGTGGCTCTGGCCTGAGGAGAATCTCGGGGGCCAGAAGGAGGAGAGGGGAAGAGGGGCTGAGTCGGGGGGAGAAGTGGCTCTGGCCTGAGGAGAATCTCGGGGGCCAGAAGAAGGAGAGGGGAAGAGGGGCTGAGCCTGAGGGAGAAGGGGAAGAGGGGCTGAGGAGAATCTTGGGGGCCAGAAGAAGGAGAGGGAAAGAGGGGCTGAGTCTGAGGGAGAAGTGGCTCTGGCCTGAGGAGAATCTCGGGGGCCAGAAGAAGGAGAGGGGAAGAGGGGCTGAGTCTGAGGGAGAAGTGGCTCTGGCCTGAGGAGAATCTCGGGGGCCAGAAGAAGGAGAGGGGAAGAGGGGCTGAGCCTGAGGGAGAAGGGGAAGAGGGGCTGAGGAGAATCTTGGGGGCCAGAAGAAGGAGAGGGAAAGAGGGGCTGAGTCTGAGGGAGAAGTGGCTCTGGCCTGAGGAGAATCTCGGGGGCCAGAAGGAGGAGAGGGGAAGAGGGGCTGAGTCGGGGGGAGAAGTGGCTCTGGCCTGAGGAGAATCTCGGGGGCCAGAAGAAGGAGAGGGGAAGAGGGGCTGAGCCTGAGGGAGAAGGGGAAGAGGGGCTGAGGAGAATCTCGGGGGCCAGAAGAAGGAGAGGGGAAGAGGGGCTGAGTCGGGGGGAGAAGTGGCTCTGGCCTGAGGAGAATCTCGGGGGCCAGAAGAAGGAGAGGGGAAGAGGGGCTGAGTCGGGGGGAGAAGTGGCTCTGGCCTGAGGAGAATCTCGGGGGCCAGAAGGAGGAGAGGCGAAGAGGGGCTGAGTCTGAGGGAGAAGTGGCTCTGGCCTGAGGAGAATCTCGGGGGCCAGAAGAAGGAGAGGGGAAGAGGGGCTGAGTCTGAGGGAGAAGTGGCTCTGGCCTGAGGAGAATCTCGGGGGCCAGAAGAAGGAGAGGGGAAGAGGGGCTGAGTCTGAGGGAGAAGTGGCTCTGGCCTGAGGAGAATCTCGGGGGCCAGAAGGAGGAGAGGGGAAGAGGGGCTGAGTCTGAGGGAGAAGTGGCTCTGGCCTGAGGAGAATCTCGGGGGCCAGAAGGAGGAGAGGGGAAGAGGGGCTTAGTCTGAGGGAGAAGTGGCTCTGGCCTGAGGAGAATCTCGGGGGCCAGAAGGAGGAGAGGGGAAGAGGGGCTGAGTCTGAGGGAGAAGTGGCTCTGGCCTGAGGAGAATCTCGGGGGCCAGAAGGAGGAGAGGGCAAGAGGGGCTGAGTCTGAGGGAGAAGTGGCTCTGGCCTGAGGAGAATCTCGGGGGCCAGAAGGAGGAGAGGGCAAGAGGGGCTGAGTCTGAGGGAGAAGTGGCTCTGGCCTGAGGAGAATCTCGGGGGCCAGAAGGAGGAGAGGGGAAGAGGGGCTGAGTCGGGGGGGAGAAGTGGCTCTGGCCTGAGGAGAATCTCGGGGGCCAGAAGAAGGAGAGGGGAAGAGGGGCTGAGCCTGAGGGAGAAGGGGAAGAGGGGCTGAGGAGAATCTTGGGGGCCAGAAGAAGGAGAGGGGAAGAGGGGCTGAGCCTGAGGGAGAAGGGGAAGAGGGGCTGAGGAGAATCTTGGGGGCCAGAAGAAGGAGAGGGAAAGAGGGGCTGAGTCTGAGGGAGAAGTGGCTCTGGCCTGAGGAGAATCTCGGGGGCCAGAAGGAGGAGAGGGGAAGAGGGGCTGAGTCGGGGGGAGAAGTGGCTCTGGCCTGAGGAGAATCTCGGGGGCCAGAAGAAGGAGAGGGGAAGAGGGGCTGAGCCTGAGGGAGAAGGGGAAGAGGGGCTGAGGAGAATCTTGGGGGCCAGAAGAAGGAGAGGGAAAGAGGGGCTGAGTCTGAGGGAGAAGTGGCTCTGGCCTGAGGAGAATCTCGGGGGCCAGAAGAAGGAGAGGGGAAGAGGGGCTGAGTCTGAGGGAGAAGTGGCTCTGGCCTGAGGAGAATCTCGGGGGCCAGAAGAAGGAGAGGGGAAGAGGGGCTGAGCCTGAGGGAGAAGGGGAAGAGGGGCTGAGGAGAATCTTGGGGGCCAGAAGAAGGAGAGGGGAAGAGGGGCTGAGTGGGGGGGAGAAGTGACTCTGGCCTGAGGAGACCCTGGGGGGCAGAAGAAGGAGAGGGGAAGAGGGGCTGAGTCTGAGGGAGAAGTGGCTCTGGCCTGAGGAGAATCTCGGGGGCCAGAAGGAGGAGAGGGGAAGAGGGGCTGAGTCGGGGGGAGAAGTGGCTCTGGCCTGAGGAGAATCTCGGGGGCCAGAAGAAGGAGAGGGGAAGAGGGGCTGAGCCTGAGGGAGAAGGGGAAGAGGGGCTGAGGAGAATCTCGGGGGCCAGAAGAAGGAGAGGGGAAGAGGGGCTGAGTCGGGGGGAGAAGTGGCTCTGGCCTGAGGAGAATCTCGGGGGCCAGAAGAAGGAGAGGGGAAGAGGGGCTGAGTTGGGGGGAGAAGTGGCTCTGGCCTGAGGAGAATCTCGGGGGCCAGAAGGAGGAGAGGCGAAGAGGGGCTGAGTCTGAGGGAGAAGTGGCTCTGGCCTGAGGAGAATCTCGGGGGCCAGAAGAAGGAGAGGGGAAGAGGGGCTGAGTCTGAGGGAGAAGTGGCTCTGGCCTGAGGAGAATCTCGGGGGCCAGAAGAAGGAGAGGGGAAGAGGGGCTGAGTCTGAGGGAGAAGTGGCTCTGGCCTGAGGAGAATCTCGGGGGCCAGAAGGAGAAGAGGGGAAGAGGGGCTGAGTCTGAGGGAGAAGTGGCTCTGGCCTGAGGAGAATCTCGGGGGCCAGAAGGAGGAGAGGGGAAGAGGGGCTGAGTCTGAGGGAGAAGTGGCTCTGGCCTGAGGAGAATCTCGGGGGCCAGAAGAAGGAGAGGGGAAGAGGGGCTGAGCCTGAGGGAGAAGGGGAAGAGGGGCTGAGGAGAATCTTGGGGGCCAGAAGAAGGAGAGGGGAAGAGGGGCTGAGTGGGGGGGAGAAGTGGCTCTGGCCTGAGGAGACCCTGGGGGGCAGAAGAAGGAGAGGGGAAGAGGGGCTGAGTCTGAGGGAGAAGTGGCTCTGGTCTGAGGAGAATCTCGGGGGCCAGAAGGAGGAGAGGGGAAGAGGGGCTGAGTCGGGGGGAGAAGTGGCTCTGGCCTGAGGAGAATCTCGGGGGCCAGAAGAAGGAGAGGGGAAGAGGGGCTGAGCCTGTGGGAGAAGGGGAAGAGGGGCTGAGGAGAATCTCGGGGGCCAGAAGAAGGAGAGGGGAAGAGGGGCTGAGTCGGGGGGAGAAGTGGCTCTGGCCTGAGGAGAATCTCGGGGGCCAGAAGAAGGAGAGGGGAAGAGGGGCTGAGTTGGGGGGAGAAGTGGCTCTGGCCTGAGGAGAATCTCGGGGGCCAGAAGGAGGAGAGGCGAAGAGGGGCTGAGTCTGAGGGAGAAGTGGCTCTGGCCTGAGGAGAATCTCGGGGGCCAGAAGAAGGAGAGGGGAAGAGGGGCTGAGTCTGAGGGAGAAGTGGTTCTGGCCTGAGGAGAATCTCGGGGGCCAGAAGAAGGAGAGGGGAAGAGGGGCTGAGTCTGAGGGAGAAGTGGCTCTGGCCTGAGGAGAATCTCGGGGGCCAGAAGGAGGAGAGGGGAAGAGGGGCTGAGTCTGAGGGAGAAGGGGAAGAGGGGCTGAGGAGAATCTCGGGGGCCAGAAGAAGGAGAGGGGCTGAGTCTGAGGGAGAAGTGGCTCTGGCCTGAGGAGAATCTCGGGGGCCAGAAGAAGGAGAGGGGAAGAGGGGCTGAGTGGGGGGGAGAAGTGGCTCTGGCCTGAGGAGAATCTCGGGGGCCAGAAGAAGGAGCGGGGCTGAGTCTGAGGGAGAAGTGGCTCTGGCCTGAGGAGAATCTCGGGGGCCAGAAGAAGGAGAGGGGAAGAGGGGCTGAGTCTGAGGGAGAAGTGGCTCTGGCCTGAGGAGAATCTCGGGGGCCAGAAGAAGGAGAGGGGAAGAGGGGCTGAGCCTGAGGGAGAAGGGGAAGAGGGGCTGAGGAGAATCTTGGGGGCCAGAAGAAGGAGAGGGGAAGAGGGGCTGAGTGGGGGGGAGAAGTGGCTCTGGCCTGAGGAGACCCTGGGGGGCAGAAGAAGGAGAGGGGAAGAGGGGCTGAGTCTGAGGGAGAAGTGGCTCTGGCCTGAGGAGAATCTCGGGGGCCAGAAGGAGGAGAGGGGAAGAGGGGCTGAGTCGGGGGGAGAAGTGGCTCTGGCCTGAGGAGAATCTCGGGGGCCAGAAGAAGGAGAGGGGAAGAGGGGCTGAGCCTGAGGGAGAAGGGGAAGAGGGGCTGAGGAGAATCTCGGGGGCCAGAAGAAGGAGAGGGGAAGAGGGGCTGAGTCGGGGGGAGAAGTGGCTCTGGCCTGAGGAGAATCTCGGGGGCCAGAAGAAGGAGAGGGGAAGAGGGGCTGAGTTGGGGGGAGAAGTGGCTCTGGCCTGAGGAGAATCTCGGGGGCCAGAAGGAGGAGAGGCGAAGAGGGGCTGAGTCTGAGGGAGAAGTGGCTCTGGCCTGAGGAGAATCTCGGGGGCCAGAAGAAGGAGAGGGGAAGAGGGGCTGAGTCTGAGGGAGAAGTGGCTCTGGCCTGAGGAGAATCTCGGGGGCCAGAAGAAGGAGAGGGGAAGAGGGGCTGAGTCTGAGGGAGAAGTGGCTCTGGCCTGAGGAGAATCTCGGGGGCCAGAAGGAGGAGAGGGGAAGAGGGGCTGAGTCTGAGGGAGAAGTGGCTCTGGCCTGAGGAGAATCTCGGGGGCCAGAAGGAGGAGAGGGGAAGAGGGGCTGAGTCTGAGGGAGAAGTGGCTCTGGCCTGAGGAGAATCTCGGGGGCCAGAAGGAGGAGAGGGGAAGAGGGGCTGAGTCTGAGGGAGAAGTGGCTCTGGCCTGAGGAGAATCTCGGGGGCCAGAAGAAGCAGAGGGGAAGAGGGGCTGAGTGGGGGGGAGAAGTGGCTCTGGCCTGAGGAGAATCTCGGGGGCCAGAAGAAGGAGAGGGGAAGAGGGGCTGAGCCTGAGGGAGAAGGGGAAGAGGGGCTGAGGAGAATCTCGGGGGCCAGAAGAAGGAGAGGGGAAGAGGGGCTGAGCCTGAGGGAGAAGGGGAAGAGGGGCTGAGGAGAATCTCGGGGGCCAGAAGAAGGAGAGGGGAAGAGGGGCTGAGTCTGAGGGAGAAGTGGCTCTGGCCTGAGGAGAATCTCGGGGGCCAGAAGGAGGAGAGGGGAAGAGGGGCTGAGTGGGGGGGAGAAGTGGCTCTGGCCTGAGGAGAATCTCGGGGGCCAGAAGAAGGAGAGGGGAAGAGGGGCTGAGTGGGGGGGAGAAGTGGCTCTGGCCTGAGGAGAATCTTGGGGGCCAGAAGAAGAAGAGGGGAAGAGGGGCTGAGTCTGAGGGAGAAGTGGCTCTGGCCTGAGGAGAATCTCGGGGGCCAGAAGAAGGAGAGGGGCTGAGTCTGAGGGAGAAGTGGCTCTGGCCTGAGGAGAATCTCGGGGGCCAGAAGAAGGAGAGGGGAAGAGGGGCTGAGTCTGAGGGAGAAGTGGCTCTGGCCTGAGGAGAATCTCGGGGGCCAGAAGAAGGAGAGGGGAAGAGGGGCTGAGTCGGGGGGGAGAAGTGGCTCTGGCCTGAGGAGAATCTCGGGGGCCAGAAGAAGGAGAGGGGAAGAGGGGCTGAGTCTGAGGGAGAAGTGGCTCTGGCCTGAGGAGAATCTCGGGGGCCAGAAGAAGCAGAGGGGAAGAGGGGCTGAGTGGGGGGGAGAAGTGGCTCTGGCCTGAGAATCTCGGGGGCCAGAAGAAGGAGAGGGGAAGAGGGGCTGAGCCTGAGGGAGAAGGGGAAGAGGGGCTGAGGAGAATCTCGGGGGCCAGAAGAAGGAGAGGGGAAGAGGGGCTGAGCCTGAGGGAGAAGGGGAAGAGGGGCTGAGGAGAATCTCGGGGGCCAGAAGAAGGAGAGGGGAAGAGGGGCTGAGTCTGAGGGAGAAGTGGCTCTGGCCTGAGGAGAATCTCGGGGGCCAGAAGGAGGAGAGGGGAAGAGGGGCTGAGTGGGGGGGAGAAGTGGCTCTGGCCTGAGGAGAATCTCGGGGGCCAGAAGAAGGAGAGGGGAAGAGGGGCTGAGTGGGGGGGAGAAGTGGCTCTGGCCTGAGGAGAATCTCGGGGGCCAGAAGAAGGAGAGGGGAAGAGGGGCTGAGTCTGAGGGAGAAGTGGCTCTGGCCTGAGGAGAATCTTGGGGGCCAGAAGAAGGAGAGGGGCTGAGTCTGAGGGAGAAGTGGCTCTGGCCTGAGGAGAATCTCGGGGGCCAGAAGAAGGAGAGGGGAAGAGGGGCTGAGTCTGAGGGAGAAGGGGAAGAGGGGCTGAGGAGAATCTCGGGGGCCAGAAGAAGGAGAGGGGCTGAGTCTGATGGAGAAGTGGCTCTGGCCTGAGGAGAATCTCGGGGGCCAGAAGAAGGAGAGGGGAAGAGGGGCTGAGTGGGAGGGAGAAGTGGCTCTGGCCTGAGGAGAATCTCGGGGGCCAGAAGAAGGAGCGGGGCTGAGTCTGAGGGAGAAGTGGCTCTGGCCTGAGGAGAATCTCGGGGGCCAGAAGAAGGAGAGGGGAAGAGGGGCTGAGTCTGAGGGAGAAGGGGCTCTGGCCTGAGGAGAATCTCGGGGGCCCGAAGAAGCAGAGGGGAAGAGGGGCTGAGTGGGGGGGAGAAGTGGCTCTGGCCTGAGGAGAATCTCGGGGGCCAGAAGAAGGAGAGGGGAAGAGGGGCTGAGCCTGAGGGAGAAGGGGAAGAGGGGCTGAGGAGAATCTCGGGGGCCAGAAGAAGGAGAGGGGAAGAGGGGCTGAGCCTGAGGGAGAAGGGGAAGAGGGGCTGAGGAGAATCTCGGGGGCCAGAAGAAGGAGAGGGGAAGAGGGGCTGAGTCGGGGGGAGAAGTGGCTCTGGCCTGAGGAGAATCTCGGGGGCCAGAAGAAGAAGAGGGGAAGAGGGGCTGAGTGGGGGGGAGAAGTGGCTCTGGCCTGAGGAGACCCTGGGGGGCAGAAGAAGGAGAGGGGAAGAGGGGCTGAGTCTGAGGGAGAAGTGGCTCTGGCCTGAGGAGAATCTCGGGGGCCAGAAGAAGGAGAGGGGAAGAGGGGCTGAGTCTGAGGGAGAAGTGGCTCTGGCCTGAGGAGTATCTCGGGGGCTAGAAGAAGGAGAGGGGAAGAGGGGCTGAGTCTGAGGGAGAAGTGGCTCTGGCCTGAGGAGAATCTCGGGGGCCAGAAGAAGGAGAGGGGAAGAGGGGCTGAGTCTGAGGGAGAAGTGGCTCTGGCCTGAGGAGAATCTCGGGGGCCAGAAGAAGGAGAGGGGAAGAGGGGCTGAGTCGGGGGGGAGAAGTGGCTCTGGCC
Organism: Podarcis vaucheri; assembly: GCF_965113315.1. Taxonomy (NCBI): domain Eukaryota; kingdom Metazoa; phylum Chordata; class Lepidosauria; order Squamata; family Lacertidae; genus Podarcis; species Podarcis vaucheri. The sequence continues at coordinate 757,028 of NC_138751.1, read as the reverse complement.
TGAGGAGAATCTCGGGGGCCAGAAGAAGGAGAGGGGAAGAGGGGCTGAGTCTGAGGGAGAAGTGGCTCTGGCCTGAGGAGAATCTCGGGGGCCAGAAGAAGGAGAGGGGAAGAGGGGCTGAGTCTGAGGGAGAAGGGGCTCTGGCCTGAGGAGAATCTCGGGGGCCAGAAGAAGGAGAGAGGAAGAGGGGCTGAGTCTGAGGGAGAAGTGGCTCTGGCCTGAGGAGAATCTCGAGGGCCAGAAGAAGGAGAGGGGAAGAGGGGCTGAGTCTGAGGGAGAAGTGGCTCTGGCCTGAGGAGAATCTCGGGGGCCAGAAGAAGGAGAGGGGAAGAGGGGCTGAGTCGGGGGGAGAAGTGGCTCTGGCCTGAGGAGAATCTCGGGGGCCAGAAGGAGGAGAGGGGTAGAGGGGCTGAGTCTGAGGGAGAAGTGGCTCTGGCCTGAGGAGAATCTCGGGGGCCAGAAGAAGGAGAGGGGAAGAGGGGCTGAGTCTGAGGGAGAAGTGGCTCTGGCCTGAGGAGAATCTCGGGGGCCAGAAGGAGGAGAGGGGTAGAGGGGCTGAGTCTGAGGGAGAAGTGGCTCTGGCCTGAGGAGAATCTCGGGGGCCAGAAGAAGGAGAGGGGAAGAGGGGCTGAGTCTGAGGGAGAAGGGGAAGAGGGGCTGAGGAGAATCTCGGGGGCCAGAAGAAGGAGAGGGGAAGAGGGGCTGAGTCTGAGGGAGAAGTGGCTCTGGCCTGAGGAGAATCTCGGGGGCCAGAAGAAGGAGAGGGGAAGAGGGGCTGAGTCTGAGGGAGAAGGGGAAGAGGGGCTGAGGAGAATCTCGGGGGCCAGAAGAAGGAGAGGGGAAGAGGGGCTGAGTCTGAGGGAGAAGTGGCTCTGGCCTGAGGAGAATCTCGGGGGCCAGAAGAAGGAGAGGGGAAGAGGGGCTGAGTCTGAGGGAGAAGTGGCTCTGGCCTGAGGAGAATCTCGGGGGCCAGAAGAAGGAGAGGGGAAGAGGGGCTGAGTCTGAGGGAGAAGTGGCTCTGGCCTGAGGAGAATCTCGGGGGCCAGAAGAAGGAGAGGGGAAGAGGGGCTGAGTCTGAGGGAGAAGTGGCTCTGGCCTGAGGAGAATCTCGGGGGCCAGAAGAAGGAGAGGGGAAGAGGGGCTGAGTCTGAGGGAGAAGTGGCTCTGGCCTGAGGAGAATCTCGGGGGCCTGAAGAAGGAGAGGGGAAGAGGGGCTGAGTCTGAGGGAGAAGTGGCTCTGGCCTGAGGAGAATCTCGGGGGCCAGAAGAAGGAGAGGGGAAGAGGGGCTGAGTCTGAGGGAGAAGTGGCTCTGGCCTGAGGAGAATCTCGGGGTCCAGAAGAAGGAGAGGGGAAGAGGGGCTGAGTCTGAGGGAGAAGTGGCTCTGGCCTGAGGAGAATCTCGGGGGCCAGAAGAAGGAGAGGGGAAGAGGGGCTGAGTCTGAGGGAGAAGTGGCTCTGGCCTGAGGAGAATCTCGGGGGCCAGAAGAAGGAGAGGGGAAGAGGGGCTGAGTCTGAGGGAGAAGTGGCTCTGGCCTGAGGAGAATCTCGGGGGCCAGAAGAAGGAGAGGGGAAGAGGGGCTGAGTCGGGGGGGAGAAGTGGCTCTGGCCTGAGGAGAATCTCGGGGGCCAGAAGAAGGAGAGGGGAAGAGGGGCTGAGTCTGAGGGAGAAGTGGCTCTGGCCTGAGGAGAATCTCGGGGGCCAGAAGAAGGAGAGGGGAAGAGGGGCTGAGTCGGGGGGGAGAAGTGGCTCTGGCCTGAGGAGAATCTCGGGGGCCAGAAGAAGGAGAGGGGAAGAGGGGCTGAGTCTGAGGGAGAAGTGGCTCTGGCCTGAGGAGAATCTCGGGGGCCAGAAGAAGGAGAGGGGAAGAGGGGCTGAGTCTGAGGGAGAAGTGGCTCTGGCCTGAGGAGAATCTCGGGGGCCAGAAGGAGGAGAGGGGAAGAGGGGCTGAGTCGGGGGGGAGAAGTGGCTCTGGCCTGAGGAGAATCTCGGGGGCCAGAAGAAGGAGAGGGGAAGAGGGGCTGAGCCTGAGGGAGAAGGGGAAGAGGGGCTGAGGAGAATCTCGGGGGCCAGAAGAAGGAGAGGGGAAGAGGGGCTGAGCCTGAGGGAGAAGGGGAAGAGGGGCTGAGGAGAATCTCGGGGGCCAGAAGAAGGAGAGGGGAAGAGGGGCTGAGTCTGAGGGAGAAGTGGCTCTGGCCTGAGGAGAATCTCGAGGGCCAGAAGAAGGAGAGGGGAAGAGGGGCTGAGTCTGAGGGAGAAGTGGCTCTGGCCTGAGGAGAATCTCGGGGGCCAGAAGGAGGAGAGGGGAAGAGGGGCTGAGTGGGGGGGAGAAGTGGCTCTGGCCTGAGGAGAATCTCGGGGGCCAGAAGGAGGAGAGGGGAAGAGGGGCTGAGTCTGAGGGAGAAGTGGCTCTGGCCTGAGGAGAATCTCGGGGGCCAGAAGAAGGAGAGGGGAAGAGGGGCTGAGTCGGGGGGAGAAGTGGCTCTGGCCTGAGGAGAATCTCGGGGGCCAGAAGAAGGAGAGGGGAAGAGGGGCTGAGCCTGAGGGAGAAGGCGAAGAGGGGCTGAGGAGAATCTCGGGGGCCAGAAGAAGGAGAGGGGGAGAGGGGCTGAGTCTGAGGGAGAAGGGGAAGAGGGGCTGAGGAGAATCTCGGGGGCCAGAAGAAGGAGAGGGGAAGAGGGGCTGAGCCTGAGGGAGTAGGGGAAGAGGGGCTGAGGAGAATCTCGGGGGCCAGAAGAAGGAGAGGGGAAGAGGAGCTGAGCCTGAGGGAGAAGGGGAAGAGGGGCTGAGGAGAATCTCGGGGGCCAGAAGAAGGAGAGGGGAAGAGGGGCTGAGTCTGAGGGAGAAGTGGCTCTGGCCTGAGGAGAATCTCGGGGGCCAGAAGAAGGAGAGGGGAAGAGGGGCTGAGTCTGAGGGAGAAGTGGCTCTGGCCTGAGGAGAATCTCGGGGGCCAGAAGAAGGAGAGGGGAAGAGGGGCTGAGTCTGAGGGAGAAGTGGCTCTGGCCTGAGGAGAATCTCGGGGGCCAGAAGAAGGAGAGGGGAAGAGGGGCTGAGTCGGGGGGGAGAAGTGGCTCTGGCCTGAGGAGAATCTCGGGGGCCAGAAGAAGGAGAGGGGAAGAGGGGCTGAGCCTGAGGGAGAAGGGGAAGAGGGGCTGAGGAGAATCTCGGGGGCCAGAAGAAGGAGAGGGGAAGAGGGGCTGAGCCTGAGGGAGAAGGGGAAGAGGGGCTGAGGAGAATCTCGGGGGCCAGAAGAAGGAGAGGGGAAGAGGGGCTGAGTCTGAGGGAGAAGTGGCTCTGGCCTGAGGAGAATCTCGAGGGCCAGAAGAAGGAGAGGGGAAGAGGGGCTGAGTCTGAGGGAGAAGTGGCTCTGGCCTGAGGAGAATCTCGGGGGCCAGAAGAAGGAGAGGGGAAGAGGGGCTGAGTCTGAGGGAGAAGTGGCTCTGGCCTGAGGAGAATCTCGGGGGCCAGAAGAAGGAGAGGGGAAGAGGGGCTGAGTCTGAGGGAGAAGTGGCTCTGGCCTGAGGAGAATCTCGGGGTCCAGAAGAAGGAGAGGGGAAGAGGGGCTGAGTCTGAGGGAGAAGTGGCTCTGGCCTGAGGAGAATCTCGGGGGCCAGAAGAAGGAGAGGGGAAGAGGGGCTGAGTCTGAGGGAGAAGTGGCTCTGGCCTGAGGAGAATCTCGGGGGCCAGAAGAAGGAGAGGGGAAGAGGGGCTGAGTCTGAGGGAGAAGTGGCTCTGGCCTGAGGAGAATCTCGGGGGCCAGAAGAAGGAGAGGGGGAGAGGGGCTGAGTCTGAGGGAGAAGTGGCTCTGGCCTGAGGAGAATCTCGGGGTCCAGAAGAAGGAGAGGGGAAGAGGGGCTGAGTCTGAGGGAGAAGTGGCTCTGGCCTGAGGAGAATCTCGGGGTCCAGAAGAAGGAGAGGGGAAGAGGGGCTGAGTCTGAGGGAGAAGTGGCTCTGGCCTGAGGAGAATCTCGGGGGCCAGAAGAAGGAGAGGGGAAGAGGGGCTGAGTCTGAGGGAGAAGTGGCTCTGGCCTGAGGAGAATCTCGGGGGCCAGAAGAAGGAGAGGGGAAGAGGGGCTGAGTCTGAGGGAGAAGTGGCTCTGGCCTGAGGAGAATCTCGGGGGCCAGAAGAAGGAGAGGGGAAGAGGGGCTGAGTCTGAGGGAGAAGTGGCTCTGGCCTGAGGAGAATCTCGGGGGCCAGAAGAAGGAGAGGGGAAGAGGGGCTGAGTCTGAGGGAGAAGTGGCTCTGGCCTGAGGAGAATCTCGGGGGCCAGAAGAAGGAGAGGGGAAGAGGGGCTGAGTCGGGGGGGAGAAGTGGCTCTGGCCTGAGGAGAATCTCGGGGGCCAGAAGAAGGAGAGGGGAAGAGGGGCTGAGTCTGAGGGAGAAGTGGCTCTGGCCTGAGGAGAATCTCGGGGGCCAGAAGAAGGAGAGGGGAAGAGGGGCTGAGTCTGAGGGAGAAGTGGCTCTGGCCTGAGGAGAATCTCGGGGGCCAGAAGAAGGAGAGGGGAAGAGGGGCTGAGTCTGAGGGAGAAGTGGCTCTGGCCTGAGGAGAATCTCGGGGGCCAGAAGAAGGAGAGGGGAAGAGGGGCTGAGTCGGGGGGGAGAAGTGGCTCTGGCCTGAGGAGAATCTCGGGGGCCAGAAGAAGGAGAGGGGAAGAGGGGCTGAGTCTGAGGGAGAAGTGGCTCTGGCCTGAGGAGAATCTCGGGGGCCAGAAGAAGGAGAGGGGAAGAGGGGCTGAGTCGGGGGGGAGAAGTGGCTCTGGCCTGAGGAGAATCTCGGGGGCCAGAAGAAGGAGAGGGGAAGAGGGGCTGAGCCTGAGGGAGAAGGGGAAGAGGGGCTGAGGAGAATCTCGGGGGCCAGAAGAAGGAGAGGGGAAGAGGGGCTGAGCCTGAGGGAGAAGGGGAAGAGGGGCTGAGGAGAATCTCGGGGGCCAGAAGAAGGAGAGGGGAAGAGGGGCTGAGTCTGAGGGAGAAGTGGCTCTGGCCTGAGGAGAATCTCGAGGGCCAGAAGAAGGAGAGGGGAAGAGGGGCTGAGTCTGAGGGAGAAGTGGCTCTGGCCTGAGGAGAATCTCGGGGGCCAGAAGGAGGAGAGGGGAAGAGGGGCTGAGTGGGGGGGAGAAGTGGCTCTGGCCTGAGGAGAATCTCGGGGGCCAGAAGGAGGAGAGGGGAAGAGGGGCTGAGTCTGAGGGAGAAGTGGCTCTGGCCTGAGGAGAATCTCGAGGGCCAGAAGAAGGAGAGGGGAAGAGGGGCTGAGTCTGAGGGAGAAGTGGCTCTGGCCTGAGGAGAATCTCGGGGGCCAGAAGAAGGAGAGGGGAAGAGGGGCTGAGTCTGAGGGAGAAGTGGCTCTGGCCTGAGGAGAATCTCGGGGGCCAGAAGAAGGAGAGGGGAAGAGGGGCTGAGTCTGAGGGAGAAGTGGCTCTGGCCTGAGGAGAATCTCGGGGTCCAGAAGAAGGAGAGGGGAAGAGGGGCTGAGTCTGAGGGAGAAGTGGCTCTGGCCTGAGGAGAATCTCGGGGGCCAGAAGAAGGAGAGGGTAAGAGGGGCTGAGTCTGAGGGAGAAGTGGCTCTGGCCTGAGGAGAATCTCGGGGGCCAGAAGAAGGAGAGGGGAAGAGGGGCTGAGTCTGAGGGAGAAGTGGCTCTGGCCTGAGGAGAATCTCGGGGGCCAGAAGAAGGAGAGGGGGAGAGGGGCTGAGTCTGAGGGAGAAGTGGCTCTGGCCTGAGGAGAATCTCGGGGTCCAGAAGAAGGAGAGGGGAAGAGGGGCTGAGTCTGAGGGAGAAGTGGCTCTGGCCTGAGGAGAATCTCGGGGTCCAGAAGAAGGAGAGGGGAAGAGGGGCTGAGTCTGAGGGAGAAGTGGCTCTGGCCTGAGGAGAATCTCGGGGGCCAGAAGAAGGAGAGGGGAAGAGGGGCTGAGTCTGAGGGAGAAGTGGCTCTGGCCTGAGGAGAATCTCGGGGGCCAGAAGAAGGAGAGGGGAAGAGGGGCTGAGTCTGAGGGAGAAGTGGCTCTGGCCTGAGGAGAATCTCGGGGGCCAGAAGAAGGAGAGGGGAAGAGGGGCTGAGTCTGAGGGAGAAGTGGCTCTGGCCTGAGGAGAATCTCGGGGGCCAGAAGAAGGAGAGGGGAAGAGGGGCTGAGTCTGAGGGAGAAGTGGCTCTGGCCTGAGGAGAATCTCGGGGGCCAGAAGAAGGAGAGGGGAAGAGGGGCTGAGTCGGGGGGAGAAGTGGCTCTGGCCTGAGGAGAATCTCGGGGGCCAGAAGAAGGAGAGGGGAAGAGGGGCTGAGCCTGAGGGAGAAGGCGAAGAGGGGCTGAGGAGAATCTCGGGGGCCAGAAGAAGGAGAGGGGGAGAGGGGCTGAGTCTGAGGGAGAAGGGGAAGAGGGGCTGAGGAGAATCTCGGGGGCCAGAAGAAGGAGAGGGGAAGAGGGGCTGAGCCTGAGGGAGTAGGGGAAGAGGGGCTGAGGAGAATCTCGGGGGCCAGAAGAAGGAGAGGGGAAGAGGGGCTGAGCCTGAGGGAGAAGGGGAAGAGGGGCTGAGGAGAATCTCGGGGGCCAGAAGAAGGAGAGGGGAAGAGGGGCTGAGTCTGAGGGAGAAGTGGCTCTGGCCTGAGGAGAATCTCGGGGGCCAGAAGAAGGAGAGGGGAAGAGGGGCTGAGTCTGAGGGAGAAGTGGCTCTGGCCTGAGGAGAATCTCGGGGGCCAGAAGAAGGAGAGGGGAAGAGGGGCTGAGTCTGAGGGAGAAGTGGCTCTGGCCTGAGGAGAATCTCGGGGGCCAGAAGAAGGAGAGGGGAAGAGGGGCTGAGTCGGGGGGGAGAAGTGGCTCTGGCCTGAGGAGAATCTCGGGGGCCAGAAGAAGGAGAGGGGAAGAGGGGCTGAGCCTGAGGGAGAAGGGGAAGAGGGGCTGAGGAGAATCTCGGGGGCCAGAAGAAGGAGAGGGGAAGAGGGGCTGAGCCTGAGGGAGAAGGGGAAGAGGGGCTGAGGAGAATCTCGGGGGCCAGAAGAAGGAGAGGGGAAGAGGGGCTGAGTCTGAGGGAGAAGTGGCTCTGGCCTGAGGAGAATCTCGGGGTCCAGAAGAAGGAGAGGGGAAGAGGGGCTGAGTCTGAGGGAGAAGTGGCTCTGGCCTGAGGAGAATCTCGGGGGCCAGAAGAAGGAGAGGGGAAGAGGGGCTGAGTCTGAGGGAGAAGTGGCTCTGGCCTGAGGAGAATCTCGGGGGCCAGAAGAAGGAGAGGGGAAGAGGGGCTGAGTCTGAGGGAGAAGTGGCTCTGGCCTGAGGAGAATCTCGGGGGCCAGAAGAAGGAGAGGGGGAGAGGGGCTGAGTCTGAGGGAGAAGTGGCTCTGGCCTGAGGAGAATCTCGGGGTCCAGAAGAAGGAGAGGGGAAGAGGGGCTGAGTCTGAGGGAGAAGTGGCTCTGGCCTGAGGAGAATCTCGGGGTCCAGAAGAAGGAGAGGGGAAGAGGGGCTGAGTCTGAGGGAGAAGTGGCTCTGGCCTGAGGAGAATCTCGGGGTCCAGAAGAAGGAGAGGGGAAGAGGGGCTGAGTCTGAGGGAGAAGTGGCTCTGGCCTGAGGAGAATCTCGGGGGCCAGAAGAAGGAGAGGGGAAGAGGGGCTGAGTCTGAGGGAGAAGTGGCTCTGGCCTGAGGAGAATCTCGGGGGCCAGAAGAAGGAGAGGGGAAGAGGGGCTGAGTCTGAGGGAGAAGTGGCTCTGGCCTGAGGAGAATCTCGGGGGCCAGAAGAAGGAGAGGGGAAGAGGGGCTGAGTCTGAGGGAGAAGTGGCTCTGGCCTGAGGAGAATCTCGGGGGCCAGAAGAAGGAGAGGGGAAGAGGGGCTGAGTCTGAGGGAGAAGTGGCTCTGGCCTGAGGAGAATCTCGGGGGCCAGAAGAAGGAGAGGGGAAGAGGGGCTGAGTCGGGGGGGAGAAGTGGCTCTGGCCTGAGGAGAATCTCGGGGGCCAGAAGAAGGAGAGGGGAAGAGGGGCTGAGTCTGAGGGAGAAGTGGCTCTGGCCTGAGGAGAATCTCGGGGGCCAGAAGAAGGAGAGGGGAAGAGGGGCTGAGTCGGGGGGGAGAAGTGGCTCTGGCCTGAGGAGAATCTCGGGGGCCAGAAGAAGGAGAGGGGAAGAGGGGCTGAGCCTGAGGGAGAAGGGGAAGAGGGGCTGAGGAGAATCTCGGGGGCCAGAAGAAGGAGAGGGGAAGAGGGGCTGAGCCTGAGGGAGAAGGGGAAGAGGGGCTGAGGAGAATCTCGGGGGCCAGAAGAAGGAGAGGGGAAGAGGGGCTGAGTCTGAGGGAGAAGTGGCTCTGGCCTGAGGAGAATCTCGAGGGCCAGAAGAAGGAGAGGGGAAGAGGGGCTGAGTCTGAGGGAGAAGTGGCTCTGGCCTGAGGAGAATCTCGGGGGCCAGAAGGAGGAGAGGGGTAGAGGGGCTGAGTCTGAGGGAGAAGTGGCTCTGGCCTGAGGAGAATCTCGGGGGCCAGAAGAAGGAGAGGGGAAGAGGGGCTGAGTCTGAGGGAGAAGGGGAAGAGGGGCTGAGGAGAATCTCGGGGGCCAGAAGAAGGAGAGGGGAAGAGGGGCTGAGTCTGAGGGAGAAGTGGCTCTGGCCTGAGGAGAATCTCGGGGGCCAGAAGAAGGAGAGGGGAAGAGGGGCTGAGTGGGGGGGAGAAGTGGCTCTGGCCTGAGGAGAATCTCGGGGGCCAGAAGGAGGAGAGGGGAAGAGGGGCTGAGTCTGAGGGAGAAGTGGCTCTGGCCTGAGGAGAATCTCGGGGGCCAGAAGAAGGAGAGGGGAAGAGGGGCTGAGTCGGGGGGAGAAGTGGCTCTGGCCTGAGGAGAATCTCGGGGGCCAGAAGAAGGAGAGGGGAAGAGGGGCTGAGCCTGAGGGAGAAGGCGAAGAGGGGCTGAGGAGAATCTCGGGGGCCAGAAGAAGGAGAGGGGGAGAGGGGCTGAGTCTGAGGGAGAAGGGGAAGAGGGGCTGAGGAGAATCTCGGGGGCCAGAAGAAGGAGAGGGGAAGAGGGGCTGAGCCTGAGGGAGTAGGGGAAGAGGGGCTGAGGAGAATCTCGGGGGCCAGAAGAAGGAGAGGGGAAGAGGGGCTGAGCCTGAGGGAGAAGGGGAAGAGGGGCTGAGGAGAATCTCGGGGTCCAGAAGAAGGAGAGGGGAAGAGGGGCTGAGTCTGAGGGAGAAGTGGCTCTGGCCTGAGGAGAATCTCGGGGGCCAGAAGAAGGAGAGGGGAAGAGGGGCTGAGTCTGAGGGAGAAGTGGCTCTGGCCTGAGGAGAATCTCGGGGGCCAGAAGAAGGAGAGGGGAAGAGGGGCTGAGTCTGAAGGAGAAGTGGCTCTGGCCTGAGGAGAATCTCGGGGGCCAGAAGAAGGAGAGGGGAAGAGGGGCTGAGTCTGAGGGAGAAGTGGCTCTGGCCTGAGGAGAATCTCGGGGGCCAGAAGAAGGAGAGGGGAAGAGGGGCTGAGTCGGGGGGGAGAAGTGGCTCTGGCCTGAGGAGAATCTCGGGGGCCAGAAGAAGGAGAGGGGAAGAGGGGCTGAGTCTGAGGGAGAAGGGGCTCTGGCCTGAGGAGAATCTCGGGGGCCAGAAGAAGGAGAGGGGAAGAGGGGCTGAGTCTGAGGGAGAAGGGGCTCTGGCCTGAGGAGAATCTCGGGGGCCAGAAGAAGGAGAGGGGAAGAGGGGCTGAGTCGGGGGGAGAAGTGGCTCTGGCCTGAGGAGAATCTCGGGGGCCAGAAGAAGGAGAGGGGAAGAGGGGCTGAGTCGGGGGGAGAAGTGGCTCTGGCCTGAGGAGAATCTCGGGGGCCAGAAGAAGGAGAGGGGAAGAGGGGCTGAGTCTGAGGGAGAAGGGGCTCTGGCCTGAGGAGAATCTCGGGGGCCAGAAGAAGGAGAGAGGAAGAGGGGCTGAGTCGGGGGGAGAAGTGGCTCTGGCCTGAGGAGAATCTCGGGGGCCAGAAGAAGGAGAGGGGAAGAGGGGCTGAGTCTGAGGGAGAAGTGGCTCTGGCCTGAGGAGAATCTCGGGGGCCAGAAGAAGGAGAGGGGAAGAGGGGCTGAGTCTGAGGGAGAAGGGGCTCTGGCCTGAGGAGAATCTCGGGGGCCAGAAGAAGGAGAGGGGAAGAGGGGCTGAGTCGGGGGGAGAAGTGGCTCTGGCCTGAGGAGAATCTCGGGGGCCAGAAGAAGGAGAGGGGAGGAGGGGCTGAGTCTGAGGGAGAAGTGGCTCTGGCCTGAGGAGAATCTCGGGGGCCAGAAGAAGGAGAGGGGCTGAGTCTGAGGGAGAAGTGGCTCTGGCCTGAGGAGAATCTCGGGGGCCAGAAGAAGGAGAGGGGAAGAGGGGCTGAGTCTGAGGGAGAAGTGGCTCTGGCCTGAGGAGAATCTCGGGGGCCAGAAGAAGGAGAGGGGAAGAGGGGCTGAGTCGGGGGGGAGAAGTGGCTCTGGCCTGAGGAGAATCTCGGGGGCCAGAAGAAGGAGAGGGGAAGAGGGGCTGAGTCTGAGGGAGAAGTGGCTCTGGCCTGAGGAGAATCTCGGGGGCCAGAAGAAGCAGAGGGGAAGAGGGGCTGAGTGGGGGGGAGAAGTGGCTCTGGCCTGAGGAGAATCTCGGGGGCCAGAAGAAGGAGAGGGGAAGAGGGGCTGAGCCTGAGGGAGAAGGGGAAGAGGGGCTGAGGAGAATCTCGGGGGCCAGAAGAAGGAGAGGGGAAGAGGGGCTGAGCCTGAGGGAGAAGGGGAAGAGGGGCTGAGGAGAATCTCGGGGGCCAGAAGAAGGAGAGGGGAAGAGGGGCTGAGTCTGAGGGAGAAGTGGCTCTGGCCTGAGGAGAATCTCGGGGGCCAGAAGAAGGAGAGGGGAAGAGGGGCTGAGTCGGGGGGAGAAGTGGCTCTGGCCTGAGGAGAATCTCGGGGGCCAGAAGGAGGAGAGGGGTAGAGGGGCTGAGTCTGAGGGAGAAGTGGCTCTGGCCTGAGGAGAATCTCGGGGGCCAGAAGAAGGAGAGGGGAAGAGGGGCTGAGTCTGAGGGAGAAGTGGCTCTGGCCTGAGGAGAATCTCGGGGGCCAGAAGGAGGAGAGGGGTAGAGGGGCTGAGTCTGAGGGAGAAGTGGCTCTGGCCTGAGGAGAATCTCGGGGGCCAGAAGAAGGAGAGGGGAAGAGGGGCTGAGTCTGAGGGAGAAGGGGAAGAGGGGCTGAGGAGAATCTCGGGGGCCAGAAGAAGGAGAGGGGAAGAGGGGCTGAGTCTGAGGGAGAAGTTGCTCTGGCCTGAGGAGAATCTCGGGGGCCAGAAGAAGGAGAGGGGAAGAGGGGCTGAGTCTGAGGGAGAAGTGGCTCTGGCCTGAGGAGAATCTCGGGGGCCAGAAGAAGGAGAGGGGAAGAGGGGCTGAGTCGGGGGGGAGAAGTGGCTCTGGCCTGAGGAGAATCTCGGGGGTCAGAAGAAGGAGAGGGGAAGAGGGGCTGAGTCTGAGGGAGAAGTGGCTCTGGCCTGAGGAGAATCTCGGGGGCCAGAAGAAGGAGAGGGGAAGAGGGGCTGAGTCTGAGGGAGAAGTGGCTCTGGCCTGAGGAGAATCTCGGGGGCCAGAAGAAGGAGAGGGGAAGAGGGGCTGAGTCTGAGGGAGAAGTGGCTCTGGCCTGAGGAGAATCTCGGGGGCCAGAAGAAGGAGAGGGGAAGAGGGGCTGAGTCTGAGGGAGAAGTGGCTCTGGCCTGAGGAGAATCTCGGGGTCCAGAAGAAGGAGAGGGGAAGAGGGGCTGAGTCTGAGGGAGAAGTGGCTCTGGCCTGAGGAGAATCTCGGGGGCCAGAAGAAGGAGAGGGGAAGAGGGGCTGAGTCTGAGGGAGAAGTGGCTCTGGCCTGAGGAGAATCTCGGGGGCCAGAAGAAGGAGAGGGGAAGAGGGGCTGAGTCTGAGGGAGAAGTGGCTCTGGCCTGAGGAGAATCTCGGGGGCCAGAAGAAGGAGAGGGGGAGAGGGGCTGAGTCTGAGGGAGAAGTGGCTCTGGCCTGAGGAGAATCTCGGGGTCCAGAAGAAGGAGAGGGGAAGAGGGGCTGAGTCTGAGGGAGAAGTGGCTCTGGCCTGAGGAGAATCTCGGGGTCCAGAAGAAGGAGAGGGGAAGAGGGGCTGAGTCTGAGGGAGAAGTGGCTCTGGCCTGAGGAGAATCTCGGGGGCCAGAAGAAGGAGAGGGGAAGAGGGGCTGAGTCTGAGGGAGAAGTGGCTCTGGCCTGAGGAGAATCTCGGGGGCCAGAAGAAGGAGAGGGGAAGAGGGGCTGAGTCTGAGGGAGAAGTGGCTCTGGCCTGAGGAGAATCTCGGGGGCCAGAAGAAGGAGAGGGGAAGAGGGGCTGAGTCTGAGGGAGAAGTGGCTCTGGCCTGAGGAGAATCTCGGGGGCCAGAAGAAGGAGAGGGGAAGAGGGGCTGAGTCGGGGGGAGAAGTGGCTCTGGCCTGAGGAGAATCTCGGGGGCCAGAAGAAGGAGAGGGGAAGAGGGGCTGAGTCGGGGGGAGAAGTGGCTCTGGCCTGAGGAGAATCTCAGGGGGGCAGAAGAAGGAGAGGGGAAGAGGGGCTGAGTCGGGGGGGAGAAGTGGCTCTGGCCTGAGGAGAATCTCGGGGGCCAGAAGAAGGAGAGGGGAAGAGGGGCTGAGTCTGAGGGAGAAGTGGCTCTGGCCTGAGGAGAATCTCGGGGGCCAGAAGAAGGAGAGGGGAAGAGGGGCTGAGTCGGGGGGGAGAAGTGGCTCTGGCCTGAGGAGAATCTCGGGGGCCAGAAGAAGGAGAGGGGAAGAGGGGCTGAGTCTGAGGGAGAAGTGGCTCTGGCCTGAGGAGAATCTCGGGGGCCAGAAGAAGGAGAGGGGAAGAGGGGCTGAGTCGGGGGGGAGAAGTGGCTCTGGCCTGAGGAGAATCTCGGGGGGCAGAAGAAGGAGAGGGGAAGAGGGGCTGAGCCTGAGGGAGAAGGGGAAGAGGGGCTGAGGAGAATCTCGGGGGCCAGAAGAAGGAGAGGGGAAGAGGGGCTGAGCCTGAGGGAGAAGGGGAAGAGGGGCTGAGGAGAATCTCGAGGGCCAGAAGAAGGAGAGGGGAAGAGGGGCTGAGTCTGAGGGAGAAGTGGCTCTGGCCTGAGGAGAATCTCGGGGGCCAGAAGGAGGAGAGGGGAAGAGGGGCTGAGTGGGGGGGAGAAGTGGCTCTGGCCTGAGGAGAATCTCGGGGGCCAGAAGAAGGAGAGGGGAAGAGGGGCTGAGTCGGGGGGAGAAGTGGCTCTGGCCTGAGGAGAATCTCGGGGGCCAGAAGAAGGAGAGGGGAAGAGGGGCTGAGCCTGAGGGAGAAGGCGAAGAGGGGCTGAGGAGAATCTCGGGGGCCAGAAGAAGGAGAGGGGGAGAGGGGCTGAGTCTGAGGGAGAAGGGGAAGAGGGGCTGAGGAGAATCTCGGGGGCCAGAAGAAGGAGAGGGGAAGAGGGGCTGAGCCTGAGGGAGTAGGGGAAGAGGGGCTGAGGAGAATCTCGGGGGCCAGAAGAAGGAGAGGGGAAGAGGGGCTGAGCCTGAGGGAGAAGGGGAAGAGGGGCTGAGGAGAATCTCGGGGGCCAGAAGAAGGAGAGGGGAAGAGGGGCTGAGTCTGAGGGAGAAGTGGCTCTGGCCTGAGGAGAATCTCGGGGGCCAGAAGAAGGAGAGGGGAAGAGGGGCTGAGTCTGAGGGAGAAGTGGCTCTGGCCTGAGGAGAATCTCGGGGGCCAGAAGAAGGAGAGGGGAAGACTGGCTGAGTCTGAGGGAGAAGTGGCTCTGGCCTGAGGAGAATCTCGGGGGCCAGAAGAAGGAGAGGGGAAGAGGGGCTGAGTCTGAGGGAGAAGTGGCTCTGGCCTGAGGAGTATCTCGGGGGCCAGAAGAAGGAGAGGGGAAGAGGGGCTGAGTCTGAGGGAGAAGTGGCTCTGGCCTGAGGAGAATCTCGGGGGCCAGAAGAAGGAGAGGGGAAGAGGGGCTGAGTCTGAGGGAGAAGTGGCTCTGGCCTGAGGAGAATCTCGAGGGCCAGAAGAAGGAGAGGGGAAGAGGGGCTGAGTCTGAGGGAGAAGTGGCTGGCCTGAGGAGTATCTCGGGGGCCAGATGAAGGAGAGGGGAAGAGGGGCTGAGTCTGAGGGAGAAGTGGCTCTGGCCTGAGGAGAATCTCGGGGGCCAGAAGAAGGAGAGGGGAAGAGGGGCTGAGTCTGAGGGAGAAGTGGCTCTGGCCTGAGGAGAATCTCGGGGTCCAGAAGAAGGAGAGGGGAAGAGGGGCTGAGTCTGAGGGAGAAGTGGCTCTGGCCTGAGGAGAATCTCGGGGGCCAGAAGAAGGAGAGGGGAAGAGGGGCTGAGTCTGAGGGAGAAGTGGCTCTGGCCTGAGGAGAATCTCGGGGGCCAGAAGAAGGAGAGGGGAAGAGGGGCTGAGTCTGAGGGAGAAGTGGCTCTGGCCTGAGGAGAATCTCGGGGGCCAGAAGAAGGAGAGGGGAAGAGGGGCTGAGTCTGAGGGAGAAGTGGCTCTGGCCTGAGGAGAATCTCGGGGGCCAGAAGAAGGAGAGGGGAGAGGGGCTGAGTCTGAGGGAGAAGTGGCTCTGGCCTGAGGAGAATCTCGGGGTCCAGAAGAAGGAGAGGGAAGAGGGCTGAGTCTGAGGGAGAAGTGGCTCTGGCCTGAGGAGAATCTCGGGGGCCAGAAGAAGGAGAGGGGAAGAGGGGCTGAGTCTGAGGGAGAAGTGGCTCTGGCCTGAGGAGAATCTCGGGGGCCAGAAGAAGGAGAGGGGAAGAGGGGCTGAGTCTGAGGGAGAAGTGGCTCTGGCCTGAGGAGAATCTCGGGGGCCAGAAGAAGGAGAGGGGAAGAGGGGCTGAGTCTGAGGGAGAAGTGGCTCTGGCCTGAGGAGAATCTCGGGGGCCAGAAGAAGGAGAGGGGAAGAGGGGCTGAGTCTGAGGGAGAAGTGGCTCTGGCCTGAGGAGAATCTCGGGGGCCAGAAGAAGGAGAGGGGAAGAGGGGCTGAGTCGGGGGGGAGAAGTGGCTCTGGCCTGAGGAGAATCTCGGGGGCCAGAAG